>NC_073307.1:36643731-37283564 GCF_027595985.1 Sorex araneus | reverse complement strand
GAGGAGAAAGCTGAGTCCAAAAATCCCTGTGGAGTGGGGAGGAGGGTAGGTTCAGGGCAAGGAAGTTATGGATAAAGATTTTGCACTCCGGAAACAAGTCATTTGCACGCCTTCTCAGCTCTATCATGGTATAGGAAGAGAGTAGAGCTGAGGGCAGCGTTTATGCTTCTGCACACATTTCCCAGTGAGAACGATGGATGTTAGGTCAACATGTGGTGTTCAAATCAAACATATTTAGTTTCATTGACTTGGATTTTGTTTTAATTAATTGGATATTCAAATACTTGTTTCAGTTCATGGCGCTTTTAGGGTCTTGTGATTCTTGTGATTCATACATATCTGTTAAGCTCATTATGTGATTTTCCTCGGAAAGGAGGTAGATAAATATTAATACAGATTTTTCATCTGACAACTGAGATGCACTGAGGCTAGAAAAATCCTTGATGAAACAATAAATGACCCTGGGATGTGTTTGAGAATTGAGTCTAAAAGAATGATGAATTTCTAAATAATCTAGACGAGCACGTGGATGACCATGAGTCAAGACAACATACTTTTAAAACTTGGCATCTGGTAAAAGTCATTTTGGAGATAGATTTAGAAGCTTTACACATTTTCTCTACTATGAACGCCATGCATGTAGATATCGTGACAAAGCTGGAACCTTTGGAAATTCATGGTTTTCTAACATTTTCAAGAATTTCAGCAGCCAACACCAAAAATAACAAATTGACATGAAATTTGTCCTCTTGACATTTCTGTGACTTAGCTCACAGCTCACTAGGACATAGTGATTCTAAATATATAAACCTCCCATTTTCAATTTTATTAAAGTTTAATGCTTAAAGCATGAAAGGGAAGCTTGGCATAGCAGTTTCAACTGGAAAGCCTGCTGATTAATCCATTTCATATGAAGCAATATAAAATGGACTTCAAAGAATAGTGAAACCCATTTTCTAAGAACTCAGAAAAATGAATACTTCAGTCTGATACAGCACAGAATCAGATAACCAAAACTGTAAATTAAAAACTCAGATTAATGGCAGTAAAAATTTAAGTGCAGTAGATATTGATGTGAGATTTTCAAGTCAAACTATTCATTTAATAATGGGGGAGAAGGATGTATTGAGCCACACCTGGCATTTCTCAGGGTTTACTCCTCTTTACTGAGGGATCAATCCTGGTGGGCTTTAGGGACCATCTGCAGTGCAGAGATTAAACCTGGGTCACAGGATGCATTGTACTATCTCTCCAGGTCTTATAATTTTGTTAAAGGCAGTATATTCCATTGTTAAAGAGGATGACAGAGGGATGAGGGCCCCAGAGAGATAGCACAGGGTTTAAAGTTCATGTCTTGGACACAACTGACCCCTGTTTGATCCCCAGCACAGCATATGATCCCCTGATTGCCTCCAGGAGTGATCCCAGAGCACAGAGCCAGGAGTAAGCCCTGAACACTGCCAGGTGTGGTTCTCTACTCCCCACAAAAAAAGAAAAAGAGAGAGAAAGAGACAGAGAGAGACAGAGAGAGCGAGAGAGAGAGAGAGAGAGAGAGAGAGGGAGGGAAAGGGAGAGGGACAGGGAGCTAGGGAAAGGGAGAAGAAGAGAGAGAGGGAGAGGGAGTGAGGGAAAAGGAGAAGGAGAGAGATGAGAGAGGAAAGGGAGGAGAGAGAGAGAGAAAGAGAGAGAGAGAGAGAGAGAATGCACTATAATGAACTGAACCATGCTACCAAAACGAGATTGCTATATTTGGGGAGTATTTTTCCTTGAGTCATAGTATTGGTAGTATCATCATCAAAGCATCCTAATGAATGGATGTTTTTATTTGTTGCTGGTGCATGCCCGTGGGTCCTCATTTTGAATAAAAAACCTAATTTATTCTTGAAAGTAGACCTGCCCACCTTCCCCGGTAGGGGAAATGCCTTGTCTGTGTCTTTAACTCATTAACATTTTACTTATTTTCAGAAGAAGAAAAGATATAAATCATTGGGGGGAGATCATAGATAAATGTTTGGTTTTCCTCCTCCAGAGATTGCTCCAGGTTGGGGACCATTCCCAGCAATACTCGGCTCTGACGGTTCTGCGCTCAGGCCTGTGTGTGATGCAGTGTGCCCAGGCCCAGAAGTGCTAAGGTCTCCATGGCTACCCTGGAGATTGGAGAAACATGGGGTCCCAGGGACCAAACTCAAGACTTCCATGTGCAGGACATGTGTCCCAACCCAGGCCCCCTTGTTTTTAACAGAAGAAATCTATACTTCTGTTGTAGATTTCTTCTGATTCAAAAATCAAATTTCTGAAGTGCGTAATAGACACAGATCTCCAGTGTTCTCTTATTTTGACCAGTGCCTAGATTAAATCAGCCTCTCCTCTCATCCAATGATTTATCATACTAGTTTTTACCACTTTATATCTTTTCTCCACCTTAAATATCTGTGTTCGAGGACCTGAGTGGTAGTACAGTGGGTAGGGCACTTCATAGCATGCTGTCAACCCAGGTTCAATCTCTGGCACCACATATGGTCCCCTGAGTTTGCCAGGAATAATCCTGAGCACAGAGGCAGGAGTGAAGCCTTGAGCACTGCCGGATGTGACCCCAAAATAAAATAAATATATGTGTTTGAAAGATGGTCCAATAATGGGATTTGGGTTAGATTTGCTTATCAGGTAGAGGAAAATTTCTGGTGCAGTTTGCTGCATCCTCAGCCTCTTTGTGGGGTAGTTCACCACATCATGAAAACAAGGCTGCGTGAGCGTCTCACTCATGTGACCTTGAGTCTTAAAAAAAAAAAATAAGCAAAGCGAATTCTTCTTCCTTCAGTGGCTCCCAGCTAGTGTCTCTGTGCTTCAACCCACAACCTGCTGTAAAGAGCTCAGAACCCCATTTCTCCAGCCCCGCCCCCCCCCAGCCCTCCAGGACAGGTCGGGACTTCCGCCTGGCCACACCCACCGTGCTCTGCAGCCACGCCCACAGTGCTCTGCCCTATTCCTCGTTCTTTGCTGCTCCACATTCCTCGTGAGTATGGGCCGCTCCTCTCTTGGCTCAGAGAGGCCTCCTCACTCCTCGTTTATCTCCCAACACCCTGACATGCTCCGGGGCTCTTAGGCAGCGCTTCCTCCTCCTCCTGGTGGAGAGCCAAGTGTGACGGAGTCTGCATGAGGACTCCGGCTCCTTTCAGTCTCCATCATTCTGGGGATGGGTGACATTTCAGTCCTTCCAGCCACGTGGCTTCTGTGGTCTGTGGCCCCTCACTCCACGCTCCAGCCTTCTCACTGATTCCCACCTAAATCTGCGGCCTCAAGAAAGTCTGAAGAGAAATTCTTGTATTCTCCCTGACTAACTAGTTTCTCTTCAGACACCCCTCAGTGTCAGAAGGTCCTCAGTTTACTGAAACATCTGCTCATGACTGAAGCCAGATGAATCTCTCACTCTGTCTCTCTCTCTCTCCTCTCTCTCTCTTCCCCTCCTCTCCTCTCAACTCCTTTCCCCCTCTCTCCCTTCCCCTCTTATCTCCTCTCCTCTCCGTCGCCTCCCTCCCTTCTTCTCTCTTCTCATCTCTTTCCCTCCTCTCCTCTCCCTTTCTCTTCTCCCCTTCCTTCCTCTTCCCTCCTTTCCTTGCCTCACCTCTCCTTTCTGCTATTCCTCCCCCAAGCCCAGGTTCCTGAATCTCCTATGCTGAAGCAAATTCCCATCTATCCATTTGTCCAATCTCCTCAGCCACCGACCAGGCTCTCCCTCTCTCTCTTCCTCTGGGTTAACACTCACCCCATCAACAATCATAAACAAGCTCATTGAGGACAACAATAGCAGTACTTAACTCTCTATGAAATTAAAATTAAAAAAAACTTGAATAAATAAATAATCCAGCAGAGACCCATCTTTCCCAACAAGTAGGCTGAGAATGTTTCAGAAGGAAAAGCAAAAAAATCATTGCATTTCTCTGTGAAATCCACATGCCCTCCCCTTTCCAGGAACACTCTGTTTCAAACAAATGGTAAACCTGACTCTTGGTTGTAGCAATAAAACCCCCAAATGAATCGGGCCCCAACTGCCACTCCCAACTTTCTGTTCCTGTGCTTTTGCCCCATTTTTCTTTACTGGGGATGTAAGAGCTCGGTCAGGGGAATCCTGCCAGCTTCTCTCCTGCTGGAGTCATTGGACAGGGGGTTCCTTTTATGCAGCACTTTGCAAAATGCTCTTTTCTGTTCTTGGATCCTGATAGCACTGGCGCCCTCTCATTTCACTGGCCTGCGCTTCATTGATACCTCCATGAAGAAATAGCTTGTCTCTTCTCTGGTCCATTGTCTCCTTGTTTTCTCAAAGAACTTCTCTCTTTGTAATCTTTTATAATCTTTGTTCCTCTCCCTGGATTTCATGCTTTGTAGTCTTTCTTTTTCTTTTTTTTTTAAGGACTCTTGTCTTTATTTTTTTAATTTTTTTGCATCACACCCAGCGATGCACAGGGGTCACTCCTGGCTCTGCACTCAGGAATTACCCCTGGCGGTGCTCAGGGGACCATATGGGATGCTGGGAATCGAACCCAGGTTATCCACATACAAGGCAAATGCCCTACCCGCTTTGCTATGCTCCAGCCCCACGCTTTGTAGTCTTTCATATTCTTTGTTCTTCTCCCTAAATTTACATCCATGTAGAGTCATTTGCTAAATTTGCTTTACCTTTGGATGGTCGGGGAGGACACTTTCACTTTACTTCTGTGCCCCTGAAGCCCTGCACAGGAAAGGCATTGAGCAAAGGTCCGTGGAATACATGGGCCCTGGAGACTGTGTTAACACCCGCCAATGATTTGGATACTCTTGGGCAAGTTTTATATCAATCCTGTACCTCCAGCTTGAGTTAGAAAGAAATCACTACCTGTCGCCAATGGAAAGAATTGGCAGCTGAGAGAACAAACTCTCAGTGATGAGATGGCTCTACATGGGTGTTAATTTCACTAACAACAAGGTAGGGACATTATCCCATTTAACTGTATGAGGAGTTGCCATTAGGGTCAGAGAGTAGCTCAGTGGGTGAGCACATATTTTGCATGTGAGAGGTAGATTGAGTCCCCAGTACTGCTTGATCCTCTGAGTACTACTGAGAGTAACCCCAGAGCACAGAACTGGGGGTAGCCCCCTGTGAACCACGTGACCTTTTCACATCAAATTGTTATTTGGGCTCAGTTTTCCTAACTTTATTCCTGCACTAAAGCTTCATGTTCTGTGACTATTTAAGTCCCAGAGGAGAACATGCTTTGGGATTTAGGGTCAGTTGATTTGGAAATGAGTACAGTGAGGTCCTGCCATTCCATTTGCGTTCCATCCACTCCATGTGAGCCGAATGTAGGAAGTGAGAGTGACCCATTTCAAGAAGTGTTCTTCTTTTGAGCAGGCAGGCCTGGGTGTGGTGAAGGCGAGCCGGAGTTGGAAAAGCTGGTCCTGGCTGGGCAGTTGGTACCTTGTGTGCTTCAAGCTCCCCCGGTTCTCCCTGGTAAACCTGTGTGAGAGCCATGAGAAACCCCCAACCATCCTCCAGTATCTTGGCCAACACCTTAGATCACACGCTTGCTTGTTTGCGGGCACAGAATCCTTTACGCTGACGGGATACATGCAATTTTTGAAGTGTCCCATGGAGGAAAACTTAGGAAAATTCCCACCAGGAAATATTATTTAGAGGAATGGTGAAACATCCTTTTGATGGAAGTCCTTCTTTCGTGTTGGGAATTGGACCCAAGGCATGTGTTTGACTGCAAGCAGGACAGGCGCAGACTTCAGGTTCCTCTCCCCTGCAGCGTCTGTCTCAGGCCAGCAGGTTCCCCTCCCTCTGCAGGACCGGTGTCAGGCCAGCTGGGTCCCTCCTGCACCTGCCCTGCCTCCTCGCAGCAGCCCCAGGCTGAGAATTTGGGTCCAGGTGCAGACCTGTGGGCAGCCCTAGGAAGGATGGGGGTGATTCCCCTTTCCAAGAGGAAGAGGAGGCTATTGGCCAGAGCGCTCTTTTCCTCCCAACCCCATCCTCACCCTGGAGATCTTCAAGCACGCCCCTCACAACACTGGACCCCGCTTCACAGGGTTTCTCATGGAAAACAGAACTCATCACACGTTTAGCCAAAACACAGCCAGGGAGCATTTTTTGTCCCCCCTAAACACATACCCCGTTTTCTTTCTGTAAATGACTAATGCTATCTTTCTGATGTGGCTCCAGAACTTTGTGCTTGAAAGTAGAATAAAGTGGCACGGCGGGGAGGGGAGGTATCAGTTGCAGATGGGGTGTGAAAGGTGGGGGATCAGGGTTTTACAGCCCCCCACCCCACCTTCCCATCTGCTGTTGCTTCTCTCTCCTACCAAGGAGCCAGGCTGGTGTTCTTTGTCCCAAGCTGCAGCTCAATGCTGTAAAACATCGCCACCTTCAGTTAGAATTGCTAAGTTCTTCCCCCCACCACTTTGCAGCGACGTCGCCAAGCCTGCCAGCACTGCCCATCACTGCGCAAACTCCCCTCTTCCTACCCTTCGCTACCCTCTGAGCCTTTTCACTGTTCTCCATGTGTCTCGTTCCCGTTGAGCTCAAAAGGGGAGTGGAAGACTCAGTGGAAACCCCAGCAAATAGGCTTGTAGCGAATATGATGAGCATAATTCCATCTTAGAGGTTTTGCTAACGTCTGAGAAAAGTCAGCATACTTTTCAGATGACAGAATTAACTCGAAATCCACGTGCTTTCTTCTGACCCACCAGTTGCTGTTTCATTTGGAAAATGGACTTTTGAAGCTCAAAGGCTTTTGTTAAGATTTGTTAAAATTTTGTTGTTGAAATATTGAGTCTGATTACATGATGCAACCTGCCTCTTCGTGAAGAAGTGTCTTAAAAAAAAAAGGCAGATTGGCCTTGAAGTAATGTTTGCGCCTTTGTGCTGCAAAGAAATGGGCAGAGTTACGGTGCAGCCTAGGGTGAGCTGGTTCATCCATTTTGGGCAGAATTTGAAACAATGAGATATAAATAGGGCACTTGTAGCAGCTTGGTCACTGTTTAAAGTCAGGAAGTTTAGGACCAAATCAGGGAAATATTTTCTAATAGAATGTTGACATCTTAATGTGGGTAAGTCTCTGGTTGTTTTTCTTCAATGTGAAAATTAGTCTTTTGTCTTCCTCTTTAGCCCAACAAGAACCTCAGGAAAGGGTCTGGGGCATCAATGAAAAGGATGAGCAAGCAACTCCAGGGGAACATTCCAGAAATATGCATTCCTTGCATGCATTTACATTTTCCCACCAGAGTGGTCCAAACCAGAATGGTCCTAACTCAGAGTTAACTCAGACATTTTGGGGGACCAGGTTATAGTCTTATGTCCAAAGATGGAAGAGGAATGCATTTAGAAAAGCTCTCAGATTTCACACCATCCCTTGTGATGCCAGTACAAAGTCAAGTCATCTGCCACCACTTCTTACAGAACCTGTAATGTTTGCAGTATAAGGGTTCATTACCCCTCACAGTGGGTGAAGGGAACTTCTGACTCTTGTAGTGACTTTTCCCTCTTCTGCTGTACAAACAAAATAAATGAATTTTGGGAGAACTTAAAAGGTATGTTTTTGAAGGTTCCTAGGTTTCAAGGGGCTTATAGCTGGGAATTATTGTATTATTGTGTATAGTGTATTGTTGAAAATATTTAAAAGCATGTATCCATTGTGTTTAGTAAATCATCCACTATGTTTCTCATGAAATGCAAATTCATTTCATTTTTCATAATAAATAGTAAAGATAACTATTTTATCCTAAAGACATGCCCCCTTCTTTCTTTCTTCTCTTGATGCTCAAAGCTAATATCTAATAGGGACACATTAATTCCATATTTAGAACTAGAATAAATGGGCAATTTGGGAGCAGCATTGACATTCAGTCTTGAAAATTAGATCCACCATTGCAATAGCAAACTGTACATTATCTTCCTAAGAAAATACTAATTTATCAGTCCTAAGAGCCAAAGACTTGTTCTGTGTCAGCAATCAGCTTAGCCTCATAATTATAAATTTCTGAGGATCTGTTGAAAGACATGGATCCAGAAGAATTATATGTTTCATACTGAGTCACTCAGAATAAAAAGCCCTGTTATTTGTAGACATTCCATGCAGTCAAAGAAATTAAGAAGTGGACCAGGTCTTAGCAATCATGCAGTCTGATCTCTTTATTTTACAGATGAGGAAATCAAGATGTATTGTAGGAAAACTAGGAAAATATTTCAATATGCAGCACATCTTCTACTTGTCTGAAAATATTCAATAGCTCATTAACTCTATCTTTGAAATACTCAACACAGTTAAGCATGCCACAAATGGGGCAGGAATGGTCCATTTTTGATGACTAGATTCATCTTGATTTACTCTACTTTGCATCTTTGGTCTGGCTAAGGCATTTCCCAAACTTATTTGACTTACTTCCCCACTTACAGAAAAAAAATTAGTGTTCCCTCTAAAAATCTACCTTTCCCAAGAAAACAGAAAGTACCCCCTCATTCCCAATTGCCTTCCTAGATGTGGATGGTTTCAGCAGTCATGGAGGGTGGGTGGTATCAACCACTTTGGGCAAAAATAGTCTAGCATATTCTTCCTTCTTCCTTCTTTTTCTCCAATACATTTCTATCCTCTCCCCTTCTGTCTTCCTCTCTTTATTTATGCGCTCATTCAAATATTTTAGCTGCTGAAGTCCAATATCTCTGAGATGTTGAGCTAGAGAATGGGCTGATTCCAAACACCAGCAGGTTCATGAGCAAACTTTGCCTTTAAGGAACTCTCTACAGAGGAAGTGAGACAGACACAGGAGCATCGAGAGTTGTGATAGAGCTTTCTAATGCCTGACCCAAGTCCAGGCAGATATTATCAAGGCTCTGAAATTTAAGAGCAACCACACTCTGGAGGAGTTAAAAGGAATTGTGCCAAAGAGGTCAAAACTGAAGGGAGCTATCTCCAAAGGGCCTGCGTCCACAGAGGCAAGACAGGTTACTCAACAAGATCGTTGGAGAGGGAGATTCACCCAAAGACAGTGCTAAGAACATGTATATCCAGAAAAGATGAGCTTAGCAATGGAGGTGCATAGAAAATTCAACGATGTGGGAAATGAGAAAATATATGGGGCTGAAGAGACAGTATAGCATGTGGTCAACCCAGGTTTGCTTCCCAGTACTACATATGGTCTCCCAAGCATGACCAGGATTAACCCTTGAGCACAGAGCCAGATGTGCCTTCAGATGTTTTATTTAAAGGTGTTTGTTTGTTTTGCCAGACTTCGTGGTGCTCAGGGTTTTCTCCTGGCTCTGTGCTCATTGATCATTCTTGCATTGCTTGGAAGGCCATATGTGGTGCCAGATATCAAGCCCAGGTTGACTACATGGCAAACAAATACCTTGCCCACTGTACTATCTCTCCATATATTTTTAAAAGAAATTTACATTAGTGACAGCGCTAAAGAATTTAGGTCCTCTCTTGAAAGCCAGGGTTTCCCTTAATAAGTAAGTGTCTTATATAGAAAGCTCGAGCAATTGCACAGCGGGTAGGGTGTTTGCCTTGCACGCAGCTGACCCGGATTCAATTCCTCCGTTCCTCTCGGAGAATCTGGCAAGCTACCGAGAGTATCACGCCTGTACAGCAGAGCCTGGCACGCTACCCATGCCGTATTCGATATGCCAAAAACAGTAACAATAAGTCTCACAATGGAGGCGTTACTGGTGCCCACTTGAGCAAATTGGTGGACAATGGGACAGCAGTGCTACACTGCATTATATAGACAGTCTGTTGTTTTGGCTCTTCCCTTTAACCACTTATACTCCATGCATTTTTACAAAAGAGTTTGGTTTTTAAAAGTTAAGAGACTATTTATGGTTTTGGGGGTAAAAATTTACACCTTTTGAAAATGTTCTTTACTATATCACGCCCACCACCCAAATCCCAGTTTCCCTCCATGCAGTCCTGGGGGACCTCCACCGTTTGGTAACCTCACTTCTCCCCACCAGAGCCCGGGGGTGGAGTGTGTTTCCATTTTGCTTTGTTTCTCTCTGTTACACGTGTGAGTTAGACTATTGTCATTCTGCTTCTGATGTAATTTCACTTAGCAGGATCCCCCGCTAGTTCCATAGCAAAAGGCAAGATTCTTTCTTTTCTCATAGCTGAATAGTAATCCATTGTACATGTACCGTATCTTTATCCACTCACCTGCTATTGGGTATTTTAAATCGTTTCTAAATCATGACTATTCTTGTAAATCACAATGTGATGAATATAGGCATGTGTTTATATTTATGAATTAATATTATGCGTTTTTCAGCTAGATAACTAGTAGATTTGGTTAATCATATGATAGTTTTAGTTTTAGTATTATATATATATATATAAATTCTATGTTCCCTCAACAGTGAACCAATTTACATTCCTTTTTCTCTGTACCCCTGCCAACACGGTGCAGCCTACTTTTATTTTATGTATTTTTAAAAGAAACTTAATGTCAGTGTTGGAAACTGAAAACCAGTGTCACCTGCAGTAAATCCAAGGTCCTCATTCATGTAAATAGGATTAATAGAAAGTGTTCTGATTCTTAGTTTACAAAAGTCTCTAAACCTAAGGTCTATAGTCTCCCTTTATTTTACCAGGAAACTGTATGTTTTGTAGAAGAATTCAATTTCTCATCATGCCAATAGTAGATTCCTTCAGTTAATTCTTGGGAAGAGAGTTGAAAGCGGTAGAGCTTGTTCACTTTAAGTCAGTAGAATTTAGTGCGGTTCCCGGAGCCATCTTGAACACCGCAGGAGTTCACATCCCACTTAAGGGTCAGCACTGTTTCAAGCAGCACAGAACCCTCTGAGCACAGTGATGGAAGCATAACTATATGAACTATCTGAAGAGGCATGCTCTGGACTGGAAAGGGAGACCAAGGAAATCAAAGACCCTTGCACAGGCTGGTGGGAAGGTTCTGAAGTGGTCTAGTTCCTATAACAATTAGAAGAGGAGAATCCTAAATTGAGAAAAATTTAGGATGGGGCCGCAGTATGTCTTGGTGTCTGTGGCAGTGCTTGTCAACCTTTCTGTGACCTTGGACCCTCTGAGTTTGTTTCCTTCCTTTGGTTCTCCTTTCTACCACTAGGTCCCTTAGTCTTGTGCTGAGCCCTCCCTCCATGTGCATGATTGTTGTAATTATTTCCTTGGAATATACTCAGGGCTCATAAGGAGCCATATGGAAAATGCTGGAGTAAAAGGTAGAGGGGCAAGGTGAAGGACAGAAAAGGCAATATATTAGAGATGTATTACTTTGGAAGAGTGTGTAAGTGATCCTCTGGTTCAGACCATGTTTGGGAGGAAGATGTTAAAGGGAGACAGAGGGGGTTGGATGAAGGAGGCAAGAGGGAACATGTGTGGAGTAAGAGAGAGAGAGAGAAAGAGAGAGAGAGAGATATGAGAGAGAATGTGTGTTTGTGTGTGTGTTTGTATGTGTGTATTTGTATGTGTGTAGAGGAAGGGGAAGGGGAGAAGTCAACTGCAGTTGAGACAGATAAGTTCCATGGGCTGGAACATGCTACCGATCACACCTACCTACACAATAAATACTTTTAGAATAACTGAATAAGTGTGGATAGTCAACAGGCAATTGAAAATACCTTGGAGGAGATCAGAAGCATTCCAGATGTCAGTTAGATTGAGAGATCAGCATGACCTATAGATCAGCCTCAAATACATTTCCATTTCCCTGCTGACCATTTTAGAAAATTTGTGATGTAATCATGTGGATAGACTTAATATCTCAGACACATTGACTTTTATAAAATGTTAAAAATGAATCCATTTTATATATATGTATACACACAAACGTATATATGTGTATATATATTTGTATATATATGTTTTTGAGTGACGTTGCAACAGGAAAAAATGTTTTGGGGTGGAAAAATTAGTGAAAATATTTTATGGAATTCCTTAATTAAAAGTAAATTTTTTCCAATCATTAATAGCATGTTTCTTGTGTTATGATTAAAATAGCCATTCACCAGCTTAGAAGAAATGAACTGAGTTGTGCCTTTTGTGTATACAAAGAATATATCTATAAGTCCATCTGACACAAGTCTTTGATGTAGTAGTCCTAGGCACATTCTTGTTAAGACCTGTTAAACAAGCTATTTTTCTCGAGCAGGAATTTCCCCCAGTAGTCAGAATAGTCACAGACAAAAAGCATGGATTTTACTCACCATAAAAAAAAGAAAAGAGGCTTAGGTTTGAATGAGCCAACAGGCAACAAACCCAATATTGGAGCCCCTTCTTTAATTTCTAGGCCCTTCTGTGAAAAGAAGTGTTTTCATAAGACTTAGACAGAATCTATTTCCATAGAATGTTCTTAATGGCTCCTGTCAGAACAAAACAGCTGGGGAGCATATGGTATCCATTTCCCTGTATCACTTGGAAAAAATTTCACATGTAAATAAAGCCAACATAAAAGAGTAGCCCTTTGAACCCACGACCTCTTACAATACATAAATATATTGGTACAATACACTCGTTGTATTGGCCCACTGTAATGGCACTAGATTTTTTTATTACATCCTGAGATACGCATTTTCCAAGAAGTCTCCCCGCACCAAAAAAAGAAAAATCAAGGTAATTGGCAATATTAACAAATACCATTCCTAATAATAATTATATATTTTAGAAATGTCAAGGAAAATATATTCCCACTCTGTTTGAAGCTTTTCAGAATAATGAATGGATATAATGGAAGGTACATTTACATAGTATAAGTGTTCTATCCATTATCTTTCTGCTCTTTTTAAATCAGTAACCATGTGTTCTTGAAAGGGAGAAAGAAAAGCTTGGCAGAAATTTCTGGCAGACGTTACTTTTCAGAGCTTCGTGTTTTTAGGGAGAAAAGAACCTATAAAATATAAAAACTTTCAATGTATAATGGACCAAGTGGAATCAGTCTTTGCTTTTGCATATTTACATTTCATAAATAACTTGAGAAAACCCAGCTCTTCTTGGTGATTATCACTCCCTCAAGTTTATTAACAGAACTTTTGTCCCCTGTGAAATTGAGCTGTAAATCCCTCAGATGGATGCACGTTGGGCATTTAAAAAGAGATTTAATGACTTGTGCAAAGTGAGATTCAAATTCAAATACTAGCATTTGTTAATTGTCTACTCTGTGCCAAGTTCTGTGTACAACTCAGAAACAGAGCAATAAAAGGGAAGAGAAGCAGCAGTTTAAAATAATCCTGATACCTTCCTTTTCTTCTGGAACATCCCCTGTTAATATCTGTTCCTTCCTGGACAGAATCCTGGCTTCCCTTCACAGTGTATGGTGTTTCTTCTTCCAAAATGTCATAGTTTGGAATAAGAAAGCTAGTTCAGGGGTTAAAGCACTTATCATGCAAAAGTAGATGCCACTTATTTCCTCTGCACTACATACGGTCTCCTGAACACAGAGCCTAGAATAAGTCCTAAATACAGAGCCTGGAAGAAGACTACAGAAGACTTAAAAATCTGCTAGAGCAAGAAAGGCTTTAAGGGGGATTACTTTAGTGCAGATCCTCCAAAGTCCACACAAAACAGTGCTCTAATTTATGAATGAGCCCACTGACACAGTTATAACATTCAGGCTTAGAACTTAGATAGTTTCTAGAGTGTCTATGAATCATTTTACAACACATCCTCACAGGAGGAAGAATGACCAAATGGTCTAAATTCAGGGAACTTTTGATATCTTGCATGTTAATTTCATCCCAAGAATCACTTGCTTAAGGAGATCCAGATCTGAGTATACCCCCAGCTCAAGCTCCTTCTTTCTTGAGTTGTGCTCAGTAGCAAAGAACAAACATGGGTGCTTTGGGGATACCCACTTCCCACCTGCCTTTGTTCCAGAAGAGGAGCCATAGGTGGACTCCTTGGAAGACAAGTCCCCAAATTTCATCTCCTTGATGGAGGATGGCAAGAATGAAATGGAAGGGGTATAGGAATCCATAAATCACTTGTCTGCACATCTTTTCAAGGATGCCAGGTAATTGGGGTATCCCAGAGAGGAAGTCAATGGCTGGGGATCCTGGTCCCACTGTGAGAGGTGGAATGGGCAGCCTTTCACATGGAGCTGAATGGGAGAGGACATGGTTCTTATCTCTCCCTCCAGATGTGTATAGCTCTTTCACTTTAAACTCCATGTCAGCCAACACCTCCTACTCCCTAATACCTATCTTTTATGCTGAGTAAAAAAAAAAAAAAAACTGCTTTTCCTGCCTCGCCTTCTGTTTGCAGCATCCAGTCCGCTTGATCTCCAGCTTTCCCAGCAAGACAGGGCAGGTTTAGGGCAGACCTAAACCTTTGATTCCCTTTCCATTCTCTTTGTTGTGATAAACAGGGGTCCTGTGCTTGGGAGTAATTCTTACACACTTAGTCACAGTGCTCAACAGGGCTGGCATACTTCTGTCCAGTGCTCACACAGATGCCTGGCCACCAGGATTGCACTCTACATACAGGCCAGTGCTTGGGATCCAACTCGTGGCTCATGCCTACAGGTAGACATCCTACCATTGAGCTCTCTCCCTGGGCTCACAGCCTTTATTATTAGAGAGCAAGTTCTATTGTGAAAAGTTAGGGCATGGGATTGCCATCTTGTGTACTAGAGCAATGTGAATTACCTAGGAAGTATGGTTGACTAGGACCCTCATTCTACAGTCAGGGGGAGCTGAGTTTATTGTTTTTTTCCCCCAGGGTGTAGACAGCTCCTAAACACTTGATTCCTTCCTCTTCTTTCCCTGATTTGTCTATGGAATCACCAAGTGACCTACTCAACCAGATGCTGTTGTAGTCTGTCTAATATTAGATAGTTGTGCTGAGTAGCCTTCTTTCTTTGAGGTCTCTCAGGCTTATAGAGTACACACCCATGTGTGTATGCCTCCATGCGCACATGTGTGTATGTGTGTGTGTATGTGTGTGTGAGAGAGCACATCATTCTCTCCCTACATCAGTGAGGATGTGCCTTACTCTTAGGGGAGGTCCATCCACCAGGTCTGCTTTGCAGTACAGTGAAAAGTGTTGAAACAGTACGGGAGAGGTGTGACTGTTCGGGGGAGAACACTCGTTATCTGGATCTGTACTCATCATCCTTCTATGTTGACCATTCTTACCACTGAGTTCACTTTAATATATCACTGTAATATTTGAGACAATATACAACTTCCCTTAACTTCCCTTTCTCAGCACCCCTTTTCAGTGGTGAATCTGAACTGTTAAATTTCCAGAGACAAGTTCTCTCTGAGCTGTCCCTTCCCCTGGGCCCAAGGGGACAGTGTGTGTCTCCCTGTAGCATCATGATATCACCATTGTAACCATCTCCTCTCCATGTTGGCTTTCCCCACAGTTTCCAGCTCTAGCTGGACCTGTGGGGTCTCTACTCTCATTACCAAGCCCACTGGCATCGCTGACGTCTACAGCAAGTTTCGGCCTGTAAAGCGCGTCTCCCCACTCAAGCACCAGCCCGAGACCCTAGAGAGCAATGAAAGCGATGACCAGAAGAACCAGAAGGCAGAGTACCAGAAAGGAGGAGGTTCCGAGCCTGCCCCCCAACCTGAAGAGCTCAGCCCCGGAGACAGAGAAGTCGGTCTCCCGAGTAAAAGCACAGAGCCCGGCACATTGCTGGGGGAGCTGGAGCATTATGATCTGGACATGGACGAGATTCTGGACGTGCCTTACATTAAATCTAGTCAGCAACTTGCCTCTCTTCCCAAGGGGACTTCGGAAAAACGAATTTTGGGTCTCTGTTCCACCATCAATGGCCTTGCCAGCAAAGCCTGCACCCAAGGAAGCACTGAGAGTTCACCTTCCAGCCTGGCGCCTTTCTGCATTCTTTCTCCAGTGGCCAGTCCTCACCTGAGAAAGGCCTCATCCCTTGGCCGCGACCAGCAGAAACTCCCCGATGGGGAACCTGAGGGCTCCCCCTCTGCGGGGAAGTGTGGCTCTACACAGGAGCCTGAAAATCAGAGTAGGGATTTCTTGAACAAGACCTTTAATGACCCCCAGAGTCGAAAAGGTGAGAAGGCAATGCCGGACTGCCAGCTCAGGTCCTTCCTGGTGCCATGCTCATCTGTGGACCCCAAAACTGAGGAGCAGGTGGGTGGTGTGAAGTGGGCCAGCTCCCAAGGCCCGGAAGAAAGGAGTGAGTGTCTGAAAAAAGCCAAAAGCATCTTAAACATCGTTAAAGAAGGACAAATCTCTCTCCTGGTAAGTAGGAGCTTGTGTCACAGAGAGTGTAATAATAATAATACCAGACACCCTAATTTTATCAGCTTCATGAGTTGATAACAATGATGAAATATCTGTTCAACTTTTTTTTTTAACCTTCATGGCTGTCTTTAGCTGGATGTGACTTGGAGCTTGGTAGGTTTGGTTTAGTTTGGGGCCACAGCCCGTAGTGCTCAGGATCTGCTCTTGGCTCTGTGCTCAGAGATTGCTCCTGGTGGTACTGGGAACCAAACCAAGGATTTCTGCATGCAACGCATGTGTACTGGCCCTTTGAACTGTCACCCTAGCCCCTGAATTTTAAAATAAAAACTTAGGAGGTTAATTCAGTGAAAACAAGTGACTACCAAGAGGAATGTTTCTCTGCTTGAACTTTGTATAAATTCAACGATTAAAGACACTTAATAATAAAACAGAAACAAAACAAAGAAAGCCCAGCCCTTTCTTGAGCTTGAATCTTAATGTCTTTCTGCTTTTCACATGGTTCTCACCCCCCTTTCGCTTACTTGTGGGGATGTCACTTTTTTGTGGATGGGGGCCTGCCAGATTCATGAACAGAGGGGCTTCTGTTTTATCCTGATCATTATTCAGAAGAGTTAGACTAGCATGTTGGACACAGATACAAATTTACCCTGGAGCCTGATTGCCCTCTGACCCCCATGGAGGTTTTTCCTTAGTTCCAGCTCTACATGTCTTGGGAGCCTGAAGTAGCTTTTCCAAAGACTCTAGACATAAATAAGATGATTTAAGAAAAGTCTGTTCTGTTTAGGCTCCCGGAGAGCTGTTCTGAAATCACTCCCTCTGCATTGTTCTTTTTTGGCTTCCAGACTTGGATGGAACAGCGGCAAGCCTGGGCTGATACTATGATGTTCATTAAAGTCTCATTCAAGAAAACTATCCTCTCTTGGCTGTGTGGTTCCACTTAGGCTGAAACCTTGCATAGCTAACTACTATGTGCTTGGCCTGGTATCACAAATTTTATTATATGACTGACCAATTTTTCTAAATATTTTTTATTTGTTACCCCTCCTTCAAATATCTTTTCCATGTCTCCTAGTTTTGACTCTTTCTATTTCTGTTTGGTCTGTCCTATTTCTGCTTGCTTCTTTCATGCCCCTCAATATTGCATGTTTCTCCAAGGATAACCCCTCTGAGTTCACCCAACAGTCTCCATCTGCTGCTAGTCTCAGGGGACAGAACTTCATCTGCAAGGGGCAGCTTCTAAATGACCTCAGGAGTTTGGAGTACAAAGGGGAAGAAGTACCCAGAGGTATCTCTGGGTGTACTAGTAGCAACAGTGCCCTGAGAACTTCCAGTCACAGCCAGTTCACTGCTGAAGACAAAGTGGATGATTGGGAGCAATTGTTCATTCATTCAGCAAGGGCACCTTAAAGAGCAACACGTGAGATGGGGGTGGAGGTTTGTGTGGTGGGGCATTCAGAACTTGGCAGCTATGTAGAGAGGCAGGCAGGGAATGTGCCAGATGCTGTAACCATCCTCGCAGTGTTCTCCAAAGACAGTTGGCACCTCCACAGGTTCCTGATCTGACCCTACTGCATGCCTTGCCTTACCCCTTTTGAAAACTCACAGTCTCAAGCAGATGAAGTATACCCAAAACATGGCAATGAAAATAAGCCGTAAGCACTTGTAGCAAGGAATTCTGACTTTTTTAAAGCTCCCCATGGCCACCACTGGAGTTTCTGAAAGGTCATTCTCCTCTGCACAACCACACCTCACTTTTACTTACACAAACTTTTCTATTCTTGCTGTTTGCACAGCCACACCTCGCTGCCGACAACCTAGACAAAATTCACGACGAGAATGGAAACAATCTCTTACACGTCGCAGCATCCCAGGGACACGCTGAGTGTCTGCAGCACCTCACTTCTTTGATGGGAGAAGATTGTCTCAATGAGCGAAATGTCGAGAAACTGACTCCAGCAGGCCTGGCCATCAAGGTGACTGGTGGGCAGTGGACTTCTCTTTTTCCAGAATTCCTAGTGAGCTATAGCAGTGGCCTTCAACCACCAGCCTATGGCTCAGTGTCAGTCCTCAGTATAGAAAGGTTGAAAACCACCAGTCTACTGCTGCGATTATAACTATGTTATAACTGCCAGTCCATAGACCATAGGCAGGTTAGGGTCCACAGGTGTTTATAAATAGAGGTTGAAGAACTCTGAGCTGAACAGTGTTGGGACGGGATGTGGGGGGTGAGGGGGGGGGGACAAGAGAGATATGCCAAATCATACAGCAAAGAAGCATGTTATGTTTAGACGATCAGAGTGTAAGAAAATCTTACACTCAACTGCTTTGAGAGTGTAAGATTTTCACTAAGAAAGTGGTGGCCCTTCAGATAAGCTGGTGAAGCTCATGATCTAGGGGTGTTTTAAGTACTTGTTAGCTAGGTGAAGGCAGCTTAGGTTCTTAACACCAGTTTAGGTGTTCTGAGACCACTGGTTCCTAAATGTTCATACAATGAGCAAGGTAAGTGAAGGAAAGGTGTGGCTTAAGGGTTGATGGCACGCAAGAGTATTTCAGATAATATAGTGGGCTTCTAATGGTTTATGTCTGAAGTTAAAAAGTCTCTAGGATTAGTTGTTTGCAAGATTATTGCCAAGTTTGAGCTCAGCTCTTGCAGAGCATGGTGTGTCCTATATGTAAAAAAACTACAGAGAACCATGATCCTTTACAGCACACAGTTAGTGCCTCTGTAAAATATAGCACATCTCTAAGCGAGTAGATGTTAAAGTTAAGTTACTTTTAAGATCTTTGGTAGATAAATGTGGAATTTAGTCTTATTTATTAAGAAGCCAGAAGTGAAGTTCAGGGAAATAAAACACATGTATGCTTCTGCAAGTTACTTTGCTTTACACAACAGTCATATCTTCTAAAAGTTACATAATCATAACCATAATTTTTAGAAATTTACTAGGAAAAGCTGCTAGTTAAAAATTCTTGTGAATTAATTCACTGGAGAGCAAGTTACATTTGAAAAACAAGTAATTGCTGGCCTGCTTCTACTATATCTTATATGCAAATATGAGTTCTTACATATTTATTTTTTCCCTCTTTTAGTTTTGTAGTTGGCCATGGGGAAAGCTATTCCTAGTCGTGCCCAGGGGATCATACAGTACCAGCAACTGAATTTGGGGCTCTCACATAAGAAGCATGTGCTTCAGCCCTTTGAGCCATCTTCCCAGGCCTCTAGGTTTCCTTAATTTAGTTACCATTCAATCAAGTTTATATATTAAACTGTTGTTTTCTATTTTAATTTTACTCAATAGGTTATTTAGAAGATAGAAGATATAAGAAAAAAGTGGGATCAGATAAAACTAGAAATGAGACCTGGGTAGATATTTTGTTTACATTGTGAAGGCTGCTATGTTATATTAAGAGCTGGAGTATAGGGAAGCACCAGGAAGAAAGAGAAATCAAATGTGAAGTCAAGGTTCTGCATAGCTGATCTCAGCGATGCTTACACACCACCAGGCACTATGATAGGTGCAAGCAGCACAATAAGGCATAATACCTAAGGAAATGAGAGCCTGGTGCACGAGGCAGAATGTTGTCAGTGACTCAAATGTAGGATGGTGAATCCCAAGACCTTCTAGGATGGGAAGATAGTATTTGTGACTGATCACTACCAGACATGGATTAGTGAGGTATAACATTCTATTGCAGTATCAATAACCATTGTCATTTCTTGCAATATCATTGATACTACTGTAGCATTTAATATATAAAAAGATATTTATGACATTTTTTATAATTAATATATTTTTAATGTGTCCCTTATTGTTAGATCAGAAAGTGGTTTCTTTTTATGTACTTTGTTGCTTGTTTTGGTAAAGAATCTTCGGAGTTCATAAGAAACTTTGTGCCATTAAGCCAGCCATAGGGATAAACTCATACTGTGTCTATGTTCAGTGTTATCTCAATCCTCTCCTGTCGGGACTGCCATCATGAATCAGCCTTTTGTACCAGAGAAATAGTACAGTGGGTAGGGTGGTTTCCTGGCATAAGACTGCCTGGCTCAGTCCCCAACACCACATATGGTACCTGAGCATTGCCAGGAATATCTTTGAGCACAGAACCGGGAGTAAGCCCCAGCAGTACTAGGTGTGACCCCAACCTGACCCCAAACAAAAACAACCCAGTCCTGCTTTCTGTTTGTTTTAATGAAGGGGGAAATGTCTATGTGACCCAAAGGTTCTGTTTATAGATTTGGGGTCTCTGGTTGTTCATACTTCTGGACATTGATTAGAGAAGTGAAAGGTGCTCTGTTCCATCAGCTGGTCTAGGATGCATTAAAGCAGTGCATGCAGACCGTGATAACAAGCATCGCCTTTGGAAAACAGCCCCTGCACATGTCTTCCCCAGTCCTTTCAGAGTATTTGGATGGCATGCGGGAGGTCAGGGGTGTCCTAAGAAACCATCATTCTCTCCTTTTAGGACCTTGTTTTGAACACAGTAACCAACCAGTGCTGTTTCACCTCATTAAACACAGATCTCAGAGCCCCACTGGCAGGAAAGACAAACAGACGTGGTCTAAAGGGGTAGAATTTGGTCAGATAATATGACTTGGCTGACAGGAAGCAGAGTTGGAGAGAAGGTATCAAATAAAATGATTACCTGAGAAAAGGGCCTTATCAGTCAAGCTGGGGCTTCAGAACATCTCTCCTCCCACCCTTAAACTCCTTTAAGGGGAACCTGAGACCTTGAGCTTTCTGGGGGACCCAACTCTCATCCTGTGGGAGTGTGGGGCATGAATGAGATCTCTCTGGGAAGGGTTCAGCAAAATAATTGGAAAGAAATATTCTAGTTTCTTTATTGCCGGGTGGGATGTGAGCAGCCCATTGTATCAGTTTTCCTTTCATCCCTGTAGGGAATATTTGGCACGCTCTAATTATGTGATTTAAGGAGAGTGAAGATACCTAACACTGAAAAGTGGATGGTGTGTAGAGGAACCCATAGGGCAGCATCCAGGATCAGTGACAACTAGAGCACAGCTGCCCTCTGACAGAAAGAGGACTGAAGAGATGCACTGGTGGACCTCTGACGTGTGGGGAACTCAGAGCATGGCACTGGGGCTGCAGGAACCACAAAACTCAGTCTTATTTCCTGGCCTTCTGCTATTGCTCTGCTCCAAGCAAGAACAGCCAGAATTGGGGGTGGGGGAGATGGGGGTGAGGGGAGTTAGGGGATGCAGGGAGCCAACTCCTACAGACCATGTTTCCTGAGCAGAGAGGCAAGAGAGAGAATCTGAGTGGGGACTCCTGAAGTTATTCAGCATGCACCTGACTATGCCAATGACCCCAAGTGCAGAGAATAGCCTCGGTGTGTAAATTTTGGTTAGAGATGACTACATGCAATTCCATTGATCCAAACAGTAGTCCATGAAGGAAAACCATGGTACCTCCTCTTTCTTGATAGAGGAGTGTGCCAAAATTCCCCCATAGTAACTTTTTCTCTGGTGCTGAGACTCCACCTGTACAAATAGGAAGGCAGTTGAGTGTCTCATTTGTCACACGGAGTTCTTGGGAGCACCTCAGAAAATGTTCTGATACTAGACAAGTACATATGTCCAGTAAGTTTGAACACTTTGACTCATTTAATTTTTTTTAGTTTGTCTTTAAGAGATGGTTACTGCTCTCCCAGTTATTTCAGAGAAGAAAAATATTGAGTATCTGAGAAGAGCAATTAACCTGCTCAGATCTTGGAATGAAGTGGTGACTTTAGGATTTTAATCCCTTCTGGACTCTGGGTTTCAGTCACTAGTTTATGATGTTACAGACTGTCCCTGCAATGTGATCTCAGCACAGGCCATAGGAGCTATGGGGTGCCAGGGAGTTGGGGAAGGTTCAGGGCAAGAAGGTAGCATTTGAGTCAGAATAGAGGGTTTTTCCTCTTATCTTTCTTTGAGAATTCCAACGTTTGAGTTCTTCAGGAAACAAGCTAATTTCTAAAAGCTAATGAATAAACAAATTGTGTGATATTCATACTATAGTATAGTTGTCAGAACTAAAAGCAGGGATAAATTACTAAAGAGGACAGTAGCTTGGATGAATCACAGAGACGTTTATGATGAGTGAGAGAAGTCAGAGAGAGGAGTATTCTGTTGTGATAAAATCATATCCCAGATCTACTAGGGCAAAAAAGACTAAGAATAAAGAAGTAAAAGTGTTTAATAAGGGAAGGTGGAAGAGTTATTTGTAAATTGTAGTTGAAAAAGTAAATGTTTATCAAAATTCATCGAACCACACTTATAAGAGGTTTATTTCATTTATGCAAATTTTACCCCAGTAAAGTGATGTTTAAGTTGCTTGAAAATCACAGAGAAAAATCCTATATCAGGAATATTCTAAGTGACACATTTTTATTCCTATTAAACTAATCACACTATCAAAGTCAAAATTCATGTATTTTTTTTCCTTGGAAAAATGACTGCTTAGAAAATGTTTATTAAATTTATTCTTTTGAAAAATTTCTTTATTTTTAAATAAACAAATGTAGAATGGTCAATTGGAGTGCGTCCGCTGGATGGTGAGTGAAACGGAAGCCATTGCAGAATTGAGCTGCTCGAAGGATTTCCCAAGCCTTATTCATTACGCCGGTTGCTTTGGCCAGGTATGAAGACATTTTAATTATGTTCCCTTTATGTGCTCTATAGTCTAACTTGAAAAATAATTTAAGTCCATCAAAATTCAAACAAGAAATTACCAAAGGTAATATTCAGATATTTGTAAGCAATGATATTTATCATTGCATTTTAATTTAAAAAATGGTGACCCAAATACCCCATGATAAAATATTGGATAAACATGACACTACATCTACTTGATGGAATTTCACAGGAAAATGCTCATTGTGTAATATTAAATTAAAAACTATTTCTGTGATTTGGTACCAATATTGAATTTTGGAGAAGAAATGGGTAAGAAAATTTTGGAGAAACCATGTCACAATATGTTTGCAGTAGTTATCCCTTGGTAGATTGTCAAGTCATGGGTGTGTGTGTGTGTGTGTGTGTGTGTGTGTGTGTGTTTCATGTAGTTCCTCCAGTAAGTTCTTCCTGCTGATATAAGAATAAAAAGTAATAAATTTTCTTTAAGTAAGAATTAAAAATAAAAATAGTGGAGTTTGATCAAAGAGACATCTCTCTGTTAAAGATGAATGAGCCCACTAGCTGATTCCTAGTCTCAGGCCAACAACCAGTCTCTCCATCAGGAAATCCCAGTGAATAAATGGTGTTTACACATCACAGCCAGAGGACGGTGTAAACAATCAGCTCTAATTATCCCTTTGAGTGTAAACTGTATTTTTAAAATCTGAGCGCCACTATACAATGGAATACTATGCAGCTGTTAGAAAAGATGAAGTCATGAGCTTTGCATATAAGTGGATCAACATGGAAAGTATCATGCTAAGTGAAATGAGTCAGAAAGAGCGGGACAGACATAGAAAGATTGCACTCATCTGGAATATAAAATAACAGAGTAGGAGACTAACACCCAAGAGTAGTATATAATACAAGGAGGTTGATTCCATGTCTTGGAAGCTGGCCTCACATGCTGGGAGAAAGGCAGCCCAGATAGAGAAGGGGACACCTAGTAAAATGTGGTTAGAGATCCCACTCGGGAAGGGAGATGCGTACTGAAAGTAGACTAGAGACTAAACACGATGGCCACTCAATACCCCTATCACAAACCACAACACCCAAAAGGAGAGAGAGAACAAAATGGAATACCCTGCCACAGAGGCAGGGTGTGTGTGGGGGAAAGACGGGATTGGAGGGTGGGAGGGATACTGGGTTCATTGGTGGTGGAGAATGGACACTGGTGGAGGGATGGGTTCTCGATCATTGTATGAGGGAAACACAAGCATGAAGATGGGTAAATTTGTAACCGTACCCTCACGGTGACTCACTAATTAAAAAACTAAAAAAAAAATCCCAAAACAATAAAATATCCATATAATCTTAATGAAAAGAAAGCCATAACTGTTCAAAATAGATTTTATATATTTTTCTGTGGCAATGGAAATCACTTTTTATGCATATAATTATATCCCCTTTGGCTTCACAAACTTTTCCAACTCAGTAAATTATGGTATTGTCAATAAGCAAATAGACTTTTCTCAAGCATGAAAATCTTGAATTCAAACAAGTAGACTTGAAGAATATTATCCCTCTCTTTCCTTAGTAGAACTTGTCTTAAGTGTAAGTTTTTTATGTGCCAAGGTCAGCTGCTCTCTGTATTGAAATGTAATGTTTCCTAGATGCACTAGCAGCATGCCTTTGGATTTTGTATATATCCTCTAACTTACAACAACTATTAGATTCTGTCGTTTTATTCCCCATAGAGACAAGGATTAAGAGACACGAGATCTAAGGCTTGTAAGAACAGACACTAGATTTTCGCTTGACTCGGGTCCTCTTACCTCTGGGCCTGATCTGTTTTGTCTGTATCTGTTTAGATGATTCATATAATTTGTTTACAGAGGCATTGATATAGCTGAAGAAAACATTGTACAATTTAATCCTGAAATGCATTCTGACACTTGGAGTATCTCACACAGCCATTGATGAATGAGCTGTCTGAGATACTTCTTTTAAATTGGTGAGGGAAAAAAATTCGACTATAGAACAAAGGAAAGAGAAGGAATAACAATTAAAATTTATAACAGCTCCTGTCTTTAAATTAATTACTCCATTTTCAGGGGCTGGAGAGATAATGCAGGGGTTAAGGAGCTTGCCTTGCACATGGCAGACCCTGCTTCAATTGGCAGGCATTTGAACATTGGCAGGCAGCATTGGCAGAGCATTGCCAGGCAGCCCCCAAAGCCCCAGCACTGAAGTGCTCAAAGTGTCACTGCATCTGAGAATAACCAGGAGGGCCCCCCAATAAAAATTTAACTAATTAATTTTTTTTGGCTTTTTGGGTTACACCCGGCGATGCATAGGGGTTACTCCTGGCTCATGCACTCAGGAATTACTCCTGGCAGTGCTCGGGGAACCATATGGGATGCTAGAAATCGAACCCAGGTCAGCTGCGTGCAAGGCAAATGTGCTACCTACTGTGCTATTGCTCCAGTCCCAAACTAATTAATTTTTGTGTGTGTTTTGTATGACCGAACCCCAGTGATGGTATCCTTGAAAAAACTGTAATAGTTAATAAGCATTTGATATTTGGCTTCTCCCCACCCCACCCCACCCTTTTTTCCCTGCTTCTTTTGCCAAAAGAAAAAATAGAATTTTCAAATGACAGTAAGAATTTGGTCACCACAGAAATCAGATTCAGTATAAAGTAGAAATTTACTTATTCTCCAATTATGTGAATCTGTGTTTCTTATTCCTGATTTTGTTTGCTATGGAAAACCTAATGAGGGATTTGAGCTGTCAGTGGAAACACTACTAGCCATTTGGATCGAATACTCCAAAGCCTTGGAGAAAAGGATCGAAGGGCTGTGCTGAGACTCATGGGTTAATGATTGGGTGGCCGGTGTTCTTTGCCTTGGGAAAGGCTGCTTATCTATGCCTGTTTCTTTATTCAGAATTCCCAGTGGGTTCTCATCATTTTGAAACTCAATAGACCGGAACAAAGAGGGTGCCCTTTCCGGGACTGGTTGGGTGCTAGTATGGGCTTTCTTGGCTGGACTCAAGGAAAATATGGAAATGAGTGACCTCTTTGAAGAGCTGTGTGTCAAGCGTTTGCTTCATGTTAGTATCAGTCTCCAGGTTATTATTCTAGTTGATAAGCATTTTAAGTGGCCTCAAGTCCAGCTCTGAGCTGGGCTATCCAACGGTGCCCTTAGGAGAACATTCCTACCCAAGTGGAAAATGCCGAAATCCATTAGAGCAGCGGTTTCTGTCCAGGCACCCTGTGTCCACCATGGCCATTTATGTAACAGATAACCTGTGGAGATGCTGAACTTGGAACCGGGACA
Organism: Sorex araneus; assembly: GCF_027595985.1. Classification (NCBI taxonomy): domain Eukaryota; kingdom Metazoa; phylum Chordata; class Mammalia; order Eulipotyphla; family Soricidae; genus Sorex; species Sorex araneus. The sequence continues at coordinate 37,257,378 of NC_073307.1, read as the reverse complement.
AAGCTAATATTTTCACAAGGAACGCTGTTATTGAACAGTTCTCTAATGGATTCAGCACATGCAAGTTCCTCTCCATCAGGCAGACACTTGAGTGTGTTCTGGTTTTGTTTCTTCAATAAATACTCCTGGAAAGGATAGTGGGGAGGAAAATTCCTCTCATGGTTTATTTTAGTTGCCCTCTGGCCCCATAGAGATGCCTCAATAAGGGGGTGCCTTTTGACTCCTGATTTCTGTCCTTTTTCTTGTAAAAATGGCTGTTAAAGACTCAGGTACCACAGGGTGATGGGAATTGATTTTTCACATCTTGACATATGAAGTCTCAGAGGGGGCAATTATTTCCTTGTCTGATCATGCAGAGAAACAGTCCCAGGGACCATAAGGGAGGTTTGCTTTGGGGAGACTCTGGGAATGAGGAGAGGGTTTCTTTTGATGGTCTTGCTCAGTTGTGCCAGGGAAACAATGATGCTAAGGAAAGGTTGAAGCCGAACTGTCTGGGTTCAAAGCTCCCCGCCCCTGTGTGATTTGGGCTGTTTCTTTGGAGCAGGAAGGTTCTGATGGTCTGTTGCAGACCAAAGCCCTCTGCTGCCTGGGACCTTCATCCTGGTTTGTGTTACTCACTGGCCTAGCGGCTTCTGTGATATGGTCAGCCTCAAACCCAGGATCATTGTGTTTCTTAATCCTTTTCTGCTTTTTGGTCAAGAGCTCTACTACAAAAACCACCTCCCCATAGATTGAACATGTACCAAGAGCATCTTTGCCTATACTGTGTTTGTTTGCTATTTTGTGGGGGACCTTGGGGGCCTGGGCCCAATCCCAGTGATGCTTGGTTAACCAGGCCCATGGTTCAATGCAAGGGCCCGAGAATGCAGTGCTTCTCAGGCCTAGCAGTGCTGCAGATTACTTGAGCCATCCTGCTGGTGCTTGGAGGTCCCCAGGGATGCACCCCATAATGCCTAGAGGACCTTATAGTGCCAGGGATCAATCTAGGTCAGGGGCATGTTAGTCGTGTACCCTGACCACTATACTATTTCCCAGACATTTGTTTGCCATTTTAAAGTTTGTCCTGAGACAGGTCATAGGGGAAAATAGAAAGAAAAAAATAAAAGACCAGGGAAGTTTTTTTTTTTTTTTTTTAAAGAAAGACTCAGCACTTTCTATGGATGGTCTTGAACAGGCCTAGGCATGCTGATGAGGGCAATGGTTCCACAGGATTATATTCTTGTTTTTCCACAGTTTACTTTCAGAAGGGAAAATATTCCGTTGACTGTTGTTTCACCATCCTGGGGTGGAAATAAGTAAACAACACTGAAAGTGAGGCAATTGCAGATGAGAACAAAAGAGAAAAACCTTGAATACGCTTGAGTCTTCATCTACTGTTTAAGGATGGATTGCACTTTGGAAAAAGAATACCTGAAACCCAGCTCTACCAGCCTTTGGATGGATACAGACCTTGGAGGTTTCTATGGCCTCAGGGAGCCAGAGGGAATGTGTTCTTTCCAGAGCTGAATGCCGGGACCTGAGTGCCTAAGGATATTCAGGATCACAATAGTGTTATTATTATTTTTTTTTTGTCTTGACTCATAAGTTTTGTGTCAACACCAACTCTGGGTTTAAAATCGAGCCCCACCACTTACCAACTCAGTGGCCTTAGAGTCATTTACTTTTTAGAAAAGTAAGAAAAGATTCCTCTGGATCTTAATTTCTTCATCTTTAAAATGGAGAAAATAGGGACCTGAGTGATAGTACAGCAAGTGTTTTCCTTGCATGCTGCGAAACCAGGTTTCCCAGGCCCACCAGGAATGATTACTGAGCCCTACTGGGTGTGGGCCCAAGTCCCCCACAAGTAAATGAATAATAGAGACATTAGGACTCAACCGGAGAGATAACTTGATAAACTGAGCACATGCTTTGCATGTCAGAGGCCTGAGTTTAGTGCCCAGCACCCTGGGGTCCCTGACCACTATTAGGAGTGAACCCCACGAGCACAGAGCTGGGTACAGCCCCCAGCACCACCAGGCTGTACATGCATAGCGCCAATTTTACCGGACACTGGACAACTGCTGGCTATTTTGATCTTTGTATATCTTCCAATGCATTATTTTATTACTCTCAATATTATTTAATTTATTTCACCATAGGTAACATAAAAGAGAAACTTGTCAGAGGATTATTTAGGCCTTAACCTATTTATTCAATTCTTACATAAACTTCACTCTCCCCCCCACCCCTTCCCACACATACCCATTTTCCTATCGATGAATTCTTCATGTATTTTAGAGTAAATGGTAATATCAGAGTTTTTGATTCTTAAGTTTTGGCATCTCAGAATACCAAATGAATCCTGTCATTGATGGCACACTTGACCCGATGATCTGTGTTCACAGACAGAGATACCTCCGTCAGAACTTCTGACTGTGGAGATTTTATTGATGACAATAATAAGCCTGAGGTTTACTTTTTGATTACATTTTCTATTGGACATTGTCCAGAGGATCTCATAAATTATGTGTATTAATTGCCTGTTTAAGCAAACTGTTGCCTTTAGGAACACACAAAATGCAATGTTAAAAGAGAGCTTGGGGTGGGGGTAGTGGCAGAACTATAGGATCGTAGGTAGAGTGCTTGCCTTATATGCAACCACTTAGGGTTTGATCTGCAGCATGATCCCTCAAGCCCGCCAGGAGTCACCCCTGCACCCAGAGCTAATAGTTAGTCCTGAGCATCACTTGGTGTGGCCCCTAAACAAAAAACAAAACAAAAAAATTAAAGACGAACTGGGGATAAAGTTTAGTGGTAGAACACCTTCTTATATGTGTGGGGCCTTGGCTATAATTTCCAGCCATACTAATATTAATAAGTAATATAATAGTAATATTTCCACGAAAGCATATTTATTTTCAGAATAAAGCATTAGTACATACGGTTTTCATTCAATAGATAGCAACTGAATGGATGGATGGTTGTGTAGGCGGACAGATGAAATGAAAGCAGAGATCTGTCAGTGCTTTTCTGACCACACAACCGGATTGGTTATTCTCTGACAGCAGTACTTATGGGAAGTTACGTTGTTGCATCAATATCTCTTTCTCCCTCTCTCTTCCCCCCCCACACACATAGTGGGGGGAAATGGAGATTATCTAAGAGCTGAAAGAGTAGTTTGACACCACTGCACATATATGCTATGCTAATTCACATATAAAGCATTTATGAACAGCTTCTCCAATGGATAAAATAGCTGTGATTCATATTCCCTCCTAGATTGATTTGTCAAGTAAGTCACTATTTAAATTGTAGGTGATCAATTTCTGGGTATCTTCCAGAATCAGAGCAGAAAGCAGCATTCTTCTGACAGTGGATGTTAGTTTTTTATTCCTCAAATCAGAGGATTCTTGCTCTCTGTATCCATCTCAGAAATTGCAAATGTTTCTTGTTAGACCGGGTGGATAGACAGCCAGTCCTTTGGGGAATTGCTGCTCTGCATGATAGCATAGATCAAACTTTTGTTTCCATATAGTATCTTGCTGGGCAGATGACCACAAACTAAAACTGAATTTGAGGCACTAAGCAAACTCCTGTCTTAGTCTAGACAGGAGAATGAAGGTCCTTCTTTCATGTTAGTCCTTGACTATTAAATGGGTTAAGAGCTTTAATTCTGAGGATGAAAGAAGCCACAGTGAGATGTCAGGTGATTGCAGTGAGATGGGTTGAACTTAACTTGAAGATCCACTACAAACTAAGGTCATTGCTTCCTTATAGATTTTATCTCGTTCTCCCTGATCATGAAGGTCTTGCAAAGTCCATTCTTCCAGATTATTCCACAGCTTATAACAAGGAGAATCTTCCTAACTTTATGAAAGGCAGTAGTCCAACTCCTTCAAACCCATGACTAAAAGTCAGAACATTACATTTTACTGCAAAGGGTATTTTCTGTTTTCATGCAATAGATGAAAGCACCATAATATTTAGTTAATTTACATGGCCAAACATGAAAATATGACGACAAGAAGGTACAGAAGAAACTTCTAAATTTCTTAAACTTCTTTGAACTTTACTTGCTAAAGAAAGAAGCTATTTTCAGAGAATATATTATGGAGTATACTAGAGAATACACCATTATCTTGTTCTGTTCTTTGGTTGTGAAATGAGTTCTGTGTGAGATGATTCTCTAAAATCTTTCATTATTCAGTTTCATGATTTAATATCATGGGGCAAGTCAAATGTCCACAATTTTAAGAATGACCCAGTGGAGGTGGCGGGGTCATCCTTGTCACCAGTAGAATCAGAGACACCTGCCCTCTTGAGTTTCCATATCTCAGTCATCAACTTTCAAGCCAGTGGTTTCTGTCCTTTATCTTGGCATATATTTACTCATCCTTGTCTTTTAAGGAGCTAAGACTACTTGGTGTAATCTCTAATAAAAAGTACAAGTTCCTTCTGCTGTCTGAAAATAGAATGTTACTATCTGATATGATTTGGATATGTTTTCTCTTTCACCGTTTGAAAATTATGCTACCATTAACTTATATGGAGAAAAAATATTTGAGCTTTCCAAGACCTGTTTCTTTAGTCCTACCAAATAACATTCTATTTTTAGGTCTGGGAGAACCTATAATCTAGTGTTTGTTCACTTCCCCCCTCCTATCTACTTAGGAAAGATAAATGGATATACCAGGTGTAGGTGAAACATTATATGCTCTGATCCAGCGTCAGTTCCAGTTTTCTCTGAGTTTGCCTCGAAAAGAGGGAAGTAAACACATCATCTCCTCATCCAAAGTTTAGTCACCAGCTCTGGCCTCAGCCTCTGCTCCATTTCATTCTTGGGAGGATGTGGAGAGGTTTATTTTCTACAAGGCCTATGTGCCTTTGTAGTAAACACCCTGCTTTCCCCGAGAGCGTTCTTGATCTGTTGCACCCATAGATTGCACTTGTTTCCTTTCTTCTGACTGTCTCACTGCCTACTCTCCCATGTGGGGAAAGCTTGGTGCACTGGCTCAGCCTTCTCTGATGTCACAGATTCCTTCATAAGTGGTGCCCCTATTCTCCCAGAATGGTTGAAACATGAAAGCAGTTAGCTGTCTTATCCAACATTCCTCTCACAGATTCATTGGCATGTTCAGAAGGTGAAGGCAAATTTAATCCAGAAAAGTCTTAAAGTTCATGACCAGTCTGAGCAAATAACTGGACACACATATAAAAAAATCCTTTTAAAGGCTAAGAAGAAGTTCATGGCTCTTTCAGATGCTTGCTCATCCTCTTAAATGTCAAATTCCACCACTAAGCTTCATGCTGTTTTTTTTTACCACTCTCATATTTTTTTAACATTATGTTTAATTCTTCTATTTTAAAACAGTTAACTTTCATCCCTCTGATTGTTCCTGAGGCCAAACATAACATGAAAATACCAAAATCTCAGTGGTTAAAATGCAGATAGACTGCAACAAAACCCATTGACTAGTATTTTTTAAAGAGTATTTTTTTTAAAGAGTTTTGGGTGTCTTCCTTTTATCACGAAAGAATGGAAAGTTTTATCTTTGAAATACTGTCAACATTTGGTCAGAAAAATCACTTTCTGATCAGAGCACATTATGTTTCACTTACATATGGCATATCCATATGTTTTATCTTTACTAAGGAGGCAAGAGAAGAAAAAAATAAACAAAACGTGAATTTTAGATTCTAGATTTTCAGAACCTAGAATATCAGGTTCTGATTTTGCTATATACTTGGCTGCTTAAGGAATTGCCTCTCTGAGTAAGTCTGTTGATTGTAGGAGATAGGGGATTAAGAAATATGATTAAATATTTTAAAATTAAAAAGAGGAACTATTTTAACTTGGTGGTCTAGGATCTTGTAATAATATTCTTAAAGCCTGTACCAAATATGCAAATAGCAAAAGCATTGACTCAGAATCATAAAACCTGGATTCTAGTTCTTTTTTGATTTTTGGCTTTTTGGGGGGTCACATCTGGCCATGCTCAGGGGTTACTCCTGGTTCTGCACTCAGGAATTATTCCAGTTGTACTTAGGGGACCATATGGGATGCCAGGAATTGAACCCCATTTGCAAGGCAAATGCCTTACCCACTCTACTATGGCTCCGTCCCCTGGATTCTAGTTCTACTTATAACCTTGGACAAATTTCTTTCAGTCTAGCTGAATAGCTTTTAGATAATCACATACTTTCTGAAAGTCATTTTTCTCAAATGGAAAATAGGTAGCACTAAAACATTTCTGTGACAAGTCCCTGCTCTTAAAATTCTCTACAGAAGTATAAACTTGGTTTTAACTTAGATTCACCTGTTGGGCTTTTCTTCTGCCTTTAGATTTTTCTTTGTGATATGCATTCATTCTAATAATTACCTTTTTTTTTAGGAAAAGATTCTGCTGTGGCTTCTTCAATTTATGCAAGAGCAGGGCATCTCATTGGATGAAGTGGACCAAGATGGCAACAGCGCAGTCCATGTAGCCTCCCAGCATGGCTACCTGGGGTGCATACAGGTACACAGTCTCTGCTGCTCTGAGGAGAGTGATGAGTTCATCAAACAGTGTAAGAAAGCATAGAAATGTTGCTCACTGGGAGAAAGTCAAGACCAAATCAATCTTTTCTTTGATAGTGTAATATGACAATACACAAAAATTTCACCCTTGAACTTTTAGACTTAGAGGCACTGACTTTCCAAGCAGTTGAAAATCCCAAATAACTTAGTCCTCCCCAAACTTAACTAATGACTTACTATTGACATCAGCAACTTTATCCAGATTATCATACCCATAATGTGGACTGTTTACCTATAATCTATTAATAATATGTACTTTATTCTTAAAGTAAGCTAGAGGAAATAAAATATTTTTTAAAATATAATAAGTAAATCATCAAGTTCTTATCCTTACTGTTCCCAATAGAAGAAGAAAATATAAAGAAAAATCGACATTAAAATACAAAATTAAGTGGACTTACGTAGCTTGAATCAATCTTGCTCAAGGGCCCACTAGATATGGTAGATTTGAATTCCTAGAAATCTACACAGAGGTATAAATAACTGTGAGTGCCTTACTCAGCATCATAGGATGTTGATGGGATTATTCCTGCTCTCTCAACATTGCTCTTTTACTTTATTGCTGAGAACAGTTGAATTTGAGTGCAACTGAGTTCTTAAAATGATGGGAAACAACTACCAACTGACATCTCTCTGTCTCTCAAATTCTGACCCTTCTTGCTCTTGAAAACACGCTTCTTCCCGGCCTTTTGGGAAAAAAGGATAGACATCTAATAATGAATAGAAGAATCTGGAGTAATGGGCTAAGTAGCTGAAAAGAGAATGTTAAGGTGCTTCCTATTTTTTTCTGTAGTTGAGTAAGATTTCTCTGTTGCAGTGAAGGCATCCATAATAGATGATAGAGCACCTTAGTACTTGATTCCCTCAACACAGGCAGGCCAGACATGCCTGTGCTTTGCTAGTCTTTATACCTAACAGTCTCAGGTATTATGCGTTACAAATATACATACCTTAAAAGTATTATGCTATGTGTTCAATGTAAAAAGACTGGGGAGGTGAGATATGGAGAGGGGAAGCTTTATGCTGCCCAAGTCACAAGAAGAGGCATTTGAAGAGGTCTTATTGGAGTGTAGGGAGTTTCTAGGAAGAGAAGAATCAGTATTTCATTTAATTCCTTCAGGCAGAGCTATACACATCTGATCTACACCTAGTTGCTTAGGAAGGTAAAGAAGATTCAAGAGCAACATACCTACAGAAACTATAACTGACAAAGGCAAGAGATTAATTTTTTATTAAAGGCAGTGCGGTAACACCTGAGAGTGTAAGGCATTCTAGTTGCATGTCTGCTCGTGTGTGCACACTCTACTGGAAACTCGGTCAATAGGGCATGTTCCAGGTATCCGGAATGTCCTTTATTGTTGGCTGAATCTGCATCTTTTCACTCATTAGGTCATAACAGGAACAATGGGAAACGAGAGCATAGAAAAGATCCATTTCAGTTTTGATGAGGAGCTGCAGATGGAAAAAAAACTGTAGCCATCTTTTTCCGGTGTGTGGAGAAAAAATATTCAGTGAATACTGAAATTTTCACTTTTCCATTTAACAAAATGTCTGATATTAAATGAGCTGGAAAGAAACTTGGGTTTTGTTGTTGTTGTTGTTTGAGGGCAGGGGTTATTTTTGTTTGTTTGTTTTTGCTTTTATAATAGCACATGGACTGGAGCAATAGCATAGTGAGTAGGGCATTTACCTTACACGAGACTGACCCAGGTTCAATTCCTTCATCCTTCTCAGAGAGCCCAGCAAGCTACTGAGAGTATCCCACCCACATGGCAGAGCCTAGCAAGCTACCCGTGGCATATTCGATATGCCAAAAATAGTAACAAGTCTCACAATGGAGACATTACTGGTGCCCGCTCGAGCAAATCAATGAACAATGGGATGACAGTGCTACAGTGCTTTTGCATAAAGCCAGTGAGCACCAACTGATAGCACTAATTCGATTTGGGATTTCATTGTTTTTTCTCTATAATCTGGAAATAAAGGAAGTCAATCCTTCCATTAGATTCCCCACTACCCTTCAGACAAGATGGGTGGTGTTTTAGGTACCAGAGATGAGGATAGTTGCATTCTCATGGAAAGAGGCCCATACATTGGTTGTCATAAAGACACTGAGAACAGAAATTGAGGGGTAAGCCACGGATACTCAGAGCATGTGTGTTATGGGAATTTGTTGCTGAGTGTCAGGGAAGCAGTATGGGGTTTCCTCCAAATCTCTCAGAAGGTGACTTAGGTCAAACATGTGTGGAACGGTTGCGATGTCATAGGCAGTGGCTTTTGTGGTGGCTGATTTCTCATAGAGAGTGATCACAAGTCAAAAGGAAGATGAAGCTCCTTTAAACCTGAGTCTGAGATGTGTCAGAATTTAAATATCACGAGCATTGCTTGTGGGAGAAAGCATGAAATATTACTGACATGAATCCAGACACCCACCACAATATTATATTGATGATGGTGCAGTTTGGCAGACAGCAACGGTCAGTTAATGTGGATAAGTAATCTTTTTGTGGATGCTAGGGACATCACAGAAGAAATCCAGAATAGTTTTCATTTTGTTTATTTTAATCTGCTGTCAGTCATACTCCATCAAATCTTTCCTCTCTTCCTGCCTTAACCTGCTTTAATAATGTCTTGATCACTTTGGACTGTTAGCATTTACTCAATACCAGATTAAAATCTCAATCTTCTCTGACTCAATACATTCTTCTCCCCAGCTTGGATGAGAGTTGGGTTCAAAGCACTAACAGGGCATGAGTAGTGAGGCATAGTGGACTGCATGCCCACCCTTTTGCTTTGGTCCCTCCTTCTTCTCTGCTTCAGGGCTGGGGATAGAAAGGAACCAAGGAGGGAAAAGTACATCTGTGATCCTAACTGAAATTCAAGCCCTGGGAGCTTGTCACCACTTCCTTGGTTTGTCTTTGGTTGCTTGCTCAACCTTTAATACCAAGTCTGGTTGTAAGGATGAATGGGATATTTGGAAGTATTTTCAGAGGACCCTTATAATACTTAACAAGGGAGATCTAACCCCAACCATATGGCCTTGGCCATTACATTCCACTACCTCTTGCATATAACGAATGCTTTTTTAATTTGTTTTTTGTTTCGGGGCGGGAAGATGGCTCATATCCAGCATTCCTGAGGGCTTCTCGCTTTGTACTAAGAGTTCACTCCAGGCAGTTCTTGGGGTATCATAGGTAGTGCTGGGGATCAAACTCAGGACAGTTGCATTCAAGGCAAGTTCTTTAATCCTTGTACCACCTTCCCGTCCCCAAATCATTGGGGTAATACTAAGCTAACCCCAGATTTCCGGGTGTGGTATAGGGTGGCTGGAGTGTCAGCTGCTCCATTCAATCCTGAGCAACTAAGCTCAGGACCTGTGTGCCGCTGAACTGTAGGAACAGTCAAGCCGAATTCAGATATCTCTTGACAGGCATTCACATCCCTCTGAGTGTCCCATAGAAGGGTCAAGTGCTTACAGACCTGGTACCACATACCTCTGTAAAGAACAGCTGCTCCCCTTTATGTGCTCCTTCCCTGATGAGGCTGGGCTCAAGTAAGCAAGGTTAGTCTGCTGTGTCCCTACAGACTCCAAACGGAGGTGTTTGACCCTAACCACTGAAAACTCACTGGAGTTTTTTAAAAATTTTTTATTAATGAATCATTGTGAGGTATAGTTACAAACTTATGAACTTTCGTGTTTGCATTTCAGTCATACAGTGATCGTTTGCCCATTCTCTTCACCAGTGCCCATCCTCCTCCACCAATGATCCTAGTATCCCTCTCACCACTCCCACCCCATCTCCCACTACCCCACCCTGCCTCTGTGACAGGGCATTCCCTTTTGTTCTCTCTCCTTTTGGGTGTTGTAGTTTGCAATAGAGGTATTGAGTAGCCATCATGTTCGGTCTATAGTCTACTTTCAGCTCGCATCTTCGAACCCAAATGGGTCCTCCCAACATCCTCTACTTGGTGTTACCTTCTCTATCTCAGCTGCCATTTCCCCCAGCGTGTGAGGCCAATTTCCAAGTCGTGGGACAGACCTCCTGGTCCTTATCTCTACTATTCTATGATGTTAGTCTCCCACTCTGTTACTTTATATTCTACAGATGAGTGCGATCTTCCTATGTCTCTCTCTTTCTGACTCATTTCACTTAACATGATACTTTCCATGTTGAACCACTTATATGCAAAATTCATGACTTCATCTTTTCTAACTGCTGCATAATATTCCATTGTGTAGATGTACCAAAGTTTCTTTAATCAGTCATCTGTTTTGGAGCACTCCAGTTTTTTCCAGATTTTGGCTATTGTAAACAGTGCTGCAATGAACATACAAATGCAGATGTCATTTCTATTATACCTTTTTGCCTCTCCAGGATATATTCCCTGGAGCAGTATTGCTGGGTCAAATGAAAGCTCAATTTCTAATTTTTTGAGAATCGTCCGTATTGTTTTCCAAAAGGGCTGAACCAGTTGGCATTCCCACCAGCAGTGAAGGAGAGTCCCTTTCTCTCCACATCCATGCCAACACCGGTTGCTTTTGTTCTTTTGGATGTGGGTCAGTCTCTGTGGTGTGAAATGATATCTCATTGTTGTTCTAATCTGTGTCTCCCTGATGATTAGTGATGTAGAGCATTTTCTCATGTGTCTCTTAGTCATTCAGATTTCTTCTTTGAGAAAATTTCTGTTCATTTCCATCCACCATTTTCTTTTTTTTTTTAAGTAAATAGATTTTATTCAGAGGTTTCTAGGGAGGGAGGAAGGGATAAGTGGGAGAGAGAATAGTAAGAAGAATGAGCTCAAGGGAGAACGAGGGCTTCTCCAAGGGTGGAGGAAGCCCCTACACATAACCGAGCTTTACACACAAAAGTATGAAAGTACACATCTCAAGAGGGGAGATGCGGGTGACACATGTGCTCAGGCGACACATGTGCTCAGCCACGTGGGCACAAGCAGCACATGGGCTCAGGCAGCATATGTGCCCCATCCCCCATTTTCTGATGGGGTTGGATGTTTTCTTCTTGTAGAGTTCAATCAGTGTCTTATATATCCCTGATATCAACCCCTTTTCAGATGGATATTGGGTGAATATCCTTTCCCATTCTGTAGATTGTCTTTGTATTTTGGTCACTGTTTCTTTTGAGGTGCAGAAGCTTAGTTTAAGATAGTCCCATTTGTTTACCTCTTTTTTCACTTGCTTGGCCAGTGGTGGGTTATCTTTGAAAATACCTTTAGCTTCAATGTCGTGAAGGGTTTTGCCAACCTTGTCTTCCATGTACCTTATGGATTGTCGCCTGATGTTAAGATCTTTAATCCACTTTGACCTGACTTTTGTACATGGTGTTAGGTAGAGATATGAGCCCATTTTTTGGCATGTAGCTGTCCAGTTTTGCCAGCATCATTTGTTAAAGAGGCTTTCCTTAAATGGAGCAAACACTCCTGCAATTCATATGGAACAATAAGCCCCTATGAATAGCTAAAAAAGCCCTTGGGAAAAAGAGTATGGGAGGAATCATCCTCCCCAACCTCAATATCTACTACAAAGTGATAATAATTAAAACAGCATGGTACTGGAACAAAGGCAGATCCACAGACCAATGGAATAGGGTTAAATATCCTGACACACACCCTCAAATATATAATCATATAATCTTTGATAAAGGAGAAAGAAATGTGAATTAGAGGTTCTTTAAAAAAATTTCAGCCCTTTATTTCAGTGCCTATAAACTATGCTTATAGTCCTATAACTGTGGCCTCAATCCTTTTTATTAATTTTTAAAATTTATTTAAATGTAGACAAAAGCCACAACTGTTGATACAATTCTAGAATTAAAATTGATTAGATAACAAAGCTCCAGTATAAAAATAAGTATAAAAATAAATTTTTATGTGAAAATCGTTATATCTCATCACCATCATGGGCTTAAGTCCTTGTCTAAGAATTTACTAAACTGTTTGTCACTAGTTGAGCCTTCTGCTAGCTGAGCCATCCGTGTTAGTTTTTTGTTTGTAGAGTTTAGTTGGCTTCTATGTTACTTTCCCATCTGATTTGGTGTGTTTCTCCAGGAATTTCAGTATTGAGTAATTAAGGGGTGTTGTACATGATCCAGAGACTCCAGGACCTATGGTTTGGGCCGTTAGTGAAGTTGTGGAGTGGAGCCCTTGGTGTGGATGGGCATAGGTGGAGCTGCTGGGGCTTTGGCTGGGGCTGAAAACTCTGGGGCATCCTCTGGAGAAGGGTAGGCTGATCACACACCCTGCCAAAGTCCCAGCTTGGCTTGTTTCTCCTCAGAGATTTAGTCAGGAATCAATCAGTCGAGTCGAGCAGGGCCAGTGGATGAATTAGTATGACAGCGGCTGTGGTAAAGGCCCTTTTGAACATGATGGTTCTTCCCCACTTGGAATGAGTTCTGTTAGCTGAGAATAACAGGGAACATGCCACTCAAGCATCTGTGAAACTATGAAAAAAAACCTCTTAACCAGAGGGAAGCCTTTGTGCATTCATATGTCTCTGCCTTGTCTGACAGACCTTGGTTGAATACGGAGCAAATGTCACCATGCAGAACCAGGCAGGAGAGAAGCCCTCACAGAGCGCCGAACGCCATGGGCACACGCTGTGTTCCCGGTACCTGGTGGTGGTGGAGACCTGCATGTCACTGGCCTCCCAGGTGGTGAAGCTGACCAAGCAGCTGAAGGAGTAAGTGCCTGCTGTTCCCCTGACAAGCATTGTCCTACGCTGGGAAGAGCGTGCCCTGGTGAAGTTATGTTTACATCCCAGTTGCTTTTTCATTTTTCAGTCCCTTTCAGATTTTTTTCCTCTTATGGCTGCCAAAGCCACCTGCTTTGGTAAGCCCCCTCTCCTGCCCCTTGTATGGGGGAACTGGCAGTGTCTTCCTCCTCAGCTCTTCTCTCTGGCCCCTCTCACAGTCCACATTTCTGCTGCAGCTACTATTTCTGTGGAGGCAAATATCAGTGCAACACAAAAGTACAGTGAGCTGGGTTGAGGCCATGATGAACTGGAGGGCCACGGTGGACAGGTGTTACATCTCAGGGCTCAGAAGGAATCCCTGGTAACATCCCTGATCCTCTGTATTTCATAGTCTATGAAAATCCTAAAAAAGCATGAGAGAAAAAAGGGAAGAGGCTAGCGTAGGCCAGATTCTCCATTTACCAAAAAACAAAAACAAAAAAAAATGAACTGGAAAATTATAGACATAACTTGATAAAGCGTCATCCCCAAATGAATTCAGCAGCCAATGTGAATTGGAGCACTGGGATGAATTATTGGTTCAGACACCAGGAGGTGGCTTTAATCACTGTCTAGTTCAAGTTTTTTCTGAGGTTCAAAAGAGCATGGGCCTTTAGCAGACCTGGAAGTTGGGGAAGCTTCTCTGGCTAAGGTGTTGATAGGCTTAAAGAAAAAGAAGAGGTCCTCAGATAGTGCTCTAACAGGTGAGGGTTGAGGAGTTAACACAAGCCAGAGGGACCCAGGTCAGTCCCCAGCAAGCACATGAATCTGATTATAGTGATTGGGCTGGTGGGGGGAGGGAAGATCAGAAAATTGAAATCAGCCTTAGTTCAAAAACTGTTGGCAGAGCAGGGTAATCCTTCAATTTTAGAGGGAAAAAATGCAAAGTAACAGAAAGGTGCAGGGGAGAGGGGAAAAGAGCTCATTTTTCCATTTCAGAAGGTGCAGGGAGATAGCAGTGTCGTTCCCTATGGAATCCCTTTATCATTTTATTTAGAAATGTCAGTCTCTGGGGTCCAGAGAGAAAGAGCATACAGGGCTTATGGCTCATGCCTGGCATGTGGCTGACTCTGACTCGGTCCTTGGAACTATTGGTCCCTGAGCTCCACAAGGGTAATCCCTAGCACCATGAGGCCAGAGCTGTACTGCATCTCCAGTCTGGATGACCTAGAATCCTAGGGAAGGGCCATTAGGCCTCCTGAACACAATGTGGAAGAACCCTCCCCTACAAAAAGAGAGGAAATGTTAACCTTTATTCCTGTTGAATCCCACTCTACACTCATTGACATTCTACTGTGCCCAGTTCTCCATCTGCTCCTCCCACCGATATACACCCCTCCCCAAAGAGATGATGGAATCTTAACCCCAAATGGCTCAGAATGTGGCTTTCTGTAGAAATTGGGTCTTTACAATTGTAGGATCAGCGCTTGTGCAGGCTGAGTGGAATCCTGAGGAAAGGGGAAATCTGGAGCCAGAGACACACACAGAAAGAGTGTTGTGAACATATAGGTGACAAGCCTACATATCTGTGAATGTTGCAAAGCAATAAAACCCAGGAAAGAGGCACAGAACAGGCGCATCCACAGAATGCCAGGAAGGACCCATACCACCAACACTGTGATCTCAGACTTCCGTTTCTAGAGCTGTGTGAAAACTCCTGTTTGTTATTCACAAATGTGGTTAATGGTGCCTGGTTACAGATGTAGCACAACACTGATTTTATATTTCATATGGTTGTATTTAATGTGTTCATATATTCTAATGAAAGTTTATTTTTTCAAAAGATTGTTTAGGGCCACACCAGAAATGCCAAAGCTTATTCCCGGCTTTGTGTTTATTCTAGGATTACTCATGATGGTGTTTAGGGGACCAAATGCAATGTCAGGGATCAAATCAGAGTCAGCCATATGCAAGACAAGCACCTCAACCCCTGTACTATCTCTGTGGGCCTGATTAGTTCTTTCTAATGTTCTTTAGAATCTAGAAACTAAGTTTATTTTTTTCTCCACATTCCTACCAACGATCCCAGTTGGTCAAACCCGTTGCCCCCAAATAGTTTCCTCAATTACATCATAATCCACTTTGATGCCTAATAAGCCTTCAAAGCAAGCCAGAATATTTATCCATCTATTTTAGCCCCTCACTAAAGATTTTTCTAAAATACTTGACATGCAGAATTTGCTGGCCAAGTCAGAGACACAGAATACTCTGATGTATTTTGGCATCTTGTCCTTCCTTTAGACTAGGGTCAGCAAATTTGAGAATATGGCCTGAGTCCAGCCCACCACCTGTTTTTATAAACAGAGTTTGGGTGGAACAGAGCCACTGCTTCATTTGCATATAGTCTGGGGCTGGTTTCAGACCCCAAAACAGAGCAGAGGAGTGGTGACAGAAACTGAATAAACCTGACTTACTGGGGCCATAATGATAGTACAGCAGTTAGAGCACTTGTCTGGCACATGGCAGACTCAGATTTGATCCCCAGCATCCCACGTGGTCCCCTACAGCCCTCCATGAATCATTCCCTGAGTTAAGAGTAAGGTGTAAGCCTTGAGCAGCACCAGGAGAACCCAAAACTAATCCAAACCAACCAGCCAACAACCAGCCAACAGACAAACAAAACCCCATGAAGCCAAAAAACAATGAATACAAAAAAAATCCAAAAAAAGCAATAACAAAAAACAAGTCTGAGCTATTTACCGTGACTGAGAGGAAGAGGATTCTAGCTCCTTCTGCAGTTGATGGATTTTCTGTAGGTGAATCAGACAGAATCCCAGACTTCTCTGGTCTCTGGGAGCTACTGTGACTAAAGCTGATGACTTCTGAGAGATACTGTGCTAGTCCCTGGGGCTGATGGAAGGGCAGCATCCAGATCCAAATCTGTTTCACAAAATTAGATGGAGGAGCCCATGGTTGTTGAGTCCTGCTGTGGGTGACACTTGGCAAGGAGAACTCTGGGATTCTTCCAGCCAGAGTCTAAGTTTTGTCTATCATTTGAAGAATGCAGATGACTCATTGTTTGGTACCAGGTCCTGGCTTATGAAAGCTGGTAAAATTTTTTTTTGCTAATGTGTTTTTTATGTTTTTTTATGTTTTATACACATTGCTAAAAACATTTAATATGTTTTTTACAAAACATATTTTTTCCAATTCCCGATTTTGTGATGTCAAATCACCCAAATTTATGTTACAGTTTTATGGGTTAGAAATGCAGATGTAGGCAAGTTCTACTCTTTTGTGGAGGCTCTGGGATGAGAGACTGTTTCCTATTCATTTTAGCTGTTTGCGAAATTAGTTGTTTGCTTTGTTGAGCTGAGGTCCCTGTTTTCTTGCTCTCAGTGGGGGGTCCTTCCCTGCTCCTCTTGGTCTCTTTATTCTGGTCTACATCGCAAAGCCAGCAACAGCAAGTATAGTTCTAACACTCCTCATCTTCTCTCCTATCTTCTTTTTACTGTGAAGAACTCTTGGGATTAGATATGTCCCATCCCAGTGATCCAGGATTGCCTCTGTATTTTTAACATCAGCTCATGCACTCTCTTAGTTCCATCTACAACCGTATTCATTGTCTGCCATGGTAGGCAACATTGTCACATCCTGCAGAGATGAGGGTGTAGAAGGAGCTAGAATTTTGTGAATACTGCCTATTTCTGCCTGCTTAGAATCAGCTCCATTTACTTCAAGTTTTGTACTGATACATATTTTCTGTAACTTATGGCTTATATCTATCTTTAAACTTTAAAACATCCTGATATACATGCCCCATGACATAATTGTTTTCCCTTTTATATAAAAAATGCCAAGTCATTCCATTTTACCCAAAGTGAAATTATCTATTTTTTGATCACTACATGAATGTACTTACTTTCAAGATATAAAACTTAGAATAAATAATATTTTAGAGTATATCCTAATATTTTCGAGTATATCCTCCACTACTCAGCCACTGCCATGCTCCAGGCCACTTTCCGGACACTCAGGGCGAGCCTCACACATGAGTGAAGCCCCACAGAATGAGGTAAAGCAGAACTTTGTGACCTTGGACTCCAGGCTCGAGGAGGCCCGGAAACAGAGATCCTCTGCCTGCCTCCCCCAATCTCCTGTGCCCCAGGGATTACACCGAGATGACCCACCCTACTGGCACCGACAAATATCTCATTGGCCAACCTCCACTACACAGCCACTGCCATGCTCCAGGCCACTTTCTGGACACATCATAAGACACTTAATACCTATTTTCCATAATTACTGCACCATATTTGATGGGGCTCAAATATGGTATGAACCATGGGCACCTGTAAGGGAAATTAGAGGCCACCCTAAAAGCCTCCATCCCTCTCAGAGAGCCTGGAAGCTACCGAGAGTATCCCACCCACACGACAGAGCCTGGCAAGCTACCTGTGGTGTATTCAATATGCCAAAAACAGTAACAACAATGGGCCTCATTCCCCTGACACTGAAAGAGTCCCCAGTATGGCAACATTATGAAGGATGAGCAAGGAGAGGATGATAAAATCACAGGGACGAACTAGACTGCCAAAATGAAGAAGGACTAAAATGACTGTCTGTACTTTCAACGCACATACGCTGGCATCAGAAGCATCCATCGAGGACATGATGGTGCAAACACAGAAGATCAAGTACAACATCATTGGTCTGACCAAGAAAAGAAGGCATCAATCATGCCACAACATTTTCGACACTGGAGAAAAACTGTTCCTCGGAACCTGCGACAACAGAGGTGTTGGTGGTGTCAGTGTCCTTGTCAACATGAACTTGGCCATGAGCATTGATTCATTTGAATGCCTAACAACCGAAATGCTTGAATAGATATGGCTTACTGCCAGCAGTTTCTATCTTAGTCATCTAAGCACCAACATCCAGTTACAATGAAAAAGAAATTGAGAAGTTCTACATGGAGCTGGAGAAGTTCTATAAAGAAGACCACACCTTCTACAAGATCATTGTCAGTGATTTTAATGCCAAGATAGGACCAAGAAGGTAGCCCAAAGAACTCCACATTGGGACCCATGGCCTAGAATGAAGCGAACAGGGTGAGAGACTGTCTGAGTTCATCATGTCTACCAAGACCATCCATGGTAACTCACAGTTCCAGAAGGCTGAACCTAAATGTTGGACATGGGAATCTCCTGGTGGACAGTTCCACAACAAAATTGACCACATCATATTCAATCAAAGGTTTTGCCTGACTGATGTTGCTGTTGTCCCAAAATTCCAAACAGGATCGAACCACTGTCTCCTTCATGCAAAATTCTTCTTCACAGAGTGTGGATAAAGGACTGCAAAGTTTAAGTTTAAGAAGAGAACTCCCAGAATGACCACCAACTGGGAACTCTTTGGCACTATTGCAGCAACGTGGGAAGATGCCGTCGTTGACAACATTGACGAGGAATATGATAGACTGGTTCAGCAACTCCAAGGAATACCAAGAATGGGAAAGCCACAAAGAGACGCCTGTCTTCGGAAACTATCAAGCTCATTCGCCAACGTGGTTTGGCACGAGCCTCAGGCAATCACAAGCTAACGTCCGAGCTCGCAAAGCTATGCAGAGAAGCGATAAAGGATGACTTCAAAGAGAAGAGCAGCAGTATTGGCCGATGCAGCAGAAGCCAGGAAACATGGAAGCTTGTAACTATGTCATGATGTTTCAATTTAAAATAAAAAGTATTCACAATGCTCGCTTTTCCTTCGCCAACTACAAGACCAAGAAGACTGCCCTCCAACATCATGATGGATCTATCACATCTTCCAGAAGGTCAATGGAAGGGATTATTCACAACTTCTTCTAGAATCTCTTCAATAGCCACATCCACCTGCCCACATACCAAATTCCGCAGGATGGATATGTCGTTCCCAAAGTTCTCCCTTCTGAAATCCAACACGCCATTTCGACAGTAAAGACGTGTACAGCACTCCGTCCAGACAATGTCAGACCTGAGCACCTGAAGAATCTGCCACCAGTACTCATCAATATACTGGCTCAGCTCTTCACAGGCTACCCGTCCGAATGTAAGGTTCCGTCCCAATGGAAAACCAGCAGGACCGTTCTGTTGTTGTTCTTGTTCTACAAGAAGGGAGACAACCATGACGTTGACAACCATCTCCCAATCTGCCTGTTGTCCATTGTCTACAAGTTGTTTACTCGAGTCATCCTGAATGGAATAGGCAGAACACTAGATGAAGGAAAACCATGCGAGCAAGCTGGGTTACAAAAAGGATTCAGCACGATCAACCATATCCACACAGTGACCAAGCTCATTGAGGTTTTGCAAAAGTTCAAGATGCCACTCTGTCTAACGTTCATTAAAGAAGGCCTTTGATTATGTTGAGACAGAAGCAGTCACTGAAGCCCTAGCCAAATGGGGCATTCAAACTCAATACATCAGTATCCTCTTTGAGCTGTATTACCAGGATGTCATAATTCTACAAGGAAGTAATCATCGACATAAAGGAGGGGTTTGGCAGGGTGATACCATTTCACCAAAACTCTTCAGTGCCACCCTCAAGAACATCATGCAATGACTGGAATGGGAAGAATGGGAGTGAAGTTAGATGGTCAGCAACTACACCACCTCTGCTTTGCTGATGACATTGTTCTAATAACACCAAGCATTAGCCAAGCAGCACAAATATGGCTGACTTCGACTGCGAGTGTGGAAAGGTTGGACTGCAGCTGAATCTCACCAAGACAATGTTAATGAAAAATGAACTAGTTCCTTACATTCCATTTGCTCTCATCGGAATGAACATCTCCAAATGCAGCAGCTATGTGTACTTGGATCGAGAACTGAACAAGAGGAATGACCTAGCAGCAGAACTGCGAAGGAGGAAAAAAAGCAGCGTGAAACACCTTCAAGAACATCAAAGAAGTTGTTAAGAGGACAAAGAACCTCTGGTTCCAGGCACATCTTTTAAATTCCACCATTCTTCCTGCATTAACATACGCCGCAGAGACCTGGGCCCTATGAAAACAGGACAAGAACGCTATTCGGGTCTCCCAAAGAGGAATCGAAAGAGCTATGCTTGGAGTATCACATTTCACTCAAGTGAGAGAAGGAATCTGGAGTTCTGACTTCCATTGATGATCAAGAATCAGGGACGCTGTCTTGTTTGCCAAAGCGTCAAAAATCTGATCGGCTGGACACATGTAATGGGATTTAGAGATGACCATTGGACTTGAGCTGTTACTGACTGGATTCCACAGGATGTCAAAAGACTGTGTGGCCGCCTACCTATGAGATGGCCTGACCTCTTCGTCAAAACCCTGAACGAATGGTTTTTCTTCATGTTCCTGGAGGGAGAAGATAGCATTGGGCTACAATTGTACATGAAGGGGGTGAATGGAGATGTTACTGGCACCCGCTCAAGCAAATCGAAGATCAATGGGAAGACAAGTGATACAAGTGATATCCTTCTGGATTACTTAATATTATATAAGTTCTATTTGTATGCACATGCACATATATGTGCATATATTACTTTATAGGGCCAAATAGAGATAGGTTTTTTTAAATGAGATTGTGCTATACATAGTACTTTGTAATTTCCTTTTTAACCCAATGAAAGGAAATTTCGCTTTACCTATATGTTACATTGGGTATATATATATATATATATATATATACATATATATGTATGTATGTATATATAATGAATATATAAAGATAGGATAGTTTTTTAACTCCATAGATATTCAAATATATTAAAATTTTAATAGCTTCCATTACATAAAAAATTACAAATGTACACAGTCTTCTTGATGAGTTTTTAGGTTACTCATAGTTGGACATTTAGGACAATTTCTGAAATGTAATCATGAAAACACTGCACATTTGTAAGGCTTTCGACTTTATTGTAACTTACTACCAAATTATTATGGGAAAAAATGTAGATTACTAATTTTCAGAGACCTCTTTGGTTTTGTTTCTCTCAGACAGACAGTGGAACGGGTCACACTGCAGAACCAGCTCCAACAACTTCTTGAAGCCCAGAAATCAGAGGGAAAGTCCGTCCTTTCTTCTCCCAGGTAACGAACACTGATGGTTAGAGTTCTTCACTTGTATCACTTGTCATCCCATTGCTCATTGATTTGCTGGAGTGGGCACCAGTAATGTCTCCATTCATCCCTCTTGTATGCTAGTATAGCCCAATGGCATCTGCTTGCTCCAGGAACATGAAGAGCATCAAACCATTCATTCAGGGTCTTGACGAAGTTGTCCGACCATTCTGTAGGTGGTTAGAGTTCTTAAGAACCTTAAATCTTTGAGGCTTAGAGTTCTGTTTAATGACTTCTAAGGCTGTGACAAAGAAAACAGTTTCCTTACAGACAAAACGAATTTTTTTTAATTTGGGGGCCACACCAATGATCATCAGTTGTTACTCCTGGCTCTGCATTCAGGAATGACTCCTGATGATGCTTAGTGGACCACATGGGATGCCAAGAACTAAACTCAGGTCGGCTGCATATAAGGCAAGGATCCTTCCCACTATACTATCTCTCCAGCCCCAGAGATAGTTTTTGAGGAAAAATTGTCTTTCTTTACAAAAACTACCACACAGGAGTGCTCACAGAGATGGACTCTGGGCATAGGGTCAGGAGAGCTGCATTTTTTTTTTTTGCAGGTCAGCTTCTCTTTGTTCCTTCACTAGAAAAAAATTGTCCCTCACTCTTTCTGAGCTTTTTACTTTTTTATCTATGAAAGAGAAATGAAGGCAGTGAAGGTATTTGCTTTGTATGTGGCTGATATGGGAGCAGTCCCAAGCCCACAGATGGGCCCCCCCAAAGCCCTGCCAAGCATGATCCCTGAGCACAGAGCCTGGAGGAAGCCCTGAGCACAGTCAGATGTTCTCCCAATCCAGAAAAGAAAATAAGAGGGAAATAATATGTGTAAGTTCACAGGTCATGGAAGATGAGATTAGTTGACAACATATACTGTTTCTGAAAAAAAATAGTTGCTATATTCATGCTTCCAAAGTAAGAGAAAGTGTAAAAATATTTGTCATACTAATCTTAGCATAAAATAAGAGTCATGTTTTATTTTTGTATTGATTACAAGGTGCAGTATTTGCAGATGGCATCTAAAAGATCTTAAGGAACACTTCTTATCCTGATCTTATTGATCAGTACATGCTTAGAGGCATCAAGGATATAAGGTGAAGTGTAAGTAGGTGGTTTAAACCAATAGGAAATATCTGCTATGTCCTTCATCCTTTCTTGTAGTTCACCATCCTCTCCAGTGTCCAGAAAGTCCCAGTGGAAATCCCCAGATGCAGAGGATGAATCTATAGCCAAAAGCAAACCAGGAATTCAAGAGGGAATTCAGATGCTTGGGAGCCTGGCAGTGTCCAGTCGAATGAGGATCAAAGTGAAAGATGAAGATTCAGATAAAATCTTAAGACAGCTACTGGGGAAAGATATCTCAGAGACTGTCTGCACCCAGGAAAAACTGTCCTTGGAATTCCAAGACTCTCAGGCCTCCTCTCGAAATGCTAAAAGGATACCCCCAGAGAAGAGGGAGCTGAAGTTAGCCAGGCTAAGGCAGCTGATGCAGAGGTCCCTGAGTGAGTCTGACACAGATTCCAACCATTCCGAGGAGCCCAAGGGCACCCCAGTGCGCAGGGCAGACAGGCCCCGGCCGCAGCCCATTGTGGAAGGTGGCGAGAGTGCAGAAAACACAGAAAGCCTGCACCTGATGATAAAGAAACACACCCTGGCCTCCACACGTAGATTCCCTTTTGGGATGAAGGCCTCCAAGTCCCTGGATGGCCACAGTCCCTCTCCCACCTCTGAGAGCAGTGAGCCAGACTCAGAATTCCAGTGCCCAGGCTTGGGAAATCCGCCCCCTAGCTTGTCCCCAGGAGAGCCCTCTCAGCCCAGCCCGGACAGCTCTGCTGCCCAGAAGGTGGCCACCAGTCCCAAGAGTGCCCTCAAGTCTCCATCTTCCAAGAGGCGGACATCTCAGAACCTGAAACTCAGGGTGACTTTTGAAGAGCCCGTGGTACAGATGGAGCAAAGCAACCTGGAACTCAGCGGGGAAAAGGAAAGAGAGAAGAGCAGGGCCCCTCCACGGGCCTCCGCAGGAAGTGAGGCAGGGGATCAGCTAAAAAGGCCATTTGGAACCTTCCGGTCCATCATGGAGACACTGAGTGGCAACCAGAATAATAATAACAACTATCAGGCGGCCAGCCAGCTGAAGACCTGCACCCTGCCTTTAACCTCCCTGGGAAGGAAGGCAGCCACCGATGCCAAGGGGCAGCCCGTGAGCTTGGCTGGCAAAGGAAAGAGTAAGGCGGTAAGTGCTCTTCAGAGATATCCCTTGGCCTCTGAGTGAGTGGTTTTGTTCTTAATACTACCAAAGGTTGGTCCCTCTGCACCACCTTGAGTGAGACTACAGAAGGCCCCCTGGGGTGCCTGAAAAGTCAAATTCATGAGTTTCCCTGTTGATCTGTCCTGTTAGATTGCACACCCTTTGCTCTGACTTTGAGGAAAATAACCCCCAGAAAGATAAAATAAATTTCAAGAGGTTAAACTCAGGTTCAGAAATCACCGTACAGAGTTTGATCCCAGAGTATTTTATTTTAAGTCTTTAGTTAGACGGGAGGCATTTCTGCTCAACTTGACCACCAGTCCATGTGGAATCAGGCTCTTCATTGGCACGGATTCTGTTTCCGGAAGAGGCAGCTTTCTGCATGTGACTGGATAGTTTATTCTCAAGCCCAATTAAAGAGTGCATAAATAGAAATGCTATTCCCCAAAACTTAACTGTTAAACTTGGATTTGACCTTTGAAATGAATACCCCAAGGGCCCCTCTTGCATTGGCATTTTACGATGCCAGCCCCTTGGAGCTGGTCAGGAAGCAATATCTGTCTAACATGCCTGCCAGGACCCAGGGGATGGCAGTGTGTGCCATAAACTGCATTTTATAATCGCATTTATTGGAAAGCTACACACTGTAATCTGTGGTTTACATCCAATGAGTAAGAGACACAAACATATTCTGAGGCAATATTTCCTGTATGCTCTGTGCATATCTTGCCATAAAGAAAAGAAAAAGAAACACAGTATAGCTGCCCAAATGCAGAACTCTTAGAGGAATAGAGAACTTCCCATCTCCCTCTCTCAGGAGCCACGGACTGGTTTAATTATTGCTATTATTTGCTCTGAGGTAAAAATCCTATTACCCTATTATCAATACTGCCCAAATTCTTCCTGCAGTATCAAACTCAGGCTGTCATTAATATCTCTAATTCATTTAACACCAGCTTTAACTATGCATGGATGGTTGCTTCGAATTGTCTTCAATTCTAAAGGACTTCAGCATATGTCTGCTTCAGAAAACCACACTTGCATCCTAATCCCCAGAGCCTGTAATAGGGTCAAATGGGTTAAATAGGTCCTCACTCACATTGCTCAAATCAAACATCTCCAGGTCACCTGCTGGCTTCTCTTGCTCCCAGTGAGTCAAAGAATGGTCCGCACACACACTTACCCAGGCTTCTTGAAATGCACCCGAAGCTTCTATTCTGGTTCTAATCTGTCTTCGGCAGCATGCAGCCTATTACATGGAGATTTGTGCATGTGCTGAGCTGGTTGCATGTTTTCAGTGATTCTCAATTGCACCTCTCTAGGCGATGTACAGCAGCTGTCTCAACCTCCCCTCTAACCCGCTGACTGAAGAACATCTGCGTAACTATGCACGGTACGTGGCTCTAGGAATCACCTCATCCTCTGCCTCCTCATTTCACTGCATGATACCCTAAAATGTGGTTCTGGAGGTCCTCTCGTAGGACTTGACACCAAGGAAGGAGGAAAAGGCTCCTCCTCCCTGAGCCAGCAGCAGATATGCTGGTCTCAGGGCCTCAGGAAGAAAACCAATGCTCTTGAGGGAACACTTCCTCCCAGGGCAGGGGTCTCTGAACTCACAGATGTGTCGGAGCTCCCAGTGGACTTCAACTTTCAGACTTTGTTTTCATGAAGTCCAGGAGCTGGATAAGAACAGAAATTAAATTTCCGGTCAGAGGTTGTGGTGAGTCAGCCTCTGATCAGAATCAGAACTTTGAAGCAGAGCTGAGGTTTTAGTTCCTCACTGATTATAGACTGAAAGATCCTTTCGTCACCACTCTGCTGCCCTAGGGGAAAGCGAGGGCCTGCCTGTCTGAAACTGTTTCCTTCTGATCATTCCTTCTGAACCATGGTGGCAGCCAGTTTCAAGTGTTCCCCCAGCAAAACCAGGGGCTTCCTCATCCCAGTGCTAGGGAGCAGGGAATGTGTGTGGGAACAGAGTCATCTCTAAGGCTCCAGGCCCTCCATCAACATGATCTTACTGCAGCCTAATCCCTGCAAACAACAGGATATCAAGATTAAAAGGAGCAGCCAGGGGGAGCTAATGCGGTCAGCACTCCTTGGCTGGTTTATTTTAGAAGAGAGACTCCCCCAAACCCATGTGAAAGAGACCATTTCAGTTTACTGTTTTCATCCTTGAAATCAGTGTTTCCCCAAATGGGCAATATACCACCTCCTGACTTGCCTTCAATAATCCAGGGAGTTGACAATTGCCTCTGGACATAAGGGGCTTTTTGTTTGTTTGCATAAAGATAGTTGATTTCCAAGGAAGCCCTGGTGGTGACTGTGTTGGTGGTGGTAATGAGTGCATTTTGGTGGTGGCTGTTTCTGAAAAGAGGGCAGAATCCCTGCAGCAAGTTTGCAGGTTTGTGTATATGCTTATAGGAAAAAATACACACACACACACACACACACACACACACACACACACACACACACATACATGTCCACAGGTTTGAGTTTGGTCAGGATGTTCAGGTGCATGGAATCCATGATCCTTTTTTCCCCTCTCTGTAATTCACTCTATCACTGTATCACTGACATCCCATTGTTCAATTTGCTGAAGCGGGCACCAGTAACGCCTCCATTCATCCCTGTTGCATTCAGGGTCAGTGCAATGAGGCCCATTATTGTTTTTGGCATATTGAATACACCATGGGTAGCTTGCCAGGATCTGCCTCAGGGGATTCTGCATCGCTCTTTTCTGGGAGCTTTGTTTTATAGTCTCTGGATCTTGGCCATTTATGAGATTACATGGCACCTGGGGCAGTTTGTGGGTGTGACTGCCAAGCTACTGGAAAACTGGGGATCTGGGTGGAGGAGGGCCAGTCCAGATCCAAGCAGGCTTGGAGATCTCAGCCACGGATCCTGCATATCTGGGTTCCTCTGTTGGTTCCTTCATGCATGAGGCTCATCCGAGTGTGTGGAGTGGCCTTGAGCATGGCCGTGGCTGGGTTCTGGAAGTTTTCAGCTGCTGGGGCTCTGCTTGGGGCAGGAAGAGAAACTCAACCTGCCCCCTCCAAGGGGGCCTCAATGAAGACAGCCTGGTGTGGGGGCAGGAGAGTCCTCTCGGTAATTAGAGACCTTAATCTCCAGGTCATTTGGGGGGCGTTGAGGCAAAGTAAACCAGAGTCCTTTTAGGGATCTCATAAATTCTGGTGTCATATCTGCTGGTCATTAGTGTTGTGCCTGGGACAAACTCTGGTCCCTACTCTACGCTGCTCTTATCACACAGGCAACAAACTGACCAAGCACTGAGATCCCAGTGCTCTGGGTGAAAAGGAAACAGTTAAAAAGACCCATATCCTTGTCCCAAGGTATTGGCCCCCTTTTGTTTCTCCATTTTGACTCCCTCCTCCAATTCCCTCCTAGGTACTCACCATAGGCTACCTGTCTTCTGATGACTGGAAAATTCTGGGTTTTTCCCCCCTTAAACAGGAGTCACCATTAGTTTCATGAAGCAGGAGGTTCAAAGACTTGGCCAGCTTTTAGATAAAGGGAAGAAAAACACACCCAATTCCTGCAATATGTGACACCACTTAGTCTGTATTCCAGTAGATTCTCTTGCTAGAAAGATTTCATGGTGTTGTTTTGCCAGAAAGGGAACAAAGCCGAACAACTGATCATAATAGGATTATAAAGACCAGCGAACAAAATGTGGTGGGGCCACTCGAATATCTGATGCTCAGTTAACTCTTTGACACTCAGTTTATTACCTGGTTGTTTGGTTTGCTTGTTTTTGCCATGCTGGGGATTAAACCTGGGGCCTCACATATGCAAGGTATGTGAGCCATATCCCTTGGCATTTTGCTTCAGTTCAAGAGGCTGTTTGAATCCATCAGATTAATTAACTTTAGTATCACTATCACTGTATCACTGTCATGCCGTTGTTCTTCGATTTACTCAAGTGGGCACCAGTAACGTCTCCATTTGTCCCAGCCCTGAGATTTTAGCAGCCTATTTAGCAGCCTCTCCTCACTCATCTTTCCCAACAATTGGAAGCTCTTTAAGGGCCAATGGAATGAGACCTGTTATTGTTACTGCTTTTGGCATATCGAATACGCCACGGGGTGTTGCCAGGCTCTACCGTGTGGGCAGGATACTCTCGGTAGCTTGCAAGCTATATATATACATATGTATATATATACCTCTATGATTTTATGGAAAATTGGTAGGGAGTGTCTTATGATGTGTCATAGAGTCCAGGAATATGTTCACTCATGAGTGAGGCTCGGCCCAAGCATGTGGAAAGTGGCCTAAAGCATGGCGGCAGTTGGGTAGTGGAGGTTGGCTGCCAGGGTTAACTTTAGTAGTAAGCAGAAACAACAAAAATATCCCATATAGCGCCTGACCACTTCCCTCCAGGCCTTATCAATAAGCTTTCACAATCAATCAATCACAATATCCCGTTAACCACCGATTTCTCGGGTGGGTTCAGTAACATCTTAATACGTCCTTTCCCTGAGATCTTAAAAGTCTATCTCGACTCGACTCGGTCCTCCCAACGATGTTGCACTGGGGGCTCTTCAGGGTCAGGGGAATGAGATCCAGCTTGTTACTGGATTTAGCATATGAATACACCATGGGAAGCTTGCAAGGCTGTCCCATGGGGGCAGGAAACTCTCAGAAGATTGTCAGTTTCTCCCAGAGGGAGAAGTAGGCTAAAGATATTGCGCAGCCACTTTGCTTCTGAGAGCTTGCTTTTAAGTCTCTCTCTGGATGTTGGGCGTTGATGGGATTACACAGAACCTGGGTTCCTCTGCTGGTACCTTCATGCATGAGGCCTGTCCGAACATGTAGAGAGGAGCCTCCAGCATGGCTGTAGCTAGGTTCCGGTGGTCTTCGGCCACCGGGAGCTCTGCTCGGGGTGGGGAGGGAAGCTGGAGCCCATCCCCTCCGAGGGGCCCCGGGGAAGACAGCCAGGCGTGCGGGCAAGAGACTCTGCTTTATCATAATTTATTCTGTTTCATAGTTTAGTCTGGTGAAATAGTGAAAGTTCTTATTGATTCATACTAAAGAGGAGCCTTAGATCCATCTGTTTATATATTGGGTTTTTGGGGGGGAGGGGGACGGAAGGAGCAGGTTTCTCACATGGCACTCAAGAGATCTGGCCCCACTCTGGTTATTTATGACCAACTAGGCCAATTGTACAATGTGAGGTCTTGAAGGTGAGGTGCTACTTGGTGCCAATGTTTCTCTGGGCCTTTCCTGCTTTACTCCAGGGTCACACTTGGCAATGTTCATGGGACTATTTGGTGCTGGGGATTGAACTGGAGTCAGTGTGTGTAAGACATGTGCCTTAATCTCTGTACCATCTCCTCAGCCCCAAGATCAACCTTTATATACCTGAAGACCATTGGAAGCAGGAGAAATATTTCACAGACCACTAGGCAAAGTCATTATTTATAATAAGAATATTTATACACCAACAGTCATTGTATACCGGTGTTGATAAAGGAACCGAAACCAGTATTGAAAATTTGGGCATGGAACAAAATAAAATTGATTTTAACTCCTGCTTCATTATCCTCTGTGATTCCACTGAAAGGAAGGAATCCAAGTGTTCCTTCATCACACTGCTTTTAGTCTTAGCCTTAGAATTGGCTTGGAGGTCAGAGGGCTCCTTTCAGATTGTAGTAATGGCTTGGGGTCACTTACCTAAAATTGGAACCCAATGGCAGTCATTGATTTGGAAGTGGCCCCAACATTCTACCCCTGCATGGTCAGACCTGCACTGCCTTGGAGACAGAGTCAGGGCAATAGACACCCACTCTAGAAAAACACTGGAATCACAGTGGAGTTTCTAAGAAATTTTTATTTTTCCTGGTAGAAGAAAAATAGGGGCAATAAATACATGTTAAGAATGTCAGCTCTTTGAGGGAGTTCTGTTTGCTATTTATTTCTCTAAATTGGTCACAGCTTGATAGCAAAGAAGCTAAATTTCTTTTCAATGCCCTTTAAAATTAGATTCGACTTCATTTCTTTGAACAGCTTTCCCAGTGCATTTCAACAGCCGAGGATGACTTTGTTTATAACAAGCAGATTTATTCTTTACTTTTTCTTATAAAGGACAAGTTCAGTTTTGAGTTATTACAGCTCCCAGGGAATGTTTGCAATTACTTGTTTTAAAATGCCAATAAGACATTTATTTCCCAAAGTTTAAGTCTGTCTGAAATCTGCGAGACATCAAGTGAGCATTGATTTCACTCACTGATAAACAGAGGTCATTAACCCCTAGACCCACAGTGCTGCTGTATGCTTAGCAATAGGAAACCCCGAATCCTACGTATCAATATGAGAGATTCCTTTAAAAGACACCAGCATGTACAAGGCCCTGAGTTTGATCCTTGACATAACATAACTCATTGAGTGGCCCTGGTACTCAGACCCCCAGTACTGCTAAGTATGGCTTGATTGCTCCCCAGCATTGCCAGCCTAGGGGTTGAATTCTGCCAGGTTCAGAGTAAAAAAGAAAAAAAGACATTAACAATAAACATCATTAGTGTGGGTTTTACTGCCAAGGCATTTACCACACTGGGATTTTACATCCAGAGCCAAGAGCTAGTCTCATGTTTTGTACAGATTTCAAGGTTCATCAACAGCCACTTCAAAGAGAGGGAGTATGTTTGACTCAAGATGATGTGAGGGGTGATGTTCATCTTTAGGCCCAATGAAAGATCGAGGCACACCACCCCCACTCAAGCACATACACTTTTGTCCTTATTGTCAGGATACCACACAGAAAAAAAAAATGAGAAGTGAGCATGGGAAAGTAGGATTGAGACCCTGAGTGATCTCTTTCCCAAGAATGATGTGTGCTAAACCCTAGTGGATAATTTCTCCATTATCAGAAGGAAACTGTGGGCTTCATGCTAAAGGGGACTCTCCCTACTGAGCAGACCCTTTCCCTCACCTGTCGCTGAATCATTCTGTCTTTTCTCTGGAGTCACCAGGACAGCCATATCTTCCTAGAATCAGAAGGGTTTGACTCTCGCACCTTAGCTGCGTACTTCACTCATCTTATTTTTAAGGAGTCTTGGGGTATCATTATTACATCATGATGCAGTTCTAGGAGTGCCACTTCACTGGCTATGGGTGTGTGGATTGAAAAGATCCGGTGCCTCCTGAGTCCTGCTGGTGTCAGCTCAGATAGGATGATCAAAGTGCTTTAACAAAAGTGTATTTGGTTTCACTATGGATATGCACATGTCTCCCTAAGGGCCACAGAGTTTAGTCTTATCTCTTCATTTCTGATATTCTAGCTACAAACCACATATTCAACCAGCAGGAGTTGATCCCAGGCACCTGGGGCACTGCCCTGTACTCCTGAAATCCCTGGAGCCTCTCTGACTCCACCCTTCCTGTGTTCTTTCCCAGGGCTTCTCTGGTCCCTGCCAAGTCCTCTCTCTACCACATGCGCCTCTGATTTCTGTGGGTTCCAAATAATTTCTAAGAGAAATCCTGCTTCACACTGAAGCAAAAGGGAGGACACCTCCATTATGCATCATTTCTCCAAATAATACCCCACAGTTAATATCCTACCATGGAAATTATCCAGTTTTGCAGTGTCTTTGGTGGTGGCAGAATAGAATCATATATTGAGAAATCCCCACACTGCAGGGAATTGTTTATAAAAGTCAGATCCTGTGTCTAAGCACAATGTACTATACTTTTCGTAAAAGCTATCTGATATTCCAAGGTGATTGACGAGGGGGTTTCTTTCCCCCAAAGGTCCTCCACTTTCTGGGGAAAGGCTAAAACCTGTCCTTCCACAGAAAGACAGAAAAAGAGTTTTGTAATAAAGTTGGGTGGATTGAGACTAGGAGAAGGTAATACAACTCAGACCCATGTTCTCTATTAGAACTGGACCACAGAGGGGCAGGAAATGAATATGTGACCCCCTGCATAGCCAGAAACAATGTTGAAAAGATGCAATGCCATAGAACCTAAGTCAACCCCTTGAAATCCACACTGCATTTTCTTGCCTTGGTTTCTGGTAGCCAGAAAACTAACATCTCAATCTCCACCTACACCTTCCTGGACTCACTCCAACAGGATTCAGTTTGGAATAGGGGGTACATATTCGGTTAGTCACAACGTCACAGGCTCTTTGCTTCTAAGTTGCCTTTAAGGAGCAGGATCTTCAATAAACTTCCTAAGATGAGTCTTCAAAAGACTCAATGATGGACAACGATGGACTGGAGATTTCCAGAAATGAGTTAGAGATGCAGTCAACCCAACTCAGTGACTTCAGCCAGGCTACTCAACCCAGTTGCTTAGATTTTCTTCCCCATGTTGTGTGGGGACAGTGCCAATGTCTACCTTCTTGAAGGTCACATCGGTAGGATTTCCAGTGTACCCCCATTCAACAATGTCTTTCAACTCTTAGCTACTTTGTTGTGCTTGGTCCATTTATTCAGGGGCTTCCTAATCCAGAGAGAATTGTTAAAATATATTAATAAAAGCACTGTGATTTACAGAGTTGTTCATAAAGTGGTTGTTTTAGGCATACAATGTGCCAGCACAAATTGCACCAAAAAGAATTTGTAAAGGATGCAATTGGAGTAAGGTGAGAGCCCTAGAGATGCTACCAGTGGTGGCCCTTCATGGCCTCTCAGATTCTCATTTATACCCCAGCTAGCACCTGGTCTGGATTTGAATAGAGAAAGAACAAAAAGAGGAAAGATGAGGGGAAAAGATAAAGATAAAATAATAAACAAGGGATGGAGCCTGTCATCTCACACAAAGAGTAAATTATTTGAACATACCTAAGTCTCTGATCACAGACCCATCCACCCACCCACCTACCACCAGTGCATTTGTTGGGGACTTTTATGTTTTAATACTTTGACCCCAAGTCCCATGTTTTAGTAAGTGAGATTTATGGACATGTTCTTAATAAAGCTGTGAAAGAGATCACAGATGCAGCCAAGTCTCCGTGTTGGTCTGTCAGTGGAAATGGAGCACATGCACACTAGGAGGATTAGGCCTGGACTAATCCTCCTAGTCATCGGTTATCTGATCACCATGTCCTCTGGAGACCAGGAATCTGTGCCTAGATATGGAGTCAGCAAGTTACAGTTCTTGCAAAACTGATTTTAAATTTAAACCTTTCTCCAGTCCAATTTTGGTCACTCAGAATGTAAGTTCCTATCCAAAAGTGAAATCAAGGGATGGGAAATTATCTGAATAATTCCTGCCAGAATTACCCAGACACATTGGTTCCTTTGAATTCTGGTGATTTGGGACAAGGTAATTGAAGGGTTCATGGAGGCAGGCTTGGATTATCCTGATACTTGTCAGATAAATGCCTCAAATTAACATTTTGCTCTGTGTGGATTCAGCTCTAATCATACTGGGTTTGGTGTTCCAGAAAGTGTTCTTTTTTAGGCTTTTTGACCACAACACCCTTTCTATAAAGGCAGAAATATTCTATCAAAGTCTTAATGATGTAATTAGACTATAATATAAGCCTTCATTTTAATGATTTTAAATTTTTTAATTTAATTCAGGAATAAAATGCCCTGGGGACTCATAATAATTCCAACATCCTAATAAAATCTCTCCCCTTGTCCAACCTCTCCCATTCTCTTATTCCTCTCCCTTCTGAATCAGCCATTTGCTTTTCTTTCAGATGTCTTTGCTAACATTCTGTATTTGGGATGGGGAGGGAGCCAGGAAGGTATGTGCTCAGGGATCACTTCCAGCAGTGATGGAGGTCCATATGAAGTGCCAGAATTGAACGGGGGTCAACCATGGCAGTGTAAAGTCCTTACTACCCTGTACTATATATCCAGCTCTAAACATTCTGTTTTTCAAAATAATATGCCCTCAAACACACACACACACACACACACACACACACACACACACCAGTTTTCAACTTAGGATATCTGTATTTTGGTATCTCAGTATCAAAGATAAAAGTGATAGCTAATGGTGCTTATGGTGTGCCAAAAATAGAACAGGGATTTTATGCATAATAACTGTTTTCTCCCTCTCAATGACCCAGTGTGGTATATACTTCAATTAGTCAAATTTTGAACATTAGAAACCGGGTAAAGAGAGATGATGAATTGTTCCGAAATCACACAGTTCTGGTGGTAATAAATTATGATGAAAAGATTTGTACCTAATCAATTAGCTTCAAATTCTTAATTCTTCACAATGAGTTAAAATTGTGTAACTTTATTTAAAGTATGCAACACTACCCCCCTAACCCAACACACATATACACATACGTGCACAAACACACACACTTTTCCCTCTTCCTACTGTTGGTAGAGTTCTTTCGTTTTGGGGGGTAAAGTCAGTGTGGAATGTTTATTTCTATTGTAGCTATCTAAATATTAATCACAGTGTCTCCATGGGGCATACTAGATTACATTTACTTTATTATATAATTTTAAATTTTCCCTGGAAATAATATTTTTCATGTCTTGGCTCACAATTCATATCTAAAAACTGCTGGAGAGACAGAAATCTGCTTTCAATGCACTCAGAAAAAATGCCAAGTTCCATTCGTTCTTGAGACATCCTTTTTTCCTTTTTCCCACTGCTATCACCCTGTATTTCTCATCTGATTATTCTTGGAGTTGCTTTTGATTTTCTCCTGTGTAGAACCCAATTTCCTAAATACTTTTTTCCCATGGCAAACACATGCACTATCCAAACGATGTGAAGAGGTGATAAATTTTTTGAAGCCTTGCCAATCTAAAAGTGTCTTCAATTTGCCTTCCTACTAGATTAGGAATGTTTGGCTGGGTATATAATTTTAGGTGAAAAAGTATGTTCTCTCTAGAATTAGGAACACATTCTTTTTAATTTCCCTTTGCTTCTAATTTGTCTGTTGGGAAGATCTATTCTAATTCCTAATCCCTTGGAAGCTTCTGTGACTTTTTAAATTTTCCCCCAAATTATTTGATTTCTTGATGCTTTGCTATGATTCCATTTTTGTTCTTGGGATCTGGTACTCAGCAGACTTTTTTTCTGTCTGAAATTTTATATGTTTCAATTCTGGGAAATGTTTTTGTAAAATTTGTTTGAAAAAAATTCTACTCTCCAATTTCTCTTCAGCTTTTCTAAAAATTCTGTTATTGTCATGTTGGACACAGTGAACTAATTTTTAGATTTTCTAATGTTTCTGTCACAAAAACTTTTTGCATTTTAGTTCCACTTTCTAGGATAGTACTGAACATTACCTCCCACTCCTTCTAGTCTGTTAATGTTGTTTTTAGGGTTTCCCATTCTCCGAAGTTCTCAGAGTTTACTCCTTTCTCTGTACACAGGGATCACCCCTAGTGAGTCTGAGGGACAGGGATCGAATCCAGGTAAGCCTCTTGCAAGGCAAGCAGCTACCTGCTATACTGTCTCTTCCACACTATTCAGTTGATTTTTTTTTTAAGTTTCTCTTCACAAAGGCACTAATTTCCAATAACATTTTGGTTGATTTTCTCTTCATTCCTTTATGGTATTATATATGCAAATCCTACTTAAATTTTTTACTGAAAATCACAAATTATATTTTAATCTTTCCTTTTTAGATTAAAACTGTCATATTATGCATATGGTTTATTTTGCAGTTTCCGCTCCCATTTAACATGTAGGAATTCATCATGTAGTGGTATAAAGAAAACTTTACTCTTTTACATAGTCACATGATATTATTTTATTGTATTTATGTACTGTACATTTTATATTTTCAAAATATCATTTTATTAAAGCACTGTGATTAGAAGGTTGGGTTTTTGACAGTGTTCCATGACCAAACCTGCCACCAGTGTCAACTTCCCTCCACCTGTTTCTAGATCCCTTTCCTACCCCACCCCCACCCCCGCTCCAGCCAGCCATTTTCACAGGCACTTTTACTCTGGTTATTAAAGTTTGGGTCCCGAAATTTCAGTGTTGTTGACTCTGTGCTTTGGATACTTAGCTCTATCATTCCTTAACAACACCAGTGTATCTGAGTCCCCTTGACCCCTGTCCCCCTTGCTTTTCATCTCTCTTTCCTTCCCCTTCACTCTGCTTCTTTCCTTCTTCTGCCTGAAACTCTGGGGCCAAGGGTGATCTAGGCATACCCCCTTTAAACCATTGCACTTCCACATCCAGTTACTCTAAATACCACATATAAGTGGTATCATCCCATGTTTTTCCTTCTTCTGGCTCACATTATTTAACATAATATCTTCCAGTCCCATCCATGCTGCAACAAATTGCATGATTTCATCATTCCTTACTACTGCATAGTATTCCATTGTGTGTATATACCACATCTTCATGATCTACTTATCTACTCCTGAACATCTAGGTTAGTTAAAAATCTTAGCTTAGTGCTGCAATGAATTGTAGTATGCATATGGCCTTTTAAGTGAATGTTTTTCTATCCAAGGGATAAATACCCCAAAGTGGAATTCCTGGATTGTAGGGCAGCTCAATTTTAAGTTTACTGATAACTCTCCATACTGTTTTTCATAGGGGTTGAACTAGTCAACCTTCCTCAACAATGGCTGAGGGTTCCTTTTTCACCACATTCACGCCAACACAGATTATTCCTAGGATTTTTGATACGTGCCATTATCACTGGTGTGAAATAGTATCTCACTGTTGTCTTAATTTGGATTTCTCTAATAATAAATTATAGTAAGCATTTTTTCATGTGTCTGTTGACTACCTCTTGCTCTTCCTTACAGAAGTCCTTGTTCATTTCCTCTCCCCATTTTTGATGGGGTTTTGGCTTTTTCACCACTGATCTTTTTGAGTACTTTTTATCAATCCTTTATCTGATGTATCAGATGCCCACAAATATTTTCTCCCAATTGGTTAGATGTCTTTTAGTTGTTAGCTCATGTTTATTTTGCCATGCAGAAACTCTTTAATTTGATGTAGTCCCATTTGATTACCACTTGTTTATTTTTGATTCTGTCACCTTTACTGGTGGCATTGTTATCACTGAAGACACCTTTGAGGTCCAGATCTTGGAATATTCTGCCTAGTTTTTTCTCAATGCATGTACTACATGTCTTCATTTTATTTTTATTGAGATTATGGTCTTCTTATTGGTTTCTAACAGGTGCTTATAGATCACATAGTATAAAGATTAATTACTTATGAAATAAATTTTCACAGGCAAATATTTTATCAGTTTTCTTTTCTTTGTTGTTTCTTTTATTCCCAATTTTATTTTCATAAAGTTGTTAACATTAATTGATTACATTCAACATTTCATCACCAATCATCTTTGTGGTTTCTTAAAGTTCTTCTCACCTTCATATATTCTATCCATTCACTTATGTTCCAAATTCTCTGAACTTTTAAATAATTGTCTTTTATAGCAGCACTTTCATGAAAGGGTTATTGATTCCCAATGTTTTCATATTTAAGAACAAGAACTAAAGTTGAATTGAAGGCCTGGATCTTTGGGTAAGGTTTTGTGACCAATAGACATTGTTTCCCATGGATGGAGTACTTTTGTTGAGAAATTTTCTTATTGTAAGTATTTGTAGGACTTCTATCTAGACCGATAGAGTTTTTAAGATCAGAAAACCCTGGTTTCCAGTTTAAAACAAACAAACAAAATCAGTGAATCAAACTGCTGGGGATAGTATGAGAACCATTTGTATTACACTTAATCTGCAGTGTGTTTACTTAGTCCCATCACTTCCACCCCACTTGAGCTGAACTCACAGGCACCCTGGCTCCTGCCATTTGGAAAGAAATTTCCAGTATTTCTTTCTCTCATTAGGAGAAATATTTATTTATCTCACTGGGAGAGGGGGAGTCACCTAGTTGTCTGAAATTTAACAGATAATCTAGAGTAGCACTGTAGCACTGTCGTCCAGTTGTTCATTGATTTATTTGCTCAAGCGGGCACCAGTAACAACTCCATTGTCAGACTTGTTACTGTTTTTGGCATATCAAACACTCCATGGGTAGTTTGCCAGACTCTGCTATGTGGGCGGGATACTCTTGGTAGCTTGCCGGGCTCTCTGAGAGGGCCAGAGGAATCGAACCCAGGTTAGCCACGTGCAAGGCAAACGCCCTACTGACTGTGCTATAGTTCTTGTCCTAGTGTACAAATCAAAATTTCCAAAAGAAATTTGAATAATCTTCTAATGTACAGTATACACACAGTCCTCTCTCTCATTTTCAGAGGACATTTTTTTGTACATACATCAGTGAAGTACAAATTGGTGTATTGAATTCTTTGACTTTAGGCTTATGGTTCTGCTTTTTCTCCTATTCTGAGTTCATTCCATATGTCATTTTTCTTTTACTTTCTTTCCTTTTGTGTATAAAAATTCATGTCCTATTTAGATAAATAGATAAAAAAGAATTACAACTTTTATAATTATAATCACCATATAAATACGGTGATTTAATGATCCCAACATTTACTAGCTAATCTCTATTTTGAAACTAGACTATAGGGTCTTTGTAAACACATAATTTGAGAGCTATAAAACCTGTCTTAGGGTTCTCCTTCATCTAAATATATTTTCATGCTAATGAGAACTGTTTCCAGAAACAGTTTATTTATGTCATGCTGCACAAGATGGAATTAACTAATATGTGGGCTTGTTCACCTTAAGAGGTAGGTTCTCTCTGGGAGGTTTTACACCCAATGTACAACTAACATCTCGTGAAAATAATTGCATTTCTCCCATAGGAAATGCCCTAAAAAAGCTGTTTAAGGACTTGAGTTTATATTTCCCTCCACATATTTCCTAAATATCAAGTAGTGAGTGGGAGATAACACTTCTATTCCCTAGTTTCTTTTTATTCTCATACATAGATTTACCTACTTGTGGTTCTAACATGCTTCTTACACAGTAATTACAGCCCAACAAAAAGACATTCTTTTTAAAACTTCTAAGACTCCCAACTGATGAGATATAAAAGGGAATCTATGGCAACAAAATCTCCATATTGGGCCAGAGCAATAGTTCAGCAGGTAGGGTACTTGCCTTGCATGTGGCAGACGGGTTCAATCGCTGACATCCATATTGTCCCCTGAATGCACAAGGATTGATCCCTGAGAAAAGAGCTGGGAGTAAACCCTGACACTGGTATGGCCCCCAAACAAAATCTACATATCTAATTTTATCTGACCAACCATGCATATTTCTTTTCCAGTTTGACTCTAATGAAAATTCAGTTGCCTATAGAAGTGGGCCTGGATTCCAATCAGAATGATTTGGAAATCACTTTCAGAGTAGAATTAAAAAGTGTTCACTTGGTGTGTGTTATTACATGACTGTTGCTTTTATTGTTTAAAGAGCGGTTTATATGAAAAGGGAATAATTTGCCCACTGGAATGAAGTGTTCTTCGTGTGGGTTTTTGTGAGGATAATTTCCATTTTGGGGCGAGCTGTTGAGCGGCGTTGTCTTGTAACTTAACCATAATTTTATCTAATTTTGGCCTTGTGGTTTCTCTTCTGTTTAGGCATAATGACATCAATAGAAAAATGAAGAAATCCTACAGCATAAAGCACATTGCTGAGCCAGAGTCAAAAGAACTCTTCCTGTAAATCACTTTTTTATTGTCTCCCTTTGCTGCCCTTTGGGCACCCTTGGAACCTTCCAGACCATCTTCTGTGGAAATAGAACCATGAGAACAAAACCTCACCAGCAGAACAGCAGAATATTAGGATGCCTTAAATTTATAGTAGCAGACTATATAACACACATTTTGGGGTGCTATTTGTATATATATAACTTGTTTTTAAAGAGATGCTGTTTAAAAGCATGATTTGGCTTATGTTTTTTAATGTCTTTCATATGTTTTTAAAGATCGGATTCACTCAACCTACCCACAAGACCTTCACCAGCCTCTGATGCCATTTTGTATGCCAGCCTTTGCATGAATGTTCTCTAGTGTTGTCTGAACTTCCCTTTCCCAATAACATGGGTAATTTGGGCTCAGGGTCTCAGTGAGACCAGGTTGGTGGTATTGTTTTCTGTCAAGAGTGTTTTTTCTGTCATTTCTACTTTTTTGTATAAAGGAAATAAAACATTGTTAACAGCCATCTCTATGCTTGCATTGCCTACTTTCTAATGTATCTGTGATGTTCTGATTTTCAAAGGACTTTAAGAATATTTTGATTGCTAATATCCTATTTTGGGAATAAGCTGTCCAGTTTGACTATTTCCCCACAAGAGTCAAATAAAAATTTCTAGTTTTAAGTACTAAAGGATCATATAGTACATTAAGTCAGTCAGTTCCTTTTGTCGTTTCAAATCACAGAGTTGAGATGAAAAAAGTATTAATGGTGAATGAAGATTTCATCTAGTCCGAGGTCATTTTTCTGGCCTCTTGGCATATTCTGAGGCCTCAGAAAGTATGGAACTTGAGTTCACAATAGTCCTATCATTGATGCAAATCATTTGTGCATGTGATCCATAATTTCTAGAAGTTTCCATCCTTAAAATAAATAAATAAATTACATTTTTTTTGGAAGTTTATGTATAAAGCACAATGTACAATGTACAAGGCACTCCCTATAGTGCCTTGTATATTGGGAAACATACAAGTATGTTTGTTTATACTTCTGAACAACTCTTTGGATTAGAGCAAGGGACACTACCACCTTGTGAACTATGGAAAAGGGTAAAACTGGGCTACAGACACACCTGAAAGTGTTTCCTTCCAATGTATAGAGCAACATGACTACATTTTAGCAGCTTTGTTCTAACTTGGTTTGGATCCTGTGAGTTTCTGCTTTCAGTGCCAGGTGCCATACATAGACCCGCATCTCCCACATGGTCTTTTCTTCACATGAGATGCCTATTCTGGTTTTAGACCCTTAGTCTCATATTGCCTTTTTGATTGATTTTCCCCATATCACTGTTCTGCCCTAGTACTTGAGATTCTAACAATATATGGCAAAGCACATTTGAAATGTAGATTCTTCTGTTTTCTGCTTGGTAAAGAGGAGGTCTTCCACCTCCTCTTTACTAAGGTATAATGACACTGAGCTAATCTCAGCCTAGAAGAGAGTCATCAAAGAAAGGAAACTCAGGGGGTTCACTCTGTCTCTCAACGGGACAGTTTGGTTCTTAGACAGATTTTGTAAACTTGGAAGTGGAAAGGTCTGGTTTTATGTAGATATTTTTATGAGACAGACAGAGTTCCCAATGAAACAAAACAAAGGAAAATTTTGGAAGAAAGAGCTGTTACTTTGACCTAGAAAACTGGCAGTTGAATTATTTGTAGACATCATCATTTGAGACACCACAGCACTCAACACAAAAAAAGTAAATAATAGAAAAAAGGTAAGTTAGGAAAGTTGTAAAGGTTCAGAGGACAGATCATGCATTCTATCTCATGATGCTGTGCAGATCCTGAAAATGCTAAAAATGCTGCCCTGGTTTATTCTGAAATGAATGTTATGTTTGTTTGAAATGAACAGAAATGGTGTTTTCCTTGCCACGAACTTGGTTTTGTGCAGAATTTAAAAACTGAAAACACAAACTCTTCTTCCTCTATAGAAACCGATAACACATTTGAAGTTGAAGAAAGAGAAGAGTTTCCTTTCAGTAAGCAAAGCTCTGGGGCCCCTGCTCCAATTTCCTCCCATTGGGCTAGTAAAACGAGTAAGGCTCTATCTGCATGCCTAATTCTATGCAGCAGGGCAATTAACTAGCTCCATTGTATAAAAACAGCAACAATAACAAAACTATCGTGACATCTATCAGTGTCTTTTAAAAACTGACTCCTTTTATGTCGCTGAAGGGACTTAAATTGCCAAAGTTCAATACCTAAAATTAAGAATATTTCCTAGAAAAGACAACATGATATGAATGCTTCACCACTGAATGACTAGAATTCCCATGATTTATTCCCATAAAAGGGTAGTGTCACGACTTTAGTCTGAGTAAAAAGGATTTAGATGTGCGTCACTGGGGTTGGGGGTGTGAAGAGAAGATTGAGGGATAGATGGTAGTCAATGGGAAAACTAATTTATTTCTCAAAATGGTTCTTCATAAGCAAAAACCTGATGTAGGTCATGGACATAACTTTACGGTATACTCCCTGAATGATTTTCTAATACAAAATGAGGGAAGTGTTACATAAGAAGTAGCAGGGTTTTTGTTTTTTCTGAAGTTAAAGTATTTATTGATGTGTTTAAACCCTGTACATTCTCCACAGATCAGGTTAAGGAGTTGGTAGGTGAAGTTTATCTGTGTATAGTGGGAAGAAACATGGATTCAAAAGGAGGAAGAAAAAATAATAGTGACCCTCACAGGGAAATACAAAAAATAAAACCAAAAGAACAAAAACAAATGTACCACAGGTGACCAGAACCTTCAAAATAAGAAAAGAAATGAGTTATGAGCTTATCCATATAACTAGACAAGCATCTCAGAGAGGAGATGGGGGAGAAATAAAATTTAAAAAGAACCAGAAACCAAGAATAGTAGAGATAAGTACCAGGAAGACTATTCCACAGCTTGGAAGCTGGCCTCACATGCTAGGTGAAGAAGCAGCTCTGATAAAGAAGGGATCACCAAGCAAAGGGTGCTAGGTGGACCCACTAGGGATGAGAGATACGGGTTGAAAAGACTATCTACTGAACATGATGCCTACT
Organism: Sorex araneus; assembly: GCF_027595985.1. Taxonomy (NCBI): domain Eukaryota; kingdom Metazoa; phylum Chordata; class Mammalia; order Eulipotyphla; family Soricidae; genus Sorex; species Sorex araneus. Next base: position 37,215,126 of record NC_073307.1, on the reverse strand, counting down.
TAATACCTCTGTAGCAAATCGCAACACCCAAAAAGAGAGAGCAAAAGGGAATGCCCTGCCACAGAGACAGGGTGGGGTGAAGGTGACAGGGTGGGGGTGGTGGGAGGGATGCTGGGACCATTGGTGGTGGAAAATGGTCACTGGTGGAGGGATGGGTACTCGATCATTGTATGACTGAAATGTAAGCATGAAAACTTGTATGTCTGTAACTTTACCCCACAGTGACTCATTAATAAATATATATTTATTCATAAAAAAGAAAAATAAATAAAAACAACCAGAAATTTGTATATCCAATGTGGCAGCATTCAAGGAAAGAGGCAGCTAAATAATGATATTAGAGGGATGGGGTGGTGGTGGGGGGCAGTGAGCTATATTTTGTTTATATTTTGTATAATAGCAGTAGTTCTCAGATTTTTATGCATGGTAGAGTCACCTAAGGGTACTTTGGGAGTAGATGCAGTGGGGGGTGTGAGGGGAATTCTATTCCTAAGCTGAATTTAGGAAATCAATCCAACTCTGTAGGATAGAATCCAAGCATGATGATTTGTAAAACTCTCTCAGGATTCCAGTTCACAGCCAAGTCTTAAAACCAGTGTTTTGCCACTGAAAGTCAACTCCTGCCAGTCAGCACTGGCATAAGCTGGGGTCATTTTAGCAATGCAGAAAAAGCACTTGGCTTAGTATCTATTTTTCATTTGGGGGAGACTGTGAACTGTCTGTTAAAACAATATTGGAGAATAATGCCCCTCCCCTCACCCTCCCCAAACCCCTTTTCGTTCAGGAGAAAGGGCATGCTATATCTCTGGGGTCCATCCCCCAACTCATAGAATACTTCTGATGAAATGTGAAAAATATGCGTTAAGTACAAGACACTTAAAGACTATGTGCAAGTTGTCATGGTGATGTGCTAAAATGTAGCCAGTCTTTTCTTGTCTATTTCTGTCTCTGATATTTGCTCCTGGCATTGATCCGTGAGTTAGAAACAAGTTTCAATCCTAAACTCTAGGGCAGCAGTCCTTGCTGCTTTCCCAGCCTTATCTCCTTTCTCCCTGATGAGATGAGGCCAGTTGTGCCCAGGTGTAATCGCTATACCCGGGAAATGAAGACTGGTCACCTGAGGCCCTGGCCAATGAGAGGACTGCAGAGAGCAGGATGCTTCAGACAGTTGAGGAAGATGCTTACCTGGAGCCAGGAAGTTGCTGTTAGTACTTCAGCCCCTTCCTGAGGATGGAGCAGCGCCTCTCAAAGCCCTCAATACCCAAACCACACACTGAGATCCAAAGAGAAGGGAGAAAGGAGCTCCTCTGGGTCTGAATTTCAGCCCTCATGTTATTAAGGAAGTAAAGTTAGCTACTTTCTCCCTATTGACTCGTGCCCAAAGTCTGACTTCTGGTAGCCACAGAAAATTGAATTGAACTCAACAGCCACAAGCAGTGGTTTTAGAACGTGGAAGACCACGGGACTCGAGTGTCGCCAGGTCAGGGGACCAAAGGCAACACCCACTGCAGCATCTTGGAGAGGTGGGGTAGCCAAGGATATTAGATTCGTTTGCTCAAAGTTGTCTCCAGAGAGCTGCGCCTGTCCTCCAATCCCACACAGTACTCACTAGCAGCTCTGCCACAGCTATTAGTCTAAAACCGGGTCCCTGGCTGCAGAGGGTCGCTACGTTCACCCACATGCCATTCCTGCCCCGGCAGCTCGTGGCCCATAACTGGCCAGTGAGTGTGTGTCTGGGCCCTGTCCACACCCACAGTTCTCCTGTCACTCCCCTCCTTGTCCATTGGTAGACCCAAGAGCCGTATGGAATGAACACTAACCTCAGGGTCCCAGTCTCCACCCATGACATGCAAGCCGGTTCAAGTCCTGATGAATCTCAAAGGACAACTTAAACTTCATTGCATGTGGGGCTTTACACTGATTTGTAAGCCCGTGGACTTTTGTAGATCCCTTGTCATGTGCCCCGGAGTGGTTTCTCTTAACATGGTCTGGGGGTCTGCCAGAACCAATTTGGGATGATGGTCTATGGAGGGAGTGTAGACGATTATGATGAAAACCTGAAATGGATAAAAAATGAAAATGAATGTACCCAGGCAGAACTATTCAGACAAATGTCAAAGAAATGCTGTTAAAATTGTAGATGAGTAGACTTTGTTTGCTAATCATGTCAGATTTACTTGGTGTAGCTGCCTATGATCATTACTGTAGGGTATCATTTAGATATTTGGGGGTTAGGTATTAGGTAACAGTTGGGTATTGCAAGGTTCAATACCTACTACAAGGTATTTTTGGCTTTGGGCCTAGATGTGTTCCATCAACCTGAACAATGTTCTAAAATCCCCCAAGAAATATCATCTTGATATTACAACATTTATCAAAAACAAACTAAAAAAATACAGTCATCAAGAAAAAAAGGTGAGTTTTTTTTTTCTGTTTGTTATAAAAGTGCTATTGAAACCATCCTATGTTTAAAAAGCCAATGGCTCTATAAGGGCCCATAAAATAAATTTGTCTTGGAGTTAGTACTAGGGAAAAATCTACTTCTATAGAAAAACTGGTGTGCTGCTTTTTATTAGCTAATAAGAACCTTGTATAACTTGGGTTTTCCTTTTTGTCTTGCCTGCCAGGAAAAGGTCAAAAGTGAAGTTTGCATTCTGTCTCAGTAACCATCCTTCCCTTTGTTTTCCCCCCAGTATTTCAATCTCTTCTCAATTTGCTTTTGTTTTCACTTCTCTGTTCTTTTGTTCTCTTCTATTTTTTCTTTTTTAAAAAATGATGGTGACACTTTAGCATCACAATGATTAGTCTTTAGTCACTACAGCTTCCAAAAAATTTGGTAGCTGGAATAAATCTAAAGACTCCCATTTTTGTTACCCATCTTGCTCCTTGTACCAACTCAACCTAGTATCTCCTACCTGTTCCATCCTGCCCTTGCATTTTATTGAAATTATGATGAAATGCCAGCTGTGTGTGAGACATTGTTTATTTAAAGGGAAAGTTAACTGTTTTTTGATGATAACTTTTCTTTTTTTTAATTGAACTGTGTTTTATTGAGTTTGTCTTCATGGTTGCTGGAGGATAGGAGAAATCACATCCGAATCAAGAATCTATATGTTGAGTAAGGACTCCAAAGAGAGTACTGTTGTGAGAAATGCCTTTTTTGTTTGACTAAGGTCAGACAGAGGCTCTGTGAGGTCCATACCTAGATATGACTGGCTACTATGTCCCATGTAACATGATTACATATGAACATGAGAATCTCCAATCTAAGCATTGAAATACATGCAGATGGCCAACGAAGTGGGAATCCAACTCAAAAAACTTGAAAAGATGTTCAGTCCCTTAATTTGATCAATGTTTTTCAGTCCACAGATTGGGTGGACAGAGCTATTCAGAACTGAGCTTTCTCCTCAACCTTCCTTGTGTATGTGAGGTCCTGGTTTTGAATCTCCACACCGCATACACACAAACACACACACACACACACACACATGCACGCTTGAACATACATGTATTCTCACCACAATTTTCATTTCCATTATTTGAGTTGTGTTTATTGAGTTTGTCTTCATACTGCCCAGATTCAGATCCCGAGTTGTAGACCTTCAGTGACTTCACTGTGAGAGCCCTGGTGTCCACACCATGCACTCCTAGTGATGATCATAACTTGACCCTTGCCATAGCATTCTCATGGGGAGCTCCTTCTGCTCTTTTGTGGCACTCACCCCACGGCCACGTTGAGCACGGGTTTGCTTATCCTGTGACTGAACACAGTAGAGGTATTAGAGCCTCTGAACACACAGTATTAGGTATTAGGATGTGTCTTCCTGTCAGGGGATGCCTGGAAGTTATAACTAGAAGGTGAACCCTTTACCTTACCAGGATTTTCTGGGTTGCTACAGTCTTAGTTGCTTCCCCCCACCCCCTAGTCTTTGTTTCTCCACTCTGTGCTGCAGCATTTTCTGACACCTTACTGTTCCTAGGACCCCTCATAGACTTGCCTACCAAGGAAGCCCCCTTCCTCCTATCCTATTTTTATGGTGACTTCTCAGAAGATTTTGCTGACCACCATTGCACCTTCCTCTTCTAACACTGACATCCTTCACGATTTTACCTCCTTTCAAGTTAAACACTAAGCACAGCTGCTCTCGTCTCTCCACCAGTATCCCCTTCCCTGCTGGGGAAGTAATGTTAGTACTTTGGAGCCTCTGGATGGAGGTATGTAGGAGCTTGCAGGCCTGGACTTTTCACAGGTGTCAGCTGTCACTTAGGTTGAAAGAGTTTTATTTTTACTTCCTTCCCACACTTGAGTGATAACACAAATAATCCCATTCTGGTGGTGTTTTTAGTTTTTTTGTTTTGCAGTGGGGCCACAGTTGTGATCAGGGCTTACTTCTGATTCTACACTTAGGACTCACTCTTAGTGGAGTTTAGGGGGGCATGTTGGGTACCAGGTAGGCTGCATGTAAGGTAAGAGTATGTGCTGTATTATCTCTCTGGCCCAAACATCCCTTTTCTGTTCCCTTAAGCCTCGTGAATTTCAGACCTGATCTTGGCTCAGAGAGGGGCTGGCTGGGTGGAGAAGGGATAATGTGACCAAGGGAAGCTCACACTACCAGCCAGGTCATCATGTCTGACTTAGAATGCTCAAGGATGGGTCTCAGTGTATAGAATATGCCTTTCATGTGTGAAGAACTGGGTGAAAAGGTGGGGTGGGGAAAGTAGAATGCATGCTAAATAAGAGTTGGAGGATTTCATGTTACAAGACACCTTCAAACTCCTTTGTCACCTGTTGTCCCAAATTCAGACTTTGCTCTTCCCAGCTATATTATTTATCCCCTTTCTCACACTTGAGGCTTTGCTTCACATCATTGCTCCACATTTAGTGCCACTTAGCTGAAGGAACACAAAGGAAAATCACTACCATCTATCAGTGTTGGTAGAATTTATTTTACTATATTCACCTATGTTGAGAGAGATGAGCTTTTAAAAATAAACATATTCAGGGACTGGAGATATATAGTACAGTGGGTAAAGTGGATAGGGAACTTGCCTTGCAAATGGTTGACCCAGGTTCAATTACCAGCACACCATATGGTTGGTCCCCTGCGCCATGCCAGGAGTGATATCTGAGTACAGAACCAGAAGTAATCCCTGAGTACCCTGAGTGCTGCTGTTTGAGGCCTCCAAACCAAAATAGATGCATAATAAATGCATTTTGAATGTTTCACAGATTTGCCCCAGGAAGTTAATAGTGGATCAGGGAGCATCTATGATGTAGAATAGTTTTAAATTATTACATTGATTCAGACAGTGATTGCCTTCCTCCATCCTGTATAGGATCTTGTGTGTTTTACTGACCTGAAAAATCTGTCTAGGAATAATTGGTGCACTAATCCCTATGACTTCAGACCCCCTTGGGATTATCTATACAGATATACACATGTGCAAGAAACATCCAAAAGTAGCACATTCTCTGCAGTTGCTGGGTTACCACCCTCTGTCCTCAGCAAGAAGCCATTTGCCATGAAGATTTATCATGATCAGAAGAGAAGAGAAAGCTGTTGTATCTACTCTTCTGTCGTTGAGAAGCATTCTTGTCTTCATAGTTAATGTTCCTTTCTAGATGTAGATGCCGACAACCAAAGTGGTAAAAATAATTGCGCTCTGACTTTAGGACTATTTTTGCTTGAATTTATCTGGACCTAGTGGATACTTATACCAGTGACTTTATTTCAATTTTCTCTAACTTCTTTCACACTTGTTTAAAAGGCTGAGCTGTTCTGCTGGTGCTGCTTCTGTTTTCCAGATGCACCACAAGCCATTTGGAGCCCACGCCTGCAATACAAAATGTTCAGTGACAGGAATTCTTGACTGGCAACCTAATTAACTAAATATACTTGCCTGGATAAAACTAAGTTAAAATAACATTGAGGTCTATCCCTAATCCTGCAGAGGAGAAGAAAATTAAAAACCAGGGCTAAAAATTGCCTCGGTTGTGTAAGAAATATTGGAGAATTACTGTTAGATGGAATTTTTGGTACATATTAACATTTTCCTAAACATATGATCAGACCCCACAGTCTCCTAAATGTTTCTCCTAAACCCATTTTATATCAGGTTTGGCTGATGTCAAATGGTTCCTAGAGGAGTTTTTGGAGGAGAAATCATAAGTAATGAGGTGACATCAGTAATGAGGTGACTGCATGCACATATAGCTCCTGATTATCAAGTAGAACCTTTCTTGCTTTCAGCCATTAAACTCATGGAAAAGGAAAGTTTTGCCTGCTGGGTTTCCATGAATTTCTAGAAGTAGTTTGTGCACACTATTCCATCAAAGGAGAGCTTACACTTTGACTATTAAATCAGCAGAGACTGAGGTGAAGGACCTATACAAGGAAAATTACAAGACACTACTTCAAGAAATAAAGGAGGACACTAGGAAGTGAAGACACATCCCCTGCTCATGGATAGGGAGAATTAACATGATCAAAATGGCAATACTGCCCAAAGCACTATACAAATTTAATGCATAAATTAAATTTATGCATTAAATTTGTATTTAATACATATTAAATTACAAATAGGTAACCCTATCAGGATACCCATGACATTTTTAAAAGAAATAGACAAAACACTCCTGAAATTTATATGGAACAATAAACCCCCACAAATAGCTAAAGCAATCCTTGGAAAAAAGAAGATGGGTGGCGTCACCTTCCCCAGCTTCAAACTCTACTACAAAGCAGTAGAAATTAAAACAGCATGGTATTGGGATAAAATCAGACCTGCAGACCAATGGAACAGAGTTGAATAATCCTGTCACAGACCCCCAAATATATGGCCACTTAATAGTTGACAAAGGAACAAGAAATGCAAAGTGGAACAAGGAAAGCCTCTTCAGCAAGTGGTGCTGGGAAAACTGGATAGCTACTTGCAAAAAAATGAACTCTGACCTCTGTCTAATGCCAGGCACAAAAGTCAGATTAAAGTGGATTAAAGACCATGCAAGTGGAAGCAAACATAAACAAATGGGACTACATCAAACTAAGAAGCTTCTGCACTTCAAAAGAAACAGTGACCAAAATACAGAAAGAGCCCACAGAATGGGAAAGAAAATTTACCCAATACCCATCTGATAAGCGATTAATATCCAGGATATACAAGATACTTGTAGAACTGTATAAGAAAAGAACCTCCAACCCCATCAAAAAATGGGGAGAAGAAATGAACAGAAGATTCCTCAAAAAATAAATACAAATGGCCAAAAGGCACATGAAAAAATGCTCCACATCACTAGTCATCAGGGAGATAAAAATCAAAACGACAATGAGATATCATCTCACACCACAGAGACTGGCACACATTCAAAAGAACAAAAGCAACCAATGCTGGCGTGGATGTGGGGATAAAGGGATGCTCCTTCACTGTTGGTGGGAGTGCCTACTGGTCCAGCCTTTCTGGAAAACAATATGGACAGTCCTTCAAAAACTAGAAATTGAGCTTCCATATGACCCCACAATACCAGTTCTGGGAATACATCCCGATGATGCAAAAGAGCACAGTCGAAATGACATCTGTACCTATATATTCATTGCAGCACTGTTCACAATAGCCAAAATATGGAAACAACCTGAGTGCCCTAAAACAGATGACTGGTTAAAGAAACTTTGGTACATCTACACAATAGAATGCTATGCAGCTGTTAGGAGTGATGAAGTCATGAAATTTGCTTATAAATGGATAGACATGGAGAGCATCATGCTAAGTGAAATGAGTCAGAAAGAGAGGACAGACACAGAGGGACTGCACTCATTTGTGGAGTGTGGGGTAGCATCACATGAGGCTGACACCCAAGTACAGTAGATACAATGGCCAGGGGGATTTCCCCATAGCTGGAAGACTGCTTCATGAGCAGAGGGGAGAAGGCAGATGGAATAGAAAAGAGATCATTAAGAAAATGATGGCTGGAGGAATCAATTGGGATGGGAGATGCATGCTGAAAAGAGATAACGGACCAAACATGATGACTTCTTTTTCTTTTCTTTTTGGGTCACACCCAGCGATGCTCAGGGGTTACTCCTGGCTTTGCACTCAGGAATTACTCCTGGCGGTGCTTGGGGGATCATATGGGATGCCGGGGATCGAACCCGGGTCGGCCGCGTGCAAGGCAAACGCCCTACCCGCTGTGCTATCGCTCCGGCCCCAAACATGATGACTTCTAAGTGTCTGTGTTGCAAGCTATAATGCCCAAAAGTAGAGAGAGAGTATGGGGAATATTGTCTGCCATGGAGGCAGGGGGAGGGTGGGAAAGGGAGGGTATACCTGGGGTATTGGTGGTGGGAAATGTGCACTGGTGGAGGGATGGGTGTTTGATCATTGTGAGATTGTAACCCAAACATGAAAGATTGTAACTATCCCATGGTGATTCAATAAAATTTAAAATATTAAAAAAGAAAAGAAAATTTACTTTCAAATTAAAATACATGAACAGAATTTAAAACATGAGTAACAGGATAATGTCAGATATTTTGCCACAATATCTCCAAAAATTAATCTTCTTATTAGTTGTACTTTTAAATTATAATAAAGCATGATATTTAGTTTTTTAAAAAAACCATGCAGAGACTAAAGAGTCCATCATCTCTCACAGTAACTTACTTTCAGCTAGCACAACCATTAATATAAGGTATGTTAGTCCTTAGTCCTTCTTAGTTCTGTAGATCCGTGTCCATAAAATGTGGAAATGCTTCTATCCAAGGTCTGGAGTTCTGATGGGCCCAGCTAAGCATGACTAGAATAGTAATCTTTTGCAATTAAGAGGGATGAAGAGTCAGCTCTGAGAGCAGATAATATAAGAATTTCATAGCACTCTATGAACGAACACTTCATTTTTTAACTATTGAAATGTTACCTTCCTGAAAAGTCATGTGATATTGGTATATATGTGGTTTAATATGGTGATAATTACATTAAAGCTAATTGGTTGCTCTTGCCATATGGTACAAATATTTGTGAAGAACAGATTGCTTACATCATCTAGTTTGGTGTGTCTTTAATAGTCCATACTCATGGCATCACACTAATAATACCCAGTTCTTAATGAGAAATTCACACTCAATAATCTAACAGATATTCTTGAAAGCAGTTAATATTGTACATCTAAAACATATTACGTTTCTCTTCCTTGACCCCAAATCTGATGCATTGGAATCACCTAGTTTATTCCTATATTCATGGGCGATAGCTTAGATGGCTTGTTAATGTGGCTTACCATAGTTTTTAGGCTTAAGTGTTTATGGGAAAAACTTCAGATTTATACAAGGTTTTTGGACATGTGACTCATATAAACTGAAATAAGAGTGTTGTTGCTAAAACCTAGGGCTTGCTTTGAAGCCTCATCACACTGTTCTTGGGAAACCATTAAGCATAATACCCCAAAGGGTAGGAAAAATTGCATTGAGCAATTAAATGTCAACAAACTGCAGAAATTGAACATGAAGCACTTTCATCTAAATGTGCCCTTCTCTCCTTTCACTTGGCAGGGGTTTGGTTTTTAAAAAGCAATAAACTTGAGCACTCCAGTTGACCTGGGATGTTTAAGAAATCGAACCCTAGAGCCAGAAGCATGATGACCTTTAATGTGGACTCCCCACCTCTGAAAAACCGTAGAATGAGAACTACAAACAGAGAACAGAAATGCATGTCTAGATTTTGGTTTTTTTTTTTAAAGCGGGTATATAACATAACTCCGGGTCACATGGAATAATCTGAACTTTGTTGAAATAGGTGTCCAGTGCTTACTATCTCATGAGTTGCAAATGAATAAAACTCACAATAAGAGCAGGATATGAACACAGAAAATCCATCCATATGCCTTTGTCACCTTTACCAACTCAAGCAGACATAACTGGGTCTCCAAGTAGAGTTGCTGTCAAGAAACAGCTTCCCACAGCCAAACACAACTTTTAAATGATTCAAAACCTTACACATGTTTCTTAAAGTACAAAAAGGGAATCCAAATTCAAGGACAATAGCATATTTATTAAAAATGTCTCTTTCTTCTCTCCCCTTCCTTCTCACACTTACTAAGCCAACACATTTCAATTCATATTTCCCAACACTTCTCTGAGCATGTTGTACTATTTCTTCTGCCTCTCCTGACTCTCTCTTTTCTGTGTGCTTTTAAAAATGTAGATTGATCTTAACTCTGCTAGCAGAGAATAATCCTTATGTGTTGGAAGAAAATGAATGATGAAATTGATCTTATGGTGAGAAAATCTTTATTATCTGGATAGACAGAGAAAATCCCTCATGAATAATTTGATCCAAATGTAACTGTCACAAATTAAAAACTACTGATGGGTGAGAACAACCTCTTCATTATACTCTTAAAACAGAGACCTGAAAAAAATCTGGGAAACATGGATACATTATGTTTGCATAGTACTAGAGATAATGTGCAGCTAAAAAATAAAGCTCATGTTTATTAAAGCACAAAGAAGATCATCTCTGTTTTGTTTCCCAAAGGACTAAATTTCTATTTGGAAGTAATCCCTCTTTCCCAACTTCTAGATGTCAGTGGCTTAATATTTTTTAATCACCGTGAATGCCAAATAACTGGAGCCATGAACTTATATAGCCCACAGAGTACATCAACCCTGAAAAGAAATGTAGCAAGGAGCAATAAATATACCACTCTTTGTTCTCTGCACTCCATATGAATACTAAATAGAAATTCTGCTGAAATCATCCACCAACAAACAAAAGGCCTGAGAGGAAATCAGACTACTGATAATTTTATTAAATGAATTAATACAACAGTGTAAATAAAAGTAGACTTTGACCCAGGAAATCAATATGAAAACAGGAAACTTCATTGAAAGGAGATCTTCTTACTCCAACTATTAAATTTACAGAAGGTGGCACTGTAGCACTGTAGCACTGTCCTGTTGTTCATCGATTTGCTTGAGCGGGCACCAGTAACATCTCCATTGTAAGACTTGTTACTGTTTTTGACCTATCGAATATACCACGGGTAGCTTCCCAGCCTCTACCTTGCGGGTGGGATACTTTCGGCTCTTGGTAGCTTGCTGGGCTCTCCGAGAGGGATGAAGGAATTGAACCCAAGTTGGCCGCGTGCAAGGCAAATGCCTTATCGCTGTGCTATTGCTCCAGTCCCAGAAGGTGGCAAGATTTCAAAAAAAAAAAATCTTATAGTTGCATAATTATCAGTATATGAGGATATTTATTTTCCTTTTTTAAAATTAGGAATTCCTCTTTGGGTGGGGGTGAGAGATAGTACAATGGTAAGCTGCTTGCCATGCATGCTCCCAATCCTGCTTTTCACTACATATTGTTGGCCCCTGATCACTGCTGGAAGTGAGGTATAAGCCCTGAGTACTATTAAGTGGGGCTTGAAAACCAAAAAAGTGAGATTATTTTTCCCAGCCAGGGGGAGGGAGAGGTTTGGGGCTGCACTGTGTTCAGGAATTCTTCCCAGTGGCCCTCAGAAAACAGTGTGGTGCCAGGGACAGAACCAGGGCTATCTGCAAGCAAAGCAAGCGCTTTAAACCCTGCACTCTCTCTCCAACACTTATTAAGAATTTCTATTCCATGGCTGGAGACATAGTACTAGCAGTGAGTAGGACATTTACTTTGCGTGAGACTGACCCAGGTTTAACTCTGGTAGCCCATATGGTCCCCTGGGCCCCTCCAGAAGTGATCCCTGAGCACAAAAAATAGGAGAAAAATCCAAGTACCACCAGGTAGCACCAAAAAAAAATCCCACAAAAAAAGAAAAAAGAAAAGAGACATTTCTATTCCCCCTTTTTTTAATCTTTAATTTGCAATATTATGGAATTGAATGGGTATCACTTCATACCTATCTATGTATATAAATTTCACCACACCCACCACAAAAATTCCTGTGTCCCACCACTAAAAGACCCCTCTATGTATTCTTCCCACCACTCCATTTACCTCTGGTAACCAGTATAGTTTGTATTGAATATAGAATCTAGTTTTCTTGGTTTGGCAAGTTTATTTACTAGTTATCTATATTACACATATGAGTGAGACTATCCAGTAGTTGTCATTACTTTCAAACTTATTTCACTTAGCATAAATACCACAAATTCCCTACATTTTGTCCTAGATAGCACAATTTCATCTTTTTTTTAGTAGTGGAGTAGTGTTCAATTGACTACATACCATAGCTTCTTTATCTAGTAATCCTTCAATGACTGTTTAGGCTTATCCCATGTGTGCAGTTATGATTGTAGTGGTGCAAATAGTTTTTCTAATTAGTGAGTTTCCAACTATATCTCTGTTGAGGTTATGGAGTGTATCACTTGTTTCCTTGTATGTATTGTGTACATTAGTGTCAGTGTATGTTTATAATCCATTTTGAGTTAATTTTAGCATATGGTGTAAATAGTGATATAGTTTTCATGTTTTGCTTTAGCCATTCAGTCTTCTCAGTACCATTTGATGCAGAGACTTTTTCATTATATGGGTTTGGCTCCTTTGTAATAGATTAGTTATCAATATGTCTGTGGACTTATTCCTGGGCTCTCATTTCTAGATCATTAATCTCTCTCTCTGTGCCTGTTTTTATTCTAAAACTATAATATTTTAGTGAATACTGTTTTATAATGCAGATGAAGTTAGGGCTATGACTTCTTTTTTTTAAGAACTTATTTTTTTAAACTGCTTGTTTTATTTCTACATAATTGCCATTGCTATTTTGATAGGACTGTATTGAAATCTATAAATTGTTTTAGATTATAGATTGACCAATTTAAAATACTTATTTTTATAACTTTTAAACATGGGATGCTTTTCATTTGTTTTTGTGTCATCTTGTAATTATTTTAGTAATATCGTATACTCTTCACTATAAATTAAAGAAATTGAAAATAGTTTATTCAACATTTGGGGTTAGATTTAAATATATTATGTATGACAAAGCTATAAAGTTCAAAACTATACACTCACTAAAAACTGTGTGATAAAATTCTTAAATGAAAACATTTTTTATATTGTCAAGTAAAAAAGAGGTAACAAATACAAATAATATCTGATTTCTTTATATTTAAATTTTGTTTGTGCTTGGATTAATGAAGAAATTAGAAAACAAGTTAGAAAATGGTTTAAACTGAAATATAGTGGTTACATGATTTACCAAAATATGTGGGATACAGCTAAAGCAGTGCTAAGTGATAACATTTTATTTTAATGCTAACATCGGAAATAAGTTTTAGTGTTGTTGTTGTTGTTGTTTTTAATGAAGATCCACACCCACTGTATTCAGGAATTACTTCTGACTCTGTGCTCAGGGATCATTCTTGGCAAAGTTCAGGGGACTGTATGTGGTGCTCAGGAGCAAATCCAGGTTGACAACATACAAGGCAAGCACCCTACCTGAGATAATATATCTCCAGCCCCAAAACAAGTTTTAAATATGTTACATAAATTTCCACATTTAAGAAGAGTATGGAAACTCTTATAGCCTAGTTCTCCCTTTCAGAGAACCTGGCAAGGTACCGAGAGCATCCTGCCTGCATGGCAGAGCCTGACAAGCTCTCCGTGGCATATTCAATATGCCAAATACAGTAACAATGATTGGTCTCATTCCCCTTACTCTGAAAGAGCCTCCAATGTGCACCTCTGGGAAGAACGAGTAAAGAGAGCCTGCTAAAATCTCATGGCTAGGACGAATGGAGACATTGCTGGCACCCGCTCGAGCAAATCGATGATCAACAGGATGACAGTGATACAGTGATACAGTGATGAAAACAATCTGGAATAAAAAGAAAAGTACTCAAACTCAGGATAAGTAGGTTCAAGGAAGTGAAATGAGAGCAAATGTCAACGAAAAAACAAACGATGGAGAGAATTAATTAAAAGTGGGTTTTTTGAAAAATAAATAAAAATGGAAAAGTTTTGGTTAATCAAGAAAATTTAAAAAGGTAAGGTCTAGGGAGCTGGAGCAATAGCATAGTGGGTAGGGTATTTGCCTTGCACGCGGCCGACCCGGGTTCGATTCTCAGCAACCCATATGGTCCCCCTAGCACCACCAGAAGTAATTCCTGAGTGCAGAGCCAGGAGTAACCCCAGTACATCACTGAGTGTGACCCAAAAAGCACACACAAAAAAGTAAGGTCTAAAATATCAATATCAAAAAATGACAAGTCCTTCTTTATCTCAGCTGCCTTTTCTTCTAGCATGTGAAGCCAGTTCTCAAGACATAGAGTAGACCTCCTGGTCCTTATCTCTATTACTCTTGGTTGTAAAGACTTAGTTTCTAAGTCTTTCATAAGATAATGAGAATAGTTTGAACAATTCTATAAAAAAATTTATTACTTAGAACAAATAGACATACTACTAGAAAAATTGGCACACTAAGAAATAAATATGCATCTATACTATACAAGTCTATTGTTCCTAGGAGTTTCTTGGTAGAGGTTTTAGGGTTCTCTACATATAGTATCATATCATCTGTGAATACTGAGAGCTTGATTTCTTCCTTTTCTATCTGAATGCCCTTAATATCTTTTTCTTGCCTAATCACTATTGCAAGCCCACATCCAAAAGAGCAAAAACAATTGGTGTTGGTACTGATGTGGGGAGAAAGGGATTCTCCTTCACTTCTGGTGGGAATGCCGACTGGTTCAGCCCTTTTGGAAAACAATATGGACGGTTCTCAAAAAATTAGAAATTGAGCTCCCATTTGACCCAGCAATACTACTCCTGGGAATAAATTCTGTAGAGGCAAAAAGGTATAGTAGAAATGACATCTGTACCTATATATTCATTGCAGCACTGTTCACAATAGCCAAAATCTGGAAAAAAACAGAGTGCCCCAAAACAGATGACTGGTTAAAGAAACTTTGTTGCATCTACACAATGGAATACTATGCAGCTGTTAAAAGGAATGAAGTCATGAAATTTGCATATAAGTGGACCAACATGGAGAGTATCATGTTAAGTGAAATGAGTTAGAAAGAAAGAGACAAGCATAGAAAGATTGCACTCATCTGTGGAATATAAAATAACAGAATAGGAGACAAACAACCAAAAGTAGTAGAGATAAGGACCAAGAGGTCTACTCTATGGCTTGGAAACTGACTTCACATGCTAGGGGAAAAGGCAGCTGAGATAGAGAAGGGAACACCAAGTAAAGGATGTTAGGAGGACCCATTAGGGTTGAAAGATGCATGCTGAAAGTAGATTATAGACCAAACACGATGGCCACTCAGTAACGCTATTGCAAACTACGACACCCCAAAGGAGAGAGAACAAAAGGGAATGCCCTGCCACAGAATTGGGGTGGGGTGATGGGGAGTGAAGTGTGCGTGGTGGGAGGGATATTGGGAACTTTGGTGGAAGAGAATGGGAACTGATGGAGGGATGGGTAAACGATCATTGTATGACTGAAATACAAACACGAAAGTTTGCAAGTTTGTAATTGTACCTCACTGCGATTCATTACTAAATTTTTTTAAAAATAAATATATATCTAATATATTGTACTTATAATTTTAAAGGATTCAAAAAAACTTTACATATTGATGGCTTCAGTGGTGAATTTTATGAGGTATTTAATGAATATTTACCAGGGAGTTTGTACAGATATTAAAGCATAGAATGAGTTCCCCTGAATCATCCCACCAGGAATGATCTGTGAGCACAGAACTGGATATGGCCCAACTTCACATCCATGCAAAGGTAATGCCACCAACCTCACAGACACTAGTAGAGAGTACTTTTCAAACTATTTTTATTGCCCCACCATCAAAATCATATCAATATAAAGGAGCACGAAATGTGAAGTGGAGCAAGGAAAGCCTCTTCAACTAGTGGTGCTGGGAAAAGTGGGCAGCTACTTGCAAAAATGAATAAATTAACTCAGACTTCTCTCTAATGCCAGGTACTGAAGTTAGATCAAAATGGATTAAAAGAACACAGTATCAGACCTGTATCTATAAGTTAGAGGTATAAAAAATGTAGGTATAATCTCTATGACCTTTAAAGTCACCTTTAAAGATGAAACACCACTGAGCAAGCAAGTGCAACCAAAAATAAACAAATGAGACTACATCAAACTAAGAAGCTTCTGCACCTCAAAAGAAATGGTGACAGGCGCGCATGTGCTGCCCGAGCCCATGTGCTACTTCTGCCAATGTGGCTGAGCACATGCGGTGCCTGAGCACATGTGTCACCCGCATCTCCCCCACTGAGCTGTGTACTTTCATGCTTTCATGTCTAATGCTGGGATGTGTGTAGGGGTTCTCTCTGCCTTTGGAGAAGCCTGGATTCTCTCTTGAGCACATTACTCTCCACTCTTTCCCTCTTTCTCTCCCTCCTTCCCTTCAAAACTTCCAAATAAAAACTGTAATTTCAAGAAAAAAAAAAGAAAGAAATAGTGACCAAGATACAGAGACATCCCATGAAATTAAATGGTAAAGATTATTTACCCAATACCCATCAGATAAGGGATTCATATCCAACATATATAAGGTACTGGTACAAATTTACAAGAAAAACATCTTAACCCATCCAAAAATGGGGGAAAGAAATGAATGGAAACTTCCTCAAAAAAGAAATACAAATGTCCAGAAGGCACTTGAAAAAATGTGATATCATCTTACACCACAGAGACTGGCATGCATCCAAAAGAACAAGAATAATCAGTGCTGGTGTGGATGTGGGGACAAAGGACCTCTTCTTCATTATTGCTGGGAATGCTGAATGGTCCAATCTTTTTGGAAAACAATACGGGCATTCTTAAGAAAACTAGAAATTGAGCTTCCATACGATCTAGTAATGTCACTTCTGGGAATATGCTCCAAAAATGCAAAAACACAAAGCAGAAATACTATCTGCAGAGTCACAAATAAATCTCCAGTGAGAGCAACATGCTGCAGAGATGCCTCCTCACTCTGCGCTAGGCTGACTTCATCTGGGGAACCTCAGATTGGGGTAGGTGAGTTCCTCTGTCTGTCCCAACAGAACCCCAGAAGCGGTAAACTCCAGAACCCAATCACTGCCATATTCACGGCTGATTTCCACAGCCTTGGGATGTGCCATTCCATGCATGAGAATGACTCTGCTGAAAAACTCAGCTATGCAGGTTTTGTGACTAAAACCTCCAGGCTCCGTGGAGTTGAGAATGGGTACCCTCCCCAGATCCCCCTGTGCTTCCAGCTACCTGGCAGTCACGCCCAAGAACTGCCTCTGGGCGCCATATATGCTCATTAAAGACTATGATCCAGAGACTCACATATAAATCTCAGAAGAGAACAAGAGGCCACAGAGATTCTTCCAGACCCACAAATCACCATCCAGTTAAGAATTTAACTCTAGCTCTAGTACCCTGGAGTATCTCATACTTTATGTCACTGATGCATCAAGTAGCACACCACATTTGATGAGGAGTAAAGTAGAAGGCAATCGATCTCAATCAAAAAATACGTAATGTAGATATATATATGTATTCTTGTGTGTGTATACATATATTAACAGACAGGCTCAACCTGAAACAACACATTAGTGATCTGTTATACAGGGCCTTAATGGCTCCAAGGTTAGATACAATATTTTTCACATACTTTCCTCTAAGGAAACCTTCTTGGATTATTTTTAGTGGATTATTCATAACAAGCAATACAAAATAAATTATTTAGCATCTGCCTTTTAGCAGGTTGGGTGTTGGTGAGAAAATTTGAAATAATGGTAGTGGGATGGTGTAATGGTGGAGGGATTGGCGTTAAAATGTTGAATGCAATAAATAATTGTGAATGACTTTAGAAAATAAAATTAAAAAAATTAAGAATAATGAAAAGTAAAAGAAATAACATCTGCATTTCTGTGTTCATTGTAGCATTATTCACAGTAGTCGGAATCTAGAAATAACCTAAGTGCCCAAGAACAGGCGGCTGCTTAGAGAAACTATGGTACATCTATACAATAGAATAATATGCATTTGTTAGGAAAAATGAAGTCATAAAATTCACTTATAAATGGATGGACATGGAAAGTATCATGCTAAGTAAATGAGTCAGAGGGCAAGGGACAGACATAGAAGTACTGCACTCATTTGTGGGATATAAAAATAAAGAAACAATATGAGATCAGTTCCCAAGAAGAGTAGAAACAAGGGCCAAGAGGATTGGTCCAATGTTGGAAGCCAGCTTCAAGAACTGGGGGAAAAGGCAATAGGGACATAAAAGGGGCTACCATGACAAAGATAGTTGGGAATGATCACTCTGAACAAGACCTGCATACTGAAAGTAGGTGAATATAACTTGATAACTTCTCAGTATCTGATTGCAAACCGTAATGTCCAAGAGGAGAGAGTAGGGAAGGAAGGAGGAAGAGAAGGAAGGAGGGAGGGAGGGAAGCTGGGAGGGAGAGAGAGAGAGAGAGAGAGAGAGAGAGAGAGAGAGAGAGAGAGAGAGAGAGAGAGAGAGAGAGAGAGAATAAAACTACATGCCAAAGAGACAGGCTGGGACTGGGTGTGGGTGGGGGCTGTCGAAAGGGAAACTGGGGACATTGGTGGTGGGAAAAGTAACCTGGTGGAGATGGATGATGTAACATTGTATGACTGCAGCCTGATCATGAACAGTTTTATAATTGTGTGTATCATGGTGATTCAATAAAAAGATTTAAAAAAAATTTAAATCATATATGTAAGTTAAAATAAAACCACTTATAAGTATTCCTTGAATCATACAAGATTAACAGTATTTTCCTTCTTTCTTGGTAATTAGAAAGTGAAATCTTAATTTTTTTTATAAAAGCATAAAAAATCAGACACTGAAGAACTGAGTACTGTAGGATAACATAGCCTTAGGTAGTTTAAGTTTATTGGGTTGTTCCCATTACAGTGTTCCCTTTCTTCTGTGTTTATTTGTAACTTCTTTCTCTGTGCTCAATTGACTTGTAAATATTGTTTTTCTCTTCTCCTTGAGTCCTTTGTATAGTTTATTCAGAGCAATGTCCTTTTTGTATGGGCACAGGAAGACAGTAGTAAATGCTATGCTTTTGTTATGTGGGAGTCATTTGACTCTAAGTGATATTTTCCTCCTGGGCATCTGCTCTCTCAACCTAAGCCTCAGCTGCCCTTACTTCCTAGCACCCGCAAAAGCAGTGTCCCTATGAGGGATTGGATGGACCCAGGGCAAGTGGTGAGCTATGTGCTATCCTGGCATAGAGATAGGTCTGGTTAAAGTGCCTAATGCTTAACTATAAGTTAAGAGCTTGGTCATGGACAGATGCTGTCAAGATCCAAAAGGTAATAACTAGATTTGGACCCTGCTAGGGTTAGGAATGATTAATCTGACCTGAGCTCTGTAGTCTGAGTCTGTGGCAAGATGTTCCCAGGAGAGATGCCCTACAAGTTTAATGTATCTCTTACTGTGTCCATATAAAAATAATTAAAGAAGAAAAGCACCTTAAGAGGCATTTGCCCCTGGGCCATCAGAAAAAGCTTCCTTATGTTGTTTTTGCTTCCAGACTGGGTGGAGCTTGGGCCCAGAGGGCAAGGTGGAGAGAGATAAGTAGGGGTGCAGAGAGAAGCAGTGGGAGTCAGAGAGAGGCGAAAGAGAGCCCAGGCTGCTAGATGAAGCTCAGAGAGATGAACGGGAATCGAGGAATGAGGGCCAAGGAAGGAAGAATGCGTGAGTTTGGAGAGACGAGAGATTGAATAAACGGTGACTAATCAGCAACCAACCTGGTCCTCGTTCTTCCTCTGCCTGCCCATTGCCTACAGCTGTCCTAATCCTGTTCATACACAGCGGCTCAAGAGCACCCAACATGGGCGGTGAGAGAGAGCCACCCGGAGATCTCACAGACACACATCCTTCAGCGGGTATATTTCCTACAGAATACAACTTGAAAAATAGAAAAATAAATTGCATTTATGAATTTAAAAAATAATATTGTTAAGATGTCCCTCCTCCTTTCCCGTGCCAGGCTGGATTCACTGGGGTCCCCTCAGAGCGCAGTGGGTTGAGTCTCCCTCCCCACCCCAAGCAGAGCCCCCGCAGCCTAAAACCTCCAGAACCCAGCCGCAGCCATGCTCAAGGCCACTCTCCACATGCTCAGACGAGCCTCACCCATGAAGGAACCAGCAGAGGAACCCAGGTATGCGGGACACAAGGCTAAGAACTCCAAGACTGCTTGGATTGGGACTGGGCCTCCACTACCCAGATCCCCAGTTTTCCAGGAGCTTGGCAGTCACACCAACAAACTTCCCCCCTCCTCCCTGCACCATATAATCTCATCAATGGCCAAGATCCAGAAACTATAAAACAAAGCTCCCGGAAGAGAGTGATGCAGAATCTCCTGCCCCCACACCAGGCTGTCTTCACCAGGGCCCCCTTGGAGAGGGCCGGGTTAAGTCTCCCTCTGTGCCCCAAGCAGAGCCCCCGGAGCCGAAAACCTCCAGAACCCAGCCACAGCCATGCTTAAGGCCACTCTCCACATGCTCTGATGAGCCTCACGCATGAAGGAACCAGCAGAGAAACCCAGGTATGTGGGACCCAGGGCTGAGAACTCCAAGCTTGCTCAAACTGGGACTGGGCTTCCTCCACCCAGATCCCCAGTTTTCCAGTAGCTTGTCAGTCACGCCCACTAACTGCCCCCTGGTGCCATGTAATCTCATCAATGGCCAAGATCTACGATCACAATCACAATCACGAAATCCCGTTAATCGTCGATTTCTCGAGCGGGTTCAGTAACCTCTCATTCGTCCTTTCCCTGAGATCTTAGAAGTCTCTCTCAACTCGGCCCTTCCAACGATGTCGCACTGAGGGCTCTTTTAAGGGTCAGGGGAATGAGATCCAGTTTGTTATGGATTTAGCATATGAATACACCATGGGAAGATTGCAAGGCTGTCCCATGTGGGCAGGAAACTCTCAGAAGCTTGCCAGTTTCTCCCAGAGGGAGAAGTAGGCTACAAGAGATTGCACAGCCGCAAAGCGGCCACATGCTTCTGGGAGCTTGCTTTTAAGTCTCTGGATGTTGGCCGTTGATGGGATTACACACACCTGGGTTCCTCTGCCAGTACCTTCATGCATGAGCCCTGTCCGAATGTGTGGAGAGGGACCTCGAGCATGGCTGTAGCTAGGTTCCAGTTGTCTTCGGCCGCCGGGAGCTCTTCTCAGGGTGTGGAGGGAAGCTGGAGCCCATCCCCTCCGAGGGTCCCCGGGGAAGACAGCCAGGCATGTGGGCAAGAGACTCTCTGCCAAGAGAGAACTATAAAACAAAGCTCATGGAAGACAGTGATGGAGAATCTTGCACGGCAGAGTGTGGCAAGCTACCCATGGCTTATTCAATATGCCAAAAGCAGTAACAATAATGGGCCTCATTCCCCTGATCCTGAATGCAACAGGTACGAATGGAGTCATTACTGATGCCTGCTCGAGCAAATCTATGAACAACGGGATGACAGTGATACAGTGATACAGATGTGCCTCATGCCAAATTGATCTATGGCATTAATCAAATTCTTGAAAGTATTTATTTTAATGTTTTGTTGAATTGACTTGCTGATTTAAAAATGTAAATAGAAATGTAAAGGACATAGAAAAGCCAAAGTCATGTTAAAAATGAAATGAATAAGTATTTACATTCTTTGAGTTTAGTATTTGCTGCAAAACTACAGTAATCAAGACAGTTGTATATTGATGTAAGGATATGATACATTGATTAATGGAGCAGAATGGGAAGCTCAAAAATACAAACACATAATATGTGATCAATTGATTATCTTTGACAAAGCTCCCAAGATAAATGAGGAGGAAAGGAATGACTCTAGAACGGTTGAATACGCATATGAATATGATAGCAAATTTTGTGTTTCAAGTTGACTGGGGCACAGTGTCCAAATATGTGGTCAGACAGTATTCTGGATGTTTCTGTGGGTGGTTTTTTTTTCACTGTGAGATTAACATATAAATGGTTAACTAAAACGTTCAGACTTTGAGTGAACCAGATTGCCTTCTGTAATGTGGTGGGCCTTATTCAATTAGTTGAAGGTTTTTCACAGAAGAAAGACTGATCTCCCATAAGCAGGAAGGAATTTGGCCAGCCAACTATGTGTGGATAAGTACTGCAACTCTAATGTACCCTAAGTCTCTGCTCTTCAGCTTACCCCACCAGATTTTCAACTCAACCATATCTTGAAATGTGAGTGCTAAATAATAGTAAAAAATTAACTCAGAATTAAAGTGCTATGTATATGTGTGTATCTTAAATTAAACATATGGGGAAAATAATATAGGAGACCTTTACATGTAAAGCAATGAATTTTATGACCATAACATTAAATGCCCTAACAGTATAAAGGGAAAATGGTAACTTGGATTTAAGTAAAATCTCTTACTCTTTTTGTTTTGTTTTGTTTTTTGTTTGGGGGCCACACCTGCTTGTGCTCACTGCTTACTCTTGGATCTGCACTCAAGAATCACTCCTGAAAGGCTCTGTGGGATATATAGATGCTAGGGATTGAATCCAGGTCAGATGCATGCAAGGCAGGTGCCCTGCCCGCTGTTCTATTGTTCCAACCCAGAATTTCACTCTTTCAAAAATTCAACAATAATAACAAAAGGCAAACCACAAATATTATGAAATACAGCACATATTTCTGACAAGGTCTCTTGATTCTGAATATATCAAGAACTCTTAATCAGTTATAGGACTATAACCCTGAAAACAAATAAGTAAATGTTTGAATTTGTATTTGACAAAAGACACACATATGGAAGCCTTGAACAAATACACACTTAAGATAATTCTCAACATCATTAATCATTATGGACATCCAAATTAAAATGATATGTGACACCACTGATTAAGTCAACCCATAATAACTACTCAGGCTAAAATTTTAAATATGAACATACCAAGTGTCATCGAGCAGATCAGGTATCCAAAAACAGTCTTTCATTGTTGGTGGAAATGAAAAATGAAATTAAAAGCTGGAAATTTTTTAAATAATGTTAAGTGTAAAGAAAATGATGGTGGAGGAATCAGTCGGGATGGGAGATGCGTGCCAAAAGTAAATAATGGACCAAACATGATGACCTCTCAGTGTCTGTGTTGCAAGCCATGATGCCCAAAAGCATATAGAGAGTATGGGGAATAATTACTGCCATGGAGGCGGGGGGGGGAGGGTGGAAAAAGGGGGGTATACCAGGGATATTGGTGGGAGGGAATGTGCACTTGTGGAGGGATGGGTGTTTGGTCATTGTGTGATTAAAACCCAAACATGAAAGCTTGTAACCATCTCACAGTGATTCAATAAATTTTTTTTAAATGTTAAGTGTAGCACTGCACTATAGCGCTGTCGTCCAGTTGTTCCTCAATTTGCTCGAGCGGGCACCAGTAACATCTCCGTTGTGAGACTTGTTACTGTTTTGGGCATATTGAATACGCCACGGGTAGCTTGCCAGGCTCTGCCATGCTGGTGGGATATTCTCGGTAGCTTGCCAGGCTCTCCGAGAGGGACGAAGGAATTGAACCCGGGTCGGCCATGTGCAAGGCAAATGCCCTACCTGCTGTGCTATCTCACTCCAGTCCATGTTAAGTGTATGTCAACTATTTAACATGACCTAGCAGTTGTTACCTAACTTTCTCAAGAAAAGTGAAAACATTCACAAAAGGTTACACATAACATTTATAGTTAAGTAACTCTTCATATGTGCATACTAATGCCCAGCAACAGAAGCAAACTGTGTTGATGTAGGCAGCACCAGCCCCCAATACAATAAACTCTAACAATTTCTAACCCTATTATCTAAACTCTTTAAAAAATATTTCCACAAAAGAAAGACTTTGTGTACTGCTCCATGACTTACAGGGCTAAGCTTTCAGGGAAATGGTGTGTACATGTACATGTGCATGTATGTGCATTCATACATACACATATGTGAAGTTGCAATTAAAATTCTGTTAAATTTCAGATTTTTACAGGTAAGACAGATTTGAAATTTTGTTACCAAACTGAAAGTTTTCCATTTCAGGGACTTCATTCACTCTTTAATAGAAGTGTGTTTGTTTTTAAATGAATTTGGGCCGACATAGCAATTATGGAGAACTGAGTAAATTAGAACTCTATCTGGGTGAAAAAGAAGATAAATCTCTTTACAGAGTAGGAGAGAATAGGAAGGGAAAGATTTCAAAAGACATTTGGAGAAGGAGAAATTTCATTAAGCTTGGTGGCTAGAGTGCAGAAAATGGGTGAAAACCAGACTTGGAAAAAGGTGGATTGGAATGCACAACACAGGCTTGACCTTCTCTGCAGCTTTGCTGAGGGGCCCTAGTGACAGCTGTGATCTCTCAAACTGCTCTGTGT
Source organism: Sorex araneus (assembly GCF_027595985.1). Lineage (NCBI taxonomy): Eukaryota > Metazoa > Chordata > Mammalia > Eulipotyphla > Soricidae > Sorex > Sorex araneus. The sequence goes on along the minus strand of NC_073307.1, from coordinate 37,190,762 downwards.
GCTTGCCAACAAGGCCACTTTGGAAAGCAAAGAGCACATCTTCCAGGATCCATGTCTCATCTCCACAATTGAAGCATTGGTTGTATTTCCCTTCCACTTCCTGGCAGAGGTATGTGTCTCTTCTTAATAACCTCTAGGACAAAAGCAAAAGAAAAGCTAATTTATTACTGTCCTAAATATTGCCTCTTACTAATCAGATATTGATAAAATGCCCCTGGTTCTAGTATCTCAGAAGAAATCCAGAGAAATGCCCTCTTTTATGAAAGTGATACACTCTCAAGATTTTTAAGGAGTTATAATATTTTAGAGACCAGGGATCCATGTCTCACATACATGCTTGCATGCTCAAGACACCAAGTTCCTTATCTTGTCCCATGTCAACCGCAGATCACTGTCAAGTCTGGCTTGGTGACCCCAGCAACACTGGGTCTAAGCATTGAGCCATCTTCTCCACTTGGATTATCTGCTGGGAGTTGCCCCTGAGCCCCCTGGCACTGCGTGGGAGGCTCACCCCAAAAAAGAGATGCACAAAGTTTTAGAACTAGAGAAGATAGTAGAAATTGTCTAGTCTTACTCCTTAATTTGAGGTATCTAAATTGTTATGCAAAATATATTTTATGATACACATTTTACATAGACATTGTTCTAACAAAAAGACATACTTTGAAATCCTTCCTCTGAACAAGAAATCAGAGACTTTGCCCTACCCTTTACCATACCATCTCTAGGCTGAGACCATGACATTTTTCCTGAGTATGTGGGGGTGCAAGATCTATATTCTTTTTGTTAATTCCTTAAATTGTTCCCAAGTTTAACTTCATGACACTCTGAAGATATAAGACATATTACAATTTATAATGTAGATTTTAAAAAGAAAAGATAAAAGGAAAAGAAAACCTTGCTCTCAGTGAGATTAGAAAATGGGCAAAATGCATGCTATAACATCAGATAGTGATAATAAAGGAACAAGTTAAGAAGGTAGAGGATGTTTGTTAAGCTTCATGTCTCTGGTTCCGGGAACCCTATTACCTCATGTTTTCAGTCCTGCTGAGATCTAGAAATGTTTCTTTTTTCTTCGACCCTAAATAGAAGTAAGTTTGAGAACAATAAAGCAAATCACTGTTTACTTGGCAGGCACTTATTTAAAGAGCATTCAATGTCCACATTGAGGCAATTATTTATGACCACTCATGAATGTTTGGGCAAAGATAGGAATGGTTCTGCCTCTTTCTTGTTACTGGTAGGGAAGGTAGTGCTATGTCCTTTTCCTAGCCATGCCATGGTCCCTCCGGCAAGGACATGCAATACCCCTGCATGGTCACATCTGCTTCAGTTCTTAAAACATATGCTTTAAGACACTAAGCACTGATGGACTTATCATCCTGTCTTATCTTGCTGTTTTGTGGAGTTCAGAAGAGAAGTTGAACAATTCCAAAAAAACTCAACTTCAGTAGAATGTTGCTTGATGAATGTTTATCTCTTAGAAATATTTGCTATTGGCTAAACTGAGTTCTCTGTTTCTGCTCAACAACTTGACATTTTAAATGTCTCTCCATGTTTACTGCAAGGAGTTTTCTCTGACTAACCCTTGACCTGAAATATTTTCTAAATTCCTAAAAAATTACTATCTGTGTCCCTTCATTTGTCATTTAATTGAATCTGTTCTATAGTATCCTTCCTTCCTCCCTCCCTCTCACCTTCTTTTCCTCAGTCCTTCCTTTCTTCTTTCCCTTGTACTAAAGTTCATTAGTTGCTTGCTTTGTTGGAACCCCATTAATTTTTTTAATTTTCTAATTTAATCTTCACATCAACTCTGTTATCTCTCCCAATTAGAATCTCTGTTTATCAGATATAGAAATTATCTTACTGCAGGTCAAATTCTATAAACCTTCTATATTCCTTTTCTGAAAGATTACGTGCTTAGCCCAAAATCTATATGAAACTTAAGTTTCTGTTGGATGTGTGGCTTGCACAAGTAAAATTAAAAATTAACTTTGCCTTTTTATTTAGTCCTACTGCTTTGTCTAGGGTGTAATATCATCATGCATGGCATGTCCAAGAATAGATGTAAAGATTTGTATAAGAAGAGAATAAAGGAAGGAAGAAGGTAAAAATAGTGACATCTCACCTCATCCTTTTGATAAAAACCACAATATCCTCTCTTTCTCTGCCCTTTCACCTTCTCTATTCTTATAACTCAGCAAAGAGAAGCACATGATTTCTTGTATAGTGCTTTTCAATGTGATTATTTTAATATGTTTACATTTTCCTAAGGAGAGAGAGGAGAATGGATAAGATGGCCTGGTGGAGGTGGAGGGAGAACATTCCTTAAACTCTGTTTGCAACCCAGGGGCCAGTTTTTCATAAGTAAACAGCATTCTAATAAATGTTTCCCTCATTACAAATCACGGAAAAGCCGTACTACTAACCTGATATAGATCTACACTAAGCTCTGCCTCCCTCTGTGTGGGGATTAAATCTTGGCTTCAGAAACCATTGGTGACCTCCATACTCACATTGGAAAATGCAGGTGACAGTTCAGATCCAAAAACCAGCAAAAGCAAGACCTAAATGAGTGTTCCTGGGGATGCCATCCTATTTTCCAGGAATAATGAAAAGAATAACCTTCTGGGAGAGAGGCCCTAACCTATTCTCCCCCACCCTTACCCCCACATGATTGGAGAAAGATCCAAGGACATTCCTGTTCATTGCACAATGATGTTTGAAGAGTTTGGTCATCAGAAATTGGGAATTATAGCAACCACAGCAATTGCCTGGGAAATTCATCACATTTCATATGAAATGGTCATGATAGCATACCCTCTGGAGACAGACCACATTCACCAGGAATTTACCAACCTTTAGATTTTCTTCTTTTCCCCTCAAATTTTATTTCATTAAAACATCACGAGTTACCAAGCTATTTATAGTTGGGTATTTGACATGCAATGTTCCATCACTGATCCCACCACCAGTGCCAACTTCCCTCCACCAGTGTTTCAAAGTTTCCTCCCATACCCCACCGCCTTCCATGCAAACCCCAACCTGCCATCTTGGCAGACATTTTATGTTTGGTTATTAAATTTTGGAACTCTCAATTTCAGTGTTGTTGACTCTGTGGTTTGGATATTTAGCCTTACCATTCTTTAACACTAACGATGTTCCTGAGTCTCCTTAACCCCTGCCCCCATTGCTTCTTATTTATCTCTTCTCCCCTTCCCCTTAACTCTATTTCTTTTCTTCTCTTCCCTGTACTCTGTGGCCAATGGTAATCCTCACACCCACCCACCCCCCAAACCATTGCATTTCCTAATCCAGTTACCCTAAGTGTACCTATAAGTGATATCATTCTGTGTTTGTCCTCCTTCTGGCTTACCTCATTTAAAATGATTTCTCCCAGTTCCATCATTGTTGCAGAAAATTACATGATTTCCTCATTCCTTACAGCTGTGTAGTATTCTATTGTGTCTATGAACAACATGTTCATGATCCACTTATCTGTTGTTGAACATCTAGCTTGATTCCAAATCTTAGCTATTATACTTAGTGCTGCAATGAATAATGGTGTGCATATGTCCTTTTAAATGAATGTTTTTCTGTCCTGGGGGTAGAAACCCAAAAGTGGAATTGCTGGATTGTGTGATAATTCCATTTTAAGTTTACTAAGGAATCTCTATGCTGTTTACCATACGGGATGAACCAGTCAACCTTTTAACCAGCAGTGAATGAGAGTTCCTTTTTCCACATATTCCCGCCAACACATATTGTTCCTATTACTTTTGATATGTGCCATTCTCATTGGTGTGAGATGGTATCTTATTGTTGTTTTGATTTGGATTTCTCTAATAATAAGCAATTGTGAGCATTTTAACTTTTAGGTTTTTAAATGCTTGTAATCACCTGGAGAGAGAGATAGCACAGCGGGTAGGGCGTTTGCCTTGCACGCAGCCAATTGGGTTCAATTCCTTCGCCCATCTTGGAGAACCTGGCAAGCTACTAAGAGTATCCTGCCCGCACAGCAAAGCCTGGCAAGCTCCCTGTGACGTATTCGATACACCAAAAACAGTAACAACAAGTCTCACAATGGAGACGTTACTGGTGCCCGCTCGAGCAAATCTATGAGCAACAGGATAACAGTGAAACAGTGAATCACCTGGACAGCTAGACAAAAATATTGTAGTATGACTGGACTCAGAGAAGACAAGCACCTTCATAGGTGGCAGAACTATGATTTGAAGCCATGCCTGACTCAGTGTTTTTCAACAAGGGACTATTTTACCTCCTTGGGAACCATTGATAATGTCTAGAGATGTTTCTGGTTGCCTCGCTAGAAGGCCCAAGGCTGATGGCCTCTAGTGAGTGGAGGCAGGGGACACTACCTAACATACTGCAGCACAGAGCACAGTCCCCACAGCCCCAGATGCTCAGAGTGCGAGGGTTAGAACCTCTGTCTAGCTGGTTCTAAGGTTTCTTATTAGATGTAAGATTTTGTTTAGCCCAAGCAACCTTATTGCTTTGCAAAGTGCTGAGAAGTAAGAAGTGCAGAGAAATATAAATGAGGTGGAGAAGGACTGTATGTGTGTATGTCTAAACAAAACTAAGCATCCAAGTCACCTTTTGACTATCCTCTGTCAGCTTTGCAGAAGTACAGTAGCCACAAGAGCCTTTTCAGCCTGCTTAACTCAGTGCTCTCCAGCCCAGGGATGGCAGGGAATGAGTCACCCCCCCACCCCCACACACATACTCAAACAGACTTTGGAGGCTATGTACTTCACAACAGCCCCAGCCTCTGACTGTAAGCATCTATAGCTGGGCCAGTGTTGGTACCAGGCAGAAAAACTGGTACAGACACCCAGGCCCAGTCTCTCTGTCTTCCCTCTCCTAAAAATTGGATTTCCTGGCACTGGCAATGTGGACCCTGGCCTCCCTATTGGCAAGATGGCCATGTTTCTGTGCCTTTCTAGAGCCAGGGGAAGAAGACACTTTCTTGGATTAGAGTTGACTGTCAATACTCTCCCACACATTTTCTCCATTATTTTTTTTGTTGGTTCTGCACTCCAGAATTACTCCTGATGTTGGGCATTGAACCTGGCATCCTGGCTACATGCAAGGCAGGTGACCTATCACTGTACAATCTCTCTGGCTCCTGTTGTGAATGATTGAATCAAGCACTCATTTCCCTAATAGTATTAAGTACCTGTGAAATAATTAGTGGTTTTCAATAGTTAATGATGACTGATGTACATGTTAATCTGAAATCTGAGGGACCAGGGTAATGGTTCAAATGACTAGTGAGCATGCTTAGCATGTAGATACCCTTTTTGGGCTTCAAACACTTCATGGTTCCCTACTCGCCTCCAGAAGAAAACCCCTCCCACCCGCAGCAAGGATGCCAAAAGTAGTCCCTGGGCACTACTGGGTGTGGGCCCAAGGAGAAACAAAACAAATTAGATTTACCTGTGAATGTCATGATACCAAAGTGATGCTTACACAAGATAGATTATTTCTCTTTCCTTTAGACAGTTCAGGATTAGAATGGTGACTCTTAAATCATGCGTTCCAGAATGGCAGCATAGAATAAATGGTGTATGAAAAGTGTCAGGTGACCATTTTATTTGCTTTTATTGATCTGAACCTAATAAGAGTTCTAGTTACCAGCTGAAATGAATGGCTGCCCAGCAGATTGGAGCGTTAGTCACACTCTGGGGAGGGGGCAACTCAGAGAGAGAAGGGAACACCAAGTAACATGTGGTTGGAGGCCATGCAGGGGAAGGGTGATGCGTGCTGAATGTAGACTAGAGACTGAACACAATGGCCATTCAGCACCTTTATTGCAAACCACAACACTAAATTAGAGAGAGAGAACAAGGGGGAATACCCTGCCACATTTTCTCCATTATTGATTTATCTACTAAACAACCCCTTACTAAGCCACCTTTGTACCTTCTGAAGAAGGCTTTTTCAGGTCATTTTAGAACTGGGCTGAGCAGGAGGAAGAGCACAGGGACATCAAAAGGCTCCTTCATTCCCTCCTGCTAGGCCTTCGTTTCCACCTCCAGTACCCTATCTTTGCCCATCTGTGTCCCCGACACCCCCCCACCCTTTGCCAGAGTGCTCACCTCTGAACTTTCTTTTGGCTCTCTTGCCTGTGATATTCAAAATATAAAATTATGGAAGGGCCACATGGTGGCTCTCTCTCCTGCTGCCTGCATGGGTGGTCTCACGCTGCTTCTCCCACCCCAGGGTGGCCAATGGTGATGGGTGAATGAAGGAGGAAATGAGGGCCAGGCTAGTTGGTCTCAGTTGCAGTTTATCCCAGTCCCATCTCCATTCTCCTCCTCCTTCAGACCCCCTTTCCCTGATTCTCCTCATCCTCTTGGGTCCTTCTCTGTCATACTTCTCCTTCCTTCTTTTCCCTCCTGCTTCTACTTCATTCTCCTTCTAAATCTCCCAGCCCGCTCTTACAGCCTAGTTAAATCCCAAAGCATGAGGGTTAAATCCCAAAGCATTAAGGGGCTTACACATAGGTGTGGTCACAATCAACAGAGGTAAAGTCCTTCCCTCAGGGGAAGCCTCTTCTAGGACAGATTCTCATCCAGCAGGATGACCCACCCGAAAAGGGAATCCCATGAGTGTGTTTCTCCTCTCCTTGTCCAGCAAACATATTACATTCATAATATTAATCATTTTGTATGGACATAATAAGAGATACATTAAGCTTATAGGATTGCTCTCCTGGGGCCATCTAGCTACAGATCTCAGAATATAGTTCTCAGGCCAGATTAGTCTTTCCTAACCCTAGCAAGGTCCTAATCTCGTCATTACTTTTTGGATCATGACAGAATTTGTCCATGACCATGCTCTTAACTTAAAGTTAAGTAATGTGGTGCCTTGATGCCAGGGTAGGTCACAGCTTGCCCTGAGTCCATTCAGTCCCTCATTGGGACCCTGCTTTTGTGGTGCTAGGAACTAAGGGCAACTGATGCATATGTCGAGAAAGCAGATGCCTGGGAGTGAATATTGTTCAGAGTCAACCCCAAGTTACACAGTATAATATTAACTGTCTTCCTGTGTCTACACAAAAAGGACATTGCTTTAAAGTAAACTATGCAAAAGACATAAGGAGAGGAGAAAGGCAATATCTCACTCATGAATACAAGGCAAGTGTCCTTAGAAGGATCTAACCTTAGAAATTAATAGAGTCTGATTAAGGGGAAAAGGTAATAGACCAGTTGGGGAAGAGAGCACAGAGTAGAGGTTAGAGATAAACACAGAGGAATGGGAGTGACTCGGGAGCACTGTGATGGGTGTAACCCGATAAAGCTAAGCTCCCTATGGCAAGGGATAAAGGACAAACCAATGTTATCCTACACTTGTCCACAGTTGTCTTTTCAACCCTTAGTGGTGGGCTTGTTTCTATGGCTTCAACTTTATAATTAAATGAAGAAGTGATTTATAAATCACTTTATAAATAAGTGAGGTCTATACATGTACCCTCAGAGTGGTTCTCTTATTGCATTTCCACCTGTTTTTCTGATGTCTGGTCCATTTGCAAAAAAGAAAGCTCCTTGCAGACAAGGGCTGGCTTTAGTGCCTTTGCTTTTTAATACGTATCTCACAGTGAGAGCTGCAATGATGAGAGTGAATGAGCAAATGGAGGGCTGGAGTGAGAGGACAGCAGGTAGGACATTTGCCTTGTATGCGGTCGATCTTTGTTCTATCCTGAACACTGCCAGGAGTAATTCCTGAGTGCAGGTCCAGAAGTAATCCCTGAGCATCACTGGCTGTGACCCCCAAAGCAAAAGTTATATAACTAAATCAAGAGCAAATGGAAGTAATTCATCTAGGTCTGAGACTGTCTTTATATCTGACCTCCAGCTTCAAAACTGGGCACCATATCTGTATAGCTTGTACTACATGACTGGGCGTGAAATATTCTCTAAACTAACCAAGTTTTAAGAAATGAAAGGCACAGAAGGAAAATGTTCCATAAAGGCCTGGGAATGTGGCTCCATGGTCGATTGTGTGCCTTGAATGTATGAGGCCCTGAGTTCCATCCCTGGCAGCACATCAAAAATGAGGGGAAATTTGCCAGGGAAAATAAATGCCTTTTCTCAAATAAGTAATTGAGGCCATTATAAAATTTAAAAGCAATTTTCTATCTTAAAATGTTACACAGAAGAAGACATATTGTTATAGAACCTTCACTTTGCTGTCAAACAAAAAGGCATATTTCATAACTCCCTTTGGAAGGTCAGTCATCTTATTTCATATATGAGCTTCTGGTAAAAATGAGGCATTTTCAGTTTCTTATGGTAGCATTCAGCTGCAGATATGCCTTCAGCACATAAATCTTCTTTTAGCACACTGTCACTCCATTAGATTTTGTAAATGACATGTGTTAAAATTCCCGAGTTTTACAAAGTGAGTCTTGCCTCCGGGATTTATGTACCTCTCGACATATATATAACATTGTAAAGTAGCATGTGTGAACTGCCCAGGATAGATAACATGCCAGGAACACCGAAACTTAATATAGCACTACAGGGACAGAATATTTTCAAAACCAAACACATTGCATCATTTTTTAAAAATCCCCAATTTTAGAATGGTAAAATGGATAATAAGCAGAGCACCAGAGATTGTCTGGTGCCAAAGAATTGCCCCAGTCCTCCCTTCTAGTCTTCACTGATTCTTGCAGTTCACGCCAACACCACTGCTCTCTTAATCCTTTCGGTACTTTATATGTGTATATACTTGTTGAGATCAGTCTCATTTAGCCTCAAGCATGTCCCAATTCAGTGTAGTGCTATTCCACAGAGAGTACAAATTCTGTGTGCATTTTGTGCTTTTTCCAACTTGAATATTTTGAACTTCTGAATTTGTTTTTATATCTCTTTCATTGGCAAATTGTCTGAGCCAGTGCAGTCATCTAGTTGCTCCTGAGAAATCAGAAAGCTGTAGCAATGCTTAGTTCCTGTCCTTGAGGTGGTTGGACCTGGCATGGCTGCTACATGCAGGAGTGTGCCTATGTCCCCAGCAATTATTAGTGTTGTCTATCTGGCCTTGGTGGATCTTACAGATGTGAATCTAGGCCTGAGGTATGGCCAGAATGTGCAAGATTGCTACAAAGCCACTTCTTAGGGTTGGCAGACTAAGTCTAACCAAAGACTTAGTTGTGAGTGTGCCCGAAGCCAGCAAACTGGAGGGAAGGCTTCCAGGATTAGAGAATCTGGATGTGTCTATGGAGTTGATGGATGGGGGTGGCCCGGCTGACAGTGGGTGGACGACATCCCCCAGGAGCAGGCAATAGCAATTGTGTTCATCACTGGCCTGAGGTGTGACTCAGTGGTAGAGTATATGCCTCAAAACTAAGAAAGAGGTCTTGTGTTTCTTCCCTGGTTTCCCCCAAAGTAGTGTTTTGTGAAAACTAGTGTTTTTTTAAAACAAAAATGATTGTGCTTGGCCTTCAAGGCCTCAGATTCTCATCAGTGTCACTGCTGCGCTCTGAGGCTGACGCAGGGGTGCCAGCTGGAAAACCCTTCACAGAGACTTGGCCTCATCTCCTGTTCTGTATTGGCTTTCAGTGTGTTTTATTTCTTGAGCAAGATCCTTGCTTCCTTGGGCAGGTAAAATGCCTTACATTTCCTGCTGTGCCTTCTGTGACACACTGTGCTGGCCAAATTAATACTCCTGTGTTTTAAAAAGAATCTGAGCCATTTTATGCCTCAGGCTGAACTGCAGAACAGTAGTGAGAACCACCTTGGGAGCCAGAAAACAGCTGCTGGGGCCCCTGCTTTGCTCCACAGAAGTGTGTACAACCTCTGCCAGGCTGGTACTCCCCAAGGAGAAAAGGCTCTGTAAGATTCATATCTAGACACATTCCATAGTAACTCAGTAATGGAAGTGCTACTAGTTCTCACCTGAGAACAGATATGCATGACTGTGATTTTCTCTGAGGGGTTTTGAGGCTAAAAGACATCCCATATATTAGTCTTGTCTTTGAACAGTAGTTTCAGACAACTCCCAGCAACTATCCAAAGGGATTTTTCCCTCTCTAAGCTCACTCAGAGCGGGAATGGACCTTCTCCCATTTCACTAGTTTACCAGTAGCTTGGCAGTCACACCCACAAACTGCCCCTGGTGCCATATAATCTCATCAATGGCTGCACCCCTGAGTGAATCTGCTGCATAATCATCATAGTCTTAATTTTAGGATTCCTGGAGCATGCAACACGACCTCTCATACTCTGCACCACTGATGTACCAAGAGTAGCACACAACATTTGATGGGTTTTAACAAAACATGTTAGTAATCTCTAATACAAGGGCTTAATGGTTCCAGGGTGAAATACAACAGTCTTCAGACACTTTCCTTTAAGGAACTTTTATTGGATCATTTGTAGTGGATTATTCATAACAAGTAATACAAGATTAATTGTTTTGTTTCTGCTTTGGGGGACACAGTTTGGGATTTGAGGTGGAAACAATCAAAGTATGGTGGTGGGAAGATGCAATGGTTGTGGGATTGGTGTTTGAATATTAAATATAATGAATTATTGTGAACAACTTTATAAAATAATTTTTAAAGGGGGATTTGTCCTTCTGTTCGTATGATACAAAGAGCTCAGAGAGCTAAACGAAACTCCTTCCAATGATGTAAAAATGCTGGTTTTTCAGTCTTCTTGCTCATCATCATCCCTGCTTCCCAATCAGGCCCTAATTTGTACTGTGCAAATAGCTAACAATTCCTCCATAAGCAGCTTTTCTAATTAGTCTGAACATCAGATGCAGGTGTGAAATTCCTGACATGCTGAATGCAGCACATTAATTACTTTTAAAAATTTCCAATGTTTCTGGGAAAATCTTTTCTAGGAAGACTTAGAAAAATGGACTTTTTTTTGTACTCACATCAACTCGGGTAAGTGGGATCCTGGATATCCTGGATCCTGTTCTGGACTGAAAATGAGACCAGAGATGTTCAGGATGGTGCCAGAAGCTCTCTCGCCCACCCTCTATCTCCACCCACCTGCACTCCCCTCCCCAGTTGATCTGCTCTGTATGGATAATCCCTTGTGGTTATTCTCTGGACTGACGCTATTTGGAGGATGTTACATACTCAAAGCATTACTCCAGTGTACCCCCAAATTCGTAAATGGCCCCTTTGACCAGATTCTAACTATCCTGTCTGGTCCTGGGATGACCTAGGCTGTCGTCATCCTCCTGGAACAGTCAACAGAGTCACAGGGTCTGCGGCTTGTGGCATAAATGAGAGCCAACTTTTTCCTTATTAGACAGGGAACCCCATCACTTCTCGGCCTTTTGGCTACGATCAAGTGTAGACAGGGAACCTTTTTCCCTGCCCAGTGCAATTTGTTCATAATATTTTCCTCTGACATTACAATTTAGGCAGATGGGCTGTGGGTAACTACGGAGAACCATAGTTATCTGTCCCATCATGCATTAGGGCCACCACAGGATTTCCTGGAATGGGCATTGTATGGCCTCCAGCCAGACTTTCCTCATTCCTGCCTTAGGAGCTGAATCTTACCTCACATTTCCAATGCTCCCAGAATCCTTGGAGATGCTCATGAGAGTTTTGTCATACCCTTTGGGTAACTGCTATTGAAGTAGGTATAAGAGGAAGCATTTTCTCCCTTCTCTAGTTCTGATATGGCTGGTGTTTCAGGAAACTGCTGGAAATCTGAGAGTGGGCAACTGGCATCCTGGTGGAAAAGGGGGCTCCAAACCTGCCTCTAGGAGAGAGGCAGTGTTAGTCCTCCTTCTGTAGATTTGCTAGAAAGGAATTCCTATCCCTTGATCTGCTGGTGGCAAATAGGTGGCAAATGTGACTGCATCCCCCTGACATTGTCCTTTTGCAGGATGTGAACTGGCTTTGGCTTGACATTGACATTCTTTGGGTGATCCCTAGTGATTCTGGGGTCCCAGAGATACTGAGTCCAGCAATTCAGACCTGACAGCTCAGCATTCAGGCTGATGATGAGGTATTTGGGTCCAGTGAGGCTGAGCACCCTCAAGACAACCTCGGCCATGTAGTACCCGAGCTCCTGTATAGGCATGTGCTCTAGCATGTTGATCCAAACCCTGACACTGGTATTCTTAGCACAATTTCAGTCATGGCCAACTCCTCAGCCTTCCACTATTGTGTTTATAGGGGAGTCCTGACCTGCTTGGGTGTGGGAACCCCTCCAAACAGGGCACCCACCCAGGTCTTATTGCACAACCCCCTTTTATTGCAGTCATATGTGCTTCATTAAAATTTCCCTTTTTCAGGGCTGGAGAAATAGTAGAGCAGGTCCTTACATGTTTATCTTGCATGTGACCAGCCCAGGTTCAGACGCCAGCATCTCATATGGTCTCCCAAGGACCACCAGGAATGATTCCTGAGTGTACCACCAGGAGTAAACCCCTGGGCATTGCAGGGTATGGCCCCAAAACCAAACAAATTTCCCTTCTTATTTCATGGAAAATGTTTCTTTGAAGTTGGGTCAGAAAAAATCAAAACATTACTGTAGGAGGCGCCCCTCACTGTTACTGAAGGCCCTTCAAGGCTCTTGATACCATTGATCAAAGATGTTCCAGAAAGCAGATGTGCTAGAAAAGGAAACTTGGGGCCACTGCCTCCTTACAAATGAGGGCTGGAGGCACGGAGAGGCTAAGATATGCCAAGGTGGTGATAAAGTGAGGTCAAACTTGGGGAAGTGGGATTGGGATCCTGAATCCTGTTCTGTACTGGAAATGAGACCAGAGATATTCAGGATGGTGCCAGAAGCTCTCTTGCCACGCCCCCCCCCCACCTACACCCCCCTGTTGCTCTGTTCTGTGTGAGCTCACTAGATAATCTTCTCTTAAGCCCCTTCGTGAGTCCGCACCACAGTGTTTAGGCAGGAACCTGACTTGCTCTGTTCCCCCAGGGCTCACACTCTCACTCCAGGCCTGACTCTCTTACTACTCTGACTTCGGACCACAGAATATGGGAACTTCCCACTGACGTCCCTCACTGCAGCTCCAGATGCTTCCTCAGTCCCCACCTAAGCATCCCTTTCTCTTTCCCTCCCTGCAAAGATTCTCTTCTTGCTGTTGACTGACCATGGGATGACCCAGGACTCTGCCCCAGGATATGCTCTAAAGAGCATCCTAACTTTTAAAAACATCTGAAGGGGCAAGATGTTCTCTTCCAGAACAAAAGGGGCAGAGGCAGGGTGGGGTGGTGGGGATGGGGTGGGGATGATGGGAGAGATACTGGGAACATTGGTGGAGGAGAACGGGTACTGGTGAAAGGATGGGTAAATGATCACTGTATGACTGAAATGCAAAGACGAAAGTTCATAAGTTTGTAACTGTACTTCACGGTGATTCACTAATAAAAAATATTTTTTAAAAAGATGTTCTCTTCCTTTGATTTCCTGACTTTTAAAAATCCATTGCGATACTCTCACTTCTAAAATACTCTGTTCTTCTGTTGCATTTTAGTTTGTACACTTTAGTATATTTTTCAAGAAGGTGCAGAAAAAGAAAAGCAATTTGGTTCCATAGGTGCTCTCAAGGTTGTGGTTGTCCAGCCTTGGCTGTTCATTTGCCTTCCTTATCATCTGGAGAGCCAGTCTACACAGCCAAGGCAGGGCCCAGCCCTGGACAGTGAGTGACCAATGACCAGAGGTTAGAACCTCTGAGAGTCAAACATGACTTTGCTCTCTCATCTCCAAGGTCATCAAAAAGGCAGGTAACTCCAAAAGTTTTATTTCTTATTGCTTTAGAAAGGAGAGCAGGCTTGTTTTCTGATAAAACACTGCCAATCCCTCACCTCCCCCCACCCACCTTTGTACTTTCTCCATGGTCAGCCAGCCCTCTCGCTTGCAACTAAGCTCAGTCTTTAGAGCATGCAAAGTTGACAGGAGTTGGTACTGTAAATACTTTCTCTGCACAAACCTCTACAGCACACTTGGCAAGCTGAACTCTGGTGGTCTGTGTTAAGAGTCCTGAGAACACTGTGAAGCAGTGATATTTCTCCCATAATTCAGGAAGGGAGACTTGGGGACAGAAAAGCCACAGCCTGAACCCAGAGTCGGTTGACCAACAAGTGGGAAATCCGGATCAGAGTCAAGACTCTGACTCGAGAATCTGTCTGAGACAGAAAATTGTCTCTTGCTGGGGGAGGGGGGAGTAGGTCATGGGGAGCTCTTGTGTGACTTATTATCTGCCTTGACCATACAGGGTCTGGCTTGAAAAGCAGAAATGTGGGCTTCAATATGGAGACCACCCCCCACGTTCCACTCTTCCCTTCCTCTCCTTACTAGTGCCTCTCACTTACTTGTCAGGAAGCTGTGCTCATCTTTATGCAGCCTGGCTTCTCCCACTGACATGAGCCACTGCGGGGGGGTCGGGGGGAGAGGAGGAAGGGGGTGGTGCTCATCCCTACCCTCATATCCACCCTTTCCAGAGAAGGACCTGGTACAGTGTGAGGAATGCATTACATGCATTCTCTTCAACCTGGAGCTGGCATTGACCCAGACTGCAAGCCATTCATTGCGGGGAGACGCCACAGCCACTGGAGGCTTCATGGGCAAAGGAGATTCCATTTTACAAGTGGACATTCTAGCTTCTCAAACAGCAGCAATGAAAAACCCAGGGAGTGCTGGAGGGAGTGCTGGAGTCCAGAGATGGTAAGATTGGTCACCAGAGGGAGACAGAGCTTGCAAATTCTTGGCCTCCTTGGTTTCAGTCAGTAAGCAAAGTGCAGAGCCTGGAGAAGAGAACCTGGGAATGAAGAAGCCTTTGTTTGGGTGTAATTTCTTCTACTGCGTCTGCTGCTGCGCTCCCTCTAAGAAGCCTGAAGGTGGAGGGAACGGGGACATGATGAATCAGTACCTGCTAGTCCAGGCAACACTACTGCTTTTGGAACTAAAAGACATTTTTTAGGGCACCTGTGGCTCCAGTATTAGATCCGAGGTTCCTGAAAGACATAAAAGTAATTTTTTTTCTGGAATGAAATGGAACTCTTCCAAGCAAAGGAGAGTCTGATACAGAATTTTGCCACAGCATGTTAGGTTGCATTTTTAAAATCCAAAGCATTTTAACAGATCCATGAAACGGAACTCAAAAGCATCAGGATTCTTTTATTTAAATTGAAAGAACAATCAGTGGTGAGATTTCTGTATTCTAATGTTCCTTAAGGCTTCCGCTTCCCCTTGGAAGATTTTCCACATAATAGAAAGGCAAAGTATATTTTTAAGTCACCAAATATAAAGTGCTCTCTTGATTCACAGATCTGATTGAAGAAGATAGGAACCCACTCTCCCCAGCTCCTGAGAACAGAATTGGTTGGATACATACAGCACTTGTCAGTGCCTGGCCGAGTACTAACCCTAAGAAAGGTTCTCAATAAATATTTATCAGGCTGTCATGGAGATAGCACAGGGTTAGGGGCACTTGCTTCGCATGAACAGGATCCAGGTAACATCTCTGGTACTACTTGGCCTGCTTATTACTGCCAGGTGCAGTTCTGATGGTCCCAAACACCATGCTCTAGAATGTCTGTTTCAGTTGCCCAAGTACCACCAGAAGTGACTCTCTAGACCCTCTGAGCACTGGATTGGAAGGGAGATCCTCTCTCAAAATCACAAACAACATATTTGTAATTAGCTGGTTTCCTCAGCACAGAACCCACCCCAGCCAAACAATACCGATAGCAAGGGCCATGCCCTCAGAAGCCCCATGAAAGGATGGAGTTGCTTATGAGATTACAACTTGGGGTCACAGATTATAAAAATTCTCACAACATAGGCTTAAGGTGAAGGAGATGCTTTTACTCATGGTGTTTCCTGGAATTCCTGAGGATCAAGTATCATCAGCATCGTACAAAGCCTGAAAGGAACAGCCATGCAGAGAGAAACCAAAGCAACTGCATCGTGCCCCGGCACCTCACTCTGTCACGTGATCTCTAATCTTTTCCCCAAAATCCGCTCTCTCTCTCTCTCCCTCTCTCCAGAACCAGCCTTGTCTCCTGTATAGCATTCAGAGGAAAAGTGGCTTCCCATTCCCCACAGTCCCATACCTTCTGACATGCATAGCTTTGGAACCTGGATCCTGGATGTGGTTTTCACTATCTCCTAACTAGAAACATTTCAGTTTCTAAAAAAAAGGCCCAAGTTGAGTCAAGTGGCAACCCTCTGATGCAAATATATCTAATTGGAGGTGTGAGCTCCCTCTTCTCTCCACTTATACAAACAGTTCAGTGTGTTCATATGAGCCTCTCCTTGCTGCACCCAAATGGTGCCAGAGAAACTTTTGATGGACTCAGATAGAAAGAATAAAGAAAAGGATTCACTATCTATAAGTGTCTCCAGTGAAAGCCTCAATATAAAATTGTAAACATGGCTTAAGAATTCTTTCCTATAAGCAGAAATTCTGGTTAGTGTTGATTTGCAAAGTGCAACCAACTCCATTTGTATGTGAACATGTTGGGAAGCACCTAGAGGCCTGTTTGGAGGTGCTGGTTACTTTATCTCTTTTGTGTAAATTTTCCATTGATGGCATCTAGCATGGTTTTATCTATGTTATGAAATGAAGTGGGTACATTATCATTTTCTTTTTGTTCTGGAATGGTTATTCAAATACAAAAGAAATTTGAACAAAAGTAATGGCAAGGCAAAATTGTCATTTGTAGTCAGAAAACAAATTGAGAGGTTAGCAAGTTTCCTCACAAATGTCCTCTCTTAGGAATTAGAAACTCAATATTTAGGTGAAAAAAAATAGAGCAATCCAGTACTGTTGAAGAGTTTTGTGGGCAAGGGTTCACATGCAATTTGTGCTCTACTCATGCCATGTGAGCTTGGTCAGTGACAATCTCTCTGGGTTTCAGGAGTCTATTTTTTTTTATCATGATTTAGTTACTGAGACACTCATAAAAGAGCAATTCTCCCCATAGCCATGGCTAGCATTTGTTCCTGAGTTCTCAGGAATGGTAGGTGTGCATCTTCTCCTATGGCATCCACTACCCACTTAGCAGTAAAGAGGACAGTTCTGGGCCAGGTCCACTAGTAACTGCATTCGGCATTATGATAGATTAACAGCTCTCTACCTTGAGTGTATCTATACCCCCAATTAAGAGAACTATCAGACAGGAAACCATGACTGTGATCTCCCAGCTTGCTTGATTCGGGACTGGCCATCCTCCTCCCAGGTCCCCAGTTTTCCAGTAGTTTGGTAGTCACACCCACAAACTGCCTCTGGCACCATGTAATCTCATGAATGGCCAACACCCAGAGACTATAAACTAAGGCTCCCAGAAGAGAGCGCCACAGAATGCCCTGACCCTGTGCCAGGCTCTCTTCACCTGGGCACCTCGAATGGGGGCAGGTTGATTTTCCCTCCCTGCCCCAAGCAGAACCCCAGCAGCCGAAAACCTCCAGAACCCAACTACTGCCATGCCCAAGGCCACTCTCCACATGCTCAGACAAGCCTCACCCAAAACAGGATGAACCTCACCAGAGAGCAGACTGGCAGGAAAACCCAGATATGTGGGAACCCATGACTAAGATCTCCAAGCCCACTTGGATTAGGACTGGGATTCCTCCCCTCAGGTCCCCAGTTTTCCAGAAGTTTGGCAATCACACCCACAAACTGCCCCAGGTACCATGTAATCTCATCAATGGGCAACACCCAGAGACTACAAACTAAAGCTCCAAGAAGAGAATGACACAGAATTTCCTGGACATTATATTCTATCCATAACAACCAATACAAAACAAATCATCTAGCATTGCCTTTCTGGAAGATTTGAGTTGAGGTAAGACTGGTGTCAAAATATTGAATGTAACCAAAGTAGAGAGAGAGTATGGGGGAAATTGTCTGCCACACAAGCAGGGGAAGGGTGGGAAAGTGAGAAGTATTCAGAGAGGGGAGAATACTGGGGATTTTGGTGGTAGAAATTGTGCACTGTTGAAGGGATGAGGGTTATCATGATTATATGACCGAAGATCAAACATTAAAGCTTTGTAGCTGGATCTCATGGTGAATCAAAAAAAGGGGGAAAATAATAATAAAATAAAATTAACATTAAGAATCACTGTCACTGTCACTGTAATCCTGTTGCTCATCGATTTGTTCAAGCAGGCACTAGTAATGTCTCTCATTGTGACAACATTAAGAATAGAATAAAAAAAAAAGTAATGTGGAGTTCATGCCCAATTCAATCAGCTTAATCAATGGCTGAATAAATACGAGTACTCCTACGTTATTTTTTAAAATTAATTAATTTATTTATTTATTTTGCTTTTGGGGTCACACCTGGCAATACACAGGGGTTATTCCCAGCTCTGCACTCAGGAATTACTCCTGGCAGTGCTCAGGGGACCATATGGGATGCTGGGAATTGAACTCGGGTCAGTCTCATGCAAGGCAAACTCCCTACTCGCTGTGCTATCACTCCAGACCCAACTTCTACATTATGTAAAAGAAAAAAAAAGAGAACTCTCAGAGAAACTCATGTGTTCTTTCTCCCTCTCTGTCTCTCTCTCTCTCTTTATCTCTTTCTCTCTCTCTTATGAAGTGGTGGTTTCCTCCTTCAGAGGTAATAGGAGATAGGGTTTTTTTTATTTTATTGAATCACTGTGAGATAGTTACAAGCTTTCATGTTTGTGTTACAATCACACAATGATCAAACACCCATCCCTCCACCAGTGCACATTCCCCACCACCGATACCCCGGGTATACCCTCCCTTTCTCACCCTCCTTCTGCCTCCATGGCAGACAATATTTCCCATACTCTCTACTTTTGGGCCTTATGGCTTGCAACACAGACACTGAGAGGTCATCATGTTTGGTCCATTATCTACTTTCAGCACGCATCTCCCATGCTGACTGGTTCCTCCAGCCATCATTTTCTTAGTGATCCCTTCTCTATTCCATCTGCCTTCTCCCCTCCGCTCATGAAGGAGGCTTCCAGCTATGGGGCAAATCTCCTGGCCCTTATATCTACAGTCCTTTGGGGAGATAGGTTTTAAGACTCAATGAGCTTTTAGTCAGACAACTCTTAGCATAGCTGTGGTATTTTGTTCTAAGCCAAAGTTGAGAACATGTTCATGTATTCATAATCTCTAGGATTGTATAGTGATCATTCTATGCAAATATTTTCCTTGGTCAGGACATTGTACTGATGATATCATTTCCAAAGTTTTTTAATAATGAAAACTTTTTCTTTTTGTTGGTTATTTGGGCCACTCAAGGTTTTTGATGTGGTGCTCAGGGCTTATTACTCCTTGCTCTGTGGTCAGGGATCATACCTGGCAGGGCTCTGGGGGCCCTATCTGGTGCTGGGGATCAAACCCAAGTTTACTGTGTGCAAACCAAGTGCCCTACCCACTGTATTATAACTCCCACCCCTGTAATGAAGACTTGTCGAGCACCGTAGGTTGAATAGGATATGTTTGGTCTGTGTTCATTTCTTACTGAATTTGTTGGACTCTGGGTGACTTTTCTCAAGTCATGACCAAAGGTAAAAGTGATTTTGAATAGCAGTTGACCCTTCCATAACAGATAAATAGGAAGTGTCAAAGTCCACCTGCCTTTATGCCCCTCCACCCCATCCTTGTGATATTTGGCTGGGAACCCTATCCCACCCAAGAAGGTGGCGAAAGAAATGATTTGAGGAAGTAGAAACTGAAGTCAAAGTTTCAAGGTGGTACTAGCAGCTCTAGCACATAGTTCTAATCCAAAGGGGAGCCTCCCTCATTCAGTCTATATTGTGGATGATGATTCTCTGGCACTATGATAAGGTCCCAGGAGAATGAGACCATCTACCTGGGGAGCATATAGTGAGGTTCCACATAAGTTCTCCAGCCCTTTCTCTTTCATCTTTCTGTTCCATTGACAGATTACGTACCAGGTGCCAGCGATTGGACCCACTGGGTTTAAAAAAGTGATACAGGCTGTTCCACAGTCTAGAGAAGGACACATTTAGAGCAGCCAATGCTCCCAGAAGTGTTGAGATCTCTTGAACAACAAATTCTTGATGCTAAGAGGACACCCAGTGTGTGTCTCCATACATTACACACTTCACGCTGAAATGAGAGCTGAGGAAATATTCATGATGAGCTTTGGTTTTCCATAGTTATTAAATCATTTCATTGGCTTTCCAAACCTTTTGTATGACTGTTGAGGCAAATTTTAAAGGCTTTCCAGCTAGTTTATTTGGTTTAATTCTAGTCTTATTTCCTTTCAGATTCTTTGCATAAGCCTTGGCAATATTGCATTCACATTTAGCTACGTTAGTGTGATTTGCAGAAATCTAGGTTGCTTTAATAGAAGCACTTATAGTTATGTCAGTGCTGCTTCTTCTCAGTATATTTATGTTTATCTGAGATTCTTTTTCTGCGTAAACAGCGCTTTCTGCCTTTTCACTGTTTTAGCGGTATTTTTTTCCCCTGTGATCAGTAGGCAGCTGCTTGCCCTGAAGTGAATCATTTTCTACAGCCACACTGAACTGCTGGTCCCTGCAGTCTTAAATAGCCTTTATCATTCCTGTGTGCCTGGTGGCATTTTTCAGAGAATGGACAACATGATTTCTGTCTTCATTTAGCTTCAGATCCTGCTTATTTGACTCCCCCTCCAAGCAGTTCATGAAAGATTTAGGAACCCCACTGGTGGTTCTCAGCCATTATTTCAGCTCAAGGGTACAAAGATGTGATTTGTGATTTGACCCTGTACCCGGGCCACCCAGTGCTTTCCAAGAATTTCCAGAGCCACACCTGGCAGTGCTCAGGGTGCCATATGGTGCCAGTAATCAAACCCTGGTTTGGTGCTTGCTGGGTATGTGCCTCATCGCTGTGCCTAATCGCTACACTATAGGACAGCCCCCTGTTTTTTAATGCAAACAAATGCTCTAACAGAACTGATCAAGTGTTACTTTATGTATATGTATATATATACATATACACACACACATATGCTTACGTTTTTATTTAGTCCCTTGCTTTTGTCTCTGCTGTTGTTGTGATGACCAGAGACTGCAGGTGTGCGGGTCAGTGACACATGTGGTTGTGGTGCTTGCACACTCAGCCCAAATCCTCCCCAGGGATTACCCTCCTTTCGTTGTGATGCTAAGACACACTCTGGCCTCATTCCAGGCCATGTTCCTGGCTCTTGATGGCCAAGTTTCTGGCCATCGTGTTTACTTATCTTTAAACATGGGTTGGGGGGCTTTCTGGGTATCATGCACTCAAGTTGAGGTATTCACACACACACATACACACACACACACACACACACACACACACACACACACACACACACACACACACACACACACCCCTCCCTGGGTGTGTGCCAGTGATCATGCACTCTAGGATGGAGTCCAAGGAGCCCAGACAACACAGCTACCTGGAATGTGCTCAGCCATGTGGGTAGCACCAGGGATCCCAACTCATGGCCTCGTGCTTGCAAGGCAGGCACTTTTAGCCACTGGCCCCCTGCTACCACAGCCCTCCAAATCTGCACCTCCTGATACAGTTTTAATCTGAGCTAAAAAAAAAAAGCTTGTTATGGGAAAGCCCTTTTCCCAGGCCTGTATTAACACCATGAAAACTTCCACCAGGAACAACCTTGACCTGACAGCCAGCTCCTGTGCCTTCATCTTGCACCCCCTGCAGCTCAGCCACCCTGACATGGGGTATCATGTGCTGAGCTGAATGTGTTCTTCATTATATTTTAATGTATTTCAGAGTTATGAGTAATAGTAGAAAGAACATTGAAGCATTTGCTTTATTGGTTCAGTTCAAAAACACTTTGACTATTTACTTCCTTTGCAGTGCCAGCCCTTCAATCTTTAAGCTTCCATGTCTGGGCATTCTATATGTGTGTGTGTGTGTGTATACATATATATGTAATGTTTTTAAAGCACTGCAATTTACAAAGTTATTCATAGCTGAGTTTTAGACATACAATATTGCAGCATCGATCCCACCATCAGTGTCAACTTCCCTCCACCAAGGTTCCCAGGTTCCCTCCGACATATCCCCCACCCCTCTTGAGAGACACCTTTCTAAGTTTAGTTATTAAAGTTATCTTGATTTCAGTGTTGTTAACTCTGTGGTTTGGATATTTGGCTCTGAGCATTCTGAGACCGCAAACCCAGTGAGCATTCTGTTTCTGAAATATTTCTTTGAACAGCAGGATAGCAAGGAAAAATCAAAACAATGATACACCATCATTTTACAAGCTGCTTCTCAGTTCTCTGTCACAAAAGAGCAAATTAGCCCAAACCTGGGTAACTGAAAACCAGAGACAGGATCTCCCAGAGCCTGTGGATCGGGCACTGGGGCTCAGATTCTCTTACTGAGTCAGGACTCAGGGTCCTGCAGGTCTGACTTTAGTCATCCCAAGGCTCACTGTGGGTCACTCAGCTCCAGGCTTACTCACAGGCTCTGTACCCACTGCCTTTTAGTTGAAGATGTGGGTTCCTTAGCATAGGGAGCACTTTTCAGTGGGCAGCTCATGAGGAGGCAAGTAAGAAACAAGTAAGAAAAGGAGAACATGCATGAGTAGGGCCTCCCCTCCCCTTTCTGTTTGTTAGAATCAAATGTCTGGGCTTTTTCACAAAAGCAAGAATTCCAGGGAAGGAGATTGTGGTGAGCGTTTTCAGAAGCTTTGCCACAGGCAGGATTTATATATGAGAACACACACACACATACACACACATACATACATACATACATACATACTGTATTTATATATAAAACATCTTCTATTTTGCTATATTTAAAAAATATCTTCTCCATAATTCTATGTATATATAATTATTTACACACATGTATTGTTTAATAAATACACTGCATAATATATTTAATACACACATAGTATATATATGATGTGCATCTATCTAAATGTTCATATATGTACACACATATGCGTGTGCCTGTGCGTGCATGCACTCATGAGAGAAATCTCCCAAACAAGATTCTGCCTCTGATAAGATGATCTCCCTCTCTTCATCAAACTGTTTCATGTCATCAAACACATTCCTGACAGGGTGCTGTGGTAAGGAAGACTTTCCACTTTGTGTTATTTCTTGAAAGTAAAGTTTGAGAATAAATTTTTTTTCCTCCTATGAACTGAAGGAAATGAGCAGCTGATTGTTGGAGTTTCTGTTCCTGAGAAAGAGGCATATGTTGGAGAAGCAAACCACCCAACTAAATTTTCCTCATGCCTAATCCATGGACATTTTACATGAATGAGGACAGAACCATCCAGGGCTGCCCAGCAAAGAAACGATGGTAAGCAGCACTTCCCGTTGAGAGTGAGAACAGGATCCCTGAGCTGGGAAGAGGAAAAGGAGCCCGAGAGAGTGGAATCAGGAGCATTCTTGGAAACCCTTGCCCGGGCCGAGTGCCCAGTGAGATGGAATGTGTGCTGTTGCCACTGAATGTGGCTGCCCCATGGAAAAGTCACGAAGGGAGATTGAATGAGGAGGTCCATGTCCAGGCCACATGTTCAGGGGTTTTCTTCTGGTCTGACACTGGTTACCTGGTCCTGCCAGGACCTCAGTGGTCCCTCTGGCCTCACTCCTCTGGCTTAGCTCCCTGGACCTTTCTCCCACTGTCCTTAGACCTTTCTCCAGCCATTGGGCCTCTGCTGCCCCACAATCCAAGCAGGTCTGCGGGGCCTGGTGTCCACTTTATCTTCTTTCCAGAGGCTCCTCCCATGTGGTAGCCCCATGTTGAACTTCCTGGGCATCCCCAAATTTTCTTTGCATATTGGTGGGGGGAGGGGATGTTCAGGGAATCCTCTCTCCTTGGAGCACTTATCTGCTGTGTTCACATGAGACTCTACACATGTCTCCAGCCTGATTGAGTCTTGTGCTTGGCATCTGTCTCCCATAGCTACATGATGGGGTCTCTGAGTTTTCTTCTGTCCCCACTGGATCCCCAGTGCATGGGTGGACATGTGGTGTTCCTCCCCTGACAGTGTTGAAGCATAGAGTGCACTGACCACTTCCTCTAAAGATGTGCTGAACCTTTCCTGTGTGGTTTGTATCACCTGCCCCAGAACAACCAGGAAAATCTGTTGCCCAGTTATCTAAAAGCCGTCCTTACCCCACATAACTGAGTTGGACCTTGGTCTGGGCAGCAGCCAGTTGATCACCCTGAATGAAATATTGCTTGAGGAAGTCATGGAAATGCCCGTCCTGTCTTGCCCATCACTCAGACTTTGCCTGGTCCCCACCGGTGGAAATGCCACCTAAAATAAGATAGAAAACCACTCCCAGGCTAGTATTGGCAGACTCTGTCATCTCTGTAATTGAGTTTCCAGCCCTGTGGCCTCTCCTCTCAGCACCACCTTCTCACTTTTTCAGGAAGAGAGCAATCAAGGAAAAGTTTGGGTGGATTTTCTCCCGCTTCTTTGAAGTGAAAGGACAAAAAAGCAAACAGTCCGGGTCACTACAGGTGTATTGAAGGAGAGGGTATTTAAAATAGCAGGTGTATATCCATGCGCAGGGAGGCTGCTGAATTCCCATGTTTCCATGGCCAGGTGTCTGGTGCCCTGACTGGAAATCATGGAATTGTCTGGCCATCATATACTCATTCCAAAGCCTCCCAGTGTCCAGTCAGAAGAAGGAGAGATTAGAGAGTTTCTACTTGTATTTGAACCTGGGGATGTGCTGGCTTTGTTTTACTTATTTATTTTTTATTCTAGCATGTAATTCACTGTTTTCTGAGTGGCAACCTCCATGCATAGCATGGAGCATCATAATTCATCATTTAGAAGCACCAATGTTCACTCAAAATACTAGTAATTAAATATATAGTAGTTACTGGATACTATTACTTTACAATCAAGGTAACGTTGGATTGTAACTTTTTGTGAGTTTGGGGTGTGCATTACTGACCATCTGCAAGTGTATATGCTACCTACCTCACGTTCACCGCTTTGTCTCTTTGTTCTGGCGTCTTCTCAGACTCCAGAAGTTTTAATTTTGTTCTCTTCCATTCATCTTCTTTTTATCCTGATACACTATCTGAAAGAAATCTCATGTCATTTGTCTTTCTCCATCTGGCTTATTCGTCTATTTTACCAGGAGTACTATATACTCTAGATCCATCCATGTTGCAGCAAATGGTAGGATTTCACCTTTTTTAATAAAACAAAAACACCAGCTTTAAAAAACAAACAAACTGGAGTTAAGTACCGAGAGGGATTCTGAGTTTATTCCTTACAGAATGTACCCCTACGCATTTCCTTGCCAGAGGGTCAGTGGTCAGGGTCCCTGCAGAACTGTGGTTGGAGGTGGATGGAGTGTGTGCTGTGCTTCTCCGGAACATTGGCCACCTCCTCTCACCAGGAGGATTCCTTGTTGGAGCCTGTACTTGCTCTCATTCATGAGCACACCTAAGTCTGTGGCTTTGTTTATAGTTTTCACTTTGAATGTGATTCTTGGGGGCAGGCAAGGATAGGAGAGTTTTATCAGACTCTTTGAGGAGATCCCCGAGAATGTGAGGATTCGCAAAACTAGATTCATCCTCCTCTGAGCTCACCATGGTTCTAAAGACCCAAAATGACATAATAGTAAACTATCAGTAAGAGACTTATTAAAAATAAGAGGGATGGGCTGGAGTGATAGTGCAGAGGGTAGGGCTTTTTTCTTGCACAGGGTCAACCCGGGTTCGATTCCCAGCATCCCATATGGTCCCCCAGCACCACCAGTAATTCCTGAGTGCAGAGTCAGGAATTAGAGTAACAAGAGTAACCCCTGTGCATGGCCGGGTGTGACCCAAAAAGCAAATAATAATAATTATTATTATAAAAACAACAACAATAATAATAATAAATTTAAAAATAAAAGGGATGTGATTTGACTCAAGTGTACTCATTTAGAAATGCATGAACTGTTGGATGGTGCCAGTCGTTCTCCTCGGAGCCAGCAGAGGGTGCTGTTATCATGTACATGGGACGCCCAGCAGCGAGCTTAGCTTCAAGTTACAGCCTTTCTAGAAAGCGATATATTTGATACAGTGAGGACAGTTTAGGTTAAGGAAAAAGGCTCAGGCTCAGAATCTAGAGGTTTAAATTTCAGCCCTATCCCTGCCCTTTGGCAGTGCACACTCTCTGGGAACCAATTTGGAACTATCCAATGAAGCCAGGGGAGTGGGGGTGGAGGCAGACTAGATTTTTCTAAAAATCACATTGTCTGTTTATTGAGTAACAGGATGCATGCCAGACCCCAGGCTACGCCTTTCCCTCAGCAGGGTTCAAATCCTGCCTCTGCAGCACATTTTAATGTCAGTGTGATATGGGTTCGTCACTTAATCTCTGAAAATCTCAGCTTACTTTTATCTCGTAAAATTGTCCTGAGGTTTGAAATAAAAAAACACATAGAAAGCACACAGCGTAGCACCAGAAATATGGTGGCCAATAAATGGCAGTGACCATCATTAACTGATTTTACTTCTCAATTAGAGCAATCCTGCAAGGGATGGAAGTGGAAGAGATGGCTGTTTCCCTGACACAGAGAATGGAGTTGGGTACCAGCCTCTGTGATTACAGCTCTTAGCTTAGCCCTTGTTTGTACTGGCATTTATCACTTCAAACATACCTAAAATTTTTATCCAGAATCCTGGAAAGAAGGGGCTGTAAGGAATTCCTAGCTTGTCTGGGATGGGATGAATGCTGATGATAAAACCTAAGTGGACAGAACCAAGCCCAAAGGGATGAGGGTAGCATGAAGTGTAGAATAGAGCCTATTTTAAGGCTCAACGAAGAGGTGATGATGATAGATAGAAGGGCAGTGGATTCTGGTGTCCAGTCATGTTGCTCTCAAACCCTTATCACAGTTTCTTCCTTAAGGTTCTACAAGTGTTCACCACACAGAAAAGATGTTCTAGACAAGGCAGGGAGGTTGGAAAGTTGACAACTCCATGTGCTGTGTGCCGAGCACAGAGATGGGAATATTACGCCACTTGCCAAAGTGGCAGCTTAAATTATTCCCAAACTGGGACATTGGGCAAATATCAATCCAGCAGGGAGAAGGTTCCCAAACACTGAGGAAGGGTGCACCCAAAAACTTTCTGATCCTGATTGGCTCTGTCAACTTTCCTTCCCCGGGCATTCCCGGGTCCCCTTTCCTCCCCACCAGCCCCACCCCCAGCTGCTGTCTTCACAGGCACCTTTTATGTTTGGTCGTAAGTTTGGGTCTCATGGTCTCAGTGTTGTTGACACTGTGATTTGGATTTCTTTCACACCACTGATGTACCTGATTCCCCTGGCCCCTTGTCCTTGTTGCTTCTCATTTGCCTCATCTCTCAGCTGTCCCCCTTCCCTGCCGCTTGATTTCTTCTCCTCTCTATACTCTGGGGCCAAGGGTGATCAAGTCTAGACACGAGGTTTAAGTGATGTCTCACATGTGTCCTGCTCTGGGTACTGTTGTGGTGAAGCAAGCTACCTGCAAAGGTAA
This sequence comes from Sorex araneus, assembly GCF_027595985.1. Taxonomy (NCBI): domain Eukaryota; kingdom Metazoa; phylum Chordata; class Mammalia; order Eulipotyphla; family Soricidae; genus Sorex; species Sorex araneus. The sequence goes on along the minus strand of NC_073307.1, from coordinate 37,163,295 downwards.
CAGTGTGAAACAGCCTTTCTAATATGCTGTGGTGTGGGTGAGAACATCTATGTACATTTAGCAGGGATGGCTGGTTTGTAATACATGATGTTAGGAACCATAACTGGAAAGCTTTAGGGGTGGAACAACTTGACCGGTCAGCAACGGAGCCATGTGGATCTACCTCACTCACAGGTCTGGAGGTTGGTGTTTGCTGTTGTCAGGGACCTCAGCTGGGCTGTCACCTAGGGAACCACCCAGCCTGGTCTCTCCCTGGTCAGTCTCCTCACCTTGTGTCAGTTGGGCTTCTTCACAATCTGGTGACTTAATTGCAAGAGGAAGCATCCCAGGAGAATTGACTGCGGGGAAACCTTTATGATAGATGTCACATCTTGCCACTGGGATAATGTTCCGTTGTTCAAGATGGCCACAAAGACCAACCCAGCTTCAGGAGTAAGGAACACAGCACCTCCTCCCCTGCTTCAGTGGTGGACATTTCAAAGTCATGTGTAAGAACATGTGGCTTGTGATATAAGGTTTCTTCTAGAAGACCTGATCTACCCCTTTTCTGAAATCCACTCTAAACAAAATGACCCTTTTCCCTGACCTCCAACTCTGCCTTCTCCTTATTCCTTACCTGGGGTGGGGGTAGTGTGCGTAATGCCATTATCCCTCAATTGCTTAAGTCAGAAAATTGGAAGTCAATTTAGAATGCTACCCTATCCCATTGCATTAATCCCTCCATTAAGCCCAGTTCTTCCCATTTTGCCTTCTAAGAATCTCCAGAACTTATCATTGTTTTTACCCCATTCGTCTTGATTAAAGCTATTATTCTAGGTCCCACTTCTCTGCCTGATTTAGCTTCCCTGAGCCATCAGCCCTAGTGTCAGTTAATCCACAGAGCTCTGCTCAGAGTCATGTTCCAGGGTGCCAGGCTGATCTAGCTGCCCTGTACTGACTCCCCGGATGTTGTATTTGTGAATCAGGCAGCTATACACTTACCTGCAGTCACTTTTGTGTAACTGACCTGGAACTTCCACCTTTCCTCTTCAGCTGCACCAAGCCCTTTGCAGCCCCGAGCTCCACAGGAACGCCTACAGAGCTGCAGGGCCCTTCTGCATGGAGCCCTTCACCACCACCGACCCCCTCTTTTTGTCTGTCCTGTCTTGCTTTGCAAGACCCTGCTAAGGGCTTCCTTTTTCCAGGAAGCTCCGATGTTTCTTCTTTAATTTTGAGTATTTTTATTTGTATTGGGCAAAACCACAGTTACTTTTTAGCTGCTTTGTTTTAGCTACTTAGTTTTTGCTCCCAATTATTTTCCAGTTCTGATATCTCTAAGAAAGTAGCATTCTGTATAATTTTAAAGCTGAAAGAAACTTCAACAGTTGTGTAATGTGATTTTCTTATCTGCCACACCTTTTTCTAAAGGTCTAAAGGACTAAAGATCTGTATCTTTAACTCTTTAGCACTTGACATAGAGTAGGTATCAAATGCAGCTTATGGAATTGTGTCCATACTTTTACAAAGGTTTTTAATATGGTTGAAAAAATGCATTTAGGATTAGTTTGCTAAATTGCTTAGATGATCCAAATTTGGTTTGCAACATGTAAGGCATCATAGTGAGGATCTGCTGAACTTCTTTTCTCCATCTGGTCTCACCTTGGCCACATCAATGTCATAGAGCTTCTTCACAGCCTGTTTCATCTGCTGCTCGTTGCGCTTGACATCCACTATGAACATAAGTATGTTGTTATCTCCTATCTTCTTCAAGGCTGGTCAGAGGGAACTTGATGGCAAATGGTCAACCTGGTTTCTTGTGGGAATACTCTTCTGAAGATCTCTCAGCTGCCTTTATCTTTTCAGCACTCTTGGTCTTCGGAAGGTGATTGACTTGTGGATCTTCTTTTTGTGATTGTGAATGCCTTTCAGCTCCGCTTTCTTGGCCTTCAAAGTTTTGGCTTTGGCTTCAGCTTTGGGAGCAGCAGGGGTTTCCTTCTTGGCTCTTGGTGCAATCTTCATGAAAAGGGTTTACCCTGTGGTCATACTTTGGATGTTAGGGTTTTGGAAACCATGACAATTATAAAAAATGACTTAGGGTTAATAAAAAAAATCAGAAGGAGATTGTGAAGATGATGGGAGTGCTTGCTTTGCATGCAGGAGCCAAGGATTCTGTCCCTGCGTCCCTGAGCACTGCTGGGAACAGCTGCAAAACAACAAAATCAGAAGGCACCTGGAGAAAGAATCTCTTTGCCAACTGCCCCAACCCAGAAGGACACACCCTTCTATCCACCAGAGATAAAGGATTTGAGAAGCAGCTTTGGGGAATAGTAGACCTACTGTTTCCTTTAATTGATTTCTCCAACAATAATATTGTTGCATGAGTGACTCAGAGATTTTCTGAACTTACTTCACCTATTTCTTTATAACTCTCTTCTTTTTTTTGTCTTCTTCATGAAATGAGGGGAAAACTCACTTCTGTGATACCAAAGAAGTAACTTCAAGAATCCAAAACAAATACAGTCTTATTTTTCTCTCTTCTCAAGATTATTTAACTTCTACTTTCTGTATTTCTAAAAGCTGTTTTTCATAAGGCCCAAAAATTCAGGTAAATGTGGATGTTTTTGTATTTTGTGAACTAGTCACCACATTCCTGATAACTAAAACTTTCATAAGCATTTAAATTCTGCACCTCACTTCACATCTGAAAGCATTCTTACCAACGGCAAGGCATTTTAACAGTGATGGTTTTGCCCCTGGAATGAAGAAAAGACTGAACGTTAAAAATAGAAAAAAAGGGAGTTAAAGTAATAGAACAGTGGCTGGAGCACATGCCCTGTGTGCTGGAAACCCTGGTTCAATTCTCAGCACCAAGTGGTTCCCTGAGCACTTCTGGGAGTGATTCCCAAGCATAGAGCTGGAGGTAGCCTGTGAGCACTGCTGAATATGGCTCACAAATCGAAAAATAGTGGGGGAGGGAAGGCAGCCCCAGTATAGTTCAGTGGCTAATGTATCTCCTCTGCAGACATGAGATTCCAAGTTTAATCCCATTGCCCCCCACATGCACCATGCTAAGCCTTGTCAGTTTTACTGTCAGGGACACCTGGTGCTGCAATAGGATGCAGTTTCCATGTGTAGCAGCCCAGCGTGTCTGAGCCCTTTGGTTTACAGACTGTGATGCCAAGTGAGCACCCAAGTGCTCACTCACAGCAACAATGCACACAGCATCACCATAAAGAGATGAACCCCCACCCCAGTAGGCCCATATGCCACCCCAGCAGCACCACAGTTGGCTAGCATGTGACGTCCACTTATTATAGCATCGGCAAAGGGAAGGGGGAATTGAAGCAGCAGATAGTAACTGGAAAGCGGATGTTTCTTTCTTCTGTAGGGAAATACCTGCAGAAGTAGTCTCTGTTGAGACCCCAACATTTATTGGCTTTGCTTGCTGTCTTCACAGTGGTCCAGTGGTCTCAAGAGGACATCCCAGGGACTTGCTTAGATCACCTGCTCAGGTAGTATGAAGCGGAGGTGGCAGCTCTGCTGATGCCAGTTCCAACTGTGCTTGAAATAGAACGTGTAGGAGGAGAATTAATTCCTGTGAGAAGGGAGGGTAAGGTTAAGGTGTGTAATCGTGGCTTTTTAAAACAATGTATTAGAGGACTGGAGCCATAGTACAGTGAGTAGGGCATTTGCCTTGCCCTCGACCAACCTGGGTTCGATTCCCAGCATCCCATATGGTCCCCCGAGCATTGCCAGGAGTAATTCCTGAGTGCAGAGCCAGAAGGACCCCTGAGAATCACCAGGTGTGACCCCAAAAGCAAAAATAAATAAAATAAAAATAATGTATTGGTCTTTGCAATATAAGAAAGGTACCAACTTGCTTTTAAAAAATACAGAAAACATTAGTAAAATGTACAGAATAAAAACCTCCCCCAATTCTACCACTCACAGAACATTATTATTCGTATTTAGTCTATGTACCCTATATTTTTTCTATTTCTCTCACCCTCCTCATTTTCCCACAGGTGGGTAATCAACATGTTTGTGTATAAAGAGGGACTCAAATACAAGGATTAACCATGCAAGATAATAGTCTATAGATTGTTTCATAAGCTGAGGATGTTTTTAGTAATTAGTGTAGTTTATCATGCATGTACTAAAAAGATATTTTGGGGTTGCAAGGCCAGAAATTTTGCAAACTGAAGTGAAGTGAGGCTCAGAGGCCAATTGTTTAAGTGGGTAACAGGTAGAGTGAGAAAGGAACAGCTGTTCCTCATAGTGACAGGCTGCATTATTTTTTCAGAAGAGAGGGAATATGTGAATGGTTCTTTCATGTCAATTTGGGGAGAATGGTTTAAGTTTTATGCAAGAATTTCAGAGGCAAATGCAAGAAGCCTAAGGGAGACTAGAAGTTTTATGGGGAGCATGGTGCATGATCTTGTCACTTTAGTGGTGCTGAAGGTGCTGTGACTGCATCAGAACCATAAACAGTAACACTGCTGCCTTCATGTTACCCAAACTACACTAAAAATAAAAATTAAGAAAAAACAGACACACCAAAAATCCTTCAAACACCCATGCATGAGTGAGATATCTGGGGCACCCAGAGCCAGGTGGGCCAACCCAGGACCTGCCCCTAAAAGAGCCCCACCAGCTGTTACTCCTACATTGTAAACTTCTGACTTCTGGCCAGACTCTACTGTCTCAGACCAAGCCTCATCCAGAAATTAACATGCTGAAAGTTCAGATATGCAGGTCTTTGTGGATGAAATCTCCAGGCTTTCTGGGGGTTGGGATGGACTACCTCCCCCCTGTACTTCCATGAGCCTCTACAGTCATACCCATAAAACACTTCTAGCACCATGTAAGCTCATCTACCAGCTTTGCTCCAGAGACTCATAAATAAATGTTGAAAGAGATCAACCAGCTGCCAAAATATTCTTCAGCTGACACATCCGGGGCACCTTGACAGGCCAGCCCCAGGCCTGCCCAAAAAGAGCCCTGGCAGTTGGTTGCTCCCACAGTGCAAAATTGCTGCCATATCTCCAGCTGAACTGCACTGCCTTGAGACCAAACTTCACCCAGAAATGAATCTGTTGAAAATTTAGGTATGAAGGTTTTTGTGACTGACATCTCTAGGCATTCTAGGAGTCAGGATGGTCTATCTCCCTCCATATCCCTGTGCTTCTGGAAGCTCTAGCCGTCACATCCACATCCCAGAGCCACAGCCCCATTAAAATTTTAACTCCAGCTGTACCACCCAGTTAAAAATTCTGGACTTCCTGGAGCATGTGACCACATTAGTGGACATATGATAACTCCAAACTATAACATTGATTATCCAGTAATAGTACTTCAGATCGGATGGGTTATAACATAAAAGGCAACTAATCTCAAATAACCAAATGGTAACACAGAGTGCTTAACTTGTACCAAAATCTTAGTAATCTCTCATACAAGGACTTAATGTCTCCATGACGAGATACAGCAATTTATACTAATTTTCTTCTAAGGAAATATATTTTGATCATTTTGTTAGAAATCTATTGATAACAAGCAATATAAAATAAATTATTGTGAGCCTACAAAAAAATAAAGAATGAAAAATAAAGAGACTAAGAAATAAAACAAAAATCAGTAATAAAATAGGTAATTTAAACAGGGAAAGTGGTGGCTGGAGTGATAGTATAGTGGGTAGGATGCTTGCCTTGCATGCAGCTGGCTTGTTCAGTCCCCAACACTCCATATGGGCCTCTAAGCACCTCTTGAAGTGAACGCAGGGTATAGAACCAGGAGTAAGCCTGGACACAGTCAAGTCAAGTATGGGCTTCCAGAATCCCTCCAAAAAAAAAAAAACATGGCCTAGCTCCAGTTAATTCTGTATGTGTTGGGAGTAGTGGGGGACCTCAGGTCTTGGTTCAGGGGATTGGGTGTCCATGCCCCAAGATTCTCCCACCAGGATTCCATAGTTCATTGCTCCATCCCAGCAGTCCTCAGAGGAGGCCTCCAGGGCTCTATCTGTCAGTGTTCTGGGGACCAGATGATGCTGGTACCCAGTGTTGAACACAGGACTGTGCCCCCTGCCCCCACCCCTCCACACTGCTGAGCTGTTTCCAGGCTCCAGGCCCAATGAATTTTGCTTATCTTGCCCATGCTTATTGAAAGACTCGTTTTTTTAAATTTATTTATTAGTGAGTCACAGTGAGAGTACAGTTACAGATTTATACATTTTCGTGCTCATGTTTCCCTCATACAAAGTTTGAAAACCCATCCCTTCACCAGTGCCCATTCTCCACCACAAATACACCCAGCATCCCTCCCACCCCCCCAATCCCATCTCCCCCCCACCACCACTGTGGCAGGGTATTCCCTTTTGTTCTCTCTCTCTAATTAGGTGTTGTGGTTTGCAATAAAGGTGTTGAGTGGCCATTGTGTTCAGTCTCTAGTCTACATTCAGCACGCTTCACCCTTCCCCCGCGTGGCCTCCAACCACATTTTGCTTGGTGTTCCCTTCTCTATCTGAGCTGCCCTTTTCCCAGAATGTGAGGCCAGCTTCCAAGCCATGGAGTCAACCTCCTGGTACTTATTTCTACTATTCTTTGGTGTTAGTCTCCTACTCTGTTATTCTATATTCCACAGATGAGTGCAATCTTTCTGTATCTGTCTCTCGCTGACTCATTTCACATAGCATCATACTTTCCATGCTGATCCACTTATATGCAAAGTTCATGACCTCATTTTTTCTAACAGCTGCACAGTATTCCATTGTATAGATGTACCAAAGTTTCTTCAACCATTGAAAGACTCCTTGAGATGACACTGGACTTATCTACTCAGGGAATGTTCAAGGCTGGTCTCTATTTGTATAATCCAAGTTGCCACCTGTGTAAAAGTTGTTTCTCTGTCTTTAGTGGTGGCGGAAAAGGTAACGACTCAGACATTTCTTGGATGGTCTGTGGCAGAGATACTGTGATTGACTCCAGAAAGAAAGCTACTTGGGGTGGGAGCGGGGAGGACATCACACAATTTGTGGTCCAAGAACCTTGGTACTTTTCCCTGGCATGTCCTCCTCAGTGGCACCGGCTCAGAGTTCCTGAAGAAGCAGAGCTCATCTCTGGCAGGCTGGCATCACTGCTTCATGATTCCCTGTTCAGTTGTACTGCTACCCTCTCTCTCTCAAGGCAGTCAACCCTTACCCTCCTACCTGACACAGCATCTCCTTCCTGATACCCACTCACACTTCTCCTCCTGTGAATCCCAAATTGTGTTTTCTTTTATTTATAAGGTAGAAAATCAAGACTTTTAATGTGAATCTCAGATAAACAATGAATACAATTGTTAAGTGAATGTGTGCCCTATGTAACCTTTAGAGACACATTTATGCTAAAGAAAATCCTTCATTATTTATCTGAAATGCAATTTTAATGGAAAAGTCCCTGTTACTATTTGCAAAGTCCAGTAACCTACTCCTGGGTCCATCTTTGTGCCTGTGTATCTTGTCTCATCAACTCATTCTTAAGGTCTTTGAGAATGTAAGTCCATAGTCTTAGAATTCTTTGTTTCACTGGGTGGGTTTAGGGAGGCTGTAAGTACTAATTGGGGTGGAATCTTCAAACCGCTCCCACAGGCCTATAACCCCCCCAGAAAATGAGGGCCCATAAACCTCCCATAGACCTGTGTCAAGTAGATGAAAATCAATACATTCTCAACTACCTCAGTTTTCCTTGGTCCTCACAAATCTGGAAAATAATAAGCCCCTACACAACAAAGCATACCACTGCTCTTTCATGTAGAGGTTCGAGTGAGAAAGACAATATGTACAAGAACTCACAGAAGCCTGGCCATGGTTCTTCCTTGTTACAGAAAGCATGCACGTGTATGTACAGGCTCACACATACAGATGTTCTCATGTCAGCATTTTATTTAGACACAATAGTGCTGTTAAAAGGAAATAAATGACACTAGTGTTTGGTGGGATTGACAGATGGGGAATTTTGAACCAATCTTATTATCCCCCTAAAACGCACACATTGAACCTCTAACCTCCACTGGGATGAAGTAAGAGGACAGGATTGGGTCTAGGTGTGGTCATGAGATGAAGACCTTGTGATGGGAACAGGGCTCTACAAGAAGGGAAAGTCGGGTTGGAGAGACTTCTCAAGGAACTGGAACACATGCTTTGACTACAGGAGACCAAGGCTCCAAAAAAAGTGACCCTAGATGACTGAGTACAGCTGGGTGACTCCCCGCTCCAGTCTGCAGAGAGGAAACAGCACCTTGGGTCTGCCATGGGAGATCTCAGTGAAAAGGCTCACAGGAACAGATCCTGATAAATCCTTGTTCTTGGGCTCTCTAGGTTCCACAATGATTAGAAATGGATGCCCAATACTTAAGTCTTTACCTGTGGTCTATTTTGCTAATAACCTAATAGGAAGACAGCGAGCTTCTGACTATCCCTAAGACAAGACCTTCAACACACAGTATGGCAAATCTTTGGAAGGAATGAAAGAAAAATTAAACAATTAACTTTAGAACAAGAGTCTTCTAAGGCTGAAGGAGCCAGATTTCACTTACAGGTGTGTCCTGGCCTCACAAAGGGTTTTCCCAGTCACCCTGTTTTCATGGGGTAAAAGGCCAGACAAGACATCTCCCCACGCTGAGTCTGGGCACTCTGGGACTCAGCCAGATCTGATCTGAGCAGATTGCCTAACTCTGTTGTCATCATTTCTGTAGAAAACAAGAAAGGATTTCTCCTTATAAATACAAATTGTCTTATTTAAAAATAGAGCCAGTAGACAGAAGACATAAATTCATGGAATAAAAAGTGGGAGATGACTTGTCCCATTATAAAAGGATTCTTTGTTCAAATCACTCCCTTCTGAAAAGTCATCTAAATGCCTCATGCTGTTGGATACAAAGCTCCTTAAGGTGGCATTAGGTCCTTGACAATCAGGGTTTTCTCTAACCATGCCATCTCCCAATGCCCAGTACCCCATACTTAAATTGCAGTCAACTACTCAGTTGTTTTTTAGAAATGCCACAGACATTTGTGCCTTTGTTCATGCTGTTTTCTGTGTCTGGGATGCTACACTGCCTCCCTTTCACTCTGGTGGAAACAGTCCCACTTGCCCTTCAAACTAGCTTGTTGTACAGAAAGAGCCCACAGATTAGGAAAGAATATTTACCCAATACCCATCTGATAAGGGATTAATATAAAGTATATACAAGACACGAGTAGAATTGTATAAGAAAAAACCTCCAACCCCATCAAAAAATGGGGAGAAGAAATGAACAGAAGTTTCCTCAAAAAATAAATACAAATGGCCAAAAGGCACATGAAAAAATGCTCCACATCGCTAGTCATCAGGGAGATGCAAATCAAAACGACAATGAGATATCATCTCACACCACAGAGACTGGCACACATTCAAAAGAACAAAAGCTACCAGTGCTGGTGTGTATGTGGAGAAAAAGGGACACCCTATAACTGTGGGTGGGAATGCCGACTGGTCCAGGCTTTCTGGAAAACAATTCAGACAGTCCTTCAAAAACTACATATTGAGCCTCCATATGACCCTGCAATACCACTTCTGGGAATATATCCCAAGGATTCAAAAAATAACAGTAGAAATGACATCTGTACTTATATGTTCATTGCAGCACTGTTCACAACAGCCAAAATCTGGAACCAATCCAAGTGCCCTATAACAGATGACTGGTTAAGGAAACTTTGGTACATCTACACAATGGAATACTATGCAGCTGTTAGGAGAGATGAAGTCATACAATTTGCTTATAAATGGATAGACATGGAGAGTATCATGCTAAGTGAAATAAGTCAGAAAGAGAGGGACAGACATAGAAGGACTGCACTCATTTGTTGAGTATAGAATAACATCACATGAGGCTGACACCCAGGGACAGTTGATATAAGAGCCAAGAGGAATTCCCCATAGCTAGATGCCTGCTTCATGAGAAGGCACATGGAATAGAGAAAGAATCACTAAGAAAATGATGGCTGGAGGAATCGGTCGGGATGGGAGATGCATGCTGAAAGTAGATAATGGACCAAACATGATGATCTCTCAGTGTCTGTGTTGCAAGCCGTGATGCCCGAAAGTAGAGAGAGAGTATGGGGAATATTGTCAGCTAAGGAGGCAGGGGGAGGGTGAGAGAGAGGGGTATACCAGTGATTTTGGTGTTGGACAATGTGCACTGGTGGAGGGATGGGTGTTTGATCATTGTGTGATTGTAATCCAAACATGAAAACTTGTAACAATCTCACAGGATTCAATACATTTTTTAAAAAAACTAGCTTGGTGTGAGTGTATTTCAAAATTTAGAGTTGCCAGAGAGAAAGACTAGCCTTTGCTCTCTGCTTCTGGAGGAAGTCTTGAAGCTAGTGTGAGTATTGTGCCAGTGTCCTCATTTAGGGAGCCTTATGTCATGCCAGTTGGTCTCACATTATGCTTAGGGAGGGGGCCCATCACTCCAGATAGTACTGAGGGTAAGAACTGACCAGTAACACTAGCAGGATGAGTGAAGATGAGTCAGAACAAAGGTTGAGAAATACTATTCTAGAGAATAATCAAAACTGCATATAATTGAGTGAGTTCCCTGCATATAAGATAGGTGAACAGTTGGGGTCTTGTGGTTCTCTCTGATTTCCGAGTAGTTCTTATAAAGTGACCTCCTCTAAAAGAGATTGAACTCTTGCTATGACTCAGAGCCCCCAAATTTTGTCACACCCTATGATAACATTAAATTTGCCAGAACCCATGCTTGTTTTCATGTCCTATTACTGTTGTAACAAATGTCCACAAATTCAGTAGCTCAAATAACAAGCATTTATCACCTTACCTCTGTGAGGTCATTGTCGTCGTCGTCATCATCATCATCATCATTATCATCATCATCATCATCATCATCCCGTTGATTGTCAAATTTCTCGAGCGGTCTCAGTAACGTCCCCACTCGTCCTAGACCTGAGATTTTAGAAGCCTCTCTTTACTCGTCCTTTCCAATAGTGCCGCAATGAAGGTTCTTTCAGGGTCAGGGGAATGGGATACATCATTGTTACTGGTTTTGGCATATGAATACGCCATGGGGAGTTTGCAAGGCTCTCCCATGTGGGCAGGAAACTCTCGGTAGCTTGCCAGGTTCTAGCAGAGGGAGAACTAGCTAAAAGATGTCATGTGGCTGCAAAGCAGCCACGCTTCTGGGAGCTTGGTGTTATAGTCTCTGGATGTTGGCTGTTTGTGAGATTACATGGTGTGAGAGGCAGTCACTGGGTGTGACCGCCTAGCTACTGGACAGTGGGGAATCTGGGTGGAAGAGGACTAGTTCCGATCTGAGCAGGTTTGGAGGTCTCAGCCCCGGGTCCCACACATCTGGATTCCTCTGCCAGTTCCTTCATGCATGAGGCTCGTCCTAATGTGTGGAGAGGGGCCTTGAATATGGCTGTGGCTAGGCTCCAGAGGTCTTTGGCCATGGGAGCTCTGCTCGGGAAACTGAGGCCCACCCCCTCCAAGGGAGCCCCGGGAAGACAGTCAGGCACAGGGGCAAGAGACTCTCTGACTCTCTGCATCGCTCTCTTCCAGTCTCTTTCTGCCCTGAACAGAGCTGTGTGTGTGTGGGACCCAGGGCTGAGACCTCCAAGCCTGCTCAGATCGGGACTAGGCCTCTTCCACCCAGATTCCCCATTGTCCAGTAGGTAGGAGGTCACACCCAAGGACTTCCCCTGGCACCATGTAATCCCACAAACGGCCAACATCCAGAGACTATAACACCAAGCTCCCAGAAGAGAGCGACACAGAGTCTCTTGGCCCCAGTGCCTGGCTGTCTTCCCCTGGGCCCTTCAAAGGGGGTGGGCCTCAGAGGTCTGTGTGCAAATTATTTTTTTTTCTGGGCTGAAAAAGTGCCATCAGAGTCGTATTTCCTCCAAAACTGTTTCTCCAGAGGGCTGGAGTGATAGTACAGCGGGTAGGGCGTTTGCCTTGCAAGCAGCCGACCCGATGACCCGGGTTCGATTCACAGCATCCCATATGGTCCCCTGAGCATCGCCAGGGGTAATTCCTGACTGCAGAGCCAGGAGTGACCCCTGTGCCTTGCCAAAAAAAAAAACCTGTTAACCGTTTCTCCAGAGATGAAAGTATCCCTCTGTGTCTTCCAGTTTCTAGGTCCCCTGTATTCTTTAGCTGTGGCCACTTCCTACTTCTTCCAGGCCAGCAGTGACTTCCATTCTCTTTCCTGCTTTGACCATCTCGCCACTCTCTTAAAAAGAACCTAGGATTTTCTTTGAACCCAGCTAGGTAGAGCAGGATACTCTTCCTCAAGATCTTTCATTCTGTCCTATTTTTTGGAAAATAGGACATGAAAGTCTTTGGAGTGGGTGGGCAGCAACATTTTCCCTCTGTAAAGCTTGATTTGTTTTACCCAAAATCAATTTCAGAGTGCATGGATTATAAGACTACTATTTGCATTAAAGTAACTCACAAGAATTATGATTCACTTGATTATCACTGCTGGGAGGCCCTAATATATTGATCATAGCTGATACATTTATTGATGATAATAATGACTACTCCAGGGTCACATACACACCAATCAAGACAATTCATATCTATCACTTAGAACAGTGCTTGATATATAGAAAAAAATTCAGTTTATTACTGTTATTACTACCATGATCACATGTATATTTATATATATATGATCTCCATATCTGTAATGATAGGATTAAGAACAATAGAGGTCAAAATGTCCCCTAAAAGAAAAAATTATTAATATAAATTAAGTTTTAAATGGACACAAGAAGCTTGGGAAGAATGACAGTGAGTTGGAAATACGTTATCCAGTTAAGAATTTCAATTGAAATCCGGAGCTGCTGAGAGCAAAACGGACCCTCTGCTCCTAAAGACTTTGATTCCAGAGGCCTTCTAACCCATTTTGGCATCCAGAGCAGCTTCTTACAGCAATGCACTGGGACTGTGAGCTGGGCTATGCAATTTCTGGCAGAATTTTCCCTGGACTTTATACAGAATTCCAAAACCATGCGGCCGCTGCAACTTAACATCTCTTAATTGTCAGCAATGTGAAACAGTTCCTTTTTAGCAGGTCTGACTTTGGGGGGAAACTCCAAGCAATAACAGTGAGTTTTTTGTTGAAATATTGAAGGTAATCAAAGTAGCAGCCATTTCTCTAGACTGTGAACTAAGCAATAGCCCCACGTCGGCCGAGAAGAGGAAATATCCCTCTTTCCCAGTTGTTTCCCATTTTCGGGGAGAAATGTGGGGTCCACCATACTATGAGGCGCAGGAAGGGGGATGAGGGAAAAAAAAGGAAAAGGAAAAAGAAAAAAAAGAGTTATGTATTTGGAGCAGTGGGACTACATATCTCTTCATTCTAAGCAATGGAAAACTAATTATCAAATGCTTCCTTGGTAGTAGGGCTGTCTTTCTTGGGGGGAAACTCCAACAACAATAGTGAGTTTTGTGTTGAAATATGGAATGTAATCAAGGTAAAGAGAAAATGAAGTGAAATTCATCAGTTATACAGTTGGGGGTGGGGGGCCGGGGGCGGTGGGTATACTGGGGGTTTTGGTGGTGGAATATGGGCACTGGTGAAGGGATGGGTGTTTGAATATTGTATAACTGAGACATAAACCTGAGAACTTTGTAACCTTCCACATGGTGATTCAATAAAAGAAAAAGAATTTCAATTGAGGGGCTGGAGCGATAGTACAGTGGGTAGGGCATTTGCCTTGCACACGGCCGACCCAGGTTCGATTCCCAGCATTCCATATGGTACCCCGAGCACCTCCATGAGTAATTCCTGAGTGCAAAGCCAGGAGTAACCCCTGTGAATCACCAGGTGTGGCCCCAAAAGCAGAAAAAAAAAAAGAATTTTAATTGAAGTATTTATCTGTGTCCCACATGTATGGGTTCTTCAGAGAGGTTTGAAATTGGAAGGGCCAGAGGAGGACAGGACAAAGAGCATCTGTCTCTGGTCTTTTGTGGGTTTCAGTTGATGGAAGGAGGCACCTGGATACTGTTGAGTGGGTAATGGACCCAATCCCTGCAGAGCTGCTAGGCTCACATGGCTTCCCATTTACTGTCTCCTTCTCTGCCTGCTCAAGTCAAGGGCAAAGATAATAATGATAATGATGCAAAGGTAAATATAATATATGGGTAATTACTTCTAGGTTCTGCCCTTTCTTAACATCTAATAAAATTTGACTTTAGGTGTCTATTTTCATAATGCAGCTGTGATATGTTTGTTCTGGTATTACTTTTTTTGTCTGTCTTGAATTTTTTTTTAAAAAAAGGTACATTTCATTGGAAAACAGCACATTTTTTATTTTAAGTGGAATAGAAAAAAATTGATTTTTTCCAAGCCCTAATTGCAAACATGTCAAATAACATGTCACGTTTAAAGGCTGTCATGGGAGCCCGACAGTGTAATTGTATATGGACAGTGCTATCTAATTTAGCTGGGTTTCTATGATTTACAGGGATGTTTTGCTATTGGTTGCATTATTTAGATCTTTGATTATCTCCTTCTTTTCTCTTGCCATGTAAATCTGGAATTTTGGAGTTTCTTTTGCATCATAAGATCTTTTTTTAGGTTAATCAGATTATCTGTATGCAACAGAACTGGATCTACTCTGTACCTACCCCCACACCCCCAAAAGGAGGTGAAGGATTGAGACTCCTGGTAGGTAAACAGGATGCAAGATAACTCAACTACTCAGGGTGTTCAAGGGTTAGCTTGTGCATGTTTCATGGAGCTCTTTGGGAAATTTATGGTTAGTTGTTTTCTTCCAACACCCTTCTATGTCTTATTATTTCTTATTAGGAGCTAATATAATATAAATTCAAGACAAAGGACCAATTTTTCTATGTTACTGGGTTATAGCATTTCAACAAAATTTGTTTCCAAGAACAATGAGGAGGGAACCTTCCAAGTCACTTGTGTGAAGTACCTTACTTGATAGACTTTAAAGAGAGCTGGAGGATAGCTCAGTAGCTTACAGTGTCTGCTTGTATAAGATGGCAGATTCGATTCCTAGGGATACAAATTGCAGTCCTTTTTGCTTCGCTGCTTGTGTCTTCAAGTCCTGATGATGCTTCCTTGTTGTTACAAGCCATGTCTAGGGGCATCACAGCCAGTGTGTGTGAGCACCACAACCAAATAGAGGGTATCCCCCAGTGAAGACCACTGAAAGGCTGTTTTCTTAATGGTGTTGAACCTTCTACATGGAAACCGTGGTGACTGGTAAGAAAAGTCTTCTTGTCAAGGATCAAATCAAGAGTTGGCAACTAGTTCTCTGAGTTGCTAAGAGTTTGTCATAACATGCAACAATCTCAGGTACTTTATTCTGTGAGAGAGGAAATTGATTTCTGAGAGGAAATTCCTTGGAAATCTGAGCAACATGGCTCCAGAAAACAAGGGAGCAGCTATCATGATCTTTGCTGAGGCACAGTTTTTGGAAAAGTCAGAGGGAAGAGAATTTGTATCATCACAAGGGTCTGTGTAGGTATCATTTAATGATAGACAGCTAATTCTTAAAACAGAAGAAAAGTAGGATACTTGGAAGCACAATTACTTGTACAAGTTGGGATTCAAGAAGTGAGCCATAAACATTGACCTATACCTTCCTGAAATGCGAAGTGTTTAAGGTAAGTGCATTCATTTCCAGTCTTTTACTCAGAGAATGTGTGTACGATTCATAGTTCCTTGTTCACTTTATTGCCATGAACTAGTATGCATTCTCTGTTACTTCTAGTTCTTATTCGCTTAAATTGAGATGAGCACTATATTTATTTGTTTGTTTGTTTGTTTGAGGGGCCATAGCTGGAAGTGCCTAAGGTTACTCCTTCCTGGTTTTGTGTTCTGGCGTCACCATGGAGGTGCTGGAGTGGCAACCTGTAGTGCTTTGGATTCAAACTAGGGTCAGCCATGTGCAAAACAAGTATCAGGTATCACATCCCATATTGTCCTCCTGAAACTTGGGATCAGGTGGCTGTTTGTGGATACACTGATGCTCAAGGGCTGTGCCACAGGCCGTCAAGTCCTTTGTCTCCGAGAATCTGGGGTCTTATGTCAGCATCTATGAAATAACAACAGGCTAGTTTATTAGCTTAAAGTATGGTTTAAAAAGAATCAAAACTCAGGTGCAATAGTCCTTAGTAAATTTAAAGATCAACTGGTAGTTCTGGAAATGTGCAAAGATATTGTAACAGTCTGTTATTCATATGCAGTCATGGTATCGTGGTATTTAGTCAGAAAAGTGGTGTTATAATGAAATGAACATGATTGTTCTGGTTAAATTATTCTCATGCACAAGGCACTTAAGACAAATAGATTGTGTAAATAAAGGATAATACTTACCTAGCTTTAGTAAAATAAATAAATGAGATCAAACTAGAGATATTATATAAATCATTGCCATTACAAATAAGGGTGATCACCCTAATATTGGGGCTTAAATGAAAGCATATAAAAAAGAAAATTGGAAATGATTTTTTGCCTTTACTTTACTCACCTTAAATAATTGATTCTTTGTGTTTTCCAGAGAGGCAGTCATAAAGTAGGAAGCCATTCATAAAAGTAGAATTGTTTGAAACATTAAGAATCTGTCCACATGACACAGAAAGACATTCAGTAGCTTAATGTGCCTCAGAAGTGCAAGGCCACAAGTTCAAATCCCAGTGCTGACAACTCTACTGTTTGGAACCCCAGGTGGGGTGAGAGGTGAGGGGTAAAAGGGACTCCACCCATACCATGGCCATTGGTTTGATTAACCCTCAATCTCATTCCCCCGATTTTTTAAATATCACACAGGTGCAGACACATTAAACAAAGTCTGTACAAGAGTCAACCTATAACATCTCCATGTGAAATGAGCAGTGTTCCATTGAGTAAAAGCAAATTAGTGAGAAAATGAAATTTTTTTTTACTTTTTCTAACATTTCATTTTATGAACCTATTTTTCATCTGTTAAAACTATCCATTGCTTCTATCTGCACACCATCAACCTGTGCACGTTCAACAGAAATTTTATTATATTAAAATCATATGTGTTTGTCTTTATTAGAAATGTTATGTGCTTATGTTGTAGAAAAATAAAGAGTCTAGGATAATTCAAGGAAGGAAATTCTGGTGATCAAAGATCTCTAGCATATGAAAAGATCTCTACCAAGTAAACAGTCACTGTGAATTTGTTATGTACTTAAATTAGTTAAATAATTTTTCACTACTAAGTGTATAATATATTAAGTTGGCACTGTAACATATACCCACCTGAAACATTTATTTATTTTACTGGATAAGGGATAGCAGCCCCTGGCTATCCTCAGGGGGTGCTCCTGGATCTGTGCTCAAGAGTGACTCAGATGATCTATAAGATATCAGAAATCAAACTGGGGTCTGCTGCAGAGGAGCACTGTTACCCCATGCTATCTCTCAGGTCTGTCCCCTGGAATCACAATAGATTTTTACATAAGGCAGCCTAACTACTACTTATGCAGAGTCCACCCCAGTATTTCTGATCACCAAGTGGTTTTCCTTCAAGTGTCGCTTCAGAAATGCCCTAACTTTCCATGTCATGACTCCATCATCTTTGGAGCTTCCAAGGTCTCTGTGGAAAAGAAAGATCACAAACAGTGATCAGTGAGACCAGATGGGACACCCATCACACGTGCACATATTCTGTGGGATGAACCTAATCAGACAGCCACTGCCTCTGGAGCAGTGATAGACTTTTGGAACCAGAGGAGACCAGTTTAGGGATTAGTTACTAGGGTTACTACACCTTTCTTCCTTGACTTCTCTTCGGATGATGATTTGTTTACTGACGTCATTTATACAATGGGTGCATTTACCACAGTGTTTATACTTACACCCAGCACTAACTCAGGCACTCACTTCCCTTCTATATTTCCTCTTTGAAGTGATGGTTAGCGTTGAACAATAATCCTGTCTTGAAATAGAAAATATGGTTCAGAGACTCAAACCAAATGAAATATCGATTCGGGTTAGAGAATATTTTGATGTTTTAGTTTTGTTCCAGTCCAGTTGCTTTAGAAAATATGTAGGTTTGGATTTAGTTCAGACTGGTTCACTGGTTGGTTTTTTTTTTTTTTTTTTGCCTTTAATGGATTTGATTTATAGTTCTGTAAAAGGCTTAATATTGGGCTTAGATCGGAGAGGACACATTCAGCAAAATATTTGCTGGCTTCCAATTTGGGTTCCTGGGTCATTACAAGATGCTGGAGTTGGAACTGTTACTAGAGCTGCTGTATGACGTTCATACCAAGTGGTAGCATGGTTCTGGAGAGAACAGTGCATGCTTTCACTCCAGGCTCAATTGTGAATGCTTACGTGGTGCTGACATTGTTACTTCTAGCCTGTGTGGCTTCTGGGCAAAAGAGAATGACAGAATAAGGGATCTTTTTGCTTTCAAATGATGACACCTTTGTCTGTTCTGTATGTGGAGAAACGCCCTCTATGCTCCAGTGTTAAATCCTGCCATCTGAAGGTCATCTAGTATCTTCGCTTTGATGGAGTCAGATGTGCTGTTTACTGAATGTGGTGTTCAACATGTTTGCAAATTTTCAACTTCAAAGCTGGAGATTTCTCCAATTCATCTCTTTGCTTTTACTGGAGTGGATAAATGTGGGCATGTAGCCAGCTATTGAGGAGATAGTTATAGTAATATTTTTTCTTGTCGTGGAATATTTGATGTAAAACTCCAGTTTAAAATATTGGAGGGGATGTCACTAGGTTTAACAATACTTAAGTTGAAGAAGGCGGACAAAATCCTCTCAGTAGAAAAACTCTTTAAAGGCTGGATAAATAGTAAGGAATGTGTTTAATACAACTAATTTATAGATAAATGTGGTGCCAAGCAAGAATACATTAACAAGGTAAGGCTTCAGGGTCTCTAGGTAAGATAATATATTGCTTTCATTAAAAAGCAATCTGCATGGGCGATATCCACCTCCACTGGAAACTCTGCAGCTGTCACCTTTATCAGGGGAACAAGAGCAAGCCACTACGTTTTAATCACTGGAGTTTGTCAGGAACGAAAAACAGCCAGCTTCCCACAAATCAGCAGACATGTATCCTGATAAGGAAAGTTCCCTGGGAAAAGGACAGGTACATACCACATAACACCACCTATTCTAGGGTGATCAAAGTCCCATAATTGTGGAAGATAAATCTACTGAGTGTGCTTCAGGATGGAGCAGTCATCTCTGAACAAAGTGAATGCACTGAGATCCCAGTAGATTTTGCAACATGGGAAGGAACGGACAATATGATGCCTGAGTGGGGGGCCTCCTCCCACCATTCTGGTTCTGGTGACTTGTTTCTGGTTATGTTAGGTTTTGATTAAATGGATAAGTCACATGTGGTGGGATGAGAGAGAGGTGGGATTGATATACGAGTTAATACAAGCATGTTGGAGCTAAAATTTTTAAAGTAGACAAAGGAGACAGGAAAGGGAGATGTTTTCTGATACGCTTTCACCTCTCATACTCAAAATTAGGGAAACAGAAATTTGCCCTGGTCCAGAAGCCACTCTCCAGCCACGCTCTCTTTCAGCAGAATATAGGGTCCTTTCAATAGGTCTTCAAGATGTGTCGAGTCTCTGCTTTCAAGAGAAGAATTTAACTAACAGGAAATGTACAGAAAGATGATAAACAAGCAAACACAATGCCAAAAAGTGGGTGTATACTACAATGTTTTTAAGGATTAAAGCATAATGAAAACACCATACCATAGAAACATAGGGCTAACTTAACAAAGGTTAGGAATTACAGATAGGAGAATCTTAAAATCAATGACAGTTTAAAGATCACTTAGTATATCAGTGCCTTCTTAGGGCAGTAGGCAACATGTCAGTCTCATAAAGATCACTCAGTATAGAAAGATCAAACACAGAAGGGTTTTTACTTTTTTGATTTTTGATTTTTCTTATAGTTGGGAGTGAGAGGGAAACTAGGAGATGTGAGCCCTGATTCTATAATCAAGGATTACAACAAGGGGATTGTGATTTACATTTAAAACACAGTGGGCTGACAATGTGACTCAAGTGACAGAAAGTCTGCTTTGTGTGTGCAAGGACCTACATTATTCCTGTCACTACCAGGAATAGTGTGTCAAGCATTACCCCAACAACAATAATAAGAGCAACAAAAATGTGAAACTTCAATTTTAATTAAAGCTCTCCAGTGCTGGGTCCCCAAATATCAGTAGAGCAACCTGTTAAGAATACAAAACTAACACCCAAGGATAGAAGAGACAAGGGCCAGGAAGATTGCTCCATGGTTGGACGCCTGCCTCATGAGCTGGGAGAGAAGGAAGCGGGGATAGAGAAGGAATCACTAAGTCAATGCTGGTTGGAGGGATCGCTCGGGATGGGAGACGTGTGCTGAAAATAGATAAAGGACCAAACATGATAATCTCTCAGTATTTGTATTGCAAACCATAATGCCCCAAAGAAGAGAGAGAGTAAGAAAATTGCCATAGAAGCAAAGGGTGAGGTAGGGTGGAGGTGGCAGGAGGGATACTGGGAACGTTAGTGGTGGAAAATGTGCACTCATGGAGGGAGAGGTGTTTGATCATTTTGTGAATTAAACCCAATCATAAAAGCTTTGTAACTGTATCTCATGGTGATTAAATTTAAAAAAGAGAAAGTGCAAAACTGATTTTTGTTATCAAGGAAATTCAGACTAAACACCAAGCCCACAAACCTAAATGCACCCATTTTTTGCTTTTTGCTTTTTGGGTCACACCTGTCAATGTACAGGGGTTACTCCTGGCTATTCACTCAAGAATTACTCCTGGTGGTGCTCGAGGGACTATATGGGATGCTGGGAATCGAACCCGGGCCGATCGAGTGCAAGACAAACTCCCTGCCCACTGTGCTATTGCTCTAGCCCCTTAAATGCATTCTAATGGTGGTATAACTAATATAAAATAAATTTCAACCATTCTAAAGTACACAGTTCAGATGGAGACGGGGGGGGGGGAAGAGCAATACCCAGCTCAATCCCTCAGAAACTTCCAGGGAGGGGTTCTAATTTTGTAGAGTCACCCTCAACACAGCAGAAGCTCAACAATGGGGATTAACATAGAACTCCACCAATTTCAGTGAATTAAAATAATAAATCAGAAGGCTCTACCAGTTATAAATAAGAAGTTCTACCTATAATAAATCAGAAAGTACCAACCAATTCTATAAACTCAGAAATGAGTTTAGTGACACCCCTTTGAGTATGTTCAATGAGATCAAATAAATGATGGCACACACAAATAGCAAAACACAAGAAACTACGAAAGTTGACATGAGAAAATGACAGAAGTGACAAAAATGAAGAGTATGGTAGGTGATATTTAAAAAAAATGTCTGAGCAGCAGAATAACAGCAGCTGAGCAAAAGATTAAGGAGCTTGGTGATAAGATGCATGAAACCTCTAGAAAATAATAGAAGATGAAACAACATTTGAAAAAACATTAGAGAAGTATATAGGATGAGGTCAAGAGGAACAATTGAAGAAGTCATAGCTAAGAATTTCCCAGAGTTGAAGAATGCCGTCACCCAGATCCAAGAGGCCAGATGGATCCCAGTGAAAATAGACCCCCGAACTCCAAGAGACGTTATAATAGGAACGACAAAATCAAAGGTAGAATATTGAAGAAGCAATATCAAAAAAGGAACTTGCATACAAAGAAAATCCCATAAGATTCACATTATATCTGTCAAGTTAAACTCTATGAGCCAAAAGACAATGGTGGGATATATAAGGAAATGAAAAACAATTCACTGAAGTGAACACCTCACCAAGAATACTATATCCAGCTAGATTATTATTCAGATATGAAGGAATGATATAGCGCTTCATGTACAGGAAACAGTTTAGAGAATTTATGGCCTTGAAACAAATTTTTCAGGAAGTATTAAAGAAACTTCTTAAAAGACAAAACAGACTTCTCAGCATTTGGCATTGAGTATGGCATTCACTCAAAGCACTTATGTTTGCCCTCTACAATATCTTAAAAAAGGTCTGTTTATTTCTATTGTACTGAGGGATTTTATTTTAATAATTAGTTAATTTTTAATTTAAATTTTTATTTAAAATAATAATAAGTACATGTTCTAGTAGCATTTAGCAAACTTGAAAATTGTACCACCTCCTCTATATTGAGTATTTTAATTATTCCCAAAGGAAAATCCATAAATATTAAGCAGTCACTTCCTATTCCTCCCAGGAATCCTCTGGAAACTCCCACATACCTTGAAAACCACTCATTTGTACCTGTAGGGTCAGTACCCTGGATAATTCATATTAGTAGAATAATATAACATATGACCAATTATACCAAGTTTTTTCATTTAGCATAGTATTTCGAAGTTCATCATAACTTTTTAATGTCATTCATTAGTATTTCAGTCTTGTCAGTGGCTCAATATATGACTATATAATATCCTGTTTATCCATTCATTCATAGACATTCTATTGTTGTTTTTTATTTTCTTCATTACTTTTTGACTATTGTGAACTCCACACACTTTAGGGAAGAGTCAAATTTATTCTATTGAAATTTTGAATTTTGGGCCCAAGGGTGGTTGTTCAAACCAGGTCTTGAGTAGGACTGGGTGAGGATCATTATACAATCACTTAGAGTTGGTAGAAATTGCAAGTGTGTGGAAGCTGAAATGTGTCTTGGGTGTTACCTTCTTCCTGATTCTTTCACTTGAAAATTTGATGAATTTCTTGAAAATGTTCCTGAACAAGCAATGGTTTACTTAGGTAAGTTATTCATTTTACCCATCACAGTGCTATATTTTTCCACTATTTTTATTGAGATCACCTGGTTCATGACGGTTCCCATATTTTTCATCATTACAATGCTAGTTCACCACCCTCACCACAAATGTCAGTAACCCTCCACCTCTGTTCCAAGGTTCCTTCTTTCTCCTCCATCCCCTTGCAGCCACAGTTCACTGTAGGAGGGATACTCTTAAATTTGTAACAATGGTAATGATGATTACTGAAGAGCGAGATCTTGTGAGAATGAACTGTATCTTCTGTATCTCACACTTATGGGGTAGAGATCATTTAAAAGAAAAAATTTCAATAAAAAGAACATTTTTAAAGCATTAGTTAATACTTGAATGCCTATTTCTGGCAATGTGGGCCTGAAAAATCTTGGACATTTGTGGCCTTGAACCACTTCTATTACAAAATTCTATAAAGTAAGATAATAAATATAGTTGTATAGTGGCCTGTGCAAATGGTCATATGTTTTGGGACTAGGACTATATCTGTTCTCCTTTTTGTCAACACAGCTCCAAATTATCCTAACACACAGTAGCAGCTTCTTCAAATCTCTAAAAATGATACTAAAAGGAAAATCTCTCTGTGGTGAGGAAGCAAACATTCATCTCAAGATACCAACTATTTTCAGTAAATATAACAGTATCGATATATTAGTGTTTTCATATTGAAAGCTGCTAATTCATTGAATGGATTTGCAATTGGCTGTTACCTACTCTTTAAAACGATATGAGAGAAGTTGGAAGTCTGCAAGGTAGGAACAGTAAGAACTAAAACTCAGCAGCAAGGCTAAGTGTTCAATTGCTGGTGCTGCCTGATACACATGGCATATTTATAATGAGAGTTTCCTGTAATTAAAGCAAAACTAACTGTAAAGGACTAGAAACAAATATTTCATTCCTGCTGCCTTTGGATCGATTGGAAAGAATATTGCAGAAACAAAGCCTTGGCAATATGTTTTCCAATGGAAATGAAACAAATCTTGGTAAAATGTCATTGGGCTCCAGAGTATGTGATGTTCAGAAAGCTTTGATATCTTTTCTAAACTGAAAATAATGTACCAACTTACCTGCCTGTAAACACCTGGAGAGGGAGAAGGGAGCAGAATTGTGTACAGACCACTTGCTTTAAAAAAGTTTTGGAAACAAAAAAGAATTACCTTTGTTAACATTACAAAATAGTATAGACTTCTTTTAAAGTGATATTTAAGCATGAGTCATTTAAGTTTTATGTTTTACACATTTACTACAATGTTCTTTTTTAAATTATGGTAAGATATATGTAACAAAATTAATCGCTTTAACTATCTTAAGTGCACAGTTCTCTTTCCCCATTTCAGTTTTTTTTATTTGGTTTTCTAAACATTCTTTTTCTACTCTTCCTAATTTCTGTAGTCAGATAAAATGAGCAATTTTCAAATATAATGGATACTTTTAAGTTTACAGAAGAAAGGAAAGGCCCATGGCTACGAATTGGTTAAGGGCAAGGACAAATGCTTATACTTATGGGAAAAATTTTAAATGTGATCATGGTCTTTGTGGGCATGATTTATTTTGTGTCCACATAAGAGGGTAAGGTAAATGGTCTCTGCTGCAGCTCTTAAAGTGTTCTTGAGGAATACAGTTTGATGTCCTGCTTCTTATTATTTCTGAGTTTGATGTAATAAACCGAATAACTATGGAGTGTCACTATATATAACATGCCACAACCTTCCTCAGTGGTCATGGTGAGTACTTGCAAAGCTGCAAGTTCTACATTTTTTAAATGAGATTATTAGAGTTGATTAGTTCTGAGATCTTTTCCAGATCCTCATTAATATGTAGTGATCTTAGTGGTTATCTAAAACAAAAATATTTTAGGCAATAATCTTGTAAGTAAGAGCAGTGTCATAAGTAAAACTGGATGAATTAATTCATTTTTTAAAAAATCTGTTATTTTGTGTAGCTTTTCATGGATTGAAAGTGAGATTGCATACCACACAGACATCAGAACATAGCCTATGTCTTGCTTGGGTATAAAACCACACAACTGTTTCATAATAATGTTGGCTGTCATAGAAAAATCTGAATTTGATCGTCTCTAATCTAGCTCTCTGTCATACAAAACCCCATTTGTCAGCAGAGGTTATGGGGCTTGAGTGATTTCTGGGTTATCTGGAATTCTTGGTTAATGACATACGAGAACCCTGGATAATTCTAAGAAAGTTACAGGAACTTAAAGTCAGGGTGCATTTCATTTTCCAGATAGCTAGGCATGGATTCATTCTTAAATCAGGACATAAAACTGTTAGGAGTTAAATAGAGTCTCTTGAACAAGAGTCATGTTCTTCTGACATGATTAAATTCTGCGGTTGAAATAGTTCAAAAATATCTAAACCATCAAAGGGTGAATTTCCCCCTAATTTTATTTTTAATATGGTAAATCGTTACATCCAATGTCCATTTCCATGATTTACAAGAACAAAAGCACTCTTTATGTATTCGAATTTGGCGCAAATTGGATTATCCCAACTCTGCTACCCACTTTGTGCTCTGGGACAAGTTGTCTAGCCTTTCAAATCTTGTCTCTCCCAACCAGTATTTCCATAAGGACAAGAAATTGCACAGTATCTAGACTAAAATAAACAAAACATGCTTATGGAAAAAAATGAATGCTTGTTTTGTTCCTCCTGAATACTCAGCAGAGGTATCTTGGTCATGACTGACAAGTGGTTCTGGACAATAGTTGGTCTCCCTAGGGCCATTTTTTCTTTGTAAGATACCACAGGCCCCCATGTACATAGTCTTCTTCTGGGCTGATCTATTTTCTATTCTAAAGGTTCTTCTAAAGAGTAAATACCTTGAGATTAGGAACCTTCAGCTTATTAGGCAATGCTAAACAGACTCAGTATCTTACATTGCAGATTCATTTTGTAAATGACTCAACCAAATTTTGACTGGAGCCTTCATGATTAAAGGAAAGAGAAACTCTCTCCAAACCTGATGCTAGACAAGGATTCATTTTTCCATGTTAGTGCCCACTAAAGACATCTGTGAGTTCTTGGGTGGTCCTATTGGTTCAGTTTAAATCCTGTCATTGATATTACAAATTAAAGATATTTTCTAGTTAGAAAGAAATGCTTCTTTGCTAAAGTTCAAGCAAGTCCATAAAGGAAAATTGAATATCAGAAACCCATATTTAAGAGTAGTGTTAGACTCTGAAGAGAGCAAGAATTAAATGGTTTTCTTTGACTATCATTTTCTCTTGGTATAAAAATCTCTGTAATCCATCATCCAGAAAACTACTTAAATAGCATCAGCAGTCATCTGTGGGCCAAGGAAGAAAATGCCACATTGTCTTTTCTTCTTTTCTTGTACTTTTCAAGACAGAATCTGAGTATTTCATGTTGATTGCTTGATTGGCTGCAGAGGGACTCTTTAAAAATACTAAAAAAAATCAGGAATCCAGTACAAATCAAACATAAGCTGCTATCAATCATGTGCTCAGGGCATTATGTGAGGTTTTTACTCAGAAAGATGTCATTAAAAGTTGCAGAAATTAATTGGCGCCATTGAATGTAATGGCCTTTTCTGCCATAGTTTCTCAAATGTAAAGAAAAATTATGGATAACGTAAATTCCTCGTGGGATTCTTATAGATGTTGGCTTTGTTCTGTTATTGTTTATTGCAAATGTTATTACTGTGATCTATGGCCCTATCATGCTTTGTCTCTACTGTGCTGCTATTCTGAAGCCCACAACAACCGAGGGCTTTACTCATAAGCTAAGACTGTGTTTATTTGGAAATTCTTTGCTTTATATATTCTGAAAGTGTCTCCAGGTGTTCATTTTATGTGTTTAAATTTTTATACAAAAACAGATTTGTTCTGATTGATTAAATATTGACGTACACCATTTTTAGAACAGCTCTGAATCTTATTTAAGTTGGGGTTTGTTGTTTGCCTTTCCCAGAAGGTTTGAATTCTGTATAATAATGGCTACTACTTTGTGTGAATCGATGGATCGGATCTGCAGTCTTTCTCAATAACAACATTGGTTTAATTAGTAGTGGTTTAAAAATTTGACTCTTAATTAAGAAGCTTTTTTCATATCTATGAAAGTAATTTAAGGCAAAGAATTTTTTAGTTATACACTAAATGCTATCATACTTATGATCTGTAATTGCTCTATATCTAAGTTATATTTCATTAAGTACTAAAAATTAACCTTTTGTTTTCAACTATTTGTAAGTATCTGTGAATGCCCATTATTCTTTTATTACTCTATGGTATAAGATTCTAGAATCTCATGTAAAGATACAGCACACTTTTTGAAGTGTGTAGTGATATCACTTTGTGGTTCTAATCTGCATCACTCCAGCATCTAATGATGTTGAGCAATTTTTCATGACTATGCTTGCAGTTTTTCTTTCCTGTAGATGGAGAAATATAATCGATTAAATTTACAGAAGTCTCATTATTACTATTATAGTGTTTTGTGAAATTTTAGCATATTTCTGAGTTAAATTGTTTATCATGTCATGAGAATTTTAGTTAATTGAGATCATGTCAGATGTTGAAAAATCTAACAAGTTATATTTGAGGTCAAATTGGTTCCTTATGTTCTCACACTCTTCATGCTGTCACACAGAAGTGATAGCAAAAAGAATTAACTGTTTAAAAAAGTAGTCAAAGCAAATTGCATCATAAATAAAAACAGTAAAATTTAAGCTATAGAAAAAGCAATACTTTTTCATTTTGAATTAAGTACATTAATGGCATTTAAAACCTGAAAACTTTGTTCTGTTGCTAAAATATAAATAATGCATTTGTTTTTAAAATGAGAGTAGTTACTAAAAGAATATGGCTGTGCAGTGTGGATTTAAAAGCACCAAAGGACAACAGAGGGAGAATTTCTGTTAAGTTTTAACAATATAATAAAAAGTGAAAAAAAGAATGTGTGCTGGAGGTAGGTCAACGGACTGTAGAGGAGCAAGAAAAACATAACTGTCCCTCCCTGGTAGGCTGGCCAAACTCCACAGGGCAGAACATTAGTAGGGGTCACTTGTGGGTTTGGGGTATTCACATAGAGAATTTCTTCTGCTTAAGTGAAGTCTCAGCTCTGTTTCTGGATCAGGTCCACTTGGATGAACTGGAACAGTCTCCCTTATGACTAACTGACGAAGGTCTTTAATCACACTGACACAGTACCTTCTGACACAGTACAGCAACTGGACTGGTACTTAATTGAATAACTGGGCCCTGTTGTCTAGCCAGTTACATGTTTGTCAGCTGCACAGATGGCCCCCATTGTGGACCCCCCAGGATATTCAAAGAGGGGCCACAGATTAAAAGTGCCTGAATAAGTGTCCAGCAAAAGACTAGGGGGCCTCCATAGCCATGCCATATCACTGGACTCCGAGCCAGGCTGTTTTCACTTGGGGCACCCCAGAGTGGGGGCAGGAGAGAGCCCTCCCTGCCCCAGGGGACCCAGCCCTAGCAGCCGACCTCCACAACCCAACTGCCGCCATGCTCCAGGCCACTCCCCACTCGCTCTGGCTGAGCCTCACATATTAATAAACATATTCCTAAACCATGTGGCCATTTTCGTGGCCACGGGACACATCATAAGACACTCTGTACTCATTCTTCATAATTGCCACACCAAATTTGATGGGTTTTAGACAGTAGGAAACAATTCCTACATATACACCCAGAGACCTGGGCCCTATGAAAACAGGATAAGGACACTGCTATTCAGGTCTCCCAAAGAGGAATCAGAAGAGCTATGCTTGGAATATCACATTTCACTCAAGTTAGAGAAGGAACACAGAGTTCTGACCTCCATCGATGATCGAGAATCAGGGACGCTGTCTCGTTTGCCAAGGTGTCGAAAATCAGATGGCTGGACACATAATGTGATTTAGAGACGACTGCTGGACTAGAGCTGTTACCAACTGGATTCCATGGGACATCAAAAGAAAGCCCAGGCACCCACCTAAGAGATGGTCAGACTTTTTTGTCAAAAACCTGAACGAATAGTTTGGAGCTTTTCATGTTTTTGGAGTGAACAGACACCATTGGGCTATACTAGCTCATGACTGGGATGAATGGATATGGTACTGACACCCGCTCAAGCAAATTGATGAGCAACGGGATGACAAGTGATACAACTGATATGTATATGTACATATTTTCAGATATATATATATATATATGTATACCAAAGCTCACATCACCCAGACTTTGGCAACATTTTAGTGTTATCCTATAGAATATCTTAATGACTCTTGCCAAAATAGAACAATCTTCACACTGTTTCCTATATGAACACTTTTCTGTAAGCATGGTCAGCAATTCTTCATATCAGACAATACAGAATATGTTCTTCCTGTTATGTTTTGAGACAGGGTTTGGGGTTTAGGATAGAAACATCCCAAATTTGGTGGTAGGAAGGTGTAATGGTGGTGGGACTGGTGTTTTAATATTAAATGTAATCAAATATTGTGAACTAACTTATAAAATAAAAAAAATTTAAAAGACTAGGTGGCCAACTGATAGCACAGGAGGCCACTATAAGGAAACAAGGTTGAAAATAGGCTACAATCAGAAAGAGGTTGAGGAGAAATGTTTTAGCTAACTTTGTACATCAGAAAGACCATCAGAGTGACAAAAATTTGAAGTCAAAGAACTGGAAGTGAAAGCATTTGCTTCTGTGTCTGTATTGTCTATAGTGGAAGCCACTTCTATCACTTTCACCCCTGAGCTGGATGTTATACTTAAGCTCAGAGAGCAACACCATAATCAAACTGTACTGAAGATGTCTTTCTTTTTTGTATATATCTGTCACTGTCATCTCATTGCTCATTGATTTGCTCGAGCGGGCACCAGCAACATCTCCATTGTGAGACTTCAATTGTTGTTAATGCTTTTGGCATATCGAATACGTCAAAGGTAGATATATTTAATTTTGTTTTTCTTTTTTATTATTATTTTTTATTGAATCACTGTGATATCTAGTTACACAATGTTTGAGTTTCAGTCATACAATGATCAAGCACCTATCCCTATACCAGTGCACGTTCTCCACCACCAATGTCTCCAGTATACCTTCCCTTTCCAAACCTTCCCACTGCTTCCATGGCAGGCAATTTCCCCCATATTCTCTCTCTACTTTTGGCATTAAGGTTTGCAATACAGTCACTGAGAATTTATCACATTTGGCCCTTTATGTACTTTTAATTCACATCTCCTATCCTGAATGATTCCTCCAACTATCAGTCTTAGTGATCCCTTCTCTAGTCCAGCTGCCATCTACCCCAACTCATAAGACAGGCTTCCAATTATGGGGCAATATTCCTGGCCCTTGTGTCTACTGTCCTTGGGTGTGAGTCTCATATTATGTTATTTTATATCCCACAAATTAGTGCAGTCCTTTCATGTCTGTCTTTCTCTGACTCATTTCACTTAGCATGATACTCTCCATGTCCATCCACTTATAAGCAAATTTCATTACATTCATGAGTTCATCTCTCCTAACAGCTGCATAGTATTCCATTGTGTAGATGTACCAAAGTTTCTTTAACCAGTCATCTATTCTCAGGCACTTGTGTTGTTTCCAGAGTCTGGCTATTGTGAACAGTGAAGCAATGAACATACATGTGCAGATGTCATTTTTACTGTGCTTTTTTGCACCCTCGGGATATATTCCCAGAAGTGGCGTTGTGGGGTCATATGGAAGCTCAATTTCTAGTTTTTGAAGGAATACCCATATTGTTTTTCAAAAAGGCTCAACCAGTTGGCATTCCCACCTACAGTGAGGGAGCGTCCCTTTCTCCCACATCCACGCCAACACTGGTTTCTTTTGTTCTTTTAGATGTGTGCCAATCTCTGCGGTGTGAGATGATATCTAATTGTTGTTTTAATTTGCATCTCTCAGGAAATTGGTGTTGTGGAGCATTTTTTCGTGTGCCTTTTGGCCATTTGTATTTCTGTTTTTGAGGAAGTTTCTTTTCATGTCTTCTCCCCATTTTTTAGTGGGGTTGGAGGTTTTTTCTTGTACAATTCCACTAGTGTCTTCTATATCCTGCAAATTAATCTCTTATGGGTATTGAGTAAACATTATTTCCCATTTTATGAGCTTTCTTTGTATTTTGGTCACTGTTTCTTTTGAGGTGCAGAAGTTTTTTAGTTTAATGTAGTCTCATTTGTTTATGTTTGTTTCCACTTGCTTGTCAATGGTGTTTCATCCTTAAAGATACTTTTAGCTTCAATGTCATGAAGGGTTCTGCCTACATTTTCCTCCATGTACCTCATGGATTCATGTCTTATATTGAGGTCTTTAATCCACTTTGATCTGACTTTTATACCTTGTGTTAAACAGAGGTCAGAGTTTATTTTTTTTGCAGGTACCTCTCCAGTTTTTCCCAGCATCACGTGTTGAAGAGGCTTTCCTTGTTCTACTTCACATTTCTTGCTCCTTTGTCAAATATTATCACTTGTCACTTGTCATCCCGTTGCTCATGAATTTGCTTGAGCTGGCACCAGTAACATCTCCATTCATCCCTGTTGCGTGCTAGTGTAGCCCAATGGTGTCTGCTCATTCCAGGAACACGAAGAGCCTCAAACCATTCGTTCAGGGTCTTGACAAAGAAGTTTGACCATCTCGGAGGTTGACGACCAGGCGTCTTTTGACATCCCATAGAATCTAGTCAGTAACAGCTCTAGTCCAGAGGTGGTCTGCAAATTGCATTACGTGTCTGGCCTATCTGATTTTCAACACCTTGGCAAACAAGACAGCGTCCCCGATTCTCAATCGTCGACAGAGGTTGGAACTCTAGATTCCTTCTCTCACTTGAGTGAAATGTGATATTACAAGCATAGCTCTTTTGATTCCTCTTTGGGATACCCGAATAGCGTTCTCATCCTGTTTTCAAAGGGCCCAGGTCTCTGAGGCATATGTTAGTGCAGGAAGAATGGTGGAGTCAAAAAGATATGCCCGGAGACAGAGGCTCTTTGTCCTCTTAACAACTTTTTCAAAGCATTTGAAGGTGTTCCATGCCACTCTCTTCCTCCTGCACAGCTCAGGTGCCAGGTCATTTGTCATGTTGAGTTCTCAACTTAGGTACACATAACTGCTGCATTTGGAGATGTTCATTTCATTGAGAGCAAATGGAACTTCAGGAACTAGTCCATTTCTCATGAACATTGTTTTCGTGAGATTCAGCTGTAGTCTGACCTTTTCACAATCATGGTCAAAGTTGGCCAGCATTTGTGCCGCTTGGCTAATGTTTGGTGTTATTAGAATGATGTCATCAGCGAAGCTGAGGTGGTGTAGTTGCCAGCCATCTATGCCATCTATCTTCACTCCCATTTCTTCCCATTCCAGTCATCACATGACATTCTCAAGGTGGCACTGAAGAGTTTCGATGAAATGGTATTGCCCTGCCAAACCCCTCTCTTAACGTCGATGACCACTTCCTTGTAGAATGATGAGATCCTGGTGGTGAATCCGTAATACAGCCCATGGAGGATCCTGTTGTACAGCTCATGGAGGAGGCTAGGGCTTCCATGACACTTCAGTCTCAAGAGAATCAAAGGCCTTCTTTAAATCGATGAACATTAGACAGAGCGGCATCTTGAACTCTCGCAAAACCTCAATGAGCTTGGTCACCGTGTGGATATGGTCAATCGTGCTGAATACTTTTTGGAACCTGGCTCGCTCGCATGGTTGTCCTTTGTCTAGTGGTCAGCCAATCCTATTCAGGATGACTCGAGTGAAGACTCGAGTGTAGACGATGGGCAACAAGCAGATCGGGTGATAGTTGCCCATGTGGATGTCTCCTTTCTTGTACAACAGAAAGATCCTGCTGGTTTTCCACTGGGACAGAACCTTGCATTCTATTTGGATCTCTTCAATAGCCACTTCCACCTGCCCACATACTAAATTACATAGGATGGATATGTCGTTCCTAGCCTTCTCCCTTCCGAAATCCAACACACCATTTCATCAGTAAATAAACATAACAGCACCCAGTCCAGACAAGGTCAGACCCGAACAACTGAAGAATCTGCCACCAGTACTTCTTAATACACTGGCTCAGCTTTTTACATGCTACCTGTCTAAATGCAATGTTTCCATCCCAATGGAAAACCAGCAGGACATTTTTGTTAAATATTCACTGCATCACTGTATCACTGTTATTCCTTTGTTCATTGATTTGCTCGAGTGAGTGCCAGTAACATCCTCATTCATCCTAGTCCTGAGATTTTAGCAGCCTCTCTTTACTTGTCCTTGCCAACAGTGCCAAATTGGAGGCTCTTTTAGGGTCAGTGGAATGAGACCCATCATTTTTACTGTTTATGGCATATCAAATACACCATGGGGAGCTTGCCAGGCTCTATCGTGCAGACAGGATACTCTTGGTAGTTTGCCAGGTTCTCTGAGAGGGAGAACTAGACAATAAGAGATGTAGCATTCTAGAATATTTAGCATTCTAAATATTTATTTAACTATAAATCTTCTATTCTGGGGGACAGAGTGATAGTAGAGCATTATTATCAGCTTACCCATGACCAATACCCGGGCAAACCTTATGGTCCCTTGACCCTGGCAGCAGTGATCCCTGAGTTCAGAGTCAGGAGTAAAGCCTGAGCACCACTGTAGGGTGTGGCCCAGAAGTATAGCATCTAATGAAGGGGGAAAAAATAAAGAAAGAAAAAGATTCCTGTGCAAAGACAAATTCTCACATGAAACATTTAAGGAGTCAAACAGCGGGTCCCTAAATTCCTGTTTACTGGCTTTTTCTGTGCTGCAAAAGCCTGTGGTTTCTCCTGAATCTTTATTCTTCTCTTTTGTTGCTCTCACATATTTCTTGTATGTGTGTGTGTGTGTGTGTGTGTGTGTGTGTGTGTGTGTGTGTGTGTGTGTGTGTCTGTCTGTCTGTCTGTCTCTCTGTTGTGCGTGTTGGGCCAGAAGTGGCAATGCTCAGGAGTGATTCCTAGCTCTGCACTCAAGGATCAGTCTTGGCAGGTTTGAGGAATCCTTAGGAGCAGGGGCTCAGACTTTGGTTGGCAGGTGCAAGGCAAGCGCCCTAATCTCTGTTCTATTTCTCTGGCCATTGATAAGTAAATTCTTCCCCAGCACACTAGAAGTCATCCCTGAGTAAAGCTTCCCATCTCCACAAAAAAGTATCTTCCTTCAAAAATTCAACTCAGGGGCATGATTTGTAATTTTCTTTGTAATATTTTTGTAATTTTTCTTATATATGTCCTTCACCTCTTTAGTCAAGCTGATTCCAAAGTACTTGATTTTCAGAGGTACCATTGTGAATGAGATTGTTTTTT
The DNA here is from genome assembly GCF_027595985.1 of Sorex araneus. Lineage (NCBI taxonomy): Eukaryota > Metazoa > Chordata > Mammalia > Eulipotyphla > Soricidae > Sorex > Sorex araneus. The sequence goes on along the minus strand of NC_073307.1, from coordinate 37,129,147 downwards.
AATATCTCTTTCTTCTCTTTCATCATTTGCATATGAAAGCCATGGACTTTGGGTGTTGATTTTGTCGCCTGACACTTTACTATACAAACCTATTGACAATGATGGTGGGATTGATGCTGGAACATTATATGTCTAAAACTCAACTATGAACTATGAATAACTTTGTAAATCATGTGGTTTAATAAAATAGAAATTTTAAAGGTTTAAAAAATGCTATCACTCCATAACCTTTTATTTTTATTTTATTTGGGGGGAATCATTCACAATTTTGTTTAGGGGATCCAAGTGGCACCAAAAATTGAGAGAGGATGTCCACATGCAAAGTTTAGCCCTTTGAGTCATCTGCCTATTACAAATGAGCAAATTCTCTAATGGTTTGACTTTTATTTCTATAAAGATTAATACTCTTAAATTTTTCTTAGTATTATTGACTTTTTATTCCATGATTTTTTTTTTATTTTTCAGAGTTCAAAAAATGTTGAATTAATTTGAAAACCCACAACACGCAGAGGTCTAAAGATATTCCTTTTTTAAAAAATGCTTGCCTTAGTGGGATGTAAAATAAAGAACATTATAATTTTAGGCTAATAAGAATCAAAACTATTTCTCTATTAAACAGACACAAAATAAATTCTATTTTTCTACTAACTTGAGTTTTTTAAGGTATAAATTTATGCCAGTATCTATGTTGATAGAACGTGATAGCAATCTTACTCACTGACTATTAGAAGCATTTGTATGGATAGCTTATCTTGATGGGGCAGAGAGAATTGTGTTTGAAATCACAGATAGCATTTGAAATGATAACACCTAATTGTATTGTGAATAAACTGACACCTTTGTCTAGATATCAGATCAGTTTGCTTACAAAGCAGTTAAAAATAGGTGAGGTTGAGATTTAAAAATAGCTTTTGGTAGGGAAGGGAGACAGGGACAGGGCTGGACTCCTGGGAGTCAATCCTGGCTCTCTTCAGCCCAGTGGTATGGCATGGTGCTGGGCTACACCAGACAGTGCTTTGGCTGGGCAGTGCCACAGATGTTACTAGGGGCTCACACATGCAGTGTCCCTCTTAAGCTTGACCTTTCCAACCAGCAAAAGTGTCTTTAAACATAGAAACCAATTACGTGTAAAATGATGCCATATTTCTCTCCAAAAAGACAAATCTTTAGAACCTAACACACTTTTAACTCCTTTGTCTACAGCCAAAAGCAAAGGGATTACCACTGGGCAAATAGCAAAATTGTTCATTATTGTAAGCATTGAGTTTCTGCAAGAACAGAATGTAAACCTCTTCTAGTACCTTAGGGCTCTCTTCTAACACAGGGCAGTGTATTTTAAAACAATGTATTTTGGAGGTGTTCCCAAGAAGTTCTCAGGAAGCCCAGGTGCCTCATCAGTCATAGCAAACTAAGTCTAAAGTTTAATGCATGGCCTGATGATGCAATGTTACTCCAACTCAGTGGTACCCAAGGAGTCCAGGGCTATCATCTGTTGTACTCAGGAAATGTGGTGGGAATCTAAAATGGGTCCTTGCACATGCAAGGCATGTGTCCATAATCCTGCAACTTTCTCCCAGGTTCTATATAATGCATTTTTAATATTAACAATATTAGGGATATTTACTTATAAGGGTGGTCATGTCTTTTGTGGCTGAGAATATACTGTAGGAACTTAACTCTTGTTTCTGTTAGTTAGGCTATGGTCAAGTTGACTTTTCTACCTGTTTTTTCACTTAAAGTTATGGTTTCCAAGAATCAGTGACATTAAGCGAGGGCTTCCTGTATTTCTTAACTCCTTTTCTAGATATTAAATATAGCACTTGTAGCACTGTCATCCCGTTGTTCATCTATTTGCTCGAGTGGCACCAGTAATGTCTCCATTGTGAGACTTCTTATTACTGTTTTTGGCATATCAAATACGCCACAGGTAGTTTGCCAGGCTCTGCTGTGCAGGTGGGATACTCTCGGTAGTTTGTCAGGCTCTCTGAGAGGAATGGAGGAATCAAATCCAGGTCAGCCATGTGCAAGGCAAACACCCTACCCGCTGTGCTATCACTCCAGTCCCAATATAGCACAAACTTTTATTAAAAATTCTAGGTCTTTTGGAAACCTGGAAGTATCTGCCAATGCTGGACATACATTCCTTCATGATTATTGTCCACTAGAACAGCATCACGAGCACCCTTCTCTCTCTGTAGCATCAGCTCTAATTTTTCTAATAGTCTCCCAAGAGAATATGTGTAAAAAACTAAAGAACGCCGAGGGGCGAGTGCACTCGCGGGCTCTCCGGGCGGCTCTGTCTCACCACCCGCGTTCGGTGCTCTGGAACTGCAGTGTGTGGACTGGATAGGGACGGCCGGTGGTCAAGGACAGGCGAAGGAAGAACGAGGACCAAGCTGGTTGCTGATTAGTTACCGTTTATTCAATCTTCAATCTTTCTCATCTTCCGCACTCCCAGCTCCGGCTTCTCTCTGGATCTACTGCTCAACTGCTGCCTCTCTCTGGCTTCTCTCTCTCCTCCCACTTGTCTCTCCCACCTTGCCCTCTAGGCTACAACCAGCCAGGTAGCCAAATTAACATAAGAAAGCCCTTCCTGAGGGCAGGGCACTCCAAAGCCCTTCCTCACTCTTAAGGTTTTTTTCTTTTCCTTAGTCCAGGAACTTATTAACATCTTAATACTAGTTATTTTTGTATGGACATAGCAAGGGATACATTGAGGCTTGCAAGGCTGCTCTCCTGGCAACATCTTGCCACAGGCTCAGACCACAGCACTCAGGCCAGATTAATCATTCCTCACCCTAGCAGGGTCCAAATCTAGTATCACTGTTTGGATCATGACAGCATTTGTCCATGATCAAGCTCTTAACTTATAGTTAAGCATTAGGCACTTTGGCCAGGCCCATCTCGATGCCAGGGTAGCACACAACTCACCGCTTGCCCTGGGTCCTTCTCGTCCCACGTCGTCGGGACCCTGCTTTGGGGATGCTAGGAAGTAAGGGCAGCTGAGGCTTAGGTCAAGAGAACAGATGCCCTGGAGGAAAATATCATGTAGAGTCAAATGACTCCCAGGTTACAAAAGCATAACATTTGTTAAGTCTTCCTGTGTCCATACAAAAAGGACTTGCTCTGAATAAACTATGCAAAGGACTCAAGGAGAAGAGAAAAACATTATTTACAAGTCAACAGAACACTAAGAAAGAAGCTACAAATAAACAAAGAGGAATAGGAGCACTGTAACGGGAGTAACCCAATAAAGCTAAACTACTGAGGCTATGTTATCCTACATATGTAAGTTTTTATTGCCTCTGATCATCTTCTGACTTGACTCTCTTAATCTGTGTAGCTCCTGAGTTGACAATCTTTGATTTTAATGGTTCCTTCTCCAGACAGAACCAAATCTTATTAGATCACTTGGTGTAAGGGCTGTTACCTGTGTCCTTCAATTTTAGAGTCAAATTGTTGGTGCAGTAGGTAATCTGTCCATATCAGCTTTGCTTTGTTTTATCCAGTATATGAAAAAAAAAGAGTTATTGAATTCAAGATTGTGAGATTCAGGGCATTGAGTTGAGATGGATTGAGAATGATGTATTAACTTATGTTGTATCCTGCATATGTGTAACACATATTCTAAATATTAAATCAGAAGTCAACTATTTTTTTTTCAATTTTATTGAATCACCTTGAGATAGTTACAAGCTTTCATGTTTGGGTTACAATCTCACAATAATCAAACAACAATCCCTCCACCAGTGCACATTCCCCACCACCAATATCCCTTGTATACCCCCCATTTCCCACCCTCCCCCTGCCTCCATGGCAGACTATTTTCCCCATACTCTCTCTCTACTTTTGGGCATTATAGCTTGCAACACAGACACTGAGAGGTCATCATGTTTGGTCCATTATGTACTTTCGGCATGCTTCTCCCATCCCAACTGGTTCCTCCAGCCATCATTTTCTTAGTGATCCCTTCTCTATTCCATCTGCCTTCTACCCTTCACTCGTGAAGCAGTCTTCTAGCTATGGGGCAAACCTCCTGGCCCTTGTATCTACTGTCCTTGGGCGTCAGCCTCATGTGATGTTATTCTATACTACACAAATGAGTGCAGCCCCAGAAGTCAACTTTTATTTTTACTTTTAGACACACTTGAAAATCTTTTATTTAGGAAAAATGCATATTTATACAGTGCCATACATTCGTCACACAATTCCAAGAGATTCTTGATCCCACTGAAACATCTTGGGGTTCACAAATCTTAGGTATAGATACCATGCTCAAATAAAGGGCTGGCTTGAGAGTCTCTTGCCCTCTATCCTAAAAGAAGTTTTACCTTTTGTGACTAAGTGGATATTTGTGAGCTCATCTGATTCCATTTATATGTCCCATGTTCAAGATCTTATGAATCTTGAAGATCTCACCTCTGTTTTATACTGTTCATGTAGATACACACTTGGGTAGAGTGTCAGCTCTTTCAGGGATATCCAGAGAGAGCCAACCTTTTTTCCAGTGTGTATTCAGTTGTGTTGTGCATTTACCCACTCCAGTCACCAGTACACTCATTTGTGTGGCTGTGTCTTCTCTAGCTGTAGGGTTAGAGCTCCCCCAGATCACCTGAAAGAGAGACAGGTTTATCATCTCTGCTTGGAGTCATAGATAAGGATAAATTCTTCATACACACCTTCGGACTTTGTGGCCAAAGCTTCACAACTCTTTCTTGGTGGGCAAAACTCAATAGAGCAAGTGAGAAACTCTCTCAGAATCCATCTGGATCCTATATAGAGAATCTTGGGGAAGAGCTTCCTGCAGTATGGGCTGAGAAGCACTGCTGTTTAGTCAACTGACTCTTGAAGTGTACTGGCACTGGGACCAATTTAAGGCATTGCCATTTTATTCTGAATTATTGAAGTATACTTGGTTGAAGGTATAGCCACACCCTTCCTTTCAACCAGTTCTCCAGTTTCATATTCTGGTGTCTTTGAATGTCCACATACAGTGAGACAGAGAGACCCTGGGTGAAATAAAAACCACTAAATCATTGCTTACTATTTTACTATTACATATTTCCCTTGAGCTTTTTTATCAGGTATAAAACAGCTGCTTTACAGTTCTCCATAAGATGAGTTGCAGAGAACAATCATGAAAAAGGGTTTAAAAAAGAGCATGTACTTATTTCTTAAAAAATGTAGTGTCTCCTGTTTTCCCTACAATGTCCAGTCTTTAATCTTTGGCATTGCAACCTCTCTGCCTGTGGTAGAGTTGTCATGGCTTCTGTTTAATGTTGATGAGTTTCAAAGGGTCATGCTCCAAATGTGGTTTCTTCATGGGCTTGAGTTTGCTGGTGTTGTTTGATGTTTTACCTCTTGCTAGTCCCATAAGTCCGGAGATGGCCATGATAAATAGCTATCATGGGAAAGCGATAATAATTCAGAGATAGGGTATGAATTATGTTCTCACTCATACAAAAGTAAGGATTCTCTTATCTTTACTCCTTAATTTCTTAATTTTCTTAATTACAAAAGAATTCTGTCTTAAGAGTTTATAAAACACAAGGTGATTTGTTACTTACTACAAAATACTTTGCTGCAAGTCTTTCCTTGTTCAAGTTGTTGGCATTATTTTGTTCATGTTGATAGGGTTTTAAATAAAAGATTTCAGTGCCCTATTAAATATTGAAGATGTTTTCCTTGAACACTTTGTTCTGTAACACTTTGTTACGGAAATAGCAAGCAAGTGAAAATTGTCGTTGAATGTGCACACCAGGCACACACTATGCAGAGGTAAAACATGCAGCTCCGCCACCCTCACTCTCGTACCCTTCTATTAGCATGATATCTTCACAGCCTTTGAACTACTGCAAAGCCCTTGACTTTCACACCTGTGTAAACACAAAAAAAGGGGGGCACCGGGAAGCAGTACTCTCTCTCTTCCCCACCGCCTGCGTTTGGTAGTCTCGAGCTGCTTCCCCCACCCCAGGGAGGTTGATGGTGATGAGGCGAAGGAACGAATGAAGGCCAGGCTGGTTGATCTCAGTTGCAGTTTATTCCATTCCCATCTCCATTCTCCTCTGATTCTCCTCCTGCTTCTTCTTCCCCAATGCTACTTCATTCTCTTTCTCACTCTAGATCCGGATCTCAATCCGGATCCCCCGGATCTGGCCCTCCCAGCCCACTCTTACAGCCTGGTTAAATTTCCCAGCAAGAGGGATTGGGGCTTACACATAGGTGTGGTCACAATCAATAGGGTTAAAGTTCTTTCCCTCAGAGGATGCTGCTTCTAGGACTGATCATCTTTCAGCAGGAAGACTCACCCAAGAGCAGAATCCCATGGGTGTGTTTCTCCTCTCCTTGTCCAACTAACATATAAGCATTCATAATATTAATCATTTTGTATGGACACAGTAAGAGATACATTAAGCTTATAGAACTGCTCTCCTGGGGCCATCTCGATCTCAGACTACAGTGCTCAGGCCAGATTTGTCTTTCCTATCCCTAGCAGGGTCCTAACCTCATCATCACTTTTAGATCATGACAGCATTTGTCCATGATCAAGCTATTAACTTATAGTTAAGAATCTTGGCTCTTTGGCCTGGCCCATATTGATGCCAGGGTAGCTCACAGCTTGCCCTGGGTCCCTTCAGTCCCACATCAGGACCTTCCTTTTGGGGTGCTAGGAACTAAGGGCAACTGAGGCTTAAGTCTAGAAAGCAGATGCCCGGGAATGAATAATATTTGAAGCCAATTAAATCCCAAGTTACAGAAGCATAATATTAATTGTCTTCTTGTGTCTATACAAAAAGGACATTGCTTTAAAGTAAACTATTCAAAAGACAAAAGGAGAAGAGAAAGGCAATGTTTCAATCATACATATAAAATCATAGATTTCTGAGGAATCTGACCGTTCAAGTTAACAGAGTCTGATTAGGGGGTAAAGGTAATACACTGGTTGAGAAAGAAAGCATGGAGAGGAGTTTACAGATAAATGCAGTGGAATGGAAGTGCCTCGAGAGCACTGTGATAAACCTAAGCTTCCTGTGGCAAGGGGAATAGGACATACCAATGTTGTCTTAAAATGTTTAGATTATTACCACATAAACATAAACTCTCTATGGCAAGGGAGAAAGGACAAACCAATGATATCCTACACACATCAGTGTGGATTCTCACTCCAACTCTTCCCTCACGCATCCCTTCTTCTGCTTGAGCTTGCTGAAAGAAAAGGGCCATGTCTTGTGTACTCTCTCTCCATCATTCACAGGTGAGCCTCTAGAGCTGAGGATCTCAGCAGAAGCAAAGAGAAGTCAGAACTTTGGTGCATGTCTGTGCTTCTGAGTGCCACTGTTCTCACATATTTTTTTATGTCTATCCCATGACTGCCAAAACCTCACTCCCTGGAGTTCCCTCTTTGGGGAATGATTTTCCCTTCTCCTTGGTTGAAATTCTTTATTTTTTATCCAGTCCCCACAGCATCATGTTTTAGCAGTGGGTCGAAGGAAAAAGTGTGTAGAAACTGGGGTCTTTTGAGCTGGTTAAAATTCTGGCCCTGCCATTTATTAGCTCTGTGATCTTGGGCACATTACTTAACCTCTAAAATCCAATTTTCTCATCTGTAAAATGGAGATAGTAACGATTATTTATAGGACTGCTGTGATGAGTACATGAGATAAAATCCATCAAAGTGCCTGTGATAATGCCAGCCACATGGTAGTATTTAATCAATGTTCACTCCCTCCCCCATAAGCACTGCCTTGGCAGGGGCACAGCACCTCCCTCCTACAGAGTCCCAGGAAGAAGAAATATGATAACACTGTTACATGTCTATTAGCTGTCCCCTTAAATTGTAAAATATAGGAAGACAACACTTCGATTTCTGATCTGGGCAAAGTGTGTGTTCTATTTTCTTTTGAGCTGAAATAGAAGAGCTATATATATATGTATACATATATATATATATGTATACATATATATTCCTGACTTATGTGTTATATAACCTAGACTATGACACTTATATATATATAGTCACTTCTCTGGATATGTTATTTGCCCACCTTTAATCCATTCCTGTTTTCTTCCTGCACAGTAAAGATTCCCTAATGAAGATAAGTTTGATATCCCAGTCATATCATCTCTCACAAGTAGCTCTTTACATTGATTTGACTTAACTCCTTGGCCAGTCGTTGGTGTGTCCATCTCATCTACTACATTCTGAGCTTCCCAAGGTCATGCCATCAACTTCTCTGTTTTCCTCTAAAGCTCCTGGCAGAGAGATTTGTACAGAGATACTCATTGATTGCTCTTTTATGCTCCCAAAGAGAAGTCTCAAAGTAAGCATGCTTATTTTCAAGATTAAAATATTGGGGCATAAAAGGCATTCTTCTCATTTTAAACATTCATGTTTGCTTTATCATCTCGAGCCTTATCAATCTTTAAATGTGTTACTCTGGTCAGCTTCATGTTTATTCTGCCTGATGGTGAGTCTAGAGTGCTTAGAGCCAATCTTCCTAGCCTTGTAGGACCTCATGAAAGGCTTGCAACCTGAATTCCCAAAATAACCTTAACAAAGTCCCTTATCTCTTCAAGAACAAAGAATCTTAATTAGGCCCAAACCTCTGCCTTGAGAGATGGTCTCTAAGATCCCATAGTCCTAACACTTGATGGCAAATCAGAAAAGGTATTTTATGGACTTAAGGGCTTCTGCTAAGCCTAGTGTGTCAGGGAGTGGCCCTACCCTGAAACTTCTAGGAATCATCTCAGACACTTGACAAGTAGAACTTGACTGCTGTTACTGCCATAGACCAATAGGAGCCTATAAAACTTCCTCCACTCATGCAGGGGAGAGGGACCTCAGCTAATGCAGTTTACTCATCTACCACCTACCATCAGCCATGGCACTCCTCTGGTCTTGGGCATAATTCAACAGCTCAGATTCAGTATCTTTACTCTAAGAGACATGTAAATCTCAGAAGTCAGAGTAGTAGTTCTCTTTCAGAAGAAAAATAATAATTGTAGGGTTTTCATCATAATTGTTCTGGTTTAATATGGAGTTGGTAGTATGAGGACATACTATAAGTCTTCACACTTCAGAAAAAAATAGAACCAAATATGGACCCATTTCTATGGATTTCTCAACCCCTCTCTAAATGAAGTGATAAAGTAAGAAACCAGCCCCATTTGTGGCGCAGAGTAAACCCATTATAGTTTTTCTATTAAAACCAAAACATTACTTGTAGCACTATCACATGAACTCAAAATGTGCATGCATCTAAGTCTAATCAGAGGTAAAGTTTTCTCTCCATTGTGAACTGAAATCTAGTAGTTATTCCTAGGGCCCTCACTTCAACACATACCTTATACTGCTGGATTTTATTTTTCTTTACAAAGTCTATGTCTTTGACTTTTTATTGAGCAGGTCCTTAATTGTGTGAATAAAACTGTTGCATAAAATAAGTGGTTCTAATTTGGAAATAGGACCATCTGTTCAAAGACAATAAGGGAAAAAATGCAGAGGTAGGAGTAGAAAGATGAGAAATCAGTATATAAATGTTTGCTTTAGAAATGCAAAAAAAAAGAGCATTTTGTACCCTAATTATTCAGGTTTCTTTAGTCTCTTTTCAAACCAAGATTTGTTTACTAGAGGCATTACAATTTAGTGAGACAAATTAGACTAAACTTTTTTATCTCGTGTGGTTTGCACATGCACTGATTGAACTAGTATTTCTTCCAAAGATTGCCTGGGAAGATAAATGAACAGGAGGAGCAATTAGGGTAAGGAAAAACTAAAGATTGGCTGACATGATTTAAGTTTACCACTAAGGCAGTTTGTCATTTTGTCTCTATAATCTCTATCAGAATTGACTAAAACAGTAAACATAAATCATTATACTAATTTATTTCACAACAATGTGGTCTGGGAAAAGAGGATTTCATTCTTTTTTTCCCTGAGACTTTGGGGATTGAGGCAGCCACGTTGAACCTACTTTCATTTATATATTGAGGAGAAAATGAAAGAACCAAAGAAAAGCACCTTGGTTCCTCGAAACAATGCTTTAGGATGGCAAACCATATAACTTTTATTACCCTTTGCTGAAATAATTTTGGGCTGTGTGTTAAAAATGGCTCAACATTGATTGCATCATTTAAAAAGCAAAACTTAATTCTTATGGTCGAGAAGTAATCAAACAGGCTGCCGAAAGTGATTTTTCAAATAGTAGTTAATAAGCCAGTACGCTTTTTCTCTGAAGATGCCTTTGTGACCACAGGGAGTCACAATGCCATAAACTGTCTGAGGGTTCTTATGAAATATCAATACTCCTGTTAATTAGACTGCATCTGTGCCCACTGAATACGGAGTCCAACTCTGATGACTCACCCAAGCCCTGCACCATCGTAAGCCTGGACACAGTGCCCCAGCTGACTACTTCAACCACAGTGGAGTCATTGGATAACTTATGAGGAGGAGGAGCTGTGTGGGGGTTATTTTTCTAGGTAGAATTCTTCTTTTAGAGACTGGCGATGTGCCTCAGGTGTTGAGCACATGCCTTTCAGGTGTGAGGCTCTAATTTCCATTCTGCATCCCCGTAAAATGAATGAATGAATTTTTTTAAAAAGTCACAGATGTCGATATATATGTCTAAGGTGATTATAGATGAATAATTATTAAATATTCATCCAGTTTCTGACAACTCTTTTAAGAACTGTTAGTACTTTTATGAATGTATATGTAAACAAGTTTGTGTACATATATATTTTAAGCTCTAATAAATGAATGTAAAAAAAGAATGTATCACAGTGAAATTAAGGTTTATATTTGAAGTATGTTTGTCACAATTTTGTGGAGCATTTCAAGGAATTTTAAAGCTAGAAATAGTGCACACTAACCACATAGATGGCAGAACCTCCTGCTCCTGTGCAAGGCTGTCTTCACGAGTGCACTTTGGAGGGGGGTGGGTTGATTTTCCCTCTCTGCCCCAAGCAGAGCCCTGGCAGCCAAAAACCTCCAGAACCCAGCCACAGCCATGCTCAAGGCCACTCTCCACATGCTCGGATGAGCCTCACCCATGAAGGAACCGACAAAGGAACCCAGGTATGTGGGACCCCTGGCTGAGATCTCCAGCTTGCTGGATAGGGACTGGGCCTCCTCTGCCCAGATCCCCAGTTTTCCAGTAGGTTGGCAGTCACACCGCAAATTTTGCTCCCCTCCCCCCCACACACCATGTAATCTCATCAATGGCCAAGATCCAGAAACTATAAAACAAAAGCTCCCAGAAGAGAGTAATGCAGAATCTCACAGAGCAGAGTGAGGCAAGCTACCCATGACGTATCCAATATGCCAAAAGCAGTAACAATAATGGGCCTCATTCCCCTGACCCTGACATGATGGGAATGAATGGAAACATTACTGGCACCCGCTCAAGCAAATCGATGAACAACGGGATGACAGTGATACAGTGAACCACATAGATTTTTTTTTTAACACACTGTCCATCAACACCTCTATATGAGGGGACTAGTCAGGTAAACTTACAACTTAAAACTTTCTGTTTTCTTTGACCTAGGTGGCCACGCTTTAGTGCGGCCACTTTGCTGCTGATCAACCAAGATCTGGAGGCCAGCTAGACTACTTTTGGTCCCAGCAAGGGCTTGCAGCCATGTCTCTAGACTGTGAACTGAGCCATAGCCCCATGCCAGCTGAGGAGGGGAAATATCCTTCTTTCTCAGTTTTTTTTTCCCTTTTCAGGGGGAAGCGGCATGGCGTATGCCATATTATGAGGACTACTAAGCAGGTATGAACTTGGTGGCACAGGAAGGAGGAAAAATTTAAAAATGTGTTATGAACTTGAAACAGCGGGATGCTTGGGCAATCTCGGGCCAGAGCCAATACCGGCTCGCACTCCGCCAAGATTTGACCCAGGTGGCCACACTTTTGTGCGGCAGCTTTGCTGCTGATTGACCAAGATCCGGAGGCCAGCTAGACTACTTTTGGTCCCAGCAAGGGCTTGCAGCCCTGTCTCTAGACTGTGAACTAAGCCATTGCCCCATGCTGCCCCAGGAAGGGAAAGGATGCAATTTCTAACATAAATCTCCCTGGACTTAATTACTAAAACACTAAAATACATAAATCCTAAACCTGCAATAAGAGACTGCATATCTCTTCATTCTCAGCAATGGAAAACTAATTATCAAATGCTTCTTTCTCAGTAGGGCTGGTTTTTTTTTTTTTGGTGGGAAACTCCAACAACAATAGTGAGTTTTGTGTTGATATATGGAATGTAATCAAGGTAAAGAGAAAATGAAGTGAAATTTATCAGTTACGCAGGTGGGGGTAGGGAGGTGGGGGTGGGAGGTATACTGGTGTTTTTGGCGGTGGAATATGGGCACTGGTGAAGGGACGGGTGTTTGAGCATTGTATAACTGAAACATAAGCCTGAGAACTTTGTAACTTTCCACACGGTGATTCAATAAAATAACAAAAAAAAAAAACTTTCTGTTTTCAAGGGAATTATAACTTAGGATAGTATGGAGAGAGAAGTATAAATGATAAAAGTATAGGGTAGAATCTCAAGTGTTCTTTTGGTTGGACAGTGGCAGAATGTTGGAGATAGAGACAAGTTCCACTTGATTGCAACAAGTGGAAGAAATTCTACTAATATATAGCAGTGAGGTGGGTCTCCAAGGCTTAGTATGATTTCTTTTCCAACGCCAAAGCATTAGTAAGAGTCATGGCACAGGAGATTAAATTTCTGAAATCATTTCTGAGAAATGAAGGGGTGTGTCAATTGTACTAGAACTCAAAATAATAATCCTTCCTGGAACTACCAAGAGCACTGACTATTAAGAGCCTTAGAATCCTGAAAAAATAAAGTAAAAGCATTTTTAAGTATAAAGTTTTATTTATATCTAGTAAAAATGACTAGACATAAGAACAATGTACCAATCTTTAAAAAATGACTAAATAGGGGTTGGAGCAATAGCACATCGGGTAGGGCATTTGCCTAGCACGCGGCCGACCCAGGTTCGATTCCCAGCATCCCATATGGTTCCCTGAGCATCGCCAGGAGTAGTTCCTGAGTGCATGAGCCAGAAGTGACCCCTGTGCATCTCCAGGTGTGACCCATAAAGCCAAAAAAAATGACTAAATATAAAAACAATGTACCAAAAGTGAATGGTTTTCTATAATGTAGTGACACTCCTTTAAAAAATACAATAGACAGGGACCGCACGCATGTGCGGCCTCTCCGCAGCTGCACAAGCGTGAATCCAGACCCAGCAAAACCTCTTTCGGCGTGGGCAACTCCTCGCAGAATGTCTCCAGCCTGAGAACTAAGCCTCGGCCCCGTGCCCGCCCAGGAGGGGAAAGGTATTTCTCTCTCTCTCGCCTCTTTCTCTCCGGGGATGAAGGGCGCGGTGGCCGCCATATTAAGACAACCACAGATTGGGTTTTCAAGCCTGCAATTATCTAATATCTGGAAGAAATCTCCCTGGACTTCTTGTTAAATTACAGAAATTCAAAACCACGCGGCCGCTACTGCGCGGCCGCGCGACCTTATTTGTCTTCACAGTAGGTCTGAATCTAGTGGGGTACTCCTAACAACAATAGTGAGGTTTGTGTTGCAATATTGAATGTAACCAAAGTAAACAGAATGTAAAATGAAACTTATCAGTTACAAGGTAGGGGGTGGGGGGGGCGGATGGGAGGTGTACTGTGTGGGTTTTTTTTTTTTTTTGGTGGTGGTATATGGGCACTGGTGAAGGGATGGTTGTTTCAGCATTGTATAACTGAGACCTAAGCCCGAAAGCATTGTAATATTCCACACGGTGATTTAATAAAATAAAATAAAATAAAATAAAAATAAAAAATAAATAAAAAATACAATAGAAAACACAAAAATTCTCACCATATCAACTCTATCAATAAAAACTTAAATAACAGCAAACTTATTAAAGCTCTCCAAAAATAATTTAATTACATTAAAGTTCTTAAATTAGACTAGTAAATCAGAAAAAATAAGTCACATTCAGCATCAGAAAATTAAATGTCATGAAAGTGTTAATATCTCCAAAGTAATCATATCAAGTACCAAATAATTTTTTAAAATTTTATTTTCATAGAATTGTTCACAGTAATTGTTTACATTTGGTATTTCAACATCAATCCCACCACCATTACCTTCCCACCACCATTATTTCAAATTTTCCCACCACCACCCAAGTCTGCCCCATAGGAAAATGCTAAATAATTTATTTTTTATTGCTTGTTATGAATAGTGTTAAATGTCTCAGGAAAACAGAAATGTGCTCCTGGAATTCTAAAATTTTTAAATAGTTGGAGTCCGAAGACATCTCTGCGACTTGCTGCTGTCTTCCAAGATTCATTTGTGAGTCTCTAAATCATGGCTATTAATGTGCTTAAATGGCGCCCAGAGGCAGTTCCTGGGTGTGACTGCCAGGAAACCAGAAGGGTGGGGAGATGGGGGGAGGTCACTCATCCCTGATTCCTGAAGTTTTCAATCACTAGTCCTGCATACCTGGGTTTTTTAGCAGACTTTTTTTTCCTGTGTGGGGTGCTCAGGACAAGCAAGCCTGTGAAAGTCAGCCTTGAGCATGGTGGTGATTGGGTTCTGGAGGTTTGTGGGGTTCACTCGGGGCAGGTAGAGGGACACACCTGCTCCCTTTCTAAGTGCCCCGGTGAAGTCAGCCTGGTGAGGAGTGGGGAGACATCTCTGTGTCATGCTGCTCTCTTCTAAGAATCATTTGTGAGTCTCTGATTTTGATCTCTTTTGAGATATATTTATGGGTCTCTGGAGCAAGGTCAATAAAGAAGCTTGTATAGCTGAGCCAGAAGTGGTTTGTGAGCATGATTCCCACATACCTAATTTTTGACTGTTTAATTTCTCAGGGAACTTGATCCCAAGTTGTTGGGGTCTGGCCAGAGGCACAGAGGCAGCACCATCAGACTGCTGATGCACTCACCTGAGGTACAGGATGACTTGCTGGGCGGCATTGTACCCTCCCCCCAGATAGGGGGCAAAAAAGGTACAAAGAAGAAGAAGGAAAGAAGAAACAAGGAGCAAGGTAAAGAAGAGAAAACCACAAACTACACTATATTTTTCATCATACATAAATGTATATGTACATATTAAAAGCATGAAGTAGTGAAATTGCAAAGTAAATGAAGAATAAAGTTTACTTCTGAGAAAACTGGGGGGCAAAAAATAAACATCAATATTATTATTAATTTGTCCATAGTATTTCTATTTAAGCAAATATATTTGTTTATTAATCTAACAATGACATATTTATTTAAATTTTTAAGAAGCATAAAATATTGTTGGAATTCCTATAGTAACAGCTAATGACATGTTCCCTCCAATTTATACCCAAGTGTGTGTTTCTGATTATTTTTATTATTTTTTGAGCTCTGATTATACTCTGTAACCAGCAAAATATTTTTTAATAGATGTGATTAAATGAAAGACTTTAAGATAGATTAGTATGGATTTTACAAGTGGGTTCAATGTTTTCACAGGAATCCTGAACAGAGAAAAAGCCTGAGTCAGACACAGGAAAACAAAGGTTGCAGAGGTAAGAAAGGAGGAGAGGGCTTGAATCCCAGGAATGAGGAGTCCTCATTTCCAAAGTTTGAAAAGACCAGAGTACCACTTCTCCCTTAGAGCCTTTCAGAAGTAATAGCAGCAATTTTGCCTCAAACTTGATTTTAGCCAAGTGAACCCCACTTCAAACTTCTGTCTTATGGTGTAAAAAATGATCTGTTGGTGCTCTTCCAGGCCACTGAGTTCACTTGGGGGCAGTGATAGGAAAGTAATGTATCTCCTTCATAACTGAAGAATGACTCCTGGACTTCCCATGTATAGAGGCAGTGTTGCAACCATTGACATCTTGCTTTGGGTCTACATTTACAAGTGAATAAAGAATGTTTGGGCTTTTATGAGAGAGCCAGACCTTGTGTAGTTTTTCTAAACTGAGTTCGTGCCACAAGTATGTGCAATTTATTGGTAAGGATCTGTCATGAAAAAAATCAAAATCACAATGAGGTTGTGCCTGGATATGCTGGGAAGTTTCTAGAATGAAGTTAGTGAGGCTGTAGAGAGGTCAGCTTCACTCTGCTGAATGGTCTCTTGAAGCTCGTTATAGCAGGCACAGTTGCCTGCAAAAACATGTAATACTATAATATAAGGTCATGCCTCAAAGGATAACATGCAGTCCAGTTGAAAGATACTTTCTATAGTAGGGAAAATAAACTATTTCTTAAAAAGTCAAAACAAGAAAACGAGAGGTAGCTGAGTTAGTACAAAATTTTAAGCTTTAGCCTTAAATGTAGCTCAACCTGGTTGTGTCTCTGGCAACTCATAAGGTCCTAGAGCACTGACAGGAGTGACCTTTGAGCCACACCTCAGTAGTTTCTGAGCATCGCCAGGTGAAGACCTAATTCTCCTCCCTCTGCCCTATCATCCAGAAAAGAACAAACAGCTTGACATTCTCAGCAAACAGACTAACTAAAACTCAGTTTGTCTTGCATTGGTGACAAAATACAGAGTTTGTTTACCTAACCAAACTGGATCTTCCTGGTTAATGTTCTTTAGGCTTTTATGGTAACTGATTTATAAACAGTCTCCAACCTTGAGTCTTATATTTACAGAATAGGTTAAGGATTAGCCTCATACTTGGCAGAGTCAAAATATCAAAGTTTTTCAAAGTTACTTATTAAACACTCTGGTGACTTAGGACATATGGTTTTATAGACAACTTAACCCTAGCTGAATAGAAATAGTTGTGTTCTAGAATTCTTTTGCTAACCCCAAGGACCAGGGGTAAGTCCCTAGATGATACTGGCATTTCTGGTAGGAACCCTGCCCTCATAAATCTGGTGGAAAGTCCTGAAGCCACTGAGCAGTTACAAAGATGTTACGTTACTTTCCTACAATTATTCCCAAAAGTGACTGTGAATTCAGTGGCCTGGAAGAACAACAACAGATCATTTTTACAACATTATAAGGCATATGTTTGAGGTGGACTTCACTTGGCGAAGGTCAAATTGGAGGCAGGACCACCATTCTTTCTGAAGTCTTTAAGAGAGATGCAGTTCCTCATGGTGATTCAACAAAAAATTATTTTAAAAAAGGATAAGCAGTTCCTTAGTTGTTTCAGATTTTATAGTGATTTTGATAAAGCACTAGGCAGAGGAATCCAGGTGTGTGGGACCCGGGGCCAAGATCTCCAAGCCTGCTTGGATCGGGACTGGGGCTCTTCCGCCCAGACCCCCCATTTTCCAGTAGCTAGGTGGTCACACCCAGAAACTGCCCCCAGCGCTGTGTAATTCCACTGATGGTCAACATCCAGAGACTATGAGACTAAGCTCCCGGAAGACATCTGATAGCCTAATTCTTCCCTTTGGAGAACCTGGCAAGCTACCGAGAGTTTCCTGCCTGCGTGGGAGAGCCTGGCAAGTTCCCCGTGGTATATTCATATGCCAAAACCAGTAATAATGATGAGTCTCATTCCCTGACCCTGAAAGAGCCTCCATGTGGCACCATTGGGCAGGATGAGTAAAAAGAGGCTTCTAGGGCTGGAGCAATAGCACAGCGGGTAGAGCATTTGCCTTGCATGCGGCCGACCCGGGTTTGATTCTCAGCATCCCATATGGTCCCTTGAGCACCGCCAAAGGTAATTCCTGAGTGCAGAGCCAGGAGTAACCCCTGTGTGTTGCCAAGTGTGACCCCCCGCAAAAAAAAAAAAAAGAGGCTTCTAGAATCTCAGGGCTAGGACGATGGTACTGAGAAAATCGACAATCAATGGGATGATGATGATGATGATGACAAAGCACCATGTATTTGGCTAATTACCATTATAATCTTAACAGTGTGGTTAAAAACATAATTTAAAAGGAGCAAAGAACTCCTTCTAGGAATGTGAGAATTAAAAGCATAAAATGTAAAGTATCTTTCAAATAGTTAAAATTAAGAGTTGAGCTGGTGCCACACGTGTGCAGCCTCTCCGCAGCTGCACGGACATGATTCTAGAGGCCAACTAAACTACTTTTGGTACCGGCAGCTTCTTGCAGAAATGTCTCTAGACTGTGAACTAAGCCGCAGCCCCATGTCTGCCCAGGAGGGGAAAGGTTTTTCTTGCCGGGAGCGAAGGGCATGGCAACCACCAGCTTATGAGGACCACTCATGAGAGGTACAAGCTTGCAATGATCCAATTTCTTCCAGAAATTTCCCTAGACTTACTTAGTAAAATACAGAAATCCAAAACCACATGGCTGCGACCTCTTATCTCTTCAGGTCTGATTCTGGGGGGGAAACTCCAAACAATAATAGTGAGTTTTTATTGAAATATTAAATTTAACCAAAGTAAAGAGAAAGTAAAGTGAAATTTATCAGTTACACAGGCAGGAGTGCAGGGGCTGTGGTGGTGGGAGGTATACTGGGGTTTTTTTGGTGGTGGAATATGTGCGCTGGTGAAGGGATGGTTGTTTGAGCATTGTAAAACTGAGACTTAAGCCTGAAAGCTTTGTAATTTTCCACACGGTGACTCAATAAAAATAGTAATTAAAAAATTAAGAGTTGATTTTAATTTTAAAATGATCACTTCCAAAGCTCTGCGTGATATGCATCCTGGGAGACAGGGCCTGTGTGTGGGGCTCACAGGCAGGCAGTTCTCAGTGTCTGAGCAGCACCTCACCCTCCAGGCTGAGCATTGCATGAGTGTCACTAACGTCACTGGAAGGCCACCGGGGCCCTCAAGCACTGTTTGGAACACTCCCTTTCCCTGCAAATAGTACATGATTATCTTCCTAACTGTACTGTTTGTACAGGCAATGCAATCACAGAGATAGATACATACATCTGACCACTTCCCCATCTCTTTAAGTGTTACTTTCCATGGCAGGTCTCAGCCTTTTATTTCTATTTTTCTGAGGGTTCCTTTAAACTCCCTAGTGAAGGAAATCTGCAGGGAAAGTAGGTGTAGCATACAAGGCACATGCCCTGGGCTGGAGGAGCAATCTCAGTTAAAAAAATAAATAAATAAACATAGCTATCACTTAACAGATAATGTGGATGACGTGAGAGAAAAGAAATATTGGACTGGACTGAACAGAAAGATGGGTTGGAGAAAGAGTGGTCATGAGTCCTTCAGTGACCAGTGGTGGTAAGTAACTTTGTACATCAGTACCAAAACTTTGAACAGGATAGAACCTTATCTAAACTAATTTTTATTTATTTATTTATTTATTTTTATTTATTTATTGGCTTTTTGGGTCACACCTGGCGATTCACAGGGATTACTCCTTGCTCTGCACTCAGGAATTACCCCTGGAGGTGCTCAGGGGACCATACGGGATGCTGGGAATTGAACCTGGGTCATCCGAGTATAAGGCAAATGCCCTACCCGCTGTGCTATTGCTCCAGCTCCTAATTTTTATTTTTTTAATTTCTTTTTTGACTTAAAGCTGTTGTTATCTAGAACTTCCTGTGTGTTACATTTTCTAAGTCTGTGCTATGTTTTCATTTTTCTCAATATGCATCTTCCTTTATTACTAGTATGTCAAGTCTCTGAATTTTGACTATATATTTTCCTAGTATTTTTGTTTGTTTTGTTTCAGGACTGAAATCTGCAGTGCTCAATGCTTACTTTTGGCTCTGTGCTCAGGTATACTCCTGCTGGGGTTTGGGGTACCATTTGTGGTGCTGGAGATTGAATCAGGTCAGCTGCTCTTAATCCTTATCCACGATATTTTCTCTCTGGGTCCTATATTTTTCCTACTACTATTTTAACCTGTCCATTCTTGGTTAAATACAAATTTCCAAACTGACCAGAGAAACAATAATACTTAACAATAACACTTTTGTAAGTTACAAACTCTCTAACCCCTAAAAATCTGACAAAAGCCAAAGACCTAATGTGGTAACACACACATAATTTACACACACACACACACACACACACTTTTATTTTTTATATAAAATATTGTAGAACAATTTAGTTTAGATCTTGGAGGTTTCAGTTTTAAGACCATCCCTTACAAACTATAATAGCATTAAATATAAAATCTGTAAAGATGTTTTCCCACAAATAAGATCATTTCATAGTTATCCCTCAGTAAGTAGATGCTTTAGAGATTAAAAATAGTAATAAATAAGACCGAGTACCTGAAGCTGTTATGACAACTTTACTAAGTAATTTATTCATGAATTTTCTATAATTCCAGTGTGATTTCTTCTTTGTAATTCCAGCCAAATTGTTATAAACATCTGTCAATTTAGTTACTAGACACTGAGTATCTCTAATGAGGGGTAGAATTATCGGCCGCCTAATTGAATGCAATCCCTGCACATTATGAAGGCTGTTGCTCATCCTTGGCTAGAGAAACTAGCTATGTGTCATCTCCACACAGCATACTATTGTGTTTTTAAGATGTGTACACCATAGAGTTTTTGTTTGCTGGTGAACTTTTGTTTATAGATGTACATATCTAGCTGTAGAACTCAGAATCTTAAAATTTAGACAAATGTTCATTTGGAGGTAATTTTCTTTTCAGGCATAGTTTATAGCACAGCAAAATAAGCATTCTAACAACCAGAAACTAAAGTAAAAGCATGACCACTATGTAGCTAAGGCCAAAGTTAAGGTAAACTCTGTTACCAAAAATTTTAAGTCTCTCTCCAAATATTAATCTATGACAGTGATTTTCACTTGGTTACCACTCAGCAGACTTGAGGATTAAGACCGTCACCCCACGACAACAACTAATCTCATCTGGCAGCAGAATGGTGGAGATAACACAGCTAAGAATCAATACTTTATATCCAAAAGATACTTTACTGCAGGTACCAAGTATTTATACTGAATGACCCTAAAGACTTGCACATAATCATTCCACCAAAAAGAGAAGAATGGGCATTGTCTTCATTATGTTAAGAAATACTCTATGGGCAAAGGAAAAGGGAAGAGTATTATATTAAAAAAATTCTGAGCTTGGGGTGGGAATAATAGTACAGTGGATAGGGCAATTGCCTTGATATGGCTGACCTACAGTTCTATCTCCGTCATCCCATATAGACTCCTGAGCATCATCAGGAGTGATCTCTGAGTCCAGAGCCCAGGATAACACCTGCGCACAACCAGGTATGGCCCAGAAGCCCCTCCACAAAAAAATCAGGGCTTTAAAATTAGAAAATTAATCATACTTAATCTAAGAATATACCATGTCTTTATAATAATTGTTAAATTATTTATGGGCAAAGTAGCACACGTGGTTCCATTTCCAAATAGGAGCACACTTACAGAGTTTGGAAATAAGAAACAAATAACCACACAATTGAAGTGTAATATTCATCCATAGTAGAGTATGTGCCCTGGGAGATGGAAGATAAATATGTACCTGAAAAAAAAAAACAAAAAACAAGGAAGTCTTCCAACCTGATCCAATCTCTGCAACCAGGATACAACTTAATTACTCAGTTATTTGCTAAGATGTCAGGCATGAGGAGATGATAAATGGGAACTAGATCACAGGCATTGATCAGTTTCTGTCCTGGGGACTAGAACACTCAGGCTCAAATTCACCTCCCACCTCAAAAAACAGATGGGATTTTATATCGTCTGTATTTTCCATGAAAATTTTAAATTTTTTTTCTTCTTGTATTTCATGTCTTATTCAAAACGTTGCAAATTCTGTTATTTCTTATTTTTACCAACAAGTTAAAATACCATTAGGAACCATTTGTGTTTCTCTGGTGCTGGATTCCCTGGAAAGAAGATTTTCTAAAGGGCAAAGTGCATACTCCAAATAGGGTCTCCCAAGAACCTGACATTTTATGCACAGCCCTGCAGGATCCAAGCAGAAATGTCCCCTGAGAAATAGACTCTCAGGGCTGGATTACATTGGCACCATGTTATCACCTGAAAGATTTACACTGATTGAGAAAAATAGAAGTAACAGAAATGTTTTATTTATTAATAATTATGTATGTGATACACGGACTAGGTAACTACTAGGAGCCTATATTCCTAAGCATTCTCATTTCTCCTTGTGAGAGCAACTGCTGTCCAACAGACAGGAATGTTCTGCTACAATTGACTGAGTCTCCTTTGCAAATTTCGAAGCTGTTATTCTAATCTCTAATAATTAGATTTGTCTGTGTTTGACTCGCATGCATCAGTCCTCAGATACCTGACTAATGTTGTAATAGAATAAATTTTTGTTGCTGATGATGTACAGATCATTAGCCCCAAAACTTTTGTTGTGCACCTATAACCTTGCCTCCCAGTCTGGGACTCCTGGAGCAATGTAAAAACTATGCATTCCTCTTAAAGCAAGAGAAGTGACTCCCAGAGTGATAGTACAGTGGGTGGGGCTTTTTTTCTTGCATGCATCCAACCTGAGTTTGATCCATGGCACCCAGATGATCCCCCAAACCTTACCACGAGTAATGCCTAAGTGGAGAGCCAGAAGTAAGTCCTGAGCACAAAAGAAAGAGAAAAGGAAAGGAAGGAGGGAGGGAGAGGAGCGAGGGAAGGAGGGAGGGAGGGAAAGAAACTTCACAATAGCTAGTCATTACCATTTTACCCATCTTGAATTGCCATTCAAGTGTCTTGAATGCTTCTTATCACCAGACTCATTCATAACCCTGGTGATAGAAAAAATGGTGAGAATTACCCCAAATTCCAAAACTACAAAGCAATTGCGTGTGAATCTGAAGTCTATAAAGCAGTATAGTCTTTAATGGTTTTTGGTTTTGTTTTTAAACTTTTATCTATATTTTAAAGTCAATTTACTGATTTATCAGGGAGATGCAAATCAAAACAACAATGAGATATCATCTCACACCATAGAGACTGGCACACATTCAAAAGAACAAAAGCTACCAATGCCAGCATGGATGTGGGGGAAAAGGGACGCTCCTTCACTGTTGGTGGGAATGTTGACTGGTCCAGCCTTTCTGGAAAACAATATGGACAGTCCTTCAAAAACTAGAAATTGAGCTTCCATATGAACCCACAATACCACTTTTGGGAATATATCCCCAGGATGCAAAAAAGCACAGTAGAACTGATATCTGTGCCTATATGTTCATTGCAGCACTGTTCACAATAGCCAAAATATGGAAACAATCCGAGTGCCCTAAAACAGATGACTGGTTAAAGAAACTTTGGTACATGTACACAATGGAATACTATGCAGCTGTTAGGAGATATGAAGTCATAAAATTTGCTTATAAATGGATAGACATGGAGAGTATCATGCTAAGTGAAATAAGTCAGAAAGAGAGGGACAGACATAGAAGGACTGCACTCATTTGTGGAGTGTAGAATAACATCACATGAGGCTGAAGCCCAAGGACAGTAGATACAAGGGCCAGGAGGATTGCTCCACAGCTGGAAGACTGCTCCATGAGTGGAGGGGAGAAGGCAGATAGAATAGAGAATGAATCACTAAGAAATGATGGCTGGAGGAACAAGTTGGAATGGGAGATGCATGCTGAAAGTAGATAATGGAACAAACATGATGACCTCTCAGTGTCTATTGCAAGCCATAATGCCCAAAAGTAGAGAGAGAGTATGGAGAATATTGTCTGCCATGGAGGCAGGGGGAGGATGGGAAATGGGGGGTATACCTGGGATACTGGTGGTGGGGAATGTGCTCTGGTTGAGGGATGGGTGTTTGATCATTGTGAGATTGTAACCCAAACATGAAAGCTTGTAACTATCTCAAGGTGATTCAATAAAATTTTTTTTAAAAAATAAAATAAAATCTGTCACATTGTGAGAAAGTGAAAAAAAAAGTACTGATTTATCACTGGTATACAATACTACCCAGTTTCAGAATGCAACTTTATACCTTGCTAGGTCCATATGCTTTAGCCACCCAGCACCATCCCATGATCAAACTCACCCCCTCTACCCCTGCTTCCCCTTGTCCTCTAGTAATGACCAGCACTTTTTGCAGAGTCTGAGACTTATTTTATCATGTTTGGGATCTCTGGTACTTTATGTCCTTTCCCAAACATTGTTTATTTTGGCATCTAAAATAAGCAGAAGACTTTGAACCGGTTTGTCTTCTGTTATGGATCTTCCCCATACACACACACCCCACCCCACACACACCCCAACCATTGAACAGGCAAGTATTGAATACCTACTATGTGTTCAGTGCTGTGCTTGGTTTTAGATCCTATCCTAGAGAACAAAAAGTCTAGGAAAAAAACACATTTTTGAAAGAAATATATTCTTCTACATAGCGAACTTGAGGCAAAAATAATTGGATGCTAAGATAGAAATAAACAGGGGAGGAGCAGTGTTAATTGTCAAGCCAGAGTGTACCTCCTGCTCCATTACGTTCCCCTGAGCTGGGTGAACATACGTGTCCCTTTGATTAAGACAGTCCCCATCAAAGCCAGTTGTTCCAGCCTAATTAATAATAGAACCTCCCGGCCCATTGAAAGTATCCTGGTTCAGATAATAAATTATGTGGTCACTGTAATTTTAAACAGAGTAGAAACTTAGCAAATGGCTAGGTCCTCTAAGGGATAATGACTTCTAAGTACTTTGGAAAACATCCTGAGGTGAAGATAAGCATTAGTAGTGTAATGGGCTGAGATTAACTTTGTTCCTGGCTGGATTCCAGGGCAAAAGCACAGCTTCAAACATAATGTATTTAAGGGCACGAAATCAATGTTGAGTGAAGAGAAATGAGGAAGGGACTCTTCAGTAAATAAGACTTGAACCCTTTTCAACATTGTGAAGGCAAAATGAGTAGAGGAGAAAAACGTTGTTTCCTGGAAACTTATTTATAGAGCAGATCATCGCCTGGAGTCATGAAACAGAAAGTGGAGGAGTCTTGGAAATGAGCTCAGACCCACCTCCCCATGTAGAGAAAGAGATGCTTGGGGATGGAGCCCATGCAGTCTGAAAGCCCTCTGTGCAAACAGCAGAGAAGTAGAATTCAGAAGTCCCTGCTGGGCTCACACCCTTTCTTTGCTCTATACCTTGCTTTCTTCTAATGTACCTGCAGAATCAAAGTCTCCTCCTGACTATATCTCCCTGGATTTCTGTGAAGATGGAAAAAAAATCCTACTTAGTATATAAAGGCCTTTGCCCTCTTACATGTTACTAGGCTTGCACTTTACTATATTAACCCATGTTCAAAGCAAAATGTCTAAAACTTCCACAAATTTGTGCCCAGAAGTTTTCTTACCCTTCAGAACTCATTACAGGGCCTCTTGACGGGAGTTTAGTGGCTTTCGTACTAGATCCTCTTTGACCACTCAGAATTCTCCCTACCCCTCCAGATACAAGTAAAAGATGACAATTTTTTAGGCCATGTCAATAATTTGGGCTCTCCATACACTTTGTGTTGAAGAGACCAGCTATAGTAAACAGAACACACAGCCAGCATTACACAAACGTCTTCCCTTTGGGAATTGGGTTACTGTGAACCTAAATATGTTTAGGGAAACTTGACTCAACACGTCACTGAATAGGAGGAGGACAAAACCAAGGGGGGAAATATGGGCTTCTCAAGTTGATACAGTAGAGAATAAATGGCTTGATATGAGATTGTCAGCAACAGCATCAAAAGAATGAGAACTGGAATCTTGCAACGTTCTCCTATACAGACGGGCTGGTATTTGTTTTGATATATGGAAGAAATAATTTTGCATAAATATAAAGAAGCTCTTTAATAAGGATCTGAATTTGGTAAACATTTCTAATCTGTCCTGGTAAGTCAGTCCACAAGGACAAAAAAAAAGATGTGCAAGAACAAACATCACTGTATCACTATATCACTGTCATCCCATTGTTTGTCTATTTACTCAAGCAGGCACCAGTAACATCTCTATTCCTCCCAGCCCTGAAATTTTAGCAGCCTCTCCTTACTCATCTTTCCCAACTATTGGAGGCTCTTTCAGGGTCAGGGGAATGAAACCTATCATTACTGTTTTTGGCATATCGAATACTCCATGGGTAGCTTGCCAGGCTCTGCCTGTGCAGGTGGGATACTCTCAGTAGCTTGCTGGGTTCTCGGAAAGGTGAGGGGTGACCTGAGTGAAAACAGCCTGGTGTTGAGTCTGGTAGCATGGCTATGGGGGCCTCATTTTATAATCCCGTCTGGGAGGAGCAGCCATTGATATCTGGAGGGTAACCAATGAGGAGGCAGGGTGTGGTAGGGTGTGGCTTATGGGTGTGATCCCTGGGTCACTGGAGATTGGGGGATAGCAGGCAGAGGATTTCTGCTTCTGCTGTTTAGTCCAGAGTCCAAGGTCACAAAGTTTCACATTATCTGTGAACTTCATCCATGCGTGAGGCTCGGCCGGAGCATCTGGAAAGCAGCCTGGAGCATGATGGCGGTTGGGTGGTGAAGGTCGGCTGCCGAAGCTGGTTCCCTTGGGGCAAGGAGGGCTTTCACCCGCCCCCCTCTGGGGCACCCCGAGTGAAAACAGCCTGGCACGGAAATAGAAGGCTATTTCTCACTCATGGGAGAATTTAAGTGGTGCTTCTAAAGGTGGTGGTTCTTCCCGACCCTGGTGGTACAGGGACCCACTTCTGACTGCCTTCCTAGAGGCCTCAACCTCCATCACCCACATCCACTCATCAGTCACTGAGAGATGAAGTAAAGCATGGAAAAAGTGATGTTCTTAAAGAGCCATGGTATAGACATGACATCTATAGATGCTGCTGCTTGATTATTTGAAGCTCAAGATAATGACCATATTCACATCCAGAAGATTCTGGGAAAAAGATTCCCATAGGGGCAAAAGGAAGAGCATGGCTTTTGATGAACAGCTCACTTTCTATGTGACAGATAAGATTCCTGGTTACATACATTCCATGCCAGACTGAACTGTTGAAGTAGAATTAAAAGGGAAAAGGCTTTCTTAAACCTGCCTGTACTCAGTGGAATCCCCAGCTCTTTGCAAAGCTGATAAAGTATGAACAAAATGCAGTGATACCTCTGAGGCCAGTTCTTTATGTCTCAAAGTGAAAGGAAATCTGTTGAATGCAGAGTGGTCTGTGATAATAGCATTAGAGCAAAGTCTTTGGCCAAAATAGGAGTAGATCCATTCCCTCTAACCTCTGCACCCTGGAATGCATAGCCTCTCTTGGATCTTTTATTAATGAACTATTCTGCACCTTGGAAATGATTTACAATGAGCATGGTTTTCAGCCAACAGAGAGTTGTAGGAACTCTACACATTGAGATCTTGGTCTGAACTAATTTAAATTGTGCTCCTGTTTTTCTCAGAGATCTTGAAAGTGATCTTTAACTGAGCCACAAACTACTGGAAAGTAGAAAAAGCCATGGGGAAAGGAGAAAGGAGGGTTTGGCTGCAGGGCTGGACATTTAACTAAAAGACAGATGATAACTCAGGAAATTGTGAAACCTCCTGCAGTGAAGTTGATGGTGTGAATATGGAGAAGATTATCTAAAAAATACAAACTCTAGTAGAAAAGTGGCTTTTGAGCAACATTTGTGTTCTGATGGTCTTTCTTTCTCTTTCTTAAAGGAACAGTTGGATTCCTG
Organism: Sorex araneus; assembly: GCF_027595985.1. Taxonomy (NCBI): domain Eukaryota; kingdom Metazoa; phylum Chordata; class Mammalia; order Eulipotyphla; family Soricidae; genus Sorex; species Sorex araneus. The sequence continues at coordinate 37,101,603 of NC_073307.1, read as the reverse complement.
CATTTAATCTTTCCAAGCTAGGTAATAATATATCTATCATTTGGATCCAATTATATTTGTAATGCAAGGGAAAAGGGCTTAAAGAGTGATACGCTGTGGTCTTCAAGGGAAGTGGAGCCTCAGGGAAATAAGGATGGTTCATAGGAGGAGGTGAGGGGACAGATGAACAAATCTGCTCAGGGGTTACTTCTGGGTCTGCACTCAGGAATTACTCCTGGGGGTGCTTAGGGGACCATATGGGATGCTGGGGATCGAACGCAGGTCAGCCATATGCAAGTGAAGTGCCCAACTAACTGTACTATCTTTCTGTTCCCAGAGTGGAGTCCACCTACAGGGGTCCCAGACCCAGGAATGGACTCTAGGTATCAGAATGATTTCTGATAAGGCTTGATTGTGACAGGCAACCCATGACTTATCATAATGTACCCCTAGAGGGACCAACCACCCCACCCATTTGTGTGGTGGCTATCTGAGTGGAAGTGCCCAAGAGCACAGGAGGGAAGGAAGGAGAAGGATAAGTGTAAACGAGCAGGAAGGACAGATGCATGAGAAGTGTCTGCTGAGGGCAGAGGGAGGGGCACTAATCCTAACTAGTTTTAAGTTGCGTACTTTGGGCTGAGCGAGTAATAGTTAACAGCAGCCACAATTGACCTGGCAGATAGAGGATTGCAACAGCAACTGGCTGAGCTGCCCCTGTGTGTGGTGAGCAGATACGTGATGGTGAAATTAGTCTAGGGGAGGTGTCTCAGTGACCAAAGTGCAGGCCTCGTAAGTATGAGGTCAAGAATTTGATCCCCAGTGCTAATCCCCAGACATCAAAACAACATCATCAACAGAGGAAAGAGGACACTTCTTTTCATGACACTGTTAAATAACTGCAAAACAGACTCTATTCAGAAGGACTCAGGATAGTTACAGTAATTTTGTATGGGAATCTGGCATCAGTAGGGCAGAGAGGTTGGGCTCAACTCCAAATACAAGGAAATGTGAGCATTTATAGATAAGGAGCAGCATGAGGGCTAGTAGGTAGAAAATAACTCAGCAGGAACACACAGATAAATAGAAATAGATTCTGGCTAAAGGGATCTGATGGGATTCTTGTTGAGCACAAGACTCTGAGTATGGATGGAGCACCACCTGGGGATAGTAGGGAGGAAGAACCCAATGGATAGCAAGAGTATCAGATATCAGAGGGGTGAGAGTCTCCTGAGAGGATTTAGCAGACGTGCAAAATGAGTAATGAACACAGACGTCCAAAAGTCTAGTTGAAAAAAAACTTAGTTGAACAAAGCTCAGAAAAACATGATTGGAGTTTGGTCAGGAAGATAATCTTTGTCAATCTCAAGGAGAAGGCTCTGGAAACACAGAAGCATCCACTTCCGGCTTCCTCCAGCTCAGCTAGTCTGTAACTGTCTCTGAGGATAAACGTTCCTCTAAATTCACTTCTCAATTTTACATATATATGTAATTTTACTAGTTTGAACCATATAAAATTGCTAGTTTGAATTAAAAACTCCAAAAGTGAGTATTTCAGAAAATGCTGCTTTAGGAGACCCTTCCCACCACTCACCCCGCCCCCCCACCACGCACCATAATATAGGAACTCCCCTGCCTTATTTTCCCTTTTTTTCCTTCTCTTAAATAAAATATTTTCTGTGAAAAAAATTAGCAACTCATATGATTCAACTTAGTACCAAAGGGAAGAAGAGGTACTATGGAAACTTCACATTTGCACTGTCATAGCCTGGTGACTTCAGAATGCTCCATAAGGCCTGAAGATTCAGGTTACCCTCATGGGGGTGGCTGAAATCCTCCCTAACTCCATATGACCCTAATGGAAGAGTTTTCTAGTGGTTAATTCAGTGCCTCCCCACCCATCCCACCAACACCCATCCCAACCACACACAGAGTTTTCATTAAGAACCCAACTCTACCCTCCTTTTCTCTTAGTAATGATTCCAAAGTTAGAGACTATCAGGTAAGAATTTCCTCAAATCCCATTCAGACACTGTATTTGTCTACAGCTTAACTCAGAGAGAGTATCTGCATGCCTTTGGATGGATTGCTGAACAATCAACATGGAAATTGCCATTCTGATTGTATTATATTGAACCACATTGCAAACCAGTCGCATTTTGTAATTGCACTGTCTGGTGTCCCATTGTTCATCAATTTGCTCAAGCGGGCACCAGTAATGTCTCCATTGTGAGACTTGTTGTTATTGTTTTGGCATATCGAATATGCCACAGGTAGCTTGCCAGGCTCTGCTGTGCGGGCGGGATACCCTTGGTAGTTGCTGGGCTCTCTGAGAGGGACAGAGGATTTGAACCTGGGTCGGCTACCTGCTGTGCTATCTCTCCAGTCCTTATTGTCCTTATTTTGCAATAGATAGCAATAGATAGTTATTAAATTCTAGTACCAGAGACTGAGATTGAACTCACCTGCCTTTTCCTTACCAGGGATCTTACTAAAATGCAAATCAGATAAGAAATATTTGTGCCTTAAAAACCCAGAATGTCTTGACTTGCATCAGGGATTCCACTGCTTAGGTTCCTGCTATCTCCATTTCATGGTTACCCTTACCTGCATACTTTGCTTCTATTTTGCTTTTAGAAGTGCATCATTCACCACCTGCTTCTATGTATTCAAACCGCTGATTCTTCTGCTTCTAGTTTTTCATCCTGGTAAGACCTATTTGGTCTAAGCTTTCACTCCTCTAAGAAATACTTCCATAAGAGGTCACTTCTCAATGCCTCTATATCCTCTTAAAACTTTTTCCTTGCTCTTGATCTCACTGTGCGTTGAGTCTTGTTTTCTTTATTTTTTTAAGGTAGCACTGTTGTCCTGTTGTTCATTGATTTGCTCAAGCAGGCACCAGTAACATCTCCATTGTGAGACTTGTTGTTACTGTTTTTGACATACCAAATACGCCATGGGTAGCTTGCCAGATTCTGCCATGCAGTAGGGATATTCTCGGTAGCTTGCCAGGCTCTTTGAGAGGCATGGAGGAATTGAACCCAGGTTGGCCGTGTGCAAGGCAAACACCCTACCCATTGTACTATCACTCCAGCCCAAATTCAATAATTTATTCTTTTATTGCCAAATACAATATATTTTTCCATTTTTTTATTGAGGTACTGTGATTTACAAGACTGTTAAGGATAGGTTCATGCACACATATTTCCAATTCCACAACTACCACCAGAGTGTTCAATTTCCTCCACCACTGTCCCAAGTCTCCCAACATCCCACCACAGGAAGACTCAGTTCTGTGGGCCAACTTTTTTAGCTCTGTTGCCTTTGGTCATTTGTTGCTCTCTTACTATGTTTCTCTATATCCCACATATGTGAAAGATCATTCTCTGTCACTTTCTTTCTGTCTTCATTTATCATATCCTCTAATTCTATCCATGACAAAAACTTTCTTGATTTCAACTTTTTCTTACAGCTGTGTTATCCCATTGTGTATAAATACCACAACTTCTTGATCCTTTTATTCATAGTTGGGCATTTGAGTAATTCCCATATCTTCGCGATTGTGCTGAGCTTCAGTGACCATAGGTGTAAATGTATTTTTTTAATGCATGTTTCTTAGTGAGCCTTGTTTTCTAATCTGTTTCAGTGCATGATGGTAGGTGGGCACAGTATCTTGAGCAGGAATTCTAACAGCATGGTCAAAATGGGAAGAAAGAAGGAATGAGCCACACTAGGAGTGATTCCTGAGTTGCAGAGCCAGGAGTTACTGCTGATCATTGACAAATATGACCCAACAACAAAACAAAACTACACCAAAGAGTCTATCTTACTTTAGTATAGTAATATTTTGTTGTACTGGAAAAGCTTGAAACTTAAATTTATCTTTTGCTAATTACTTACAGACATTTTGGCAATTCTTTTCCATCATTTTGCTTGAGGCCAAAAATTCCTGAACACCTGTTGTGAGTCAGGCATTATGTTCAGTGCTGTGCATAACCAGCTTAATCCTTGAAACTACACTAAAAGTTCCCATTTTAAAGAACAAAGTAGCAGTTCCCTTTGATTTACTTCATCAGTATAGAAATATGGATTTTACTTTGCTACTTCTTTTAACATCTAATTGAATTCCACCTCAAAAACCGAAATTTACTACCACAACTTCAATTAAATTCATATTATGTATGCAGCACAATTTCGCATACAAATATATCTTTCTCTTCTAGTTATTTGTTTTCTGTCGATTGTTTTTCTTGTCCCAATCACTAGTTTTATTCCCTCCAATAAGGGATATTTTTATTCCCTCAATGATGATGACATTTCTCCTAATTCCCTGGTGGTCCCTCCTTGGATTGTCCTTTCCCTTCAGTTTTGCTGAGACTCTCTGAGCTTAGAGTCACTGACGAGCAATTGGATCTACAAAGCTATCCAGATCACTCAAAAGGTATATCCCTGCCTGGTGGATTTTCGATTGAAATAAAATAAGATGACATGAAAGTACAGGGAAGATGAATAGCTTGAGCTGATGGGCAGCATTTGGAATTGGGTTTTGTTTTCTTCAAGAACTGTGGTGTCATTTTTCTTCGTCTTATCCTGTCTCTACTGATTCTGTCAAGGGAATGTCTTTTAATGTGAAAATTGAGTAATCGCTTCATAAGCAGGAGTCCTGAGAAAATGCCTCCTGGACCCCAACTTAGCCTCAATTCCCGTAACCTGCTCACAGAACCAAGGGCTGCTGCCAATTTTTTTTGAGAAAAAAATTCAATTAGGCCTCAATTATGATCCAGGAAATCAGTTTCTGAACTAAGTGGTTTAAAGAAGCAGGTAAGAATGGAACAAGACACTTCATGCTTTTGCTTGGGTCTTCTTGTATCCGTCCTACTTTCTTAAAAGAGTTCTGGTGAGGTAAGCTGTACGTTATCAGTATGTTTACTTAATCTTAAGTAAATCAGAAGCAACACTTACTCTTAAAGCTCAGCAAAATTCAGGGTCTGAGAGTGAGAGATAGTGTAGTGGGCAGGGCACTTACCTTCTAAGTGGCCCATTCAGGTTCAATCCCCAGTACCACATATAGTCCCATTATCCCTTCCAGGAGTGATCCCTAAACACAGAGCTAGGGTAATCCATGAGCACTACTAGATGTAACCCCCAAACAAAATAACTCAGTAAAATCCAAGTGTTAGAAGACTCATGTTGTGGTGGTTTCTTAAGTGCAATGGTTGTTTCGCCCCCCACAATTGTTCTACTGCCATGAGATGGAGTGTATGTGAAGTGAAATGATAAGACAAACACGGAAACAATACTTTGTCTGTCCTGGTGTCACCCTTTATCCCAGTGAAGTGACCCAGGGCTCAATTCCAGTGGTCTCTTCCGGCCAGGGCTTATGTGTGGAGTCCTGACAGCATGAATATTCATCGCTCCATATTTGATTCCTGACAAGCTCCAGAGATGATGTATTCACCACCTCTCACCCAAAAAAGGGAAACAGAAGGACTCCAGAGACACAAAATATCTTCTGCTATCCAGACTCCTACTGTCAACATTTAAAAAAATATCCTGTAACTTAAGTTGAGTCTAGAGCTTGCAAGAGTCTCTTCTAAGCAATCTTAGCAATGCTTCTTGGACTTTCTGATATCAAGGAGTCTTATAAATTAAAGAAATTCAAGTACAGCCATGTACCCCAGCCCAGAGTATTTATCTTCTTACCAATGAAGCATGGTATCACCTGCATTACTGTTAGCTTGTTAAAAATATGGAACCTCAACTGCCATACTCTACTGAATCCAACTTTGTATTTTAATAAGAACCCACAGTTTTATGCACACATTAGTGTTTGGGTAGCTCTGCACTCTTGGACAGCCTCCTAGTTGATTTGGGGAAGAGGGGGTGTTGTATCTCCTCAGAGGTGCTTAGGATGTCCAGGGGACCCCTCCACAGGATTCTGGCCAATTCAGCCAGCAGTTTAATGTTACATCCGGCAAGGTGGAGTATTTCTCAGGCCACCCAGGCAGTGCTTGGGGACCTCCAGGGCTGCACCTGGTGCTGCTTAGGGAACTATGTCATACTCATGATTGGGACTGAACTGGACATGACCATATGAAAGGAAGATACCTTAATCCCTGTACTCATGTGCGCTCCTGGCTTGATTTTCACACATTTCACATTTCAATCCAAGCCATGTTCCTCTGGAATTGTAATCTTAAAATCTGTAAAGTTCTTAATTTCTCCAGAATCAGGCTGTGCTCAATTATCCTTCGATGCAAAAGATGGAGCCTTGATCTTAAAGCCAGATCGTTAACTTTGCAGAACGTTTCTGTGGATGACTTTTTGTCTATAGTTCCATTGGTTCATTGTTCTCCCTCTTATGAAATTGAGGATGTGGTCTTAGGTCATTGAAAACTGGCATACAAGTTGATAATAGCACTGCCCTCATGTTTTGCCACTCCTAGTCCAGTGCTAATCGATAATTGACTGATCCATATATGGATGACACAGAAACCAACAACACCAATTTATTTTAGTGTGGACTCTGAGTCAGAATGCCAAGTAAATAATATATTTGATTAACTGACAGTATACTACAGGAATTAACCCAAATGGCAGCATTCAGTCAATGGAGCAGTGAAGCACAGGTTCTTGAAATATTGAGTAGAGAAAAAGTATTCAGAAATTGAAAGTTGATATATTAAAAGTGCCTAATTATATCTCTGTGATTACACAGTTGTCCCAGCTTGAAATTTATCAAACTGGATTATCTATCTACAAATCAGTTATCAATGGAGAACTTACCTGTGTTTTGTCTTGACAGTTATGGGTAATGACCAGTTTGCTATCAAACTTTAAATCTTTTAGTTGTTACATAGTATATCTTAAAACATAAAGACAATGCTATTGGAGAGTTTACAACCTGCAGGAACAGGCAGAAAACCAGAAAGAAGGTCATTGCTTTCCAAAGAGCATTGGTGGGTCAACTTTGAGGCATGTTCTCAAAGAGGAAACTCTGTCCTAGATTGGGGTAGCTGCAATTTCATAAAGGAAGTGCTTAAGGGATTTTCCAGGCAAAGGTAAAGAACAGCAGAGTGAGAATGGAGGCTTGCTACAGCCTGACTATCATAGGCAGAACAGAGGCTTGCTATAGCAGGCCACGCCTTGCCCACAGAGCAATGGGAAGTCCAACATGTTTGGTGTTTGGTGTGTGAGGAGAAGCAGATGGCACTGAAGTGGTAGGCAAACTCTTCATGCTAATGTGTTTGGATTTTTTCTCCTGTGGTTGATGAGGAGCCATCAAATATCTTAGACATGGCAAAATATCCATTCCTAGGTTAAGCTCATTCCATAAGTCAATTCACTTATTTTTTTTAAAACGATAGCATAAGGACTGATTGAATGTTTCATACATAATGGTGGCAAGAAGATAGGCTCAAATACAGATCTGTCTGTCTGCATGGCCTGAGTTTTTGTTTTCTTGTTTTTTTTTAAAAAAAAAAACATATATAATCTTAATATTGATAAATTAACAAGCCAGTTTGTTACCATGAAAAAAGGAAATGGTGCACCAGGAATATAACTATGATAAATCCCATGCCTTGCATACATGAAGCCTGAAAAATAGAGAGGAAGAGGAGACAGAGGAAGGAATGAAGAAAAAAAGGAAGGGGAAGAGTGGAGTCGGGGTGGGGGGAGGGAGTAAGGGAGGGAATAAGGAAGGGAGGAAGAGTAGGAAAACAGAAGGTAAAAGGAAATAGAAAGGGAGAAAATGGAACAGCCAGGCTGACCACTATCTGACACTGATTAAAGAAGAGGATCAGGAGGTGTAGATAGGGGGACCTCAACAGTGTGGGGCAACCAGAGACCCTGGAGGACTGAAGATGGAAGGTGAAAAGTTTAAGAAAAACTAAGTCTGAAGTCACCTTGGTCCCTCCAGCTGCCTGCCCATGCTGCCTGTGACTTCATCTGTTCATCTGTGTGCCTGCACCCTTCTGCCTCCTGGGTTTTCTCTCTCTCAGCTCACATCCCCCGTCCCTCTAGCCAAAGCCCCTTTGCAATTGTTCTTTCTCCTCCAGCTTCTCTCAATTGAAACAGAGAAACTTTTGCACGTTTTCTCCTTTGCCTACCAGCTTAAGATCTGGGGAAGCAGATCTCTCTACCACCATTGAACTATGGTCCTCCTGCGGAGAGCTAAAGAGGGAAGAATCTGGAAAATAGGCCCCACAGTGTGGCTTCCGGGGTCATTCTTCCAGCTGTAAGATTCCTTTGTGCACATCAGGAGCTGAAGACATCATTTCTACTGATTTCCTTTCTGTTACCCAATTCTAATGTACCTGGAGGTAGATGGATTCCTCAGGTGGGTGAAAGCAGGTACTCACATAAAGGAATTATATTAATAATAAATTATTGCCCCAGTACATATTACATGTGGGTATCATTAATATTTCTGGATCATGCAAAACTATTGAGACTCTAGAATAATGTAAATTTATGTGCAAATCTGATTTTTGTCATTATTTTGGGGTCATATCTGGGAGTGATCAGGGCTAATTCCTGGCTCCATGCTCAGAGATCACTCCTGGCAACGCACAGGGAGGCTATATGCCATGTTGAGATTGAACCCCGGTCAGCCAAATGCAAAGCAACTGCCTTAACTTGAATTATCTAATCTCTACATATATGATTTTTATTAAAATTCCATTTGTCCCTTGGATGAAACAGAGTTTCAGAATCAGGACTAAAATGAAAATATTTCCTAGTCATCATGTCCCATCTCAGTAGATGTCTAAATCCATCAAAATATATTTTTCATCTATTGTGGAGAGCCTCCACAGGACCGTGTGCTTCGTAAACAACACCTGTTCTTGTTAATTTCACCGTGCTTTGAAAACAGGATGTCCTGTCACGCCCACAAGGTGTAAGAAAATAGGATGTCCTGTCACCCCCACAAGGTGTAACTAGCCTATCAGCTGCAGACACTTGGGCGTAAACAAGCAGCGAGAGGTATATAAGGAGGAAAGCTGCCTAGCTAGTGGGTCCCTCCCTGGTTCCTCTTCCTTCGTTAGTCCTTAGTCCATCCTTCGTTTGTCCTCTTGCATGAGAAGGTTTTTTAATAAATCGCTGCAAGAAGAATCTCCGGGTTGCGTGTTACTTTACAATCTATCTTGTTCAATCTTTTCATTTAACATTAAGATAAATTCATTATGAGCAATTCTAATGTGGTTAGTTTGCATTTTAAAATTATAGCTTTTGTTTTTTTTTGTCTCATCGATGGAATTGATTTTTCACTTCAGGGTTGTTAATTAAGAGTTCTGACCCATTTATTTGTAAAACTTCCCACTGACACAGTCCTTGTTCCAAATCTGAAGCTATTTAATTAATAATAGAACAAAGTCAAACTTACCCTACAGTTGATTATTTTTTTTCTTACACATGGGTCTATAAATAGTGACAATATGAAGGCATAATATTAAGAAAAATAGAAGGAGCAAAGTCAGGCTTCTTATGGACTATTCTTAAAATTGTGGACAAAAACAAGCCCAGTTCAGGAGTTTACTTTGGCGTGCAGGGATTTGGCATGAACCTAGGTGCCAGGCACTAAGGGCACAGCATCTGCAGACTTGTAGCATGACAAGAAATGAGGAAAAGGAGAAGAAATCAGCACCTACCCATTGTCCCCTACATCTGAGAGTTCCCTCTGCTACTGGGTGAAGCTTCACAACTCTGGGTGCAGGGCAACCGGCTCTGTGAAGCATTACATTTTTAGAAGTGAAGTTAAACTGATAAATTAGACCTCATTTATTGAACAGCAGTTAGAACCGATTGCCTAGGGAGCCGTTTGACACCTTTGAAGACCCTGCTAACTTAATTGGTGATAGTTTGGGGGCTGAAGGAAACATTTAAGCCCGGAGCAGCAGGACACCGTGCCGCATGAAAATGGAGAAGACAGGCATCCGCTCTGACAGGGGGAGTCATCTATAGATTTTTGTGTCCATTGTTTTCCCTTATTTGTGTGTGTGCTTTCCTCAGTCAATCAAATATAATTGACACCACTGGGTTCTGTTGTTTTGGAGATGACAGGAGCTAATGCAAGGGGAAAAAGCTGGAAGTAAACTTCCCCCTGGAAGGCTGTGAAAAGGTTTTTCCACCCAGCCCGTGACATTTTTTGCTCAATTGTATTAATTGATGTAGTGACAAGGCACTTGAAAAGATGATGGATACTGATCACTACACCCTTTTTAGCTTGACTTCTGTCTTCTAATTAGCATAAGCGCTTGTTTGTGTTAGGAGCCCAGGCAGCCACTGCTGCCCTGGGCAGAGAACAAAAGAAGGAGAGAGGAGGAGGCAACAGCTAAGCTGCCCAAAGCGCCTAATGAGGACAAAGTGGGGTTGGCTAGGTCTGGGGGCCAAGGCCACCATGGAGAGTGGTGTTTTGTTCAAGATGGACTCCCCACCTTGCATTGAACGTGCACTCCCCAAGAACTGGGATTTTTGAGGGGTCTGCTCAACTTTTTTTTTTTTTTAATCATTTATTTGCTCAGAACCTCAAAGGAATTGAAGAGCTTTCTTAAAGTGCTAAGTATTAAGTGTCCAGGACTGAACTGAGGAATCCTTTAGACATTGGGGCATCCTGGAATTAGCACTGGAAAGTTATGCAGATTAAGAGAGCTATGGTTTAGAACACAGATTTCTCAGCAGCTATGACAATGGCCAGGATGTGTTGGAGTGGGTCACATAATTTAGCAAGACAGAGCCAGGTTTCAAATAACACTGACTGGTCATAAAGGTATGAATTCTGGGAGGGAGAAGGTGAGAAGGAGACTTTTTGTCTGCAGACACCTTCCTGCAGGCTGCAAGAATAATATGAGGTTCACTGGTGGTTTTGAGTGATATGGCTTTAGCTGAGTATTCCTTTTAATAATCTCTAATATGTAAATTTACCTTGAATCATTTGACCTTAACATCATAAATATATAGTGCAAATTTGTTTTCCATCGCACTAGGAAAAGTCCTTTGAGGAAAACACGTTCCATTCATTGATGAGTCCATTTCTTACTAACATCAAGTACCTTCCATTTTTTCTATTCTGTGGCATTTTTTGAATGGCAACATATGCTTTTAGGAAAATTGGGGGATAAGAAGACAGGGAAATATCCTTTATCCAAATCTAGCAAGTAAACATCCATAGCATAAAGCACAGTCCCAACAAAGTAAAAGCCCAATTTCACTTTGGTTTCACAGACATTCAGGAACATATTAAAATTTTTTTTTTTTAAAAAGAAAATGTGGCCAGAGAGAAAAATTTAGAGAAAAAAATGTGGCCAGAGAGTACGGTGATTGCCTTATTATATATGGCCATCCAGAGTTCAATCCCTTGACTTTATATGGTCCCATAATCCTCCAGGAGTGATCCCTGAGCACAGAACCAGGAAGAAACCCTGAGCACCACCAGATATGGCCTCAAATCAAAAATAAAAAAACAACAGCAAAATACCTTCTGAGTAAAAAGTGAAAAGTCACTTTTATAGAATATACATAGATGTCATTAGTTTTCCATAGGCATCAGTGGACAATTATGGTAAATACCCAGGAGAAATCTTCTGGATGGCAGTGAGTATCTCATGCTACTGCTCAGATAAAGCCCTTTAATTTATATACCTATTCATTCATGTCACATCTATTTATTGAGAACCTGCTATGTGTCAGGTCCTAGAGAGTTAACAATGAGAGAACTAGACATCACCACCCTTGTAGATCTTTTAGTTTGATATGAGATATGGTGCTAATCAAGTGGCAAACCTAAAAAAAAATTTTAAATACTTAAGAGCTCTGAGTTAGAGGTAAGTGGTAAGAGGAAAAATGGAAAAATTCACCCTAAGAGAGAGAATTTAGGGAATCCTCAAGTAAAGAATTATGAGGAGCTGCAGAGATAGGATAGAGATTATAGCATACGGCTTGCATTTGGCTTGCATGTGACTAACCCTAGTTCATTCCCCAATAGTACATCATCCTTCAAGCATTTTAGGGTGCAGCTGTGAAGGCCCCTGAGCTCCTCCAAGTGACCTAACTAATCCCTAACACCACAGAGCAGTACTTCATCCTCGGCCCCTCACACTGGGTCCAGTAGGCCAAGAATTGCAGACAGAGTTCTGGGCCTTCTAAGCCCCATTGAAAGCCCTTCACCTTAAAAGAGAAGAAATTGTGACTCTTTCCTATGAAGAGGATAAAGCGCTAGAAGGAAAAGCAGACCATTTTAGTCACTGACCTATAGCAAGAGGAAATCATTCTGTTTTAGAAGCTCAAGTAAACTCACAGAGTTTAAAATACAGACACTCTGTAGATATATATTTCTCCACCAACAAACTCAGTTTCTTATTAACCTTTGGTCATTTTTGTTTCTGAGGGAATAGAAAATCAAAACAAGGGCAAAAATCTGAAGATGTCTTTTGTACAGATTCCTAAAAATGCTATAGCAAAATAAAACAAAGAACAAAAACACAGCAAGTAAAGAATGTTGCAGGCTAAGTGTAACTAGAGAACCCAAGAAAGCAATTGAGTTAGTGCCCTCTGTTTCCATTTAGAATGAAATAAATTTTGTATTATTGGGCAGCATCAACTCAGATTAATTGGACAAAAAGTCCAGAGGAGTGAAATTCTACAGTAGTCATGTGGAATTATGTTTTGGATTATGTTCTTTTTTAAAAAAATATGCTTTTAAAGTAACATTGGCTTGAAGCATATAGGGTTGGGTAATACAATAGTGTAAATCAAACATCTGCTACATTATCACCACCAAAAACCTACTACCTATCCTTCACCACTGATCATGTCTGTTCACCTCACCCACCTCCTCTTCCTCTTCCCTTCTGGTAAACACTTACTATAGTGTGATTATTATCTAAGTTTGATTTTGTCTATATATTCATTACTTCCCAATATCTTTTACATATGAGTAAATTTGTACTATTTGCATTTCTTCATCTGACTTGGTTTACTTAGCACACTACCTTTAGGTTCTTTCATGTTATTGCAAATGGTAAATATAATTTTTGTAGTGAAGTAGTATTCCATTGTGTATTCTATACCACATCTTTATCCACTTATTTAACAATAGTAAATAAACACAACATTGATTTCCACTCTTGGATTTCATGAATAGTGCATATATCTCTCTAATGATTTTTCTTGGATAAATATTAAGAAATAATATTACTGCATCATATGTAATTTATATTTTTTGTTTTATTGAAGAATTATAATATTGTTTTCCATAATAACTAACAATCCCACCAACACTTACAAACTCTCTTTTCTCTCCACATCCTATCCTACATTTGTTGTTTCCCTTGTCTTTTGATAATAGCTGTTATCATAGGTGTGAAGTAATATCTTATTGTTAAGTATTACTTCTCCATTGAGAAGTGATAAACATTTTTTTATGGACTGTGGCTCTCTATATGGTCTTTTTTGATGGAATATCTACCAAGATTCTTTACATTTTTTAAATTAGATTATATGCTGTTCTTATTGAGTTGTATGAGTTCTTTATATTTATCATCTTATAGACGTATGATTCACAAATATTTATTTTGGTTGTGTCTTAATATCATTGAAGAGCCAAACTACTTTTTGCTTTTGAAACATAATAGAAGGGCTCAGACATTTTCTGGAAACTTTGATGCCAAAATACTACAAAACATAGACAGGTTCTGCTTTCAGAGAAGCAAGCCTTCACCATTGCTGACAGCTGGCACTTGACAGTGACAAGAGCAGTGACAAAGGCAGAGTTAAGGCACTGGATAGTCCTTAAACTTTTTAGAGACACTGCTATTGGCGCCACTTGCATCTCTGTATTCCAATAGAGAATCACAATATAAAAGTCACCTCTGACTTGGGTCCTGGGGCCGGGGGCTATGTGGGGGGGGGCAGGGGTGTTAACATGATTGTCACCCTCATGGTGAAGATCATTCTGGTGAATAGGGCTGTTACAGATCTCCCAGATGAAGAGTACAGAGCTGAAAGTTCACAAGTCCACTTGAAAAGACTTTACAAGAGGCAAACTATTTTTTAAATGTGTGAAACAAGATTAGGTCTAAAGTATACCTTTATATCTAACTGGTTATGGTTCAGTTCTCCTCTTTCATATACACCCTATTACACCCTACTGAGGCTATTCTCCTGAAGCCTCCCATTCCAGGAAATCTTGTCACTGTCCAATGCCCACATTTTGCTCTTAGTACTTCTACATACAACCACACAACATTTTTCTCTGGTATGGTATCCACCAACATATCCTCCTATCGGTTACATTCCCATGAGCCATTGATGCCTACCCCAAATCCTTTTCTCTTTGCTGTGTCCTCTTACTATTCCAGCCCACTCAAATTACTTGTTCCTTTCTCTTCAAAATTACCTTGCTAATCACCTATTTCAGTGTGTGGAGTCTACTACCTAGCTTCTGAAACTGTGGGTTGCAGTCTCATTTAGGGTATCATAACTAAATGTGGCAGTCACACACACACACACACACACACACACACACAGAGTGCCAGAGTAAAGGGTTTCTGAGTGTTCAAAAGACCAAACATTAATTCAAAACCAGCCGCACCATGAAACTGAGGTATTTCTGGTTGCTTTTATCTGTGTGGCATTTCTCAGGCAAAAGGGGGTCATTAGTGGAAAATGTCAAAGAGCCTTGCACTACAAAGTAAGCCATGTGCTCTGTGGAGATAGCTTGAAGGCAGACCAGAACCATATCCAGGAGTCCTGCTCCATCAACCAGCTCCATACGGGGCCTATTGGGTTGATGAAGAATTGTCTCTTTTCTCTAAACAGCAGGAGATCGTCATGAACTATACATTTCTCCACCATACCATGTTCTTCCACAGTTACTCTTTTTATTTTACTGGCAATCATTTTAACAAATTTTAGTTATGAACTGAATAACACCATCACACTCATATCCTTTTCCTGTAAAGAGGCCCAAACTCTTCTCTCTGCGTTTCTCCAGAGAGGAATTGTCATTGTGAAAATGTGCTCTGAGGTGTGTATGGCCAGAAAACCTCTCATAGCCAGGGGTGTAATTTCTTAAAACAGACACGAGAAGAGACTTGGAAATAATTTATTTGAAACTATGAAAGTAGCCCAAAACATGAGCTCAGTCTTGGCAGCTTAAACAGAAAAAGCAGACTTGGCAATCATGATTGTATGTGCTATGGTCAGCCTTCCAAGAGTTTAGCTGAAGATCATAGGAAGAAATCAAATTAGAGAAATTTTAAAAGGAAAAAGAAAACGGAAGTCTAGAAGAATCTGTTGGATCCCCTGCCTCTGGCCCACAGCTGATGCCCACAGAAAAGAACAATTTATTCCACTGATGTGAAATCTACAACTAGCTCATGGGTCTCTGAAATGGAAAGGACAGTTAAGTAGATATCATCTACTTAAGTTAAATATATATATATATATATTAAGTAGATATATAGATATTATCTCTGAATTTCAAGTGTCTTTTTTACTCTTGATAGACTTTATGGCAAGTAATTTTGTAGGGTTGGATATTCCCACGTGGTACTCTGGGATCCACAGGCCATTTGTGGTGAGTCTCAAAAAACCATGCCTATGGTTTAATGTGAGGGTCCCACATTACCAGAGACCACCAAGGTTACATCTAACAGTGCTCAGGACCCACCAGGGATAAATGTAGGAATGAAGGTTGCATTCAGGTTGGGTACATGTAAGGCATATACCCTAATTCCTATACTGTCTCCCAAGCACAAGGCAAATGATTGTTAAATGACAGGTCGATGAAAGTATATTAGAAGAATGAATCTGGAGACTTGGCAGAGTTCTAAAATGACTTCTGGTTTATGAAACTGAAAACCAGCTATGGCCTCATACTTCACACAGTATGAAGCACCAACACAGTGAGTACAATCTGATAACAAAAATCTCAGAACATCTCTCCCTCAAAAGCTCACATAGGCTTCTCTTACTGAAAACAGTCTATATTGGATTCCAAGATGAACTGGGCCCCTTCATGGCAGACAGCCAAGGAGCCGAGACTCTGGGCTTGGGCTCCTATTACAGAAGAAAATCCATAGAAAGGAACATATACATTTGAGAGCAGAAAGTGTGGAGAGGTGAGAACAAACTAAAGCATGTGTGTGTGTGTGTGTGTGTGTGTGTGTGTGTGTGTGTGTGTGTGTGTGTGTGTTTGTGTGTGTGTATAGTATACCTATTCCTTCTAAGATCCAACTTAAGAGTCAGTCTTCTCTTTCTTTTATGTCCACCAGAGAAAGACCAATTTGAAAGTTGGAAACTGTGGACACCAGTGTTCCACTGACATCTGTGACCCTGAAGAGCATGTCTGACTTCAGTGACCCTCCAAATTCTTTTTGTATGCTCCTAGCCAGGCTTCCCTGAACAGGATTAAATGCAACAACCAGAACCAAACTCCTTTGTTTGAACAACAAGATTTCTGGAAAAAATAAAAACCCTTTGAGATCAATTTTTGCACAAGGAGACAATAGGTTTAGATCATGGCGCCTACGGGCCAAACTACCCCATGATTCACAGTTGGGCCTTCTCTCACCTCACTACCCAAGGCTTCCCATTGTAACTCTTATCATGGATCAAAAAACACAGAGCACACATGGAGTCAGGCAAAATAAACACCCATGTAACTCAGAAACAGGCTCGAGGAGCCTTAAGCCCGCCTAGCTCCAGCCTGGAAGTAATAGACCACAATGTTTACATGATTCACTACAGCTTTGACACTCTTCACAAATCAAGTCTGATTGGGTTTCTCATTGAAGCGATCTGACAGCCTAACCAGGATCCCTCCTGGGGCTGTTCTTTTCTCTTATTTTTTTTTTCCTCCTTCTCCCTCTCTTCTTAGTAATAGATTAAAAAAAAAAAAGCCTAGAAAACAGTCAGTTTGGAAAGTGGTAGTATCCAAACTTAGTTTTCTTTTTTATTTATTGTCATGCAATTGCTTCTTTAACCTGCGCTATTGATCTGGAGCAGGAGGGGGCCGAGGGGGGTTGGAAGAAGAGCTTTGCTGAGAGTCAGGCATCTGTGGTTTGGTCCTCAGGGAAAAAAATAAATAGTCCCAACCTAGAAGAAGGAGTGGTGGGAGGAGAGGGTTTAAACACACACCACACACACACACACACACACACACACACAGACACGCACACACACACACCCCAAAACCCTAAAGATGGACTAGTTTGCAGCAGATCCCAGTGGATTCTTGCTTACACCAGAGCATCATTTAACCCAATGTTCCTCCATCTACCTTGTTTGCAGGAAATAGCTGCCCATTATATCAGGTCAGACAAGTGCTGGGGCATCACAGCTCAACAGCCAATCTGCCCACAGAGCAGCAAGCAAGGATCCCCCAGAGAGTGCAGGCGAGTGTCAAGTAACAGAGCCATCAAGGTTCTAAGCAGGACAGCTTATCCTGGGGGTTTAAAACCTGCAGGCTACTCCTGCTTCCTTTCCTCCTCTCCCCTCTGCCCTACCCACCACTCCTTCCTTGCTTTCCTCCCCTCCCTCCACCCCAGACCCTTCTTCTTTTGACAGTCTGCTTGAAAAAAGACAGATGCTGGAATAGTTTTCCTTAAATCGGTTCTAATTCCGGAAGGTGCAATCCACCAAACCCACCTCTGTCCATCTTTCGAAAAGGAGAAGAGCCCACAGCAGCCCATTTATTACTGGCCCTGACATAAGCACAAATATTTTCAGTTGGGTTAGAGTCTGTCACTTTACTATCCTTATGTTCTATACCCTCAATAAATAAGGCACATTAAAGTTCTTAAAGGCAAACAAAGAACTGTGTCCCGGGTCCCATTTATCCCACGGTCGCCATGTTTAATTGAACATTTTATAGCACTCTAATGCCATGTCAGGTTCCTAATGTGACATGTGTTCCTCTCTCACATTATCTGTGGCCCAGAACCTCACAGAATCTTCTTGGCTTTGTGCATGTAAGACAGAAGATTTATCCCGTGTACTTCACTGAATCATTTATGAGTTGCATTATCTCACCCAGGCAGTTTTATAACTTGTAAATGGCCCTCCTGGTCTGCTGTCTGGATTTTGTTTACTGTAAAATCCCCAAATAGTAGGACTATTTTCAAGAGAGCAAGCTCAATTTTGTACGGGATTACAAGTAAATAAATACCAGGGATCTATGCTTGGCCATTTCTTTGATCACGAAAGAAGGCAGGGTACCAGTTGTAGGGGAGAGCATCGCTAATGTCTAGCAGAGAGGATTTGAGGTCCTGTAATGTGAAGGTGGGAGTTGCTCTCTGCTCCCCCTAAAGAGGCATTCGTGGGCTCCGCAAGCATAATCAGAGATCCTGGGCAGATCAGATTTGAGTAGTGGCAGAACCTGTAGCTGGTCACTTTCTAACAGACTTAGCTGGAAATCGAGAAGACATACATGCCAAATGCACATGGGGAAAAAAAAAAAACACAGGACATGGATTAAACCGATAAGTCCTAGACTGTTTTTAGGTTCAAGATCCCATGAATGTGGAAGGTGGGGGATAAAGGAGAATTGCAAGTTGTGTCTGTGTTCTCACTTTCAGTAAGTGAAACAATCCTGAAGTAGGAAAGCAGGCAGTGAGCCTTGGAAGGAGAGAGCCTGTTGTTCTTAGTCTCCAGGTTCCTGCGGGGAACAACATCTGCACCTTGGGTGTGAAGGGTCCAGTGACAGTGTATGATCATAATAATTCAAACATCCTCCAGAGCTGCCTTCTATGTGATTTTCACCAGCACAATATAAAATTTAAGCCTGAATATTAGCTTTTCTATTTATACCTGGCAATAAATACAAATCATGGTTTTTTTGTTTTTGCTTTTCGGGTGAGTGGGGAACGTATGGGGCAATCCGTGGCGATATTCAAAGTCTACTCCCAGTTTCATGCTCAAGGATCATTCCCAGTGGAGATGGGGGTCAATCTGGAACCTCTTGCATGTGAAGCATGGGCTTAACCCTAAACTCTCTCTCTGGCTCATTATTTTCTCTTCAATGTCATTGTTTTGGAGTAACACTTTATGTTTCATAATGTCATGTGATGTATAAATTGTACAAGGCAGTATTTGTATCCAAAACTACCTTTAAGATTCAAACACAAACCAAACTAGAAAGGTTTTTCTTGTGGGGGTGCGGTTGGGGGATGGGAGAGCAGGTCTGGGATTGAACCCAAGACCTCACACAAGCAAGACATTTATGCTACCATGGAATAATAGCCCTCACTCCGAGAGGATGTTTAAAATATTTTCCACAGGTCTCAAATGGATCTGAACTTCCTAGCAGCTTCTATCATCTTCCTCCCAAGTTTTGGTACACTGCCTCTGAAACAGAAATGGGTTTTTATTGTAAGCCTGTTATAAGGTGTAAGTGTGAAATGTCTAACCTAGTCCTATAATGTCCAACTTAACAAAAGCTTACTCTTAATTTGGTTGTTTTCATTATTATCAGATTCATAGAGACTTGATTTGTGAAGCCCCAGAGAGGATGGTATAAAATTTGGTAGAAGTTTGGTAGTCTTTCTCTTAAATGCTCATAATCATCAGTTTTATAAGAGTAAGTTGGTTGAATATATATATATATATTTATTGCTTATACCATTATTCACTGAATCCTACTATATATAAGCATTATGAGATATGATAAGACTAATGGCCTGAACACCTGCTAATAGTCATAAGGGTTAGCATTACCTCTGAAAACGTCAGTCCTCAGGTTCATAACTACCTCCTGATAGATTTTCCAAGGGAATTGGGGAAGTTCTATCCACATATAGTGCCCCTCTGTGGGATATCACTAAAAATAATGATTTCAACTGTAGCCCAAGGGCTCACTTCATTTTTTGAGATTTCTCTAAATTTCCAACAAGACCATCTTACCATAAAAACCGTGCTGTATCTTTTCTTCAATGCACTCCCCACAGAGGAAGTCTGACAGACCCATTCTCGTGCCCCCATTCTTTCCAGTCATTGTAGCAACCTCTGTTATTAAAATACTTTTTACAGATGGGCAATTCATATCACACCTATAATAAATCTTTCTGCTTTCCCTAAGATGCAAATGTGAGACACATCAAAGAAATTCAATTATAAAAACCTATTTTCATTCAGTTAAGGACAGGGAAATTTATTATGGGTGGTGATCTGCCATGTTTCACATGGTCATAAATGAATTCAATTTCAATCAAAGTCTCTATTCTATTCTAATAGGTTTTGACTGAGCTAAATACATGCATTGTGGCTTGAGCAGATACAGTTCTGCAAATATGCCAAAGCAATGTTGTGGTTGAGATTTTATAGAAAAAGGTGTATGCCTAGATTGACTGAGGCATCATGCTGGGACCTGTGCATTTGTTTTTTAGAATATTTTGCTGTTGAAGTTATATGGTTATAATCATGTCCATGTAAATGCCTGTGCTATGCGATGTAAGTGCACCTCTACCCTCTACCAGTCCCTCCACCACTGTCCATATGTCACTTATGGCCAGTTCTTTTTGTTTACTCCACTGCACCTCTCCTCTTCCCCAGCCCGGGATTTGTCCTTCCTCAAACTCATTTTGCCTAATAGTCCACCTAAGTTGTGGAAAAATGCAATATTTTATCTTTTTCATAGATGAGTAATATTGCATTGTGTCTATACACCATGGCTTCTGTATCCCTTCATCTGTTATTGGGCACGTGGGCTGTTTCCAGATCTCTGCTCTTATAAATAGCACTGCAATGCATATAAGAATACACATATATATTTGAATTAATGGTTTTTGTGTTCTTTGGAAAGATGTGAAGAAATGAAATCGGTGAGTCAGATGGGAGTGCCTTTTAAATTCCTTAGGAACTCTCTAAACTGTTTTCCACAGAGGCTGAATCAGATGACATGAAAGCTAGCAGTGAATGAGGGTTCCTTTTTCACCATATCCTCGCCAGCATTGGCTCTTTCCAGGTCTTTGGGTAAGTGCCACGCTAACTTGTACAAAGTGATATCTCATTGTAGTGTTGATATCTCATTTACATTTCCCTTATAGCAAATGATGATGAACACGTTTTCATGTTCCCATTGGCCATCCATTAATGTCTTCTTTAAGAATGTGTCTATTTAGTTCCTCTTCCCATTTTTTTAGGTGTTTGTTAGCTTTTGTGTTGAGTTTGGGGGACGCTTTATGTTTCTTGGATATAAACCTTTTGTCAAACATATGGTGTGTAAATATTTTTCTCATTCATTAAGTGCAGGGCCTATTTATTTAAGCAAGGTACTGTGATAGAGGACAATTATCATATTGATAGGGGAATATAAATTGTCACACTTTCACAACATAATCTAAGAAAAAGAGTGGGAGATACCCACTCCCCATTTATTTCTCAAAGATCACCTACTTCCTTTGTACTTCAGACAATGATGTGTGAAGGATCCTGTGATCCTTAGGAACAAGGAATCCCCCTTGTTCAATGGCAAATGAGGTCTCCAACTGAATAGGGCACATAGGGACAATCTCTTGTCAAATAATTTGGTATAACTTTCCTATTGTGAAAATTCTGCATGACCCAGTTCCACTACCAGATGTATACTTCAGAGACATTCTTGCATGTAGATACTCTAATAATATACATGAGTCATCTTAAAGCAAATTGCTCCACATGTCAACTCTCAGGAAAGTAAATAAATTATAATATTTTCCACATATACATAAACTGTAATGTTTTCATTTTATTATTGTAATAACACTAGGGGGTTATTACATTACAGTAAAAATAGATAAAACATGTCTTCATAATAATAACTATATATATATATTGCTTTTTGGGTCACACCCAGTGAAGCTCAGGGGTTACTCCTGGCTCTGCACTCAGGAATAACTCCTGGCTATACTCAGGGGACTATATGGGATGCTGAAAATTGAACCTGGGTTGGCCACATGCAAGGCAAACACCCTACCTGCTGTGCTATCACTCCAGCCCCAATACTAATAATATTAAAAACATAATTTAGTATGGAAAAACAAGTCATGGAAACTATGTATATGTTTGCACCTGTGTCCCTAGAACAGTTTTTTATATATAAAGTTCAAAATCATGCAGAAACAAAATTTTGTTTTTGTTTACCTCCTTGGTTGGTTGCAACATGTAAAGAATACTGCTAAAATATCATTTCCATCCAAGAGATGATATAGATATAGGGAGGAGTCCTCTGTGGTAACTATAAAATTCCCATTTGTAAAACCTTCCCCCAAACAAAAGATGAATGAAATCCAAATCAGACCACTTATCTGTATATAACATTTCTTTTATATATATATAACATTTCTTTTATATATATAACATTTCTTTTATATATATAATCACTGTGAGATACACAGTTACAAAATTGTTAATGATTTCTTTTCAGTCATCCAATGTTCTGGCATGGATGTAGAGAGAAAGGAATTCTCCTGCATTGTTGGTGGGAATGCCAACTGGTTCAGCCTTTTTGGAAAACAATATGGGCTTTCCTTAGAAAGCTAGAAACTGAGCTTCCATATGACCCAGCAAAACTAAATCCTGGAGGCCCAAATACACACTGCAGAAAATCCATCTCATATCTATGTTTATTGCAGCACTGTTCACAATAGCCATAATCCAGAAACACCCCAAGTGCCTGAGGACAGATCACTGCATAAAGAAAGTATGCTTAGAAATGCTACATGCAGATATATAGCTCACTACAATTTCACAGTTTATCTGCAGTCCTACTTTAACATTTGCCAGTGTTATTGATAGGCCTTTTCACGTCTCCCATAGCTCATGAATGAACTTCTAAGGGTCACGGTGATTTGATAAAGCTTCCAGAGATACTCTAAAATTGTCAGGCTTGACATATCAAATGGATGATACATGTTCCTTTTGAGAATCTCAGGAACACACCCTTTCTCCTCCTTAGGAGGTCACTTAAGTGCTTTAAAAGCAGACTGAAGGAGATATTTGAGATAATAATCCCAAAGTATAATGCTTATCAAGTCTCACAGTAGCTCTCTTCTGGAAAAATCTGCCTATTTTCTTCTATTTCAAAAGAGTTTTTAACCTGTATTTGTCAGTGAAGAGGCAAACTGGTTGCAGTTTTATCTATTAAGGATTTTGAGCACTGGGAAAAGGATTTATTTCAGTTCAAGGGGAATTGTAATAAATAAGACATATCCGGTTCTCATGTTTGGAGTTGAAATATAAAACCATTGAAAAGTAAAAATAAGGAAAAAGAAATAGGATGTTGCAGTTCCTCATAATTTTCAACTGGTATCACAGAAAAAAAAATTTTAATCCCTTTAATCTGGAACATTGGGAATGACCTTAATTAAATTATTTTTAAAAACCAGAATGGAAAGAAAATGTGAAGGTCAATTTCTGGAAAAGATGTTATGATGGTGTTCCAGTACCAAAACTAAATATTCTTCCCAGGTGATTAGAAAATCCAATTATGAGGGAAATTATTAGTTGTAAAAACAAGAAAAATTGTTTCCCTGATGGCTGTTTCTCAAAGGAAAGTCTAAGCATTCTTTAAGTGTTTCATTGATTATTGACCCTCATGCGCCTCTCTGGGACCAGAATGGGGAAATAAAAGGTGTTTTGATCAGAGAAAGAACAACCTTTTCTGTGGAAGTGTTTTACTGCTGTGACAATGTGAAAGTGACTAGCTGAAAGGGTAAGTAAGGGAAACAAAACTCACTGTTTTGTAATCTTTGGGAAATAGGCATTTAAATACTCTTCTATAAAATCAGGCTCTGGTAAAATTCTTGAGGTTAGCTCTGCAGTGCTGTGTTTTCTTTGTTGCTCTAATTGCAGCTTAGGTCACATTGTTGTGATAGTGTTAACATTTATGGTTTTGATAGACAGTTACTTAACCACCATCAAAGTTCCCAGACCTTCCCTACTATCCTTACGTCTCTTCTAATTGACTTCTTCCTTCACCCTCTCCCCATTCCCACTGCTGCTTGGTAACCTCAATTTTGTATCTAAGGCCAAGGGTTTGCCATTTTTTTATACCATCTATTCCTATGTTTTATTTCTTTATATGCCAAAGTTGAATAAAATAATCTGGTATTTGCCCTTCTCCAATTTGTTCTACTTAGCATGATAGCTTCAGAGCCACACAATTTGCATCAAACCATAAGATTTCATTTTTATAGCTGCATAGTATTCCATTGTATGTGTATATGTGTGTCTACATATATATTATGAATATGTATATATTTTACAACTTATTTATCTACTCATCTGTTGGACATTTGGGTCATTTCCATAACCAGAATATTTATATTTGCTAAATTCTGCAGTGCACATAGGGGTGCACTTATCTTTTCAAATTAATTTTTTTGTGTTTGAGGGTAGATGTCAAGAAGTGGAATTGCAAGGTCATATGAAATCTTTAATTGTTATTTTTTTCTAAAGAAGTCTTCATATTGCTTTACAGAGCTGCTGAACAGGAATACATTTCTACCAACAGTGAAAGGTGGTTCTTTTTCTCTGGATCTCTGCAACACTGACTGTTTCTAAGTCTTTTGATATGTGCCATTCATACTAGCATAAGTTGATATTCATTGTTGTTTTTATTTGTGTTTCCCTGATGATAAGTGATGATGAATACTTTCACATGCCTGTTGGTCTTCTTAGGGAAAGCATCTATTTATTATCTCTCCTCTTGTTCCCCTTGCTCTGAAAGAGCCTCCAATGCGGCACCACTGGGAAGAACGAGTAAAGAGAGGCTGCTAAAATCTCAACATGAAAGTCTGTAACTATCTCATGGTGATTCAATAAAATTTAAAAAAAATTCTAACTATACTAAAACTAAAACCTCAGGGCTAGGACAAATGGAGATGTAACTGGCGCCCACTCAAGCAAATAGATAATCAATGGGATGACAGTGATATAGTAATACTGTGATACTTTAAAGCAATGTCCTTTTTGTGTAGACACAGGAAGACAGTGCTTTTGTAACTCGGAAGTTAATTGACTCAGAATAATATTCACTCCTAGACATCTGCTTCCTCGACATAAGCCTCAGTTGCCCTTAGTTCCTAGTACTCCAAAAGCAGGGTCCTGACAAGGGACTTAATGGACCCAGAGCAAGCTGTGAGCTACCCTAGCACTGAAATGGGCCAGGCCAAGTGCTATAATACTTAACTATAATTTAAGAGCACATTGAAGGACAAACTCTTTCATGACCCAAAAGAGGTAACTGGTTAAGGACCCTGCTGGGGTTAGGAAGACTAAACTGTCCTGTGGACTGTGGTCTGGAATATATAGTTAGATGTCCTCAGGCAGAACCAAACTTCAAGCTTGATATATGTCTTACTGTGCTCATACAAAATGACATTGCTAGAAATATTTGAAGTAAATTTACTACAACTATTTAAGTGGATTACTAGTGGGGAAAGAAGAAAGCGACACACCCTGAATGGAATCCTGCTCTTGAGCAGATCTCCTAGTAATCTGGAGTAATCTCCTTAGATGAGATTTTGTCCTTGAGTTAATTTGTCCTTGAGTCCTGGAGGAGTGGTCTTCCCTCTCTCTGTTGATTTGTTAATGTTCAACTCCACCTTTGTATCCCCACCCTACATGATTCCTATATAAACTATACTGTAGGAGTAGGTGGGGGAAAAGAGAAGGAGAATGAAGGGAGATCCAGAGAGAGAGAAGCAGAGGGAGAATCAGAGGAGAATGGAGAGGAGATTGGAATAAACTTCAGTTGATTCCCACCAGCCTGGCCCTCATTCCTTCCTTCGCCTGCCCATTGCCATAGATCGTCCTGGAGTGAGGGAAGCGGAGTGAGGGAAGTGGTGGAGGCTACCAAACATGGGCTACGTGAGAGATAGAGCACCACTGCCCTTTAGTAAATACACAGTCCTTGGTTCAGTTTAATTCCAGATAATTTGACAAGTTGTCTTCAATCACACAGCAAGTATATGGCAGTCTTGGTCCATGTTCCTAGCAATTTTTGACAGTGAAAATTGCAGGTAAGTGACCAAAGGGTATATCATCTTTTGTAAGAATTATCATATTGATGTGATCATTAATCATACCTGCTTAATGAGTTCTTCCTTAAGACGGCAAGGACCAGTTTCTACCTTAAATCATTTGCAACTATAGAAATAAAAGTCACGAAGTCAAGTGATTGTGTCAGCGCTTTTTCCTTGAAGTTCAGCAATTTGGTCCAAGTCAGGCTTTTTTTCCTGAAAAGGGATTTTTTTTTCTTCTCTTAAGAAATATTTTTTCTTTTTATTTTTAATTAAAAACTGTGATTTACAAATTTATTAATATTTGAGTTTTAGGCATATAATATTTCAACACCAATCCCACCACTACTGTCAACTTCCTTCTACCAGTGTTGCCGTATTCTCTCCCCACCTCCTTATCCCCATCTGTCAACTTAACAGGCATGTTGCAGAGTTCCAGTGATTGCAGCTTAGATCTAATGTTTTAAGTGTTATTGAGTCTGTGTTTGAATATATGGCTATACCACTCTCCCACGTCATCAGTACTTCTGAAGCCTATTCACCCATTAATTCCCATTCTCTTCTCCACCCTAAACTTAATTTCTTTTCTTCTCTTTCCTTCTCTCTAAATATTGGAGTGAAGGGTCATCTGGGTATCTGCCTTGTACTACAATACATTTCTTCATCCAGTATTCTGTATACCACTGACAAGTGAGATCACCCTGTTTTTATCTTCTTCTGGCTTACTTCACCCAACGTGGTATCTCCCAGTCTCACCAGGTTTCAAAAAATTGTATGATTCTAACATTATTTGCAGATACATAGTATTCCATTTTGTGTATATATCACATCTTCATAATCCATTCATCTGTCATTGGATCTCTAAGTTGATTCCACATCTTCGCTATTATACTGAGTGCAGCAATGAATAATGATGTACATATGTCCTTTTGTGTGAGTGCTTTTATGCCCTGGTGTACATGCCCAAAAGTGGAACTGCTGGGTCACATGGCAGTTCAATTTTAAATTTACTGAATACTCCATACTATTTTCCATAGGGGTTTTACCAGGCAACATTCCCACCAACAGTGGATGGGAGTTCCTTTTTAGCCATATACCCACCCACACAGATGTTTCTATTTTTGATATGTGCCATTCTCACTTCTGATATCTTATTTTTTTTTTTTTGCTTTTTGGGTCACACCTGGAGATGCACAGGGGTTACTCCTGGCTCTGCACTCAGGAATTACCCTTGGCTGTGCTCAGGGGACCATATGGGATGCTGGGATTTGAACCTGGGTCGGCCGCGTGCAAGGCAAACGCCCTACCCGCTGTGCTATCTCTCCAGCCCCGATATCTTATTTTTATCTTGATTTGGATTTCTCTGATGATAAGTGATGCTGAGCATATTTTGATAGGTCTACTAGTATTTTGACTGTCTTCCTGACAAGTGTTTTTTTCCTCTCCCTTTTTTCAATAGGGTTTTTAAATTTCTTTTTTTGATCTTTGTGAATACCCTATATATCCTGAATATCAAATATTTATCTTATATGTTGAATGCAAATATGTTTTTCCATTCAGCTAGCTGTCTTTTAGTTTTAGCCCACTTTTCTTTTGCCATGCAAAAGCCCTTTAATTTTATATAGTCCCATTTGTTTATTTTTTATTTTGTGCCTTTGCCAGTGGCAATAAGATCAATCAGATCTTTGAAGATACCTTTGAGATCCAAATCTTGGAGTGTTATATCTGTATTTTTTTTCAGTGTACTTTATAGTTTCTGGTTGGATCTCACTACCTTTGATCCACTTTAAATTGACTTTCGTGAAAGATGTAAGATATGGATCCAGCTTTCATTTCTTACATCCAGTTTTCCTAGCACCATTTGTTGAAAAAGCTATCTTTATTTCATTTCATACTCTCAGCTCCCTTATCAAAAATTAACTATAAATGCATATATATATATATGTATGTGGGGTCCTTTGTCTCTGGGTATTTTATTCTGACTCATTAATCAGAGAGCCTATCCTTATTCCAGTATAATCAGTTTTGATCACTATAGCTTTATGATACAGTTCCAAATTAGGTAATGAAATACCTCCCAATTTATTACTTTTCAGTATGGCTTTGCTATTCATGATTTTTTTCTGATTCCACACAAACTTTATTATTGATTTTTTTGTAGATCCTGGAAAAACATCATCTGAATTTGGATGGGGATTGCATTGAATCTGTATGATTGCTGAGGTAGCATAGTCATTTTAATAATATTGATTCTTCCAATCCATGAACATGGACTATTCTTTCATTTCCTGAGATCTTTTTCACTTTCTTGAGTGATTTAAAGTTATCATGGTGTAGATCTCCCATGTCTTTTGTTTAGCTTATTTCTAGATACTTGATGCTTTTAGATGTTTCTGAAATGGGATAGACACCTTCATTGCTTTCACTTCTGATTCATTCTTTGTATATAAGATTTTTGTGTATTAACTTTGTAGCCAGCCACTTAGCTGTCTTGGTTTATTGTTTCTAGGACCTTTTTATGAACTCTTTTGTGGATTCTATATATATCATCATGTCATCTGAAAACAGTGATAATTTGAATTCTTATTTTCCAATTTGGATCCCTTCTAAGAAACATTTTTCTTAAATTAGCAATAATTTAAAAATAGTTTTATTCAACAGAAATTCATATCTAGGTCTCCTATCCAATAGGAAGATAAATACGGTCTATATTATCTGAAAAATATTTAAAATTAAAAAGCATTTAATTTTTAAAAATTTTATAGAATCGCTGTGAAGTAGACCATTCGAAGCTGTTCATGATTGGGTTTCACTCAAACAGTGTTCCAATACCCATCCCTACACATTGTGCATTTCTCAGTTTCCCTCCCACCCCCCTCCAACTTTCTCTTTTCACCTCCCTCTGCCCAACCTGCTTCTATTGCAGGTGAAAATATTTAATTTCAAAGAAGATCTCCTGTTATGTCTGAGCCTACCACCTCCTGGAACCATTCTCTGGCATGAACTGCGTGGCGCTGACCATAAGTATGGGGCAAGAGAAGGCCATGCTGTCCTAAGTCTCCAGGTCAAATAGAATTCACTGTGGTTATCCTCTTTGAGGACAAGCTTCCAAACCCACAGATATTTAGAAGTGGGTAACTCAGAGCTAATGAGACCTACAAAATGAAGGAAGTTGCAAGCAGATGTTTTGCTGAGTTCATCACATCGAAGTTGGTTCATGGAAACCAAATAGTGTGTCACAGAGCTAAGGGACCTTGAGTCTGGAACACAACTCCCTGGGTTCAAGTTATTTAATTTCATTCACACAGAGCCCTGGAATTAGTGCAGGGCTCATGTTAGGTATACAGAGTCAGTGTTATGGGCATGGTTTTCTGTTGCAGGCATGTGTCTGTACTTTTGCACTATACAGATACTACTTTTAAAAAACACTCACACAAATTGAATATCAGTGAAAATTCTGCATTGAGTAAATCTGTTGGAGTTACTTTTTCCAGAGCCTGGGCTCACTTGCTGTCTCTGTCACACTATGATAATTCTTACAATGTATCAAATCTTTTCATTGCAATTTTATCTGTGATAGTGACATGTGATTTGGAATATTTCATATTACTGCCATCATTGTTTTGGGGGCCACAGGCCACACCCATATCACACATGAACTTGATGTCTATGTCCTGACTGTTCCACAAACTTCCCCCAACACTCTTCTCCTGGGTATCTCCTAGGTCAATACATAGCCATAGCCCTACTATGGCCTCACAGGTCCAGGTAAGTGAAAGAGTTACATGTCTTTCTCTTTAAATAAAAACCTAGACATGATTAAGCATAGTAAGGAAAGTGTGAGAAAGGCTGAACTAGATTAAAAGTATGCCAAATATTAGCTAATATGTGAAAGCAAAGAAAAAGTTCTGAAAGTGTGCTCCAGTGAACACACCAATGATAAGGGAAACAGCTTTATCGATGATATGCAAAAATATTTTGTGATCTGAATAGAGATTCAAACAAGCACAGTGTTCCCACAAGCCAAGGCCTAATCCAAAGAAGGCTCTCTCGGTTTTGTCAAAGCTGAGAGAGATGAGACAGCAAAGAAGAAAAGATTGAAGCCAGCAGAGGTTGCAGGTTTAAGGAAAGGCACCGTGTCCAGAACAGCCAAGTGCAAGGTGAAGCAGCAAGTGCTGCAGAAGATCCAGTAAATATCGTTCATGATTTATAGGAGGTCAAAACGGCAATGTTACTAAGTGTTTGAAGAAAGATTATTCCAATTCCACGTATAATTTTCAGGGGCTCAGTCATGAGTGGAGGAAATAGCTACAGGTGTGGTAGAAATAGAAATAGCAAGAGAGCTAGAATTAGAAGAGGAA
The DNA here is from genome assembly GCF_027595985.1 of Sorex araneus. Taxonomy (NCBI): domain Eukaryota; kingdom Metazoa; phylum Chordata; class Mammalia; order Eulipotyphla; family Soricidae; genus Sorex; species Sorex araneus. The sequence goes on along the minus strand of NC_073307.1, from coordinate 37,071,263 downwards.
CTTGGCATCTAAGAGGTAGTACAGGGGTAAGGTACATGCCTTGTATGTGGCTTATCCAGGTTCACTCTGATGTACCCAAAATCATCCCCCCGTACCACCAAGAGAGATCCCTGAGTGCAAAGCCAGGAGTGAGCCCTGAGCACCACTGGGTATGGCCCAAAAAGCAAAACCATATGAAACAAAAATAAAAGAAGCACTTGAATATGTGACAGAATTGTTAAACTCTCATGATCAAACTGAAATGAGAAACTGCTTCTCATGGAGAAGTTAAGTGGTTTTTATTTTTAATCTATTAAAAATGGATTTAAGGTCCAGAGTGATGGTATAGGGGATAGAGCACTGCTTTTGCATGCAGCCAACCTGAGTTTGGTCCCTGGAATGACATACAGTATCCCCCCCAAGCCCACCAGGACTTATCCCTGAGCACAGAGCCAGGAGTAAGCCCTGAGCACTGCCAGTTGTAGATCCAAAACAAAAATAGTTATTCGAGGGCCTTCCATCCTTGGGACATACGTCCCATGGGACCAGGTATCTCAATGTGATGACTTGAGGATATGGTGCTTCTCTGACCCTGTTGTTCCAAGGGACCTCCAGAGCCACCTCAGTGGTGAGCAGGGCCATTAAGAACTACACATGATAGTCCTCAGGGCCCCACGAGGTGTCCGGTTTTGGATTTGGATTCTGCATGCTTTGTTTGTGCTCCTGACTGCTGAGCTATATTCCTGGACCTTGGAAGTGGCTTCCTAGGAGAAAAACTCCTACTGGTCAAGATGCTGTTAACATTGCTAAAGCAAGGATTTTTAAATATTACACACACTTAGTAGATAAGGCAGAAACAGAATTTTAGAAGGTTCATTCTTTTTTTTTTAAGTTCTGTGGTGCATGAAATGCTAATCAGACAGCATCCACCTATGAGAAATTTTTATGAAAGGATGATCCAACCAATGAGGCAAGTTTCATAGCCTTATTTTTTAGAAACTGCCATAGCCAATCTAACCAAGCACCCACTGTCCTGATTAGCAGCAAGAACACTCTACTGATCTACACTCTACACACTCCTGATCAAGGCAGGACACTCTGCTGGCCCAGTGATGCTGCCCTACTGAAGGCTCAGATGAGGATTAGAATTTTCTAGCAATAACATATTTCCAATTAAGGTGTATACTCTATTTTCTATGGCATAATGGCATAATGTTATGACACATATAAAAAATTACAATACAGGCGCATTATGGTGCCTGAGCCCATTCTGCTGCTTGCACCCACAAGGCCGAGCACATGCGGTGCCCGAGCACATGTGTTGCCTGTATCTCCCCTCTTGAGATGTGTATTTTCATGCTTTTGTGTCTAGTGCTTGGATGTGTGTAGAGCTCTCTCCACCCTTGGAGAAGCCCGTGTTCTCTCTTGAGCGCGTTGCTCTTACTATTCTCTCTTCCACTTATCCCTTCCTCCTTCCCTCAAAAACCTCTAAATAAAATCTGTTCACTGCTTGTGTAAAAAAAAAATTACAATATAATCTAGAAAAAGAGCTCAATGGACTGAACACATGCTTTGCATGCAGGAGATCCAGGCTTAAATCTGGACCACATGGTCCCTGAGCACTGCCTCAAGCCAGCCCTCACCAGTGAGCCAAGAATAGCCCCTGAGCACTGCTCAAAATAGTCCCCAAACAAACAGGACTACAGGACAGTGAAAACACAACTTATGTATGCAGTGGGAAACCAAAAGTTTTGTGTGACTCAGAGACAGGGACGTAACTCAGCTATAGATTACTTTCCTTGTGTGTGTTTAATCCCCAGGTTTAATTCTCAGCACCACACGTGTGTGTCTTATTTATTTTGATTCTTTATTGTGGTGATCTGACTTGAACTTTAACATCTACAAAGTGTGCCTGTGCTAAGAACAAATCCATACGTGTTATATTTAGAGAAAGAGATATAGTAAACTGATTATATTTTTCAGTATGGAAGCTACTACATAAAGACTGATACCCAAACTTTCTGTTCCAGTATGGGTCCATTGAAGGAATTCAGCCTCAATAATTAAGAAAAACAAAATATCCACGTAGGAGTGACCTCTGAGAATTGAACCAGGAGTAAACCCTGAGCACTAATGGACGTGGCCTAAAAACCAGAATGGGAAAATAAGGACAAAGAAAATCAGATTTGTCTTTAGCATTTCCAGTTCTGTTAATGTAGTTTTCCCTCCTCAGCTTTCCCCAGGCATCCACCTTCTTTAGTAGAGCAGTTTCCTCTGAAATTTCATTATAATATGTTCATTTGTCATTTCAACTGAAATTTATTGAGTACCAACCAGGTACAAAACATATCTTTGTACAGGATCAGTGAAAAAAAAGGGAAAAAAATCTCAGCTCTCTAAAAACTTATTTTAATTGTATACTGTAAACAGAATGGGTCTTAGAGGAGAAATATATTAATAAGGAGAGAGAGAGATGGTCCAGGTTGTCAAGTTTTAGACTGGCAGTGCTAGAATGGAGAGTTAAGACAGGCAGGGAAGACTGCTTTAGTTGGGACACTTGAGTCTTTAGAGCAAGTCATATGTAACCTGTAATCTGAAGACAGGCACAGACATTCAAAGACCTTGGGAAGCATTGAGTGCCAGGCTCTTAGGGCAATAAATGACTAGCACTGGAGTGATCAGGAACGTAGTGTGGCAGGAACTGTGCCAGGTGAGGCTGGATAGAGAGACAAGGGTACTTCTCACAGGCCAGTTTCATCAGGGACAGGAGTTTGGTTACTGAGAGACAAATGCAATAAGGAAGCATGCAGAGCTCAGCATAGGAGGAGATGCAGTATGCATCATAATTCTTCAATAGTATTGTTCCTCTGTGCTGGATAAGTAACTGATTTTCTTTATAAGTCTCCATGGAGTATAAAGATTACTGCTTCTTTACTAGCCTTTACTTTTATTCCAAGTCCCTTTGAATGCAACTTCTGGACTCAGCAAGAAACTGCAGGCTGAAACTCTGGCCCTGGAATCATTCCATGAGAACAAAGCTAACAGAACCCTTTGGGGTTCCTAGATGATTGGCATTTCCCTCCTGTCTAATGTTTTGTTTCCCAGAGGAAGGTAGGGCAGTTCTGCTTCCTCTTGCCTATTCCTGGAGACAACCAGACAGTGGACTGTGTTCTGGAACATTCTCTTCTTTCAGCTGCAGTCCCTACATGCTGCCTTTATCCCAGACTACTGCTTGGAACTTTGCCTTTTATTACTTCCTTCTGCTCCAATTTTGCCTGCTACTGAGGTTTGTGATCCCACATTCACCCTTTCTTTCTCTCCCCATGCCTCCACAAAGGGCTCACAGAGGTTTATTTGTTTTTTCCACAGCCCTTTATTCTCTAGTACACTGTCAGGTCACTCACCTTTAGCTCTTGGCCTCAGAATGCAAAGGAAGAAAATCACGTTGCTCTCAAAGCCATCAGATTGAGGGACAGAGAATACATCTCTAGAATGGATTGCTCTGTTGCACCTTTAACTTTATAACTTAAAGGGGGTGAATGGGAGACAGTTCAAGAAGTAGAACACCTGCCTAGCATGTGCACAGCCCTGGGCTCAATTGCTGGTACTGTGTGGCCTCCAAGCACCAAGTCAGACATTGCCAGAAGTGACCCCAGGGCCCTTGAATTGTGGGATGTGGCCCCTATGAAAAATAAAGGGGGTGAATGCCAGGAATTCTAACACAGAGTACCAAAAAAATAGTTCTTTTCTGAAGGATAAGATTGCTCCCTTTGTGTGAACTTCGGAAGAAAACACAGAAATCAGTGAGAAGAAAAAAGGTTCTCATACCTAGACACCCCCAGAGGAAAAAGATAATAGTAATAGCCAAATTTATTTGAACACTTTACTTGTGGCAAGCACAATTATCTAGACAATTAAGTGCTTAAAACATAATTGTGTAGTGTCACAACTATTTCATAAGTAGTGAAGCCACTGAATGGGCTGAGAGGTGTTAATGTTGACCAAAAATTACATGGCTTTCAACAAAACGTGTCAAGTGTGATCTCCCTGAGCCCAGCCTAGTTGCAAGTACTTTTTAGCCAGGTTGGGGTTGGGTTGGGGAGGGGTTACCTTCCAGAGAGTATTCTGGACCTCAGTAAAGGCTTCCATGGCTGCCCCTGGTGAAGCATGGGGAACATGTGGTACTGGGAAAAGAACCCAAATGAGGCTCAAACTAATCATGCAGTTTAACATCTGGACTGTCTTCTGGCCATCACTGCAATTCCTCTTAAGAAACTATTGAGTTTTACATGAAATTATGTAGCACTTTTATTAAATATGTGGAATGCTTTGTAGAAGTGCAATACCTAGAAAGTTAAGAAGAGGCTGAACAGTGTTGACCATGGACTTGATCTTAATTGACTTGGCACCATCATTTCTGATGAATTGGTGAATTGATTGGCCATACCCTGTCTTTGATTCATCAAAAAGACTTGTCCCAAAGACCATCAAAGATGAATCTCTAGAGGATGAAGTACCTGACCTGAATTTTAAGAGAATTTGTCAGGTTTACCTGGGTATTGCTCCTAGAAATGTAAACTTTCTAGTCTAGGACTGGTACAAACTTGCATTTTTTGCAAATTGAAAACTTTAAAAATGCAAAAGGAAAGGGCTCTGGTATTGTCAAGATAATGGGGGTCACACCACTGAGTACAGTGGGTCTTGGGGTTTCAGAAAGTCATCTTCACTGTACAGAAATAAATACAGCTCTTGGGTTCTTCCCATTCTTTAGGCATGTCATCTTCAGTTTGCTCTTTTAAAAACAACCAAATAAACAAATGATAGATAATGCTTGCCAGTCTCATTGTTCTGATAAGCTCTAGTCTGGTTGGATCCTGATTAAATGAAACCCGCATTCTCAAGAGTCACATTCGTGAGGATGTGGGGCCTCCGGTGGCACATTGATAAAATCAAACCTCTCCAGATTAAACAGGATCACTATTTTTTAAAGTCTCCACACATAATACAATAAATCTAAGAACCCTAGATAAGATACCATGCTGGTAAGATTATTTTTTGTTGTTGTTTTTGTTATAATTAGTTTTCTCTTTCTGTTTCGGGGCCACTATCAGCAGTGGTCAGGGATTTCTCCTGACTCCACATTCAGGGACCACTCCTGAGAGGGTTTGGAGAACCCTATGGATTGCCAGAGATTGAACTCTGGTCAGCCACATGTATGGCAAGTACCCTGCCCTTTGTACAATCACTTCTGGTTTTGTTGTTATGATTATTACTATTTACCAAAAAGGCAGCATTGTTTTCAAAAGTTTCTCCTTCTGAGCACATTTGGTGTCATCCAAAGCAGAAACCTGTGTGCCTTTAAAAAAGCAATTTAAGGATCCAAGAGAAAGTATAGAGGGTAAAGATGCTTGCTTTGCATGCAGCTGACCTGGGTTCAATCCCCGGCACCCCATATACTAATCCTCCAAGCCTAGGAGTGATCCCTGAGTGCAAAGTCAGGGCTAAGTCCTGTGCAAAGCCAGGTGTGCCCCCCCTTCCCCGCCCAAAAAAGAAAGACATGCAGTATTTCTCTGTTCTCAAGAAAAAACACAGTGAACCACATGGATGCTCAACGTTTCCTAAAGCATAGGCACATGCACCAGTCTCTCAAGTCATTGTACTGTCTTAAAAATAATCATCACATCTGGATTCCTCGAGCAGCCATGAAGAGCTAGTATGTGAGAAAGCAATCTGACAAATTGTAAAGGTCTATGCATTGCATTTTGAAGTGCCAAAACCAAGGTGGCAGAATACTTGCTAAAGCAATTACTGTGCCAAAAATACACACAAGTTAAGTTTAAGTTGCAAAGTAACTCAGCAAGACACTTCAAGTAGAGTTTCCAGTGGCTCATGGCTCTCAGATGGCAGGCAGGCAGTAATGTGAGATAGGACATATTTTCTTTCCTACTTCACTGCTCAACATTGCCATTTTATGAGTCCAGAAATATGTCTTTAGGACTTAACTTTTTTCTGCTGACAATGAAACAAGAAAATAAAGTGCGTGGGAAGCATATTGGCTTGTCTTAGGTAAAGGCAACCCACAAGGCTGGCACTGGTAGAACACAAGGTAAAAGATGCCCCACGAGCTCCTTGACTCCTCTTGTCCCCTTAGTCACCCAGCTCTGACAGAAGACCAGCCTTCACTTGAGCATAAGCCCAGAGTTCCCAGCGTCCTTTGGGAAACCTTTACCAAGCTCAGGCATGTCCCTGATTCTGTGAACCCCAAACAGTAGAGAGATAGCCAAACAGATAATATCAACACTCTTAAAGTCCATGGCAGTTTACAAGCATCTTGTATTCATGAAGCCCACCACTGCTCTCAGTTCTGTGCTTCTAGGAGAATTCTAATGAATGCTTAAAGTTCCTAGATGAAGTAATCGACAATCCTTTTGATTTTTATCAGCATTCAAGATTTTAACCTCTAGTTCATTGAGTGGTTTTATTTTTAATTTGGTTGATGGGAGCCAAGCTCAGGGGACTTAGGGAACCACTCCCAGCATGCCTGGCCATCCAGGCAGAGGCTTATATGCTAAGGTCTGAGAATACATTGCTGCAGACCTCCTGGGACATTCTGGCAGTACTTGAGTGCCTCCAGAGACACACCTGGAAATGCTCAGGAGACCTTTGATGCTGGGGATTGAACCTGGATGTACACATGCAAACCATATGCCCTAACCCCAGTTCTATCTCCCTGAGGCTCTAGGGAGTTCTTTATAAGTCCATTGACCCATGAAATTAGTAGTTGGTCTAAAATGGGCCACATACTTATGAGAAGAAAATATGCATACACACCATTTTCAAGAAATTCTCAAAGGAATTTGTGCTCAGAAGATTTGAAAAACTGTGTGTCTCTAGGTTGTAGCACAATTCTTTTTTTTATTGAATCACTGTGAGATAGAGTTACAAAGCTTTCATGTTTGAGTTTCAGTCATACAATGATTGGACACCCATCCCTTCACCAGTGCACAATTTCTATCACCAATGTCCCCAGTATCCCCCCCTAATTCCACCTCTCCCTGTGCCTCTATGGCAGACAAAGTCCCCCATACTCTCTCTCTACTTTTGGGTATTATGGTTTGCAATACAGATACTGAGAGGCTATCACATTTGGTCCTTTATCTACTTTCAGCACACATTTTCCATCCCAAACTATACCTCCAACCATTACTGACTTAGTGATCCCTTCTCTATTCCAGCTGCCTTCTCCCCCATCTCATGAGGTAAGCTACCAACCATGGAACAATATTCCTGGCCTTGTCTCTACTGTCCCTGGGTATCAGTTTTATGTTATTTTATATTCCACATATGAGTGCACGGGATATATTCCCAGGATTGATATTTCGGGGTCATATGGAAGCCCAATTTCTAGTTTTTGAAGGAATGCTCATATTGATTTCCAAAAAGACTGGACCAGTCAGCATTCAACCAAAATGAAAGAGAGTCCCTTTCTCCCCACATCCATGCCAATACTGGTTGTTCTCGTTCTTTTTGATATGTGCCAGTCTTTTGGGTGTAAGATGATCTCATTGTTTGATTTGCATCTCCCTGATGATTGGCAATGTAGAGCATTTTTTCATGTGCCTTTTGGTCATTTGTATTTCTTTTTTGGCTTCTGTGCATTTCTTTTTCCCATTTTTGGATAAGGTTGGCATTTTTTTTTTCTTGTACAATTTTACTAATGTCTTGTATATCCTGGATATTAACCTTTTATCAGATGGATACTGGGTAAATATTCTTTCCCATTCCATGCACTCTCTGTTTTTGGTCAATGTTTTCTTTGAGGTGTAGCACAATTCTTGTTGAAGAAACGAGGGAGCTCTTTGAGCAGTTAGTTAGCACACTCCACAGAGAAGAGTCAGTTGCTTACAAATAAGAAATTAAGCTGGCTTAATCCCAGCAGTTTCACAGAGGTTCATCTCAGAAATACAACAGCGTTTCCGGAAATGCTGAGCTACTTCCTGAACCACTTACCGAGCTGCTAGGAATGAGATAGGAAAATAGGGAGACTGCTGAATATCATGTCAGACTCCCCTCAGTCAACATTAGGGAGAATACAAGGTTTCATATTCACATAACACTTAAAGTCCTCTTGATCAAATAATCCTTCTTGAAATCTTACCATCATGGCTCCCTGCCATTTACACTGAGAAATTAAAATCAGGGTTCAGGATACCTTGTGTCTTGTCATCAGGTTCACATTCCACTCTGTTATGCAGTAATCCAGCCAGATCCAAATATATGACGTCCTGCTGGATCCATGCCATATTTCCAGACATAGAGCCACGCCCTCCCCAAAGGCCCACTACTTCCTCAGACACTTCTACTCGTTTTTAAAGACACAGCGTGGGGAATATGGGTGGGAAGATCACACTGAACCAACCTCAAAGCGAAAATCATTTTCTACTTTGTCCCTCAATATTTATCTGCCCCTGTTAGCTTTTTATCATACTGTATGTGCAGCCCCTTTTTTTTGATTAAACTGCAAAGTTGCTGGGTTTCAGAAACCCCATATTATCACCTATAGGTCCTGGCTGTCTGGGTCATGGACAGCAACAAATATTTAGTGAACTGATGAGTCTCCGAGTCAACACTAACAAGGAAGCTGGTTTAAGAAGTTACAGTAGCTTTGGAAGGAGCAAGGGGCTCAGATCTCTGCTATAGGTCTGGATTCAGGTCGGATTCAGGAAGATGTTTGCAGTCTGCTCAAACTAGTTCACAGAGGTGAACAGAGGGTAGAAAGAGGGAGTGTCAGTGGGTATTTGTATCTTGAAGAAATGGTATTGGGCAGGGGTGAGATGGGGGTGGGAGGTGCTAGAGATAGTAGAGCAATGAGGGCAAATGCCTAACATACACCTGACCCAGGGTGATTCAATTCCCAGCACCACATGATTCAGATGGTGCCAGGTACCCAGGTATCTGGCACTGCAGGATCCCTGTAGCATTGCATCCTCGGGCTCTCACATTGAACGACAGGCCCTGTTGGCTGAGAATTGCTGGTGGTGTCCCCAGCTCATAAGAGGTTGCAAGAGGCCTGCCCACACTAAGTATTCTTGCAGTCATCAAAAGGCACAAAAGCTAGGCCTCTAAAAATGTCCTTTAGTGCACTTGGTGAAGGCCAGTTCCTTTTCTTGTTGTTGACACTTTCCTCTCGCCCCACTGCAGCAAGTCTGTTCTTGACTTCAGCATAGTTTGAGTATTGGGAGGGGAGACAAAAAGAGGGTCTTTCCAGGAGGCTTCTGCCTGCCTTGCACAAGTGGGAAGATGACTGTTACTCTCCTGGGCACTTCCATGGCTTCTTCTGAGGTTCCCTGGGGAGTCTGACCCCAGGTGCTACAGGAGAGGGCGTTTTTAAGTACCAGTTTGCTCTGCCTCAGTTGCCCCACAACCTGCTGGCATCTCACCCAGTCCTCTTCAGTTCAGCAATCCCCATAAACCCACATCTGGCCCAGTAAGGTCAGCACCTGAGATGGGGATGTGCTGGCTTTCTCTACCACCACCTTCACCCCATCCCTCCTCCCACCCCACCCCTGCCTCTGTAGCAAGTGCATTCCCTTTTACTCTCTCTCTCCTTTTGGGTGTTGTGGTTTGCAATACAAGTATTAAGTGACCATCATGCTTGGTCTATAGTCTACTTTTAGAACACATCTCCCATCCCAAGTGAGCCCTCCAAGCATCCTTTACTTGGTGGTCCCTTCTTTATCTGAGCTGCCTTTTCCCCCAGCATGTGAGGCCAGCTTCCAAGCCTTGGGGCAATCCTTCTTGTCCTTATCTCTACTATCCTTGGGTGTTAGTCTCCCATTCTGTTACTTAATATTCCACAAATGAGTGCAGTCCTTCTATGTCTGTCCTCTTTCTGAATCATTTCACTTAGCATGATATTCCCCATGTTGATCCACTTATAAGCTAATTTCATTACTTCATCTTTTATAATAGCTGCATAGTATTTCATTGTTTAGATGTACCAAAGTTTCTTTAACCAGTCATCTGTTCTAGGGCACTTGTTTTTTTTCCAGATTCTGGCTATTGTAAACAGTGCTGCAATGAACATAAAGTGCAGATGTCACTTCTACTATATTTTTTCGCATCTCTTGGATATATTCTCAGAAGTGGAATTGCTGGGTCAAATGGGAGCTCAATTTCTAATTTTTTTAGAAACATTTATACTGTTTTCCAAAAGGGCTGAAACAGTCGGCATTCCCACCAGCAGTTAAGGAGAGTCCCTTTCTCCCCACATCCACACCAACATTGTTTGCTTTTATTCTTTTGGATGTGGGCCAGTCTCTGTGGTGTGAGATGATATCTCATTGCTGTTTTGATCTGCATCTCCCTGATGATTAGTGATGAAGCGCATTTTTTCATATGCCTTTTGACCATTTGGAATTCTTCTTTGAGGAAGTTTCTGTTGGTTTCATCTCCCCATCTTCTGATGGGATTGGATGTTTTCTTCTTGTAGAGTTCAACCAGTGCCTTGCATATCCTTGATATCAACCCCTTATCAGATGGTTTTTGGGTGAATATCCTTTCCCATTCTGTAGACTGTCTTTGTATCCTGGTCACTTTCTTTTGAGGTATAGAACCTTCTTAGTTTAAAATAGTTCCATTTGTTTATCTCTGTTTGCACTTGCTTGGTCAGTGGCATGTCCTCTTTGAAGATACCTTTAGCTTCAATGTTTTGGAGGGTTTTTCCGACCTTATCTCCAGCGTACCTTATGGATTCTGGTCTGATGTTGAGGTCTTTAATCCATTTTGATCTGACTTCTGTGCATGGTGTTAGGTAGAGGTCTGAGACCTTTTTTTATTTTTTTGCATGTAGCTGTCCAGTTTTGCCAACATTATTTGTTAAAGAGGCTTTCCTTGCTCGATTTCACATTTCTTTCTCCCTTATCAAAGATTAGATAACCAAATATTTGAGGGTGTATATAAGGATATTCAACCCTATTCCATTGGTCTGTGGCTCTGCAGTTGTTCCAATACCATTCTGTTTTTTTACTACCGCCTTGTAGTAGAGTTTGAGGTTGGGGAAGGTGACGTCTCCCACCTTCGCTTTCCCAAGAATTGCTTTAGCTACTCGTGGGGGTTTGTAGTTCCATATGAATTTCAGGAGTGTTTGATCCTTTTCTTTGAAGAATTTCATGGATATCATTATAAGGATTGCATTGAATCTGTATAATGCTTTGGGAAGTATTGCCATTTTGATAATGTTAATTCTCCCAATGCATGAACAGGGGATATGTTTCCATTTCCCCATGTTCTCTTTTATTTCAAGAAGAAACATTTTGTAGTTTTCTTTGTACAGGTCCTTTACCTCCTTTGTTAAGCTGATTCCGAGGTACTTGATTTTCTGGGGCACAATTGTGAACAGGATTGCCTGTTTTATATCACTTCCTTCTCTTTCATTATTTGAGCATAGGAAAGCCATGAACTTTTGAGTATTGATTTTATAGCCTGCGACTTTACTGTACAAGTAGCAGGCTTGTTTCTTGGAGTTTCTTGGTATAGGCTTTCTTGGTATAGGCTTTAGGGTTCTCTAAATATAGCATCATATCATCTACAAATAGTGAGAGCTTGATTTCTTCCTTTTCTACATGGATGCCTTTAATATCCTTTTCTTGCCTAACCACTATTGCTAGTACTTCCAGTACTATATTAAACAGGAGCGGTGAGAGTGGGCATCTTTGTATGTCCATGATCTTAGAGGGAAGACTCTTAGTTTTTCCCCATTGAGGATAATGCTTGCCATAGGCTTGTGGTAGATGGCTTTGACTATATTCAGGAAAGTTCCTTCAATACCCATTTGGGTGAGAGTTTTCATCATAAACAGATGCTGAATCTTGTCAAATGCTTTCTCTGCATCTATTGTTATAATCACATGGGTTTTATCTTTTCTTTTGTTGATATAATGAATTATGTTGATTGATTTCTGAATGTTAAACCATCCTTGAATCCCCAGGATGACTCCCACTTGGTTGTGGTACATGATTTTTTGATGAGTTGTTGGATTCTATTCGCTAATATTTTGTTGAGGATCTTTGCGTCCGTGTTCATCAGGGATATCGGCCTGCAATTTTCTTTTTCTGTGGTGTCTCTGTTTTAGGTATTAGGGTGATATGTGCCTCATAGAAACTGTTTGAGAGTTTCTGTTTCTTCAGTTTCCTGGAAAAGCTGGAGAAGAACTGGCAATATATCTTCTTTAAATGTTTGGAAAAATTTGCTAATGAATCCATCTGGACCCAGGCTTTTGTTCTGGGGAAGACTTTTGAATACAGTTTCAATTTCCTTGATAGTAATAGGTCTATTCAGGTACTCCAAATCTTGGTTCAGCCTTAGGAGATTATAGGAATCCAGGAATTTATCCATTTCTTCTAGTTTCTCTTGTTTTGTGACATACAGACTTGCAAAGTAGTCTCTGATGATCTTTTGGTTTCTGTTGTGATGTCCCCCTTTTTCATTTCTATTCGGTTTATTAGGGTTCTCTCTCTCTCTTTCTTTGTGAGTCTTGCTAGTGGTTTGTCAATCGTGTTTATTTTTCTCAAAGAATCAGTTCTTGGTTTCATTGACCTTTGGAATTGTTTTTTGGGTTTCCATGTCATTAATTTCTGCTCTAATTTTTATTATTTCTTTCCTTCTGCCTGGTTTGGGCTCATTTTGTTGGTCCTTTTCTAAGATCTTGAGCTGTGATGTCAAGTTATTTATGTAGACCCTTTCTTCCTTTCTGAAAAATGCTTGCAGAGCTATAAATTTCCCCCTTAACCACAGGTTCTGGTAACTCATGTCTTTATTCTCATTTGTTACCATGTATCTTTTGATTTCTTCCTTCATTTCCTACCTGACCCACTCATTGTTCAACATTGAGTTGTTTAATTTCCAGGTGTTTGATTTGGTTCTCTGTGTCTGTGTGTGATTAACTTCTATCTTCAGTGCACCATGGTCTGAAAAAAGAGTTGGTACAATTTCTATTCTTTTGATTCTATTGAGGTATGTTTTGTGACCCAGCATGTGGTCTACTTTGGAAAATGCTCCATATGCACTAGAAAAGAATGTGTATTCTTGGGGGGGGGTGTGATGTAAAGTCCTGTATAGATCTATTATCCCTCTCTCTTTTATTTCTTCCTTCAAAGCCAGTGTTTCCTTGCTGAGTTTTAATCTTGTTGATCTATCCAGAGGTGATAAGGCGGTGTTAAGGTCTCCAACTGCTATTGTGTGCTCCCAATGTCCATAATGGATCCTGTAGATAGAATGACTCACTTCTGATTAGTACTTAAGATCATGTTTAAATAATGATATGTGAAGGACCCTTGCAAGCACCTAGGTTTGAGGTAGATTCATTTCACTTATGTAAAGTGAAGCCTCATTCACAATATGACCCACAAAATTCAGAGTCCAGCCTAAATCAGTATTTTCATACAAGACAACATGTTTTGGTGAATATGGATAGATAGATGTTTTGCTTTTGGACAACACTCAGTGATGTTCAGGACTTACTCTTGGCTCTGTACTCAGGGATCATTTCTGGCAGTACTTGGGGGACCATATGTGGCACCAGAATAGAACCCATGTTAGCTGGATGCAAAGCAAATGCCCTGCTTGCTGTACTATTGCTCTGGCCCAAGATAGACTTTTTAGTAGTAAAGCAGAGATGATTGCCAACTCCACCCCAGCAAAAGAACATATTAATTCTGCATAGACTAAAACAGAAAGCTTTCCCTCAGTTCCTTAAATAGCTGAGATTGCATTAGAAGGCAAATTACAGTGTACTAGAAATCAAAGGGAATATAGTGATTTTTATGAAAGCTGTGAGGCTGAGGATGAATATCAGACTTGAAGGTAACCCTGGTGGGGCCTATGACTTGGGCAATTAGGAATAAATGCAGAGTTTTAACAACTAAAATAAACTGAAGCAGGAGATATAGCCCAACGATTTGATCCCTGGCAATACAGAGTTCCTTGAACTGATCACCAAGCACAGAACTGGTAGTTTCTGAGAAATTACTGTTGTGTCTCCTTCCCCCAACAAAAAACACAAACAAACCAAAAAAATCTGCAAAAGACCTATAGAGATGATATACATGCTTTGTAAAATAGATAACTTGTAATAAGATCTCCTCTCTTGACAAATGCGTATGAAACATTTTACTAATACTAAACATATGCTGGTTAATTTTCTTGAATTTCAAAGCATGTAAATCTTGCAGAGTGTGTTGTCTTAATTCAACAGAATTTCTAAGCTGAAGAAATCTATGACCAAGAACCATGGAATTCCCATGCCCTTCAATAATAAAATAACTCTTAAGCTGCCAACAGGTCAACGAGGAAACTAGATGACATTTTTTAATGAACGGTAATAAAATACATGTTACAACTTAAGCAGGCAGCTAAAACATTGCATAGAAAGAAACTTGAAGCCTTTAGTTTGGAATTTGAAAAATATCCAGAAAAGCACAGCAGCAAAACAGCCAGTTAAAGATTCATCTCAGGGAGTTAGAAAAAGCAAAGAAAATTAAACCCAAAGCAGGAAGATGAAAGAAAGGATAACGACAAGGAAAATAAATAAAATGCAAAACAAGTGGAGGAAATAATCAATACTAAAATAGTGTTTTGAAGAGACATAAAAGTAGAAAAATTGTTTAATCAAGAAAAAAATGAAGGAAGTAATAACAAATACAATGAATTAGAAGGTGGGCATGTTATTACAGATTCTGTAGATACTTTGTGCCAGAGAGATAGTACATGGGTTAAGGCTCTTGCCTTGCACACAGCTAACCATGTTTCAATATTCAGCACTGCATTGAGTCCCCTGAATATCACCAAGTGTGGTCTCTGAGCACAGACCCCGGAGAAATCCCTGAGCACTGCTGGGTGTGTCCCCAAAACCAAAAATAATAATAAAAAATCTTCACTGTACCACTGTCATCCCGTTGTTCATCCATTTACTTGAGCAGGCACCAGTAACGTCTCTATTCCTCGAAGCCCTAAGATTTTAGCAGCCTCTCTTTACTTGTCTTTCCCAACGTTTGGAGGTTCTTTCATGGTCAGGGGAATGAGACCTAGCGTTACTGTTTTTGGCATATAGAATATGCCCTGGGTAGCTTGCCAGGCTCTGCCCGTGCAGGCGGGACATTCTCGGTAGCTTGTCAAGCTCTCTGAGAAGTATGTGTGTGTGTGTGTATGCATATATATATATATATATATATATATATATATATATATATTACTCTCTATGGTTCATTGCGTACTGTCTGAATTCCATCAAATATGGTGTGGTAATTATGGAAAATGGGTAGGAAGTGTCTTATAAAGTGTCACTCAGTCCTGAAAGTGGCCTGGAGTGTGGCAGCAGTTGAGTAGTGGAGGTCAGCTGCCGGGGCTGGGTCCCTTGGAGTGGGGAGGGCTCTCACCCATCCTCTTCTGGGGCACCCCAAGTGAAAACAGCCTGGTGCAGAGTCCCAGGCTATTTAAATAAAAACCAATAAAGTTTATTGGTTCTTTAAATATAAACCAATAAATAAAGTCCCAGTAAAAAATCTTAAAAAATAAAACTTTCAGTTGGACTGGAGAGACAACACAAGGTTAGGACATATGCAAAACAAACTGGTTCAATCTTTGGTATTGCTTGTTTCTGCTATTATGGGGGAGGGGGTAGCCCTGGAGACCCACCCACCCAACACTTCTGGGATAAGCTTGATAGTCCTGGAATCCTAGGGCCCTTCCAGCTCTGCCTCCTTAGGCTCTTGCATTGAACTATTGTGCTCAGTTAGAAAACTGCAGAGAGGGACTGGAGCAATAGCACAGCGGGTAGAGCGTTTGCCTTGCATGCAGCCGACCCGGGTTCGATTCCCAGCATCCCATATGATCCCCTGAGCACCGCCAGGGGTGATTCCTGAGTGCAGAGCCAGGAAGAAACCCCTGTGCATTGCCGGGTGTGACCCCCCCAAAAAAAACTGGAGAGTAACTCCTCGGAGCTCTAGGGCGTGCTTGAGTGCTCTCTTCACCAATTATTGATGTGATAACATAAGACCAGCACTTCATGTTTCTGGTCTCCTTCACATCCCCAAAACACAGATTGACAGTTTCTAAGCGTTGCATAAGAATGCACTAGAAATGCATTAAAGAACCAAACACCTTAATATGAGGGTTATTCTACAGAATACCTGAGCAAAATGGTCAAAGCCATCTAAAAAAGGAAAGTCTGAAAAACACAGATTATGACAGCTTACTACAAACTGGTTTTCTGAATGGGATCCTTGCGTAGAAAAGCATAAGGGTCAACTAATGAAATTCAAAGAAAATATGGAGCTTAGTCAACAATAATGCCTCAATATTGGTTTATTATTTTGACAAAATTTAGCAACACAATGTAAGACATTAATAGAAGCGATGAGGTGTGAGATATTTTAGGGAATTTTTTGTACTCTTTTGCAAATCTAATGCAAGTCTAAAATTAAAATGTAAAGAAATAAATTCAAATTAATATTATGAATAATATAATGCCAATGCATTATGAATTTAGATGGGCAAATTCCTGCAAAAGCACAATTTGCACAAACTGAGACCAGGAGAAATAGAATATACCTTTCCATAATTACTAAAAAATAGATTTGTAATTTACAATCTTTCCATCAAAACTCTGGTCAAATAATTTCATTGCTGATTTGTAACAAATAAGAAAAATATTAATTTTAAGAGGAAAATGTTCAGAGGAAAATAATGCCTTTCTTTCACACTTGTTCTGATAATTAAAACAGAAAATACTTCAAGCTCATTTCATTCCACAAAACTTAACCAAAACATTACAAGGAAGGATAATTGTAGATTCATCTCATTAATAACAGATAAAAAATTGTAAGTATTAACAAATTGAATCTAATGATGTATAAAACAGATTGTTACAACATAACACAACAGTTGAATTTATCTCAAGAATGCAAATTTGACCAAATTTAAGAATCAATCTGTGTAATTTATCACTACAGTAGAATAAATATGAGAAATAATGTATCTCAAGAGATATAGAAAAACCATGTTTTTATAAAAATCAGAAATATTTGGGAATTTCTTTGATCTAACATAGTTGTAAATAAGAAAACTGCACATCTATAAATTAAAATTTAAGATTAACAAGTTGGTAAGCTCTGTTTATAAATTCAGTATATGAGAGGTTGGACAGATAGTATAGTATGTAGGGTACTTGCCTTGCATGAGGCCAACGTGGGTTTTATCCCCAGCACCCATTTGATCCCCAGAGACCTTTAGTGATCCTAGAGCACAGAACCAGGAGTAATCCCTGAGTACCACTGGATGTGGCCCAAATGCAAAACAAAATCATGATATGATCTTATAAGATATATGAAGTATATTTTATATGAGCAATATATGAAGTATATTTTATTTTAATAGGCCAGTAACAGCCGTTTAAAAAGTAAATGGCAATTTTAAGTTACCATATTCAATCACTTGTATCACTTGCCATCCCATTGCTCATCGATCTGCTCGTGCAGGTGCCAGTACCGTCTCCATTCATCCCTGTCACATGCTATTGTAGTCCAATAGCATTGCTCGCTCCAGGAACATGAAGAGCCTCAAACCATTTGTTCAGGGTCTTGACGAAGAAGTCTGACCATCTCGTAGGTGGGTGGCCAGGTGCTCTTTTGACATCCCAGTCAGTAAGAGCTTTAGTCCAGCGGTCATCTCCAAATCACATTACATGTCTGGCCCATCTGATTTTCGACGCCTTGGCAAACAAGAGAGCGTCCCTGATTCTCGATCGTCAATGGAGGTCTGAACTCCGGATTCCTTCTCTCACTTGAGCGAAACGTGATATTCCTAGCATGGCTCTTTCAATTCCTCTTTGGGAGACCCTGTTTTCATCGGGTCTCTGAGGCATATGTTAATGCAGGAAGAACGATGAAGTCAAAAAGATGTGCCCAGAGCTGGAGGTTCTTCATCCTCTTAACCACTTCTTCGATGCCTTTGAAGGCATTCCACGCTGCTCTCTTCCTCCTGCGCAGTTTAGGTGCCAGGTCATTCATCATGAGCTCTCGACCTAGGTAAACTTAACTGCTGCATTCAGAGATGTTCATTCCATTGAGAGCAAATGGAACATCAGGAAATAGTCCCTTTCTTATGATTCACCACCAGGATCTCACCATTCTGCAAGGAAGTGATCACTGACATTAAGAGAGGTTCGGCAGGACGATACCATTTCACTGAAACTCTTCAGTGCCGCCCTGGAGAATGTCATGCCATGACTGGAATGGGAAGGAATGGGAGAGGAGATGGACGGTTGGCAACTACACCACCTCCACTTCACTGTTGACATCGTTCTAATAACACCAAACATTAGCCAAGCGGCACAAATGCTGGCCAACTTCAACCGTGAGTGTGGAAAGGTCAGACTGCAGCTGAATCTCACAAAGACAGTGTTCATGAGAAACCACATTCAATACATCAGAAAATTTTAGCTGGGGCTGGAGCAATAGCACAGCAGGGAGGATGTTTGCCTTGCATGTGGCCGACCTGGGTTCGATTCCCAAAATCCCATATGGTCCCCCAAGCACAGCCAGGAGTAATTCCTGAGTGCATGAGCCAGGATTAACCCCTGTGCATCTTCAGATCTGACCCAAAAAGCAAAAAAAAAATTTTTTTTTAATTTAGGTAAATAGAATTAATCATGGTGAGAAATGTAGAAGTTCTGCAAATAGAAAACTATAAAATATTAGGACTGGAGTACAGGGCATAGGACACTGGCTTTACACATGGCCAACTCAAGTTTGGCCCTCAGCACCCCATTTCATCAGAAAGACCCACAATGATACCTGAACACAGAGCCAGAGTAAGCCTTCTGCAAGCCAGTGTGCCCCCCGAAAACAACAAAAAGGAGGAGATAAAATATTATTTAAATGCATTAAAGAAAACTTCTTGATTCTAATTCAAATTAATTTAGCTTTGAATTTAAAATAAAGGTTTAATGTTCTTGACTGTAGCAATAATGTTAGGAATGAATATGCGTTTGCATGCTTGAAATTTAAAATGTTACATTTATGATATACCAAAATCCTGAAGCCCCAGCACTTTCCAGGGGAATTACTGAGAAAGACCTGGAGCACAGAGCCACGAGTTACCCCTGAGCACTGTGAATTGCAGCCCCAATATTAAAGCAAAAAAATGAGTGAGGGAGGGGCACAGAGAAAATATCTCAAGGTTGCTTACTTGCTTACCTGGGTTCCAGCCTTAGTTTCACACACACACATACACACACACACACACATACACACACACAAACAGAATAAAATTGGGGGTTAGAGAATTAATACAGCAGGTAGGACACTTGCTGGATGGCCTCGCCCCTGAATACCACCACTTATGATCCAACAATATTCCTATGCCACTCCAAAAAAATTAATCTCTGACTTCAATGACTATACCAGGGGGTAAGATGCTGGTCTTGCTTCTGACCCCAGTTCAAGCACTGACAAGTATAGTCTCCCCCCCAAAAAATAATATAAACAGAAACTTAAAGTAAATAAATGAAATCTTGGTGCCTATTTTAGGCTAGTCCTATTAATTAGTCCAATCTAATACTTATAAGCAAGTTTGATTTTATATAGCTTTGTATTTCATTTTATTAGCAAGATGGTTTCATCATTACTACATTTTAAGAACTCTTTTAGCCTTTTTTTATTACTCTTGAAGATGAACCTTAGGATTTTTTTGTTGATTCTCCCTCTAAATACCAACATGAGTTACTAGAATTGAAACAAAGCAAAAACCTGCCAGTCACCCCGAAGAGGGGAGGAGTTGAACCTTGTTTGTGATGTTGAATCTTCCCATCTAGTAAAACATAGTATAACTCTTTGTTCTATCTGGAGTGAGCCATAATAGAACATTGAACTGTAAATAGCTGAATCTTTTATTGAGATAAGAATGTTCACCTATTCAGACAGGATTTGGTTTTAAAATGGCCTATGTCCAGGGCTGGGGAAAGGGCTCAAGACCTGCAGTGAACATTGTGTATGCCTGAGTTGAGGTCCTGGGCCCTGTGTGCACTCCGTCAGCACCTCTGGGGGTGACCCTGACAGCCTGCAGTGCCTCTGGTCCCAAGTAGCACCACCACATGACCTCGCCTGAACACATAACCATTCTAAACTTGCACAATCAGGTTGAGAATAGTCAAGATTGCTCCTGGGCTTCTGAACACTGTTTGGGAAAAATCACTGTATCACTGTAATCCTGTTGCTCATCGATTTGCTCAAGCAGGCACCAGTAATATCTCCATGTGAAACTTGTTACTGTTTTTGGCATATTGGATACGCCATGGGTAGCTTGACAGTCTCTGCTGTGTGGGCTAGATACTCTCAGTAGCTTGCCGGACTCTCCAAGAGGGGCAGAGTAATCGAACCAGGTCGGCCTCTTGCAAGGAGAATGCCCTACCTGTTGTGCTATCATTCCATTCCCTTGAGAAAACATAAATAAATAAAAATATGTTCTATATTTCATTCACAGCCACATTTCTTAGTAGCTGGGTAACCACGGAAGAACATACCATTAATCTCTGAACTTTTCGTGGAAACTCCTCTTTCTACGGCTTCTCTAAGAAGTGGAAACAGTATAGAAGTATTTAGCCACAGTTCTAGCACAGTGCTCACATTCAAACTTTAATAGTTGTTATCCATGCTGCTGTTGCTGTTAATGTTTTTCTTTCTATCACCTGGTTCAACTTCTTTTACATGAAAGCACTCCATAAATATTTACTGAGAATTATATAAGAATATGTTTTGACCAGTAACATTTCAACAAGGTTTTAAAATTCTCCTTAGTATATTTGAGGTTATTGGAAATAATGATATCATTAGACTCAGTTATTGGATATTAATTGGAATAATATTATCCCAAATAATTGGAAACTGCTAGAATTAAAGCAGAATATTAACCAAGTGCTTTCTCAATGGAGTGAAAAATACATAACCAGGTCACCTACCTCCTTTCTCAGTTGATATTTCCAATTACCTAAGTGGAACTCAGCGTACCATTTCTTTTTATTTTCTGGTTTTTAGATTTCAAGACTTAATTTTGAAAACATTATTTTATACAACCTTTGCCATGTTAATGCAAAATTGCACAAAGTAGGCATGTACTTTTGTTTTCCAAAAGATGCATTGTGACACTATTCTGGGAAACTGGTCTTATATAAATTTTAACCTGAAATATAATTTAAAAAATTATACCCATTAGGAGGCACTACCACTCTTTTTTGTACAGAGGAGCCATTTTTATCTATACAATATTACTAAGACAAGGAAGTTTCTGTTTTACTCACTTTACTCTTGAAATAAATAAGGGTAGATGCACCTTTTCTAGGGACAAATTCCAAAAAGAAAGCTATAGAGAGAATGTTTTCTTATTGGAATTATTTTGGCAAAAAATAACAATTCACTTCTTTCAAAGAGTGACACTTCTTGGAAGAGGTTTATTTATTTTCATCTAGGTAGTAATTATTAAGAGCTAGCAGTTAGAACATGAACAGAAATCTCAGACCCTGGAAGGTACATGCAGAAGACCTGAGATAGTTCCAGAAACAGCTCTGTGAACTGCTAAACAGGGTTGTGCCAGTCCTCACATGTCTCCACACCCCCCCATCAGCTTCTCCTAACAAAGCTTCTTGCATGGTGAGTGAACAGAAAATGATTTGGCATGAGATGGTCACAGCAATATAGAAAGCACTACTTCTGGTTCATTCTGTATTCCATGTGGCCTGCTGCAGAACAATTTGTTTCACAACCGAAAGTTGACAGAACAAATCCAAAACATTTCTGTGTACATGTTTACATGCACGGCGATTGGCATCGGTGGTGGGTCTGAAGGTGTGCCTGAAGTCCCTTATGCTTTTTGTAACATTTTCAAATTCATTGCTGCTCTTCCCGATGACAGGAAATTCAGGTCGACCTTCCTCCTGGGAGATCTTTATTCACAGACAAGTCAAAAACCCTTGACAAAAGGCAACCAAGGGAACTTGTTGACCTTTTAGCTGTCTGGCTAACATCAGTACAAGTATTGTTCCCTGATAAAACAAGAAATTCAATTTAAGGGGAAATTTAGAAGGCATTTGAGGCACTCTCATTTTATTTTACCTTGTGGGCTGTCTTTCAAACGGAGAGCAAATGTAAATAAACAAGAGCTGTGCTCTCATTCCAGGAATTCAGTAACAAATATCTGCTCTCACAGCTTGATGTCAATAAAACGTGGTCTGTCTCCTTTTCTCTCTCCTTCCATGATTTGAATGTTTTTCTCACCATTTTCTATGCATTCACACACACATACACACAGAAAGAAATTTTAAAAGCTTTCCTTCTTTAGATTATTTATTTTCTTTCCCCCATCTATTTGTTACATCTTGGCAAGTTATCTCTATTCATAAATGGAAAATAAAGGTTCAACCACATGCCAACAGTCACATTCAGATATTCTTTCCCTCTGTGATTTATTCGAAGGGAAGACATTCCAGTGAAAACCTTGTTGATCTTATATTACATAGTAGATTGTTTGGTTTGTCATCATTGTTTTAAAACAGGCATTGACTCACCAGATTTCTTTTCTATTGAAATTGATAGAACATTCATTTATCTAACAAATTGTGAGTGTCTGGTGCATTTTGCTACCAGTCAAGGTGTTGCCTTCAGGAAGGAAGAGCCTAAGGAACACCAAGGTAGACCAGATGCCTTTCATCAAAGCACACACACTGCAGTTCACAGCCCTGAGAACAAGTTCCCCTACAGGAAGCACACACAAAGTATTCATTTCTGCTTACTAGAATTTCATATTCCCATAGTCTCTACAGAGACCTCACACTTGAACCACTTCAGCTAACCTCAGCACTTTTGAGTAACAGAATAATTCAATGCACTGCAGGGGTGCCTTGGAAGATGTTAGAAGAGGAGAAAGAGAAAGAAGTCTTTTTGAGCTCTCTCAGTTCTTGCTTTATTAGTGCATGGGTTTGAAGTGCCTACATGACCTTGTACTGGAGAGCATAATAATGGGAAGTAGCCTGAGAGCCTCTTTATATCTATAGAATTGTCCATCACTAACCAGCATGTTCACGGTTCCTTGTGCTATAAGACCTTCTTAAAAGCAAAAAATTTGTACATGACAGGGAAGAAGGTAAAACATTTATGCTATTTTCTTTCTATGACTTTGTTCTACTTATTTCATCATGTCATATCCATCAGGACATAATCATCAATCATAGTTTCTAATGATAACAAAATCAGTCTTAGAAGCACACACAGTGGTAACTGCTGAGCTAGAAGACAAAGAAGTTTTTTAGTTTGGTTCTCTTAGCGAATCTTATCCTTTGCTGGGAGACAGGTGCTGAGTCTGAACTCAGAATAATTCATGCATGGAGTGAATCCACCACCACTATGTTGGGCTTCGCTCCAACTCAGCCCCTCATTGCCTAACTGTAGGGTAGCCAGGGGAGACCACCTTTGGTAGAGTGCCTACAGACCTAAGGCCACAAATGTGATCCCTGGCTCTACCCAACATGCTAAGCACACATACAACCAAGTAAGTGTATGGCCCCAGTTACTGCAATAAATAGAAGAGGGAAGGAAGATTATAGAATTTTTATTTATTTTTTGTCTGTTTTCACAGATCCAAGGCTTCATACATTCAAGGCAGGTTCTTTCCCACTGAGTCACATCCCACCAAATAATAATAAATTTTTTGACTTTTAGGGTCATATCCGGCAATGCACAGGGGTTACTCCTGGCTTTGTACTCAGGAATTACTCCTAACAGCGTTCAGGGGACCATTTGAGATGCTGGGAATAGAACCTGGGTTGGCCACATGCAAGGCTAATGCCTTACCCACTGTACTATAGCTCCAGCCCCATAATAATAATAATTTTAAAAGCATAACTATAGCATTAACCCAAAGTCATATAATCTGGGAGTGAGTAAGATGGAGAAGTTTGACCAGATGGGAAAGTCAGTTCTTAGAGAGTTTGGTCACTGCTAACTGCTGAGGACACTCAATGCAGTTGGGAGCCAAAGTCTCAAAAGTAAACTGCATAAAAACCCTCGCCAAAATGGCAAAGGAGAGACTTGAGTTAAAAAAGATATCTAGGAATTACTTATATGTTTCAGTCCTTGATTTAAATTGATTTTTTAAAAATATCATAAAATATCATTTCCCTAACTCTCCTTGCAGAACTTTAGAATTCGTAAGCACCATTCAAAGGGTTAATGTGCTGTGATTAGTCTGTGTGCACAGTGCCCCATTTCATGGCTTCAGACTGAGATTTAACATTTTATGATGCTTAGTCTATAACCCTTAGAACTCTGGTGGTAAATCTGGAACTAGCCAGATCAGGAGGCCACACCCCTGGCAGAACAGAGCACCAGACTTGTTCTAGAGACTTAACCAGAAAGGTTGAGATCAGAGACTTTCTATTTTTATCTTGATCTAGTGA
The DNA here is from genome assembly GCF_027595985.1 of Sorex araneus. Taxonomy (NCBI): domain Eukaryota; kingdom Metazoa; phylum Chordata; class Mammalia; order Eulipotyphla; family Soricidae; genus Sorex; species Sorex araneus. The sequence continues at coordinate 37,046,782 of NC_073307.1, read as the reverse complement.
ACAATTCTTTGCATCACATTTTGGTCCACATAAATGCACACACAGACTCAAAAAACAAAGAAAAGTTCCACAGAACATAAATATACTTACAGCATATACTGTACTCCAAATTGGACATTTCACACCTGTTTTTAGTCAATTTGATATTAATATTTCAGGTTTTTAACCCACACAGTTTAAGATTCAAAGATTCAGTGCCCATAGTTTTAAAAACAACAGTGATCTGTCTCCTAACTAGAGTGAGGTTGTATTCTATAAACAAAAAGTTGCCAAATTTATTTGATATACCACCCCCTCTTAAGGAAAAATAAATAAATTTATTCAGCATACCCTGCAAGTCTACTTTCTGTTAGAACTAATAGAAAGTGTCCCTCTCCAAATTGCATCCCAGATTTCTACCATCCCAACTGGATGGTTCCAGTGCTTCTTGGGACATAACACCCACCTTGGAAAACACTGGTATAGATAATAAAATGCCTGTTCTACGTGATACTTTCCATGACCACTAGAGTTGGGCCAGAATGCACAGTAGAATTTAAGACGCTTTAGAATGAGATGCCTGAACAGTAGTGTGCAGGAAGAGAAGCCTTCATCTCCACCTCTCTCTACTACTTGTCACTGTCACTGTCATCTCGTTGCTCATCGATTTGTTCGAGTGGGCACCAGCAATGTCTCTCATTAAGAGACTTATTGTTACTGTTTTTGGCATATCAAATATGCACGGGTAGCTTGCCAGGCTCTGCCATGCGGACTCCATACTCTCGGTAGCTTGCCAGGCTCTCTGAGAAGGTGGTGGAATCCAACACGGGTTGGTCGCGTGAAAGGCGAATGCCCAACCGCTGTGCTCTCTAGTACTTACTGATAGAAAATCAAGCAGATGAATCTGAAATGCTTACTCTTTATTTCTACCACCCATCCTTTCCTTACATGCATGTGTGTGTGCATACGCACGGGCATGCATGTGCACACTTGGTGTGACTCTTTACAGTAAGGTTCATATCTGAAGCCATGTTTCCATCTCACATGACACCACTCATTAACACTGTTGTTTTGCTTGTGACTTTTGGCTTTGCACTGTATTCTTTGCTTGTGATTTCAGGTACCAACACTTATAAGGTGTTGCAGTAAGGTTTTTAAAGGATCAGTATAATGCCTGCTACCATGTACCCCCAGAGTAACTTGAAAATGTCTTTCCCATGACCTTATGCATGGTGATGCTACTGGTCACAGTAAAAATAAGTACTTTGAGAGAGTAACACAGGGTATAAGTAATGTCATATTCTTCTTTAATATAGTTTGGAACTTGGGATTGTAGTAATAAATATATGTATATATATTTACTTATATATTTGTTGACTGGATGCCTCACTGCTGGCTGAATGGATGGTCATATGGCTAAAAGAAATTTAAAAAAAAGAAAAGAAAAGCAGATAGACATACTCTTCTTTCTGTAGAGTGGGGGTGGAGGCTCCCAAGTGGCTCTCAGAAAGCTCAGAGAAGGGCCCCTTCTGCCAATTTTTGGCCAAATGGGTCTACACTCAGGAGCCCATGTGGTGCCAAGGATTGAACCAGGGTTGGTTATATGCAAGGCAATTGCCTTAACCCCTATACTTTCTCTCCATCTCCAGTAAATATTCTTTACCTCAACCAATATGAGGATTCTATGACAGTGTTTTACAGGGGAGAGAAATCTGCTTCTTTCAGGAAAATAATTTTGTTTAGTGTTAATTGTTGGCAGTTCTTTGTTAGGAAAACTTACCTGCCATGGCGGACAAAATTATAGATGCACATATATTTGTTTAACAAACATAACTGTGTCCCTTATCTACAGTTTGCCCTGTACAAAAAAAATCTTTCCTGACCCTTCTTTAAACCGATCAAAGAATTAGTCATGTGCAGTCCATATGTAAGATCCACATCCAAGCAGATTATAAAACTCAATGCTTAATCCATCTTGGATATCATTATCCCAAATCCACCCATTGCCCACAGCAGAAATTTTCCCATTGAACCTGTTCATAAGCTTATCAACCTTACTTGGCAGAAATTAGTGTTGCTGTGGGATTATGATTAATTATTAAAGGCTGTCCTTTCTTTAACCTTCTCCCATACTCCTTTACATACATCCCAGCTCAGAAATGTAATGTTTATATTTTAAACAGGATTTATAGTTTATAGAAAACAGTCACAGAGATCATTTTAATTAATCCTCTGAACCATTGAGTGAAGAGAGAGCCCCCAGGCTCAGAGTGAACTTGTTCGGCCTTCCTCTTGTTGGTCTTTAATGATAATTCCAATCATTCTTTGTAGAGAAATATTACTTCATTTCCAGTACTGATCCAGAGCAGCTTAGTATTTGCAAATTGCTGAACAATCTCAGTGTTGACCAGACTCTGACATCAGTCAAAACTTATTCCTGACAACAGCCTATAAGTTATGAGTGTTAATTTAAATTTTTTTTAATGTTCCATATGTTCCTGATCCTTATTTTAAATCTAGGGAATGGATATTAGTTCTCCAATGCTGAAATACAGAAATTTAGTGAATAATGTTTGGGGTAATGATGCAATGCTTGCAGCAGCGTTTATTCCTTTAGGAAACCATACCAAAGAAAACACTATTTACACACATCTTTTATGAGTATTTATTTCACAAGAGAGCAAAAGATTAAGAGAGGAGATTTGTGTAAAAGAGCCCCCTACGAAGGCGCAAAGGGGCAGGAAGTGTGGGGAAAAGACTGAAAACATAGGCCTGTCAGATTCCATAGAGCCATCAAGGGAATCAGCTCAATGCTGGTGAATAGAACTCTTTCTTCTTGTATGTAATGCCCTGGTACTGACCCCAGCATGCCTGAAGTTTAATATACTCTCTATCTCCCACTTCTGGGGACTATTCCCACCCCTTCTGAACTCTGAGTCAACTTTAACTGAAAACTCTAGACCTAGTGACTCTGAATTGATCAGATCTGAGTGTGCCATGGCCTAAAAGGGACTCCACATCCCTTCTCATCTCTGGGGAAAGGACTCCAGAGATACTCAACCCACTCGTAGTTCTGTCATGGAGAAGGCAATGCCTTTGCAGCAGCCATTGAAGAAATTCATAAAAATACTATCAAACTGTAATGTCCCAGTTGAATAATCCCCTTCAAACTCAGTTAATAGCCTGGCAGCTGAAAGTGGGAATTGTCCTTTCAGTTTGGAGTGACTGGTGGGAAAATCTAGGAAAAGGAAGAAATGTGGCCATAGAGCTATTAAGAAAGGAAATGTTAAACGTGCTTTTATGACTATTTATTTCTTGACTTTGTAGATTTTGTGTGTGTCTGCAGTAGATTTTTGTAGGGTAGTTAGTACAGTAGAAGAGTAGTAGGTAGAAGAAGTAGGTAGAAATTACAGTCTTTCATCTTTCTCATTTGATCAAGAGACATTTCCCTAAGTGTTGACCATATTGGCTCTGGGCCTTGCTCTCAAGGTGAAAGAGCTTTACGGTCATGTCAGCAACCTCAGTAATCATTCTTAGCAATCTCACACCATCTACACTGCCAGTAATGAGGGAATGTGACCAGCCTACTCCCTACCTGCCAGAAAGGGGCTTGTCCTTTCAGTTAAGACCTTGAAGTAGATTTACCACAAAGTAGTGAAACAAGCTTTGGTATCTCAACCCCCTGGACTTTTTTTTTAAGTGTAATTCTATCGTATTTTGCTCAGAGAAGCCACCTCCGCACCTACCCCTGCTCATGTTTACACTAAACCTGGACCCAAGTGTGACAAGTTAAGAGAAAGATGAATATTCTTAACCCCTGTCATACTAAGACGCTGAGTTAATATTCATTTTCAGAGATGGATACTGAAAAAAAAAGAAAAACTGAGTGACTCCAAGTTTCTGTTATATCTTTATTTAAAAAAGAGCATCTCATATTGACCTTCCTCTCAACAGCAGATGAACTGGATCAAGAAATCCTCTCTAGATTTCTGGAAGAGCTAAAGAGTTCACATTGAAGATGGCAATTTCTCCTGTTTTCAGGTAGGATGTCAAAAGATTATATACATCTTCCATTATCACAGCCCTTTTATTTAATAACGTCATGGCAAGCTCAAATGAACATTCAAATTCAAGTGCTGCTAAGATGCCTATCCATTTCACAAAATTCTTGTGATTTCAGAAAGTTGCTCATGGGATCTCCAAAGACTGGATCATTTTCCTCTCGTTCTCTTTTACTTGTAAATTATCCAAATGCTCAGTCATTTGTGGGTTTTTATTTTCTTCAAGAAAATAAAATGATCAATAGTGGCTTCATAAATACAAAAAACAGCATATCACATGCAGATTTTAAAAATAAAACATTGGCTGCCAAGTGTCTGTCAACTTTCAGATCCACAACATAGGTCAACCATGCTTAAATTTTCAAAGAAGAGGTATTGGCTCTTAATTAAAAGTCTGTGAAATCCAAGGAGATTTTCAAGTTATTCTGAAGACCCCTTGTGTGAAATTTGCACTCCACTTGTGAAGTATGCTGCTGTCACAGCTGCCCTAAGATGATGCCCCGGTTTCAAACTGTGCCTCTCCAACCGGCTGCATCTCCTCTGTTGCCAGGTGGCAGCAGCATCCCTCAGCATCCTCCTCCTGTCTGCCATGAGGGAATAAAGCTGCATCACCCTGGGAAGCTGCCACCAGTGGCTCAGAAGAAATGTGTATGCAGAGAGCAGAAATGGCAGGTGTACTTGGAAATGTGAGTTATTGCTCTCATCAGCACACAGCTTTCCCCTCCTATTGAACCTTTGACATTGAAACAGTTTGCTTATATGTCATTAGAATACTTTTCATTTGCCTGGGCCTGGCTGAGTTGCAGAGATTCCCGGTTAGTTAGTTGTTAGGGCTCTGTAGGAAGCAGAAAAGCTTGGTTGGTAAACTGAATAAAAGAGGAAATCAGCTAAAGGATACTTAGGACTTCGTCTTTACAATTTTTGCAATGACCAATTTGTTACTTGCTATAAGAAAGGAGTCTCTGGGCTAGAGAGATAATTTAGGATGCATCCCTTGCATGCAGTTGGCCCTGGTTCCATCCCCAGAAACATCTATGATCACCCAAGCAGCACCAGGGTGACTGCTCAGCCCAGAGACAGAAGTAAGCCTGAGTACTGCCATATATGGTTCCAGCACCCAAAGAAATTAAAAAACTAAAGATAAAGGAATCTCAAAGGTAAGTAGTCTATCTTAAAAGAAGCTAAAATTCAAAAGATATAGTAAACATAACATTGTCATTCCCAAAAGTAGAGAATCCTTGGTTCAAAGCTGAGCCAATCAGCAAAGCAATAAAAGGAATTGGAAAGGGAAGGAAATGTTGGACATCTGCACATTGGTCTACATTTCATACCCAGCTGTGGCAATTGTGCTTCTATAGGAGAATTTATCAAAATAGACCATTGTGCCAGCAGTTAAGGCACTTTATTGCATGCCGTCAAGCCTGACTCAACTCTGGTACCACATGTGGTCTCCTGAGCAGAGAGCCAGGATAAAGGATCTCTGATCCTTGAACAGAGAGACCAAGAAACCATTCCTAAGCACTGCCAGGTGTAACCCCCAAACAACAAGTAAATAAAACACCATGTTTATTTTGCAGAAATACATATTATTCAATTAGAAGGAAGAATATATTTTAAAAGATTGTGGCAAGAAGTGTATTTTTTTTGCCCTGTTACATAATCTCCGCATGGGGGAAAGCCTGGCAAGCTCCCCGTGGTGTTGTCATATGCCAAATACAGTAACAATAATGGGTCTCATTCCCCTGACCCTGAAGAACCTCTAACGCAGCACCATTGGGAAGGATGAGTGAAAAGAGGCTGCTAAAATCTCAGGGCTAGGTTGAATGGACACATTACTGGGCCCACTCGAGCAAAGCAATGATCAACAATATGACAGTGATTCAGTGACAGACCATTTTGACATTAAGCTCTTGCACAGAACAGTGGGTTCACCGCTGACTTCAAAACCAGCTACTTGCATAAATAAATAAATAAACCCAGTTTTTCACCTTCAGAGCTTCTGCAAGATTTTCTTTCAACCTTTCACTATCAAATAATACATAACTTGGCCCAAGAATATATGTCAGTGGTTGAACCCTTGACTTGCTTATGTGATATGCTGGGCTGATGCCATGGACCAAGAAATAATGAAATATGAAGATAATTATCATCATCCTAATATGCAACTGCTATTTTTTCACTTTAGATTCCTGGAAAGACTTAAAGGAGATTGTTGGTCAAATTACATCCTAATATTGTACATCATTAAGAAACTCTGAACCACTTGAAATATTTTATATTAGGAAACTTGACTTGCCTCTACTATTGTGGCAAGAGTTTATAAGGCAGATCAAACACATAGCCTTTTGTCTTCAGTGTTATGACTTGAAATCAACACACTCCCTACCAATGTGATATGGCCACTAGGGAAAAAACAAGCAAAAACAATTGTTTGAGAGATGCATCAACCATTCATTTTATAAAGCTAGTTTTTGCCATTGGTTTTATAGCAACTTCCAAAATAGCATTTTAAATTATTACTCATTTTTTTATTGAATCACCATGAGATACACAGTTACAAAACTGTTCATCATTGGGTTTCAGTTGTACAGTCTTCTAACCCATTCCTTCACCAGTGTATATTTTCATACCACTAATGTCCCAGTTTCTCTCCCACAAAGAACCCCCAATATGCTTTGATGGCAGACACTTTTCCTCTCTGTTTCTCTGTCTATCATATATCTATCTATCTGTCTATCTATCTATCTATCTATCTATCTATCTATCTATCTATCTTTATCTCTCTCTCTCCCCCTGTCTTTCACATTCCTTTGGGGTATTATAGTTTGCAATACAGGCACTGAAAGATGACCATGTATATACCTTTAACTCCTTTAAATACTCAGTTCGTGTCCAGAATGATCATTTCCACCTCTCGTTGTCATAGTGGTTCCTTCTTTATCCTAATTGTCCCAACCCCCACTTGTGGCTAGCTTCCAACCATAAACCAGTCCTCCTGGACCTCATTTCTACTGTCCTTAGGTATTAGTCTCACACTATGTGTTTTTATATCCCACAAATGAGTGCAATCATTCTATGTCTGTCCCTCTCCCTCTGACTCATTTCATTCAGCATGATACTCTCCATGTCCTTCCATTTATAAGTGTATTTCATGACTTCATTTTTCTTAGTGGCTGTGTAGTATTCTATTGTATAGATGTACCATAGTTTCTTTATCTAACCATCTAGCCATAGAGGACTTACAAAGCCCTCCGCATTCTCACATGTTCTTTATCCAGTCATTTGTTCTTGGGCATTCAGGTTGTTTCCAGATTCTGGCTATTGTGAATAGAAAATAACATTTTTAAAAATAAATTATTTATTTAGCCTAATACTTGTTTACATAGTAAACAAATGAATGTTTACTGTGAAAGGAAATGTAGTACCAGATATGAGTATAGAATAATAAATAATAGCTAACAATAAATTCTAAAACTGTGCTTGCTTTACTTCTCATATCTCTAACATAAAATCAACTCCCAACATAGACTATTCCTATAATTAATGAAACATATCTTTCCAGGGTTGGAACTGAGAGAAAAAGGCATAATCTCTGACAGTTGGTGTGGCCTCCCCCTTCTCCCAGCTCTGTTGATTCCCAGGTAATAAAGTCAACTGGTGCAATTTATATTCATTTACAGTAGTTGTTTTGTCCAGTCACAAGTGACTGCTCATATTTGCTTCCAGAAGACAGATAGTAATATTCAGTGGCTCTCTTTCAAATTCAATCTAAAAATATACAAATGATTTCTATTTTATGTGGACATAATATTCATGCCCCTTTATTAGGAAAAATTTCTTCTTCACCTTATGGAGAAAATACCTTAGAAATGTATGATCCTGTTTTTCTTATGATTATATAAAATACATGGTTTAGGTTAAAAAACTAAAACTTTGACCACAAGATTAATGGCCACATTTTCCCACCACTGATTTTGTTATAAAATAATTAGAGTAGCTTGACTTCTAAAGCTACTCCACATTCTCACATGTTCTTTCATTGATTCATATTCTTGCCCTTTAATGCTGACACAGAACATCTTAGACTTACTCTACCTCTGAATTACCTCAAGTAACAGTTCTTTAGCACATTTTTTCATTATTTCAACAAGGATACTTTATGAAATGATAAAATCTTTTGCTGAAATATGATGTTAAGCAATATCAAGGCATTTAGAAACTAAGCTTTGTATACATTCTTTTATAATTAAAAAACTCATAAAATGATTTTGATAATACACAGGTTATTAAAAATGCAATCATTTCTGCATAGATGAAAAGGGAACTGACTTTTCCAGAATTTAGAGTTCAGGGCTGACTGAAAGGAAGTTAACATATCTTCTTAGTGCTGCTTTCCCACCCTATCACCTGATACATACCTGTTTAATTTTTTTCATATATGTAAGCAGAACATAATCAGCAGAGGAGTCACACTTGAAGTAATAGGAAAAGAATCTCTTGATAGGATTATGACAATTCCCAATTTCTTTTCTGAAACAATAATGTATTTGGACTTGTAGGTCTGAGACAGAAAATGTTTTAGGTATGAGGAAGTGCACTTCAAGAGAAAACAATTCATCATTCATTCTGAAGATATGTTTTAGAGAAATGCCTGATCCAGCTGTGGACAGCCTATTTTGCTAGAATAGTCTCAGCAAAGGACTTATAGTAAAATTAAGGTTCATTTTTTTTCTCTGCAAGATGGCTAAGGACTTCTCTTTGAACGTTCACCTTTTTCCAACTTTTATCCCATAAAGTCTCATTCTGGTGTTAAAATTTTTGGTGATATAAGACACCCCTTCAAGTCATCCAAAAATGCCTTGTATAATTAGTTGTTGCTTTTCGGTCAAAAGTTGTTGCTTTTCGGTCAAAGTATGAAGCTCCTTTTGGTGGTGTTGGGGTGCAGTAACTTAATACACTGAAAGCATAAACAGTAAACACTCTTGTAATTAGGATGCATAACTCACACAAAATTGAAATAAGTAGAGGATAAGAGAAAGAAGATCAGCAGACCCAGGGAAAACATCAGATGATGACAGAGTAGAGAATGGAGCGATGCCTATACAAGCCAAGGAGTGTTAAGGGTCCTCAGAAACCTCCAGTGCTAAGAGAACTTCATGCAGCAGTCTGTCCACTAGAGCCTTCTGAGATAGTGTGATACTTACACACCTTCACTTCTGACTTCAAGCCTTCTGAGCTGTTCGAGAATATTTTTTTTGTCTTAAATCACCTAGTGGACGGGAGACATAAAAGTATAAGGCCTGTCCTGTCTGGGACATAAATAAATTATGATTTCCTTATATTGCATACTTATTCATGAAGGATCCTATGGAGAAAAATGCTGGAAACTCATTTCCGAATTGTTTCAGAAGTCTAACTCAGGGTATAGTAGGCTGTTTCCCAACTGGGCGAATTTAAAATCACACTTTTTCAAGACCATACATGACAACAGGAAGCAAGAGCTTATTCATGTCTAGGTTCTATATACACTTGAGTCTCAATCTCTGTGTCTTTTCTTTGCAAAATTCAACCTGCTAACCTTCTCTTGCACCTCATTAGCTCTTCCTTCTCATTGCAGGGAAGACTGTATGTTTTAACTGTAGTGGAGTGTGTCTAGCTCTAATGAGCAAGTGACAGTTAGGATCCCAAGCTCTCTGGTGGGAGAAAAGAGACTCAGCAAGGCTTGCATGTTTTTCTTAGTGTTCCTCATACACCATCTGGAGTATGGTGCAGCTGAGTGAACCATGGTGGCCACCTTAGCTAGAAGCTTCTAGACGCTCAGTGCTCAAAAGCTGATGGTCTCCCTGGAGATCATCGTGGGACCCTGCACTCAGGGGAACACAGACTCTGTTGGAGAAGTAGAATGCACCTTAGAGCAATTTCAACAGAAACTTCACCATTTTATTTTTTTAAAGACCTTTCCCAACTCTTTTCTAGTCAGGGAGTGGAAAGCAGTAAATTAGAACTGCAGGCTCAGAATTTGGAAGGCTCTGACAGGTGGGGTAGGCTGAGTTATTGTTTTCTGGAACCTTCCCTTCTGCCCAGGAGTCATACATAATGGAGAAGGAGGTAAATAAGAATTAAATACCTGAAGCCTCTTTTTTCTTCTGTCCTTTGATTACACCACTATTTTATTTATGGGTCCCCAAAGAGAAGAAAACTTCCCTTATGTGCCATTGCTTTTGTAAATTGTTAAAGAATCACAAAAATGAAATACTTCACAGCAGGTTTTTCTCTATTGCCTCTTTCCTGCTGAACTGCCCACCTCCCTTTAAAGTAATGGCTTACCCACGCAGGCTCCCACCCCCCATAGCTGCCCTAACCCTACTGCCTCAGAATGAGATAGCCTTATTTGCACTGTCTTCCTTGCCAACGGAGATCAAATAGAGCTTCAGTATGTTCACATTGAGCCTGGTGTTAGATACAGTGGCTGACCCTCTAGATTTTTGCTCCACATTATCAAGTTTTATGTCTCAGGGCAGCCTCTCAGGCAGACAATTTGTATTCTCTGTAATTGCTTGAGAATTTAGTGAGCAACTCCTTGGTGCAATGGAGAACTGAGGAAACACAGCCCAAGGTTTGTTTTGTTTTTAATATTTTTAATAGCTGATTTGGAGGACTGAGGAGAAGATAATGTTTATCAGAATGATGTGATCTGTCTTATCTCTCAAGATTTTACACTTCATTGCCTTAATAGGTAAATTTTGATAGAATAGTTCTCTCATCCTGAGTCTCTCTAGAAGTTGCTAGCATTTCATCCTTTCCCCTGAGCAAAATTTAAGGATACACCAAATACACACACATACACACACATACAGCATCTACCCTTCCCTACCAGGAAATGGAAGAGATTGGGGATGTAGCTTCTTTCATGTTATGTCCCAGTTGGAGGGAGCTTCTTTTAACAGGAAGGATTTGTAATGTAGCTCACAGGTTAGGTGATGACCAGGGAGTGTGGCATGATGGCATATTGATGAAGTGCTCATTTATTAACGCTTATAGATTTAAGTGGGAGAGAGGCAGCAGAAAACAATATCTCCCTAGAGGACAGGAACAATTCTGTTTTGAACCAAAGTTACTGAATATTCTGAGTTTTTCCTCTTTGAAATCGTCTTGTATGCACTATTCCACAAGAGTAGAACAATGCATGCTCAAGAAGACACAATGCAAACAGCATGTGCTCTATCCCTTTGAGACACATCTTAATTCTTTGTATCCCTCTTCTTAATATGATAGATTTTATATCACCAGAACAATTCCTTCTTAACATTTCCTTCTACATATTTGGCAACAGTCTACCTTTGACTTAAAAAACAAATCCAACTTTGGGTTGGCTTTGATAACCACATAAGATGGTTCTCTGTATGTCTTTTATTATTTTTGGCCATCATATTACATTATTAAAATTATGGCCAATTTTAACACCAAATGCTTGGTAAATCATTTCTACTCTATCTTATGTTTTTAGAGTTGCTATTCTTCTATTTTCTTTGAATCTCAGTATGGGATTTTATGTTTGTTCCTATTAAATTTCTTCCTATTATATTTGGCTCATCACTCCACACCACTAAATTTAGAGAAATATATTCACTGGGAAATATATTCATAAATAATATATTCATAGTCTTGTGTCACTCATGATAAACCAACTTCTGACCTCCCTCTTTTGGTCTCCTTCACTGACTCATTAAGACCTTTCAATGAACTACAATACCTCGTCGATTCCAAAGAGCATTTTTTCACATTTTCACATATTTAAGATTAATAGAATCTCCAAGATAACAGAAAGAAAAGTCATATACTTAGATAAAATATTTACAAGCATCACATCTCATAAAAGACTATTCAAATGCACAAAATATTCTTAAAACTCAACAATAAGATGAGTAAAACAATTTAAAAAGTGATGCAATTATCTTAACAGATATCTCACCAAAAAAAAATGATGTACAGGTGGCAAATGAACATGCCATCTGTGTTATGTATTATAAATTAAATTAAAGCAACAGTGAAACACAAATATAAACCTAGAACATTGACAAAATGAATGGTAAAAACAAAACTGCTAGCAACACCAAATTTTGGGGAAAAAATATGGAGTAACAAGAATCCTCATTCACTGCTGGTGGGAATTTAAAATGATGCAGCAGGTTTGGAAGCAAGTTGGTGATTCCTTACATAATTGAAGTCTAGGTAGGCTCCTTCACATTACTAAACTAAACTAAAACAATATCTACACAAAAGCCTTCCTGTGGATGTTTACAGTCGCTTTATTTATAGTTAATAAAAACTGAAAACAACCAAGATCTCCTATAGTAAGTAGATAATCCATGGTCCACCGGGATATCCAGGCAATGGAATATTACTCAGCACTGAAAAGAAATTAGCTACCAAATCATGAAACACATGGAACAAACAAAAATTCCTATTGTTAACTTTTTAAAAGCCACTCTTAAAAAAGTCTATATGCTGTGTAATAAAAATTGTATCATTCTATAAATGTTAAAACTGTGGGAACAGTAACACATTGGGGGTTCTGGGCAAGGAAGGATTATAAGACAGGTCAAAGAGGATTTTCAGAACAACAAAACAACGCTATAAAAATAATTGCAATGGTGAATACATATTACCATACCTTTGTCCAATTTCACAGACCTCATGTTCAAAACCAGTAATGGATTCTAAGTTGAACTTGAGGTGTTAGAGGCAAAGTCCTCAGTGTAGTTTCATCAGTTATAATAATGTAGAAGCAAAATGTTAGTGACCTGCAGTTGAACGTGGGAGTGGGGGAGGGGGAGAAGAGAGTTGTATGTGAAACTATTTCTCTGCTCAGTTTTGCAGTGAATGTAGCCTTTGTTGCTTAGGTGGCAGCTATGAATAGTGGCCATTACTTGTGCTGGCCAGGTATAGTCAGTCCACCTCTATAATATGGCATATGTCATATTAAACTTGAAAGTGTTTTAAGAAGATGATGCTATCTTTGAAACTAAAAGATAAGTACATTGATAAGCATATCAATGGTACTGGCACAGAAATGTAGCAGTGAGGGGTACATTTGATGCTAATGCCTCAGGTAACCATCTTGCAAATGACGAAAAGTTCATTTTTTTAGTAGATGATCAAGGGAAGAATGGTTACTACAAGCGCATGAAGCCATGCTCAGTTTATTACTGAGATAAGTACAAAAGGGCTACGTAATGTATGTAAATAATGTGTGTAAAAGAAATTTAACAACTCCTGGAAATAGATCTAGGAAACTCTATGCAGTGGTAAAAATTTGGTGTGATAATATCATGTGACTTGCATGATAAAAATGCAAACCAAGAGTCATCAAAAAGAAAACGCTAACAAAAGGTGAGAGCTCTGTAACATGCCTCAGAATTACATAGTCAAAACTAAAAGAACTGATTAAGACACCTAGGTGTATAAAAAAGTTTCAAAGTCCTTTCAATGTACAGTAAATAACTCTATGTGATTAGAAAACAGAGTAATAGTGGCATAGCAGCACTTTTTCTTGGTAGTATATGAAACAGTGGTTAATCTTATTAATTGTGTATCAAGTGAAAAAAATGTGATCATACCTACTTAATAACATAATCCACATTTTCTGGTAGTAAAACTTCTGAGATCCTTTAGAGCACGATGAGAAGATAACTAATGGATATCTTCTCATCGTAGATATAAATGTAAGGTGAATTTAAAACAAGTGAACATGTCTACAAATTCCAATGAAAGAACCTGTGTATGACCATTAATTGTGAATGAAATCTATGGAAGCCACATAATTTAATGGAACAATTCCTTGAAAGAAACAGTAGAATTGAATGAGATGTGCAGAATCAATGAAATTTCTCCTAATTGTAATGTTTGCATGAGCTTATGTATCTGAATCTGCATGCTTTTGAAGTGTAAATAGCTGATCAGTTAATAGAGTCTATATTCCTGGGGCCATGGAGATAGCTCACAGAACTGGAACACATAATTTTCATGCTGGAGGACTGGTTTTGATCCTCATCACCACACGGCGTCCACAGTACCACCAGAAATTATCCCTGAGCACTGAACTGGGAGTAGCCCCTGAGCACTCCAGATATAGTCCCAAACAGAAAAACGAACAGCCTAAAATCCTGATTTGTGGGAACATGATTTCCCCCCTTTCCTCCCCTTTGCTATTATTAATGCTGTTGCAATGTCCAGGAGTCACACACTTGAATGTGGTGTTCCGGAGATTGCACATGTGTTGTGGCATGGGGCCTCATATTGGCAGTACCATTGGAGGATCACAACTGATGTGGGTAGGTCCAGTGATCAAACTGGGATCTAATGCCCTCAGAGGCTCTACCACTGAGCCTCATCCTTGTGTCAGGCTTATGAGAACACAATAACCTTCTCTGAACTCAGGGTCCTTCGAAATTCACAAACCTTCACTAATACAGTCTATTAGCCACTACAATAGCTCTCTTCAGTTTCTTCTCCATGTTTCTTTTTAAGTGCAAATACATAAAAAGCTTTAAGTAGCAAAGTCACTTCCTATTTCTCTCATGAAAAATTCAAATTTCTTTTATATGGTTTGACCTGCACAGTCACATCTAAACAGGTTTGTATACTTGTACCTACTGGGAGGTCGAAGATATTTCAGATCCTTCTTTGAGTCATGTCTATTCTCCTTCGTTGTTCCTTTGCCTTAGGATTTGCTAGCCATTTTTAATGTAATAAACTCCTATTTAGCTTTCAGCTGTCATCTCAGTTCTTCCTTAAGGAGGTTTCCCCAACTAAGCCAAATTCACTTCCTACACACCACACATACATAGTTCGGTCTCCCTTTCCATTATAGTTAATGTGGTTATATATTATTTTCATTATCTGTGTGTGTTTTTTAAGTGTAGTGGTGGTTATTATTTGGGGGGAGGGGACTCCCAGTGGCATTCAAAAGGCCCAGGGTTCCCAACTGGTGATTCTCAGTCAACTGAGGCAAGTGCCTAAGGATGTGGTCCTTTCAGGGTCTCTGACTCTGGGAGATTACCTGAGCTAACTGGACCGTACTTCAGGGTCTCTGTGGCTGCATCTGATATGCTCAGGAGACCAGTTTGTGTCAGGGATTGAACCAGGGGTGGGTACATGCTAGGCATGCTCATGCTCCCTCACAGTTACACCCATTCTCGACCCCTTATTGTACTTTATCTTCCCCCTCCCTCCAATGAGCTGCAGTTCTAAGAAAATAGAAACCAGCTAACTACTCACAAGTGTAATCTCAAGTTACTCCTGTATCAAGTGGATTCTCAACAAATACTGAATAAATTAATGTTACCTATAGATATCTTCATACTTCTTCTCCATTTTCTGCAACCACTAGTCATAAATCCAGGAAGCTGGCAGCTCAGGTCAAACAAATGTTTGATTATAATGTTATAATAGGCAGTGAAAAGTCCTTAGATAAAGCCAAAGAATGAACTTCCTATTAAGGTTTGCAGTTGCATAAAGACTAATGTTTAAAGGAAGACAAGATAGCTGAAAGATGAGTGTTCATGATTCCATTAACTAAAAATGCAGTTCCTATCATCTTTCTGTCATATTCATCATTAACCTACTTATCTATAAAAAGTAACACAGATGAAATAAATATTTCCTCAAAATAAAATTTCAAGTAACAGAAATTCAATTACAAAAATTATAGCTTAATTTAATGCATCAGGAAGAAATGCAGATATTCTTTTAGGATTATTAAGATTGATTTTCAACTGTGTTATGAAAGTGTAAATTTGAAACCATTTTTATGTCAACAAAAAATAATGGATAATATCAGTTTTATCCTTTTTAGGTACAGGCCTCAGATACTTTTTTGGCTAGTAGACTAAAAATTTATTAGCTGCTTTGCTTACATACATGATATTTTGAGAAGTTAAACATGCATTGATACATTAGAGAAATGACAATTCGAAATTATTTCATTGGAATTTTTTGCTGCTTTTTGTTGTTTTATTTTCTGGGCTACTACCAGCCCAGAAAATAAATCAGGGCATGATGTTGTACTGGGGATTAAATTCAAGCTTCCTACATTCAAAGTGCATGTTTAGCTGACTAAGCTGCCTCTTGGACTCTCAGTGGATTTTTATTAATGAATGTAGCCTGTAGAAATGAAAAAAATTGTTTTTAATTGAATCACCATAAGATACACAGTTACAGAGCTGCTCATGGTCTGGTTTCAGTCACACAATGTTCCAACACTCATCCCTCCACCAGTGTAAATTTCCCACCACCAATTTCCTGGTTTCCCTCCCACCATTCCCACCCCAGGCCCCCAGACTCCCTCAATGGCCTCTCTCATCACCCCCTCCTCAGCCTTAGGCATTATCATTTGCATTACAGATACTGAGAGGCTATCATGATTGTTCCTTTACCTACTTTCAGCATGCAGTTTATACCCAGAAAGATTGTTTCCAACTATCATTGTCATAGTGGTTCCTTCTCTCTACCAATTGTCTTTCTCCTCAGCACTTGAGACAATTTCAACCATGGACCAATCCTGCTGGCCTTTGTACCTTTGGCTATTAGTCTCATACTGTAATTTTTATATCACACAATGAGTGCAGCCATTTTATGTCTGTCCCTCTCCTTCTAACTCAAAATTGAATAGTTGAAACCAAAAAATTCCATACATTATAAAATGCTGTTACATGAAATATCCAGAATGGGTATAGAGAAATAGCACATTAGTAGTTGCCAGGAAATGGGAGCAGAGGGAATGGGGAATGTCTACTAATGGATAAGGATCTCTTTTGGATTTTTTATTTTTTTTGCTTTTTGGGTCACACCCAGTGATGCTCAGGGGTTACTCCTGGCTTTGCACTCAGGAATTTCTCCTGGCAGTGCTTGGGGGACCATATGGGATGCCGGGGATCGAACCCGGGTCGGCTGCGTGCAAGGCAAACGCCCTACCAGCTGTGCTATCGCTCTGGCCCCAAGAATCTCTTTTGGAGTAGTGAAAATTTTCTATAATTAGTAGTTATTGTTGCATAGATGGTCTCCGACTTAAGGTTTTTAAGTTTATGAATGCATGAAATCCATATACTTTTAGCAAAATCCATACTTCTAATTTTACATTATGGCATTCTGCTTTTTTCAATAAATTACTAAAATATTCAACAGTACCCAAAGAAAGCATTGTGTAACATGATATTTTGTTTTGAAGACTAAAGTAAGTATACATTCAAGAAAGGCTACAACTAAGCTTTGATGATTTCTAGGTGGCACCTGAGTACCACTGAATGAGTCTTCTATAACAATAATAATAATAATAATAATAATAATCACTGTCACTGTCATCCTGTTGCTCATCGATGTGCTCGAGCGGGCACTAGTAACGTCTCTCATTGTGAGACTTATTGTTACTGTTTTTGGCATATCCAATATGCTATGGGTAGCTTGCCAGCCTCTGCCGTGCGGGCGTGATACTCTCGGTAGCTTGCAGGGCTCTCCGAGAGGGACAGAGGAATCCAACACAGCTTGGCCATATGAGAGGCGAATGCCCTACTGCTGTGATATAATAATGACAATGATAATAATAATAATAATAATAATAATAATGAGTTGGAGAGATAGTATAGTGGATAGGGCACTCCCTTTGCATGCAGTCAAGCCAGATTCAATCCTTGGTACTGCATTTGGTACCCAAAGCACAACCAGGAGTGATCCCTGGAACTTACTGTTATTAGAAAGAAGAAACAGGTACTAGCAGTTAAAAAATATCAGGATATTTCATATGGTAGAAGGGGTGAGAGAGAGAGAGAAAGAAATACATTGAGAGAGATGAATAATAGGAAAATTTGTATGAATGAATTCCTTTAAAAAATAGCTTTTTGAGAATGGTGGGATATAGTGAAAGAGCTCAATGAAATGGACGCCTCACCAAGAATACTTTATTCGGCTAAACTTGAAGGAACAATACACTGTTTCATGGATAAACAGCAACTTTGGAACTTCACAGACTCAAAACCAACCTTAAAAGAAGAACTAAAGGGGCTACATAAAACAAGAAAACACCCTACAAACACAACAAACCTCTACAAAAAGATGGTACAAAACTCTATTACAATAATCTCTCTCAATGTCAATGGTCTAAATGCACCAAATAAGAGACATAGAATGGAAAAATTGATTCAGAAACTGAACCCAACATTCTGCTGCCTACATGAAACATATCTGGGAGCTATGGTGCCGCCAGCAAGTAAACCTGCATCAGCAGCCTTTTGGTGCCTTCAGACTTCCAGATAGCCCAAAATTCCTGCTGTGCCTTTGGCCAGACCCCAACAACTTGGGGCCAAGTTTACGAAGAATTAAACAGCCAAAAGTTAGGTATATGGGAGACACACCCACAAACCACCTCCAACTCAGCTATATAAGCTCACTTATTGGCATTATTTCAGAGATCCATAAATCTCAAAAGAGATCACAAGGCGCAGTTAGGGCCTGTAGTGCAGATGTAGGTGGGAACCTATGACTGAGAGTCACAGGCTCACTTGGATCAGGACTCAGCCTCCTCCCCCCAGGTTCCCAGTTTTCCAGTAGCTTAGCAGCCACACCCACAAACTGTCCCTGGTGCCATGTAATCTCATCAATGGCCAAGATCCAGAGACTATAAACTAAAGCTCCGAGAAGAGAGTGCCGCAGAATTCCCTGACCCCACAGCCAGGCTGTCTTCACTGGGGCACCTTAAAGCGGGGCGGGTTGAGTTTCCCTCCCTGCCCCAGCAGAATCCCGCCAGCTGAAAACCTCCAGAACCCAACCACTGCCATGCCAGAGGCCACTCTCCACATGCTCAGATGAGCCTCACCAAAGAGGGCACGAGCCTCACCAGAGAGTGGACTGGCAGGAAATCCCAGATATGCGGGAACCCGTGACTGAGAGCTCCAAGCCCGCTTGGATCAGGACTGGGCTTCTTCCCCTGCAGGTCCCCAGTTTTCCAGAAACTTGGAAGTCACACCCACAAGCTGCCCCAGGCACCATGTAATCTCATCAAGGACCAAGACCCAGAGACTATAAACTGAAGCTCCTGGAAGATAATGACACAGAATTTCCTGGACATAATATTCTGTCCATAACAAGCAATACAAAACAAATCTCCTAGCATTACCTTTTTGGCAGGTTTGAGTTGAGGTAAGACTGGTGTCGAAATATTGAATGTAACCAAAGTAGAGAGAGAGTCTGGGGAAAACTGTCTGCCACACAATCAGGGGAAGGGTTGGAATGCAGGGTGGGAGGGTGTTTGGAGTGGGGAGAATACTGGGGATTTTGGTGGTGGAAATTGTGCACTGGTGAAGGGACGAATAATAAAATAAAATTAACATTCAGAATAGAATTTAAAAAAATGTAATGTGGAGTTCATGCCCAATTCAATCAGCTTAATCAATGGCTGAATGAATAGCAGTACTCCTACATTGTTTAAGAAAAAAAGGGAAAGAAACACATTTGAACAGTCAGAGCAAACACAGACTCAAAGTCAAAGGATGAAAAACAATCCTGCAAGCAAACAACTCCCTCAAAAAAGCTGGGGTGGCCATGCTAGTATCTGACAACATAGATTTCAGGCTGAAAAAGATTAGAAGGGAGAGCAAAGGTCAAATTTTAATAATCAGGGGATATGTCCAACAGGAAAAAAATCAAAATCCTAAACATAGACGCACTCAATGAGGGACCAGCTAAACACTTAAAACAGCTGCTAACAGGTTTTAAGGAGGACATTGCTAGAAACACAATAGTAGTTGGAGACTTCAACACTGCCTTATCACCTCTTCATAGATCAACCAGACTAAAACTCAGCAAGGAAACACAGGCTTTGAATGAAGAAATAGAAGAGAGAGGTCCAATAGACCCCAAAAAACCAAATACACATTCTTTTCCATTGCACATAGAACATTTTCCAAAATAGACCACGTGCTGGGTCACAAGACATACCTTAATAGAATCAAAAGAATAGAAATTGTATCAACTCTTTTTTCAGACCATGGTGCACTGAGGATAGAAGTTAATCACACACAGACACAGAGAACCAAATCAAACACCTGGAAATTAAACAACTCAATGTTGAACAATGAGTGAGTCAGAGAGGAAATAAGGGAAGAAATCAAAAGGTATCTGGAAACAAATGAGAATGAAGACACGAGCTACCAGAACCTATGGGACGCAGCTAAAGCCATGTTAAGGAGAAAATTTGTAGCTCTGCAAGCATTCCTAAGGAAGGAAGGGCCTACATAGGTAACTTGACTTCACAGTGCAAGAGTTTAGAAAAGGACCAACAAAAGGAACCCAAACCCAATCGAAGGAACAAAATAATAAAACTTACAGCAGAAATTAACGATATAGAGACCCAAAAAACAATTTGAAAAGTCAATGAAACCAATGGCTGGTTATATGAGAAAATAAACAAGATTGACAAACCGCTAGATTGATAAAGATTCACAAAGAAAGAGAGAACCCTAATAAACTGAATCAGAAATGAAAAGGGGGACATCACAACAGAAACCAAAGAAATTCAAAAGATCATCAGAGACTACTTTGAATGTCTCTATGCCATGGAACAAGAGAACCTAAAAGAAACGAATAGATTCCTAGATAACTATAATCTCCCAAGTCTGAACCAAGAAGACCTGGAATACCTGAATAGACCCATTAATTAAACAGAAGAAAGCAACATGAAAAAAGCAATCCCATTCACAATCATGCCCCAGAAAATCAAGTACCTCGGAATCAGCTTAACTAAGGAGATAAAGAACCTCTACAAAGAAAACTATAAAACACTACTCCACGAGTGCACACGAATGGCTCCTCTGCTCCTAAAAGACCATGATTCCGGAGGCCCACTAACTACTTTCAGCACCCAGCGGCTTCTTGCAGAAATGCCTCTAGACTGTGAACTGAGCTACGGCCCCATGCCTCCCAGGGAGGGGAAAGGGGAAAGGTTTTTCTCTCTCAGCCTTTCCTTTCAGCAGCAGCAGCAAGGGCAGTGGCATGGCGACTGACATCTTATAGAGCCCACTACCTGGAGGTATGAGCTTGCAGTGACAAGACTTCTGGCAGATATTTTTCTGGACTTAATTACTAAAATACCAGAAATCCAAAACCACACAGCCGCTGTCGTGGCCACATGACCTCATATGCTCTTCATTCTCAGCAAAAGAAAACAAATTATCAAATGATGCCTTTTTGGCAGTTCTGATTGTTGGGGGGAAATTCCAAATAATAATAGTGACTTTTACGTTGAAATATTGAATGTAATCAAAGTAAAGAGAGATAAAGTGAAAATCATTAGCCACACAGACGGGGGGTGGGGTGGGATAGGAGATATACAGGAATTCTTGGTGGTGGAACATTTGCACTGGTGAAGGGATGGGTGTTTGATCCTTGTATGACTGAGACTTAAACCTGAAAGCTTTGTAACTTTTTTCATGGTGATTCAATAAAAAATAAAAAGAAAAAACATTACTCCACAAAATAAAATAGGACACAAGGAAATGAAAACATATCCCCTGCTAATGAATAGGGAGAATCAACATTGTCATAATGGCCGTATTACCCAAAGCATTATACAGCTTCAATGCAATCCCTATAATAATATCCATGAAATTCTTTAAAGAAATGGATCACTCCTGAAATTTATGTGGAACAACAAACATCCAAGAATAGCTAAAGCAATTCTTGGGAAAATGACAATGGGAGACATCACCCTCCCCAACCTCAAACTCTACTACAAAGTGGTAACAATTACAACAGTATGGTACTGGAACAAAAGCAGAACCGCAGACTAATGGAACAGGGTAGAATATCCCTACACACAACCACACATGTATTATCATCTAATCTTTAATAAGGGAGCAAGAAATGTGAAGTGGAGCAAGGAAAGACTCTTTAACAAATGGTGCTAGCATAACTGGACAACCACATGCAAAAGAATGAGCTTAGACCTTCACCTGACACCATGCAAAAAAGTCAGATCAAAATGGATTAATGACCTCAACATCAGACTAGAATCCATAAGGTACATTGAAGACAAGGTTGGCAAAACCCTCCATGACATTGAAGCTACAGGTGTCTTCAAAGAGAACTCGCCACTGACCAGGCAAGTGGAAACAGAGATAAACAAATATGACTACCTTAAATTGAGAAGCTTCTGTACCTCAAAAGATACAGTGACTGGAATACAAAGACAGTCTACAGAATGAGAAAGGATATTCACCCAGTACCCATCTGATAAAGGGTTGATATCAAGGATATGCAAGGCACTGGTTGAACTCTACAAGAAGAAAACATCCAACCCCATCAGAAAATGGGCCAAAGAAATGAACAGAAACTTTCCCAAGGAAGAAATATAAATGAATGGCCAAAAGGCACATGAAAAAATGCTCTTCATCACTAATCATCAGGTAAATGCAGATCAAAACAACTATGAGATACCACCTCACACCACAGAGACTGGCACATCCAAAAGAACAAAAGCAACCAGTGTTGGCATGGATGTGGGAAGGAAGGGACCCTCCTATACTGCTGGTAGGAATGCCGACTGGTTCAGCCCTTTTGGAAAACAGTATGGACACTTCTCAAAAAATTAGAAATTGTGCTCCCATTTGACCCAGTAATACCACTTCTGGGAATATATCCCAGAAAGGCAAAAATGTATAGTCGAAATGACATCTGTGCTTGTATGTTCATTGCCGCACTGTTTACAATAGCCAGAATCTGGAAAAAATTGAGTGCTTGAGAACATATGACTGATTAAAGAAACTTTGGTACATCTACACAATGGAATACTGTGCAGCTATTAGAAAGGATGAAGTCATGAAATTTACATATAAGCGGATCAACATGGAAAGTATCATGCTAAGTGAAATGAGTCAGAAAAAAAGAGACAGGCATAGAAAGATTGCACACATTTGTTGAATATAAAGTAACAGAATGGGAGACTAACACCCAAGAATAGTAGAGATAAGTACCAGGAGGTTTGCTCCACAGTTTGGAAGCCAGCCTCACATGCTGGGGGAAAAGACAGCTCAGATAGAGAAAGGAACACCAAGCCAAGTGTGGTTGGAGGACCCGCTCGGGATGGGAGATGCGTGCTAAAAGTAGACTATAGATCGAACATGATGGCCACTCAATACCTCTATTGCAAACCACAACACCCAAAAGGAGAGAGAGAGAACAAAAGGGAATGCCCTGCCACAGAGCCTAGGTGGGGTAGGGGGGAAGGGTGTGGGGTGGGAAGGATACTGGGATCATCGGTAGTAGAGAATGGGAGCTGGTGGAGGGATAGGTACTTGAGCATTGTATGAAACACAAGCACGAAAATATGTAAATATGTAACTGTACCTCAAGGTGATTCACTAATAAAAAAATAAATAAATAAACACAAGAAATCATCCCTGAAAAAATGAAGTCATGAAATTTGCATATAGTAGATCAACATGGATAATATCATGCTAAGTGAAATGAGTCAGAAAGAGAAGGGCAGACATAAAAGGACTGCACTCATTCTTAGAATATAAAGTAACATTATAGGAGATTAACACTTAGAGACAGTTAAAATTAGGGTCAAGAGGACTGCCTTACAGCTTAATAACTGATCTCATGCACTCAAGGGAATGGTAGCTGGGATGGAGAGAGGATAACTAAATAAGTGATGGTTGGAAAAATCACTCGGTATAGCAGATGCATGATGAAAGTATACTATGGACCAAACATGATGGCTGATTGTTATCTGTATTGCAAACCATAACACCCAAAAGGACAGATAGAGTAAGAGGATTGTGCCTGCCACAGAGGCACAGAGGCAGAGGTGGGAAAAGGTGGGAGTGGGGGGAGGGATATTGGGAACAGTGGGGGTGGGGAATGGGCAGTGGTGAAGGGATGGGGATGGATACTTGGCCACTGTTTGACTGAAATGCAATCATGAAAGTCTGTAAGTTTGCAATTGTATCTCACTATGATTCATTAAAATAAAAAAAAATTAAAAAATAGCTTTGTCTACATAAAAAACAGCAGAGCCCCAGAGAAAGAAGCTTTCCAAATTTGTTCAGTTTCTTTAAGATTTAAATTCATGAATATGTTTGTGCATGTACATCACACACAAAAATACCTTAAAATACAATGGAAAGACACAAGATATAGCTGAATGGGCTGAAGTCAGACTTTGTAGACCTTGAAGACCCATATTTGGTCCCAGCCCTGCATGGGCCTCTGAATACAGCCAGGAGCAACCCCTGAGCACTGAATTGGAAGTAGCCCCTGATCATTGTTGGGTGTGACACCAAGCCCCGAAATCAAAAATTCTGTTACGACCATTGTCTTCAATCTCATGGGAACAAACAAAACCTTTTCAATTTTTGTTTTTATAGTATCAGAGGGGCTGGAGCGATAGTACAGTGCTAGGGTGTTTGCTTGGCATGTGGCCAACCCAGGTTCGATTTCTCTGTCCCTCTTGGAGAGCCCAGCAAGCTACCAAGGGTATCTCACTCACATGGCAGACCCTGGCAAGCTACCCGTGGTGTATTTGATATGCCAAAAACAGCAACAAGTCTCAATAAAAAAAGAAGGAAAACATTACTGGTGCTCGCTTGAGCAAATTGATGAGCAATGGGATGACAGTGATACAGCGATAGTATTAAAGATACTACAGTGCCTAAACTATATTCTTTAGTTCTTGGCCAAATTGACTGCTAGGCAGATCCTGACTAATAATGTATAGTGACTCATTGATGACAAATACCCATTGAATTCAGACAAATTTAGCCAGAAATATCAGGGCAGGGTATGGGGATGAGCATTGGGAAGGTAGGGGTGAGAGCAGCTCTGGAGTTCTTCCACATATAGAAGGTAGAAGGTTAGTGACATTTGCCCCCAATTTTATTGAGGCACTCTAATTTACAACGCTATTAATGATACCTTCATGTAAATGTCATTCTAATACCACAGCAACTACCAGAATGTCCCCCTCTCTCCACTGCCCAAAGCACTATACAAATTTAATGTAGACCCTATCAGGATACCCATGACATTTTTCAAAGAAATAGACAAAACACTCCTGAAATTTATATGGAACAATAAACTCCCACGAATAACTAAAGCAATCCTTGGAAAAAAGAAGATGGGTGGAGTCACCTTCCCCAGCTTCAAACTCTACTACAAAGCAGTAGTAATTAAAACAGCATGGTATTGGGATAAAAACAGACCCGCAGACCAATGGAACAGAATTGAATATCCTATCACAGACCCCCAAATATATGGCCACTTAATCTTTGACAAAGAAACAAGAAATGCAAAGTGGAACAAGGAAAGCCTCTTCAACAAGTGGTGCTGGGAAAACTGGATAGCTACCTGCAAAAAAATGAACTCTGACCTCTGTCTAATGCCAGGCACAAAAGTCAGATCAAAGTGGATTAAAGACCTCAATATCAGACATGAATCTATAAGGTTCATAGAAGAAAATGTAGGCAGAACTCTCTAAGACATTGAAGCTAAAAGCATCTTTAAGGACGAAACAGCACTGACCATGCAAGTGGAAGCAAACATAAGCAAATGGGACTACATCAAACTAAAAAGCTTCTTCACTTCAAAAGAAATAGTGACCAAAATACAGAAAGAGCCCATAGGATGGCAAACTGAGATTTTAAAGTGACAATGGTGTCTGAAGTTGAAACTCTTACTTGGAACTATTGAAAAAAGATTCAGTAAAATAACAGAATTAAGGAAACTTTCCATAATGCATTACAGAAAGATAAATAAGTAGAAAGTGTGAAAGCAGCATTACAATACAAAGAGAGTACATGAGAATCTTTCAGAAGAGAAACTCTTAAAAACAAAATATAAGGAACATGGAGTTAAAATTTGAATCAATAAGAGTGAATCACTTTCTAGAATTGAAGAAAAACAAAATTAAAGATAGTCTAAGAGGGGCTGGAGCTATAGTACAGTAGGGAAGAGCATTTGCCTTGCACACAGCAGACTCGGGTTCGGTTCCCAGCATATCATATGGTCCCCTGAGCACCACCAGGAGTAATTCCTGAATGCAAAGCCGGGAGTAACCCCTGTGCATCAATGGGTCTGACCCAAAAAGCCAAAGGAAAAAAGATAGTCTGAGATTGATGAAATGTGGAAAGTCCCAAGAAAAATACAAAAGCAGGGGCTGGAGTGATAGTACAGCGGGTAGGGTGTTTGCCTTGCACACGGCCGACCCGGGTTCGATTCCCAGCATCCCATATGGTCCCCTGAACACACCGTCAGGGGTAATTCCTGAGTGCAGAGCCAGGAGTAACCCCTGTGCATCGCTAGATGTGGCCCAGAAAAGAAAAAAATTTTAAAGAAAAATACAAAAACAAAATCATACCTAGGCATTTAGATTTTTTACAATAAAGTTGCAATCACACTAAAAGAATATTAGCAGTAAATGTCAATATAATAATATCTCTCGAAGTGAATGAAAATATCCTCAAATCATAATTCTCTAAAAGGTTATAAACTAGTACTCTGAAATAAAACTGAAAACTAGTACTCCAAAATAAAACTTTCAATTCAGTGAAAGATGACAAGTGTATGCTACTTGGAGACTGTTGATTTTGTGTGTCAATTCAGTTAGCTCATGGATTCAAGGTAACTGGTCAGACATTTCTGTGAAGACCAGTCTACTTCAGTACTGTGTGTTGCTCTCCATAACATGAGTAAGCTTTATCCAACCAGGGAAAGACCTTAATTGAAACAGCAAAAACACCAACAATACTTGACTTCCTTAAGAGAGGAAGAGAGGAGATGCTACCAAAAGAATACCTTTGACTTAAGCAACACTTAGCTACAGCTCTTCATGAGATGCCTTCCCATCTTTGTAGGCCATTTCCTTATATGTTTTCCATCTCCCCACAATGGAGAGATCTCACTGGAAAGATGGATCTCTCCAGTGGTATCTCTTCAGTGGAGTGAATACTGTTGAGTCTGTGGGTTTGGTGGGAGAAGGCTTTTCTTGATATTTGGTGTTCTGAGAGGAAAGCTTCTCTTTTGTTTCTCCTTCAAGTCCTGGAGATTCCAGAAGATTTTCTATTATACTGACTTTGTTCCCCTTTATAACTTGCATACATTGGCGTTATGGGTGTGATGTTGAAATTATAAGTTGGGTTATGGGTATAATATTGAAATTTTCAGAAACTATTCTTCACAATATTGTAAACCACTGAATCGCAGTCAATAACAGTAAATATCTTAAAAGCAGGCATTTGATTTACACAATGTATAAGAGGGTTAAGAATTCTTTTCCCTTGAACATAGTATACTGAAAACATAGATAGTGTCCCTTTATTTTCATAGTCTTCATTAGAAGTTGAACATGACCTCCAAAGGTTTTGTTTTTCTTCACATAAAACCTAGTTTTGATCACCCAATACTAAGGGCTGTGACCCTCTTTTCCTGTGCCTTCGCTTGGGATTTGGCCTTTACGTGGGCCAGGAGTTTTGAGTATGTGCACATGCATTGCTCCTAATATCCACAACCCTTAATCTTCGATTCCTTCACTTCATTCAATACTAAGGACATTTAAAAAATTCATTTTATCCTTGGAAAAAAATCACTCGTTCATGTTGTTTTTTATAACTTTTTAGCCAGTCCTGCAATATGTGTCCCCACCTGCTCCAATATAAAAGGAAGGAATAAAAACACCCCATTTGATACTTACATAAAGTAATATTAATTTCTGACCCAATCCCTGAGCTTTTCTTTGAAATTTTAAAACATTTTCCAAAGAAATGTTCCCTTACCAACCTCTACCCCTCTGAAGATCCCTGTTTTCTCTAGTCACATTTTATATGGAAAACATTATAAGCAGCTCCGGTCTCTGATTTTACAAAGAATAAAAACAAAAGTGATGGAAGCATTTGGCAGGAACCCTCTGACCCGAACACTGAACCACTGAGAGGTTCCGCTGCAGAGCGATTTGTTTTGTTTTAAGAACTTGTACAAGTAACTCTTTTTCAGGGCAAATATGGTCTATAAAGAGTGCGGGACAGGAGTGGAGTCCGGGGGACACACACATACCATCGGAGAAAGAAGGGAAGCATGTACTCTGTGCTCTGTGCATACCCAACTGTTAAGAACATGTTTTATGTCAGCATCTAAATTACATAGAACAGGCTGACAACTGTTCTACTTTTCTGGTTCAAACTCTGTTCTGAAAGTGAAATAATCCTTTGCTTTTGTTTCTGGGTTGGCTTTGATGTGTGGAATATTAAATATGACCAGTTCAGATGTCATGTATCGATGCAGAGCCTAAGTGTCAACATTTAGATGGAGAATAATTGGATTCATATCTGTGTTATGTTTTCAAATTGCTGGGTCAGTTCTGGGTCTCCTGCTGTAAATTCTTCACTGCAAGCCCTAAAAGGAATGTGACAGATTTAATACCTAGAATAAGTTATTAACTGTAAGAAAGCATAAAACAGTGGCACTGCTGAGTAGAGAACATTACACTGCTCATAATTCTGTAAATGAAAATTAAAGTGTTTCTTTATATCAGTGAAATATTTTTCTTCATTAACTCTCGGGCTTTCCTCCATGCTTGTTCTTTATAATGGTCTCCTGTAAAACAATCACTTTCATTTGCCCAGGTAATTCATGAATGTTCATATTCTAACAACCAAGGATAAGAGAAAGAATTGATGAGAAGGGAGTTGTTTATAAGGTTTCATTTCCCAAAAGGTCAAGGAGCTGCTGTTGACTCCCTTTCTGGCTTTTTCTGAAAACAATTATCAAAGTCATATTTTTCTTTTCTTTCTATTTTTATGGGGATGGGTAACCACACCTAACTGTTCTCAGGGCTTACTCTTGGCTCTGTGGCCAGTGATCACTAGTGATGTTTTTCGAGGGACTGTATACCTGGGATGCCAGGAACCAAAGCCCCTGTCAGACATGTGCAAGGCAAGAGCTGTGCCCACCCCTCCTTTTTTATTTTTTGGTTAGAGAGCCTTTGCCTTTCTACTGTGACTGAAAACCACATTTTAGTCTCCTTTGAATCATTTTACATAGGCCAGAGAGATAGCACAGGAGGCAAGACTCTTGCTTTGCATGTGGTCAAACCTAGTTCAATTTCCAGAATTGCTCCTAAGTCCAATAAATTAATATGTATGTAAAAAAATAATTTTGAAAATTATCAGGAGGGAAGAAAGGAAATAAGATAGTTGTCATGGCTTCCCATGTGCATCAACATCTTTAGAGGTCATCAGGGATGGCATAAATGTTAATAGGATTATAAGACATGCTACCTCAATAGTAATAATAATAGCAGCAAGAAAGAAAACATGCTGAGTGAAAGAAACTGACACAAAGACCACATATTATATGATTTCATTCATGAAATATATCCCAAATAGGTAAATTCATGGAAAAATAGATTAATGTTTGTCTGGGGAGGTAAGAGTGAGTAATCACTGTTCACTGCTGATAGGATTTCTTTGGGAGATGATGAAAATGTTCTAGAATCAAAAAGTAGTGATCAACATGTTTTGTGACTCTACTACAAATTCTGAATTGCACACTTTAAAGAGTGGACCAGATACTAAGTGAATCATATCTCAGCAGACTGCTATCTAAAAAGAGAAAATAGAAAAATAATCTCAAAGATACTTAAAGTTTACTGAAAACATTTTGACTGCTCATTGTGAATGTGATTTTTCTGAAGCCATACCACAGAAACAAGCACAAGGAGTGGTGATGGATGTGGAAGCTTATGAAGAAAAATATTGACATGCTATATATCTCCATACACATATACATATTCATGTATATACATATGTATTTAACTGTCCCTTTAAAGATGTATTTATGTTCCACTTTTAAAAAATTAGCTTTTGTTTTGTTGAGGTGGTGTTTTTGGTTTTTTTTGTTGTTGATGTTGTTGTTTTTCAGTTTATAGGCCACACCCAGTGGAGCTCAGGAGCTAATCCTGGTCCCTTATTCTGTGCTCGGGGGTCATTCCTGGCAATGCTCAGGGGACCATATGTGGTACTAGGGAATCGAATAAGGGTTAGTCACCTGCAAGGCAGAGACTTTAAATCCCTGTACTATGTCTTCAGCCCTGAAACTGTTATGGATGTCCCAGGAGAGATAAAGGTCCTGGAATTTAGAGAACACTGGGGTATCATGATGCTTAAGCTCAAGTAGCAACAAGCCTGGATTCGAATCTCAGTTCTGTCACTTACATGGTAAATTTGGGGAATGCCTCAATGTGCCCAAATATTTGTTTATTCATGTGTAAAACTGGAATAATGATACCTGGGAAGGCTACTGTATGGAAGCCTAGGCTACTCATTTCAGAAAGTAACATGTTTTGAGCCCCTACTTTCTATGGGTAGATAATATGTTAGAAGCAGCTGTGAAATCTTCCCCCAAACCTCGTATGACTGAATTTAAACCTAATAACCAACTGGGTAGTCTTTCAGCTCTTTGGTCCTGCTGAAGCCCGGTACCTTCTTGCCTACCTTCCACTGACAGGCCATAATCATCCCCTTCAAATGTCCACAATTTAGATTCTGTTGCCTGCAGACCCTACTTTCCTTTCAAGATTTTTAAAACATCAGTTCACATAATGTTGAACAATTGCATCATTATTCTGAACTCTCGTAGAAGCTATGCCAAAACTCTATTTTTACATCTTAACAGTTGTTCTACACATACCCTTCAGAGAACTTTGTCTGAGAATGCTGAAAAAATTTGCCCCCAAATCTATAATATTTCCCCAAAGAAAGGCAAAGTACAGAAACTATTACTCAACTCTTAATTGACATAAGGGTCTTGGTGAAGCCTATTGGCATCTGAGGGGCCCTCTCCAGTACAGCAGCATTCATTAACTAAAAATAAATTTCCAGCATACAGATTCACTGACAATAATAATAAACAAATGCCAAATTACTAAAATATATAGCCCCTTTACACCAGCAATTGGAATGAGCTTGGAGTCTCTGAGTGTCGAAGTGGCAATAAAAGTATGACCCCCAAATGAATCAGAAATATGCATGTCAAAACCCTTTCTCTTTTGAAGAGTCTATATCCCATGTCCTGAGTAATCATTCAACTGTCAAGCATACTATTACTCCTATCTCTTGGTCTCATGTTTGACTAAACACGAAGGAACCAACCACACGGGAGGGAAGATGCTGTGTAGCCAGTCAACTTTACAAAGCAGCCAAGGTTACAAAAACAAGGTTTGTTTATAAGACAAGGTCAAAAAGAATTTAAACAACTCTTAGTGCATCTGAGTTAATTCCTAGTTTAGTTTTTCAAAAGTTCCCAATCTGTCCTTAATTATTTTTGTTCAACTCACCCTTTGCACATACAGAGCCATGTCGGGAGAATTGGGCCCAGGGGTTTTTCATTTTTATTAAAAGCTGGAGGTAACATATAACCCACTTGAATTGTGGGTGGCAGCTCACTTCATGATTTCTTCAGAGGAAATTTGACTGAACACATGGAGCTGGGCCCTGCAATAAGATCACTATTTGCTTTGCAAGTGGATGATTGTAAAATGGCACTTGGCAAGCATTCACCAAGTCCTCTTTCATTGGTTCACAGCTGAATTATTGTTCTTTCTCCTACCTTTCAGTTACCTAAACAAAAAGGTCAGCTTCATGATCCTTAAAAAAAAAGTGCAGTTTCTGTTCTTTGACCAGTCACTGTTTGTAACCAATGTCCATTCCTTGTAATCACTTTAGGGCCATGTTGCTTTCTTATGGTTCATAGATTCCAAGATTGGTGCTCCCTCACAATGCTGATCTGTCCTGTAGGTATATGTATGAAAATATGTAAACATATGCAAATACAAAGTTGTTCAACAGCTGTGCATGTGTTTCTACACATGCATTACCTTTCAGTACTCTTTGAAATGAAAAGATACATATGTACATAAATAATAAATTTTAAAAATATAAAAGTATTTTTTTCATTTTGGTTTAGGGCCATAGCTGGTAGTACTCAGGAACTACTCCCAGCTTGGTGCTAAGAGGACTATATGACTATGGGAATCGAACCTGAGGCTCCTACATGCAAAGTGTGTACTCTATCCCTTTGAACATTTCCCAGCCATGTGTGTATGTGTGTTGAATAGTGCACACAGTAAGTGGCATGGGGAACTCTTAATCAAATTTTAATGACTAAATACTTAGAAAATTTCATCTGCTTTCAATTACAAAATACTGACTGCATTTCTTATTCAAACCTAGATAAGAACTATATTTCATTAATGGTATTATATTAGATTGGTTTTCTGTAAATTAAATCAAGCAAGAACAATAACCATAAACAGGAGTTCCCTTGGGAAATCTTTCTCAAGCAAAATTCTTTATAAATTTAGAGAGTTAAAATTTCTGTGAAAATAAAACACATAAGTAAAGACTTTAAATGAGGCTGGAAAAATGTGACATAACGCATGACAAAGTAAAAGAAAGCTAATAAATATATAAAAACGAATCTCTAAGATTAGCCTTTCAAATCCTTAAGAAACAAAACTGTTAACAAAAAAGTAGACAAAAGCTATAAGCCAATAGTTCACAAATAAAAAGTCTAAATAGCCACTAAATATAAAAGGATGCTCAACTTTGAGCCTTGGAGATAGTGGGCAGGCTGACCAAGTATCCCCAGTTGGTCTGGGGTCCCCCATGCACTGTTTTTATCCCAGAGTGTGTTTAATATGACTTCAGCTTTTAAAGAACTAATTTCTTATGAGAATAGTCTCTGGTATCTAATAATTAATAATACCAGCATTGATAACTTGTTTCAGTACAGACACACCCTTTGTACAGACTGAGATATAATATAAACTGGTTGAATCATTTTCTGGCAATATGATGTCAAGATGTAAAGATGTTGGGTCATTGATGCAGCAATTCCAGGAATTAATCCTAAGAAAATAGTCAAATGAATGAGCAAAAAGGTATGTGTACACATATCATACTAAAATTATTGTATGTATTTTTCTGCAGAATGTAGATGCATATTTAAATGTATGTGCATGTGCTAATATTTTATATAATGTAATATATTTTTTAAATTTGGAAAAGAAAGAAAACTTGAAATAACCAAAATTTTTTAAAACATAGGATTAATTTATTTAGCATGACTACCCCATTAATCAGCAAGTCGTTCTCTTAAAAACAACTATTAATATAGAATTACATTAATTCTATTAACAGGAAAGTCATATTGTTAAATGAAAAAACATATGGTATAACAGTCTGGGTTCCATATTTTGCAAAAACTGCTCATAACAAAAAGTCTGAAATTACACTTAAGTAAGAATATTGGTTATCTTTGAGGATGTGATTGTGTGACATTTTCTTTCTAAACTTCTGCATAGCTTTCTTTTTTACATTGTATATATAATGATTACAATTAGAAAACTACCTCAATTTTACCTTATTTTCTTCCTTAATTTCAGAAACAGCAAAAAATATAACCCAGTTCATCAAGCTGTCTAATATAGAGCCTCCCAGCTATTACTGTCATCTTAACAATTCCTTTCCCTCTGTTTGGGAACCTCCTACTTCTAAATTATAACACCTACTTTCCTTTGATCAATCTAAGAAATTATAGGATTGATGGAACAGTGGTGAGCATTTATGTTTCTTTTCCTTTCTCAACACTTCTAACAAAGTTCTGCTAGAAATACAGATAATATTTGCTCTGAAAATATTGCTTTAACTGTAGTATCATAAGGACCCTGGAAACTTTTCAGGATTGAACATGTAATCTGATAGCAGTTTAAGGACTGAATTGTTGGGTAGCCAAAGAATGAAATAAACTATACTTCCCTGAGGTTTCTTCTAAATCAAAGATTAATACAAACCAGAGTTAAACTGTAATATATAGGATGGAGCGATTTTTTCTCATTAGAAAATGATGAAATGTAGAAAAGACAAGTTATAACAGTTGTTTTACTACATTAGTTAACAATAAAGAAGCATATTCATGTGAATTTAGGTACATTTTGTAAGAACTTCTTTCTAAACTACATGTAAAAAAATGAACTCAAACCTCTATTTAATACTATGCACAAAAATCATATCAAAATGAATTAAAGCCCTCAACATCAGACCTGAATCTGTAAGGTACATGGAGGAAAATGTAGGCAAAACCCTCTATAATATAGAAGCTAAAGGTATCTTCACTCACCAAGCAAATGGAAGCAAAGATAAACAAATGGGACTACATTAAACTAAGACTCTTCTATACCTCAAAAGAAATAGTGACCAAGAAGATTCAAACACATCCCACAAAATGGGAAAAATTATTTACCCAATACCTGTCTGATAAGGGGTTAATATACAAGATATATAAGGCACTGGTAGAACTTTACAAGAAAAAATATCTGATCCCATCAAAAAATGGTGAGATAAACAAAAACTTCCTAAAAGAAGAAATTCAAATGGCCAAAAGGCTCATGAAAAAATGCTCTACCTCACTAATTATCAGGGCGATGCAGATGAAAACAGCAATGATATATCATCTCAACCATAGAGACTGGCACACATCCAAAAGAACAAGAACAATCATGATGGCATGGATGTGGGGAGAAAGGGACTATCATTCATTGTTAGTGGGAATGCTGACCAGTCCAGCCTTTTTGGAAAACAATATCAACATTCCTCAAAAAAGTAGGAATTGAGCTCCCACTAGACCCAGCAGTACTGCTTCTGGGAATATACCCTGGGGGCCCAAAAATACACTGCAGAAACTCCATCTGCACTGCTGTGTTCACTGCAAATTTATTCTCAATAGCCAGAATCTGGAAACAACCCTAGTGCCAGAGAACAGATGACTGGATAAAGAAACTATGGTATAACTATACATTGGAATATTCTGCAACTGTTAGGAAAAATAGAGTCATGAAATTTGGTTATAAATGGAAGGACTTGGGAAGTATGATGCTGAATGACATAAGTCAGAGAGAGAGGGACAGATACAGAATGACTGCACTCATTTGTGGGATATGAAAAATAGTATGAGTCTAATATTTGAGGCCAGGAAAAACAAAGGCCAGGAGGACTGGTCAATGGTTGGAAGCTTGCCACAAGTGTGTGGGGGCCAAAGGGCAGTTAAGATAGAAAAGGGACAAGTACCACAATAATAGTTAGAAATTATCAGTCTGAACAGGAACTGAGTATTGAAAGTAGATAAAGGGATATACATGCTAACCTTTCAGTATCTGTATTGAAAACCATAAATGCCAAAGGAGAGAGAGAAAGAGGGAGGGAGAGAGAGCGAGAGAGAGAGACAGAAGAATATTGTCTGCCATAGAGAAAGACAAGAAATAGGGGACATTGGTGGTGGAAATGTACACTGTTGGAACATTATATGACTGAAACCCAATCATGAACAGCTTTATAACTGTTTATCTCACTGTGATTCAATTTTAAAAAAAAGACTTCTTTCTAGAATGGGTTTGACCTCTTTCAGGATACCATAAAAGACTTTAATTCCTAGGTCCAAGAGATATCTCAGAGGGCTAAAAGGTATGCTTTCCCTGTGAGAGCTCCAGGTTTGATCCTCAGCACCACATGGGCCCCTGAGCATCACAGCTCCAGGTGTGACCCCCAAATAAAAACAAACAGACCTTTCTTTTGTCATTCCACAAGATGCTGTTAGTTAGTTCAATAGGTACCTACTAAGCAAGAAAGATGGGAAGAAGCAACTTTGATCTGTCCAGAGCAGGGAGCAGACCACGTACAGTCAGCTTCAACTTGTAGATCCGTGCACTAGTCTCTCTTAACACAATAAATACAAAATGTTACTTTGTCAGTTCAGTGGTATCTGACTCTTAAAACAGAATTAAGTTTCTTAGATTTATTGGATTATGTTGGCAATTCTTTACCTCTTGGTTATATTTGACTCTACTAACTTACAACATTGCAAAGTTTTCATATCCTTATCTGTAATGTTAATACATTATGCCATTCTTGCGTGTGTATGTGTGTGAGTGTGTGTGCATGCATGCCTGTGCATGCACATGTGTAATTATAGAAGAGAAAGTTGAATTTGTTTATTGTTTCATAACATCTACACACTGGGCCGGGGTTGCATGGAACTTGTGTTAGTGGAAGGCAAAGGTGGTAGCCTTGAGAAAGAATGCTTCCACCTCCCTGCTTGACCCACTTTGGTCACCCAGGCATGTGGTAGGACTGGTAACGTCTTCTGTGATCACCTACAAGACACAGACACTTGTGTCCTGACAGCCCCACAAGGCAGCTGTCAAGCTACACCTGAAGCCACTGGGTCAGTTCAATATGGGAACTGAATCCCACCAGCCAAGTGTCCAGAGAGTCATGAACTGTGAACTTCTTCCACCCCTAGAGTCCTTGGGTAGACATGGGGTTGGACTGGAGTTGAAGAAATGCTTTATGGAGGAGAAAGAAAGTCAGTCCTCACCTTTTCCTAGGTTTTCCAAGAATGGCATCTTTTGCAGAAAAGAATTTCAGGAGGAGACAAAATAGTTTAAAAAATAGCTTTCTTTAAAGAAATTCATGTAGAGATTTGTGAGGGGAGAGAGATAACATATTTCAAAAGGATAGGGGCTTCTTCAGAGAGAAAGAAAGCCAAAAGTACACATCACAGGTTACAATGAGGGCAAATTTCTAGGGTGGAAAATGCCAGTATGAAATTCTTAAAGAGTGTCATTTCCATTGCTAAACTCAACCCTAAACAGTTTAATGTCATACTAATGTCTGTGATACTTACGACTACGTTCTCTGGCTAGAGGAAACATTCTTCGTTTTTCAACTGCATTTTAGAGTTTCTCACTTGAAAGAATGAATGGTGGCAAGGCATAATGTAATAAAAATGAAAAGTATTCATTCTATAGTATCCTTAAATAACAACACTTAAATTTTGGCATATTTCCATAGCCAAGAAATGCGGACTGTGGCACCAAACTACGTAGGCTTAAATTCTGTATCTGCCATTCGTGAACTTTGTGATCTTGAGAAGGTGATTTGACCCCTCTGCTCTGGATTCTGAAAAGGTGCGTAGAAGTCATAAGAAAAGGCACCCTAACAGGTCAGAATTGAGGATGTTAATGTGTTTTTTTTTAATTTTATTGAATCGCCATGTGGAAAATTACAATGCTTTCAGGCTTAAGTCTCAGTTATACAATGCTGAAACAACCATCCCTTCACCAGTGCCCATATTCCACCACCAAAAAAAAGGAACCAGAATACCTCCCATCCCGCCCCCCCCAACACCCCGTAACTGATAAATTTCACTTTACTTTCTCTTTACTTAGGTTACATTAAATATTTCAGCAAAAAACTCACTATTACTGTTAGGAGTTCCCCACTAGAGTCAGACCTGTTGTGAAGAGATATGAGGTGTTGTATTTCTGTATTTTAGCAACTAAGTCCAGGGAAATTTCTTCCAGAACTTGGATTAATGCAAGCTTGTAACTCTCATCTGTGGTTCTCATAATATGGCAGTAGTCACGCCCTTTCCCCCCACAAGGAAAAGGAGAGAGAGAGAGAGAGAGAGAGAGAGAGAGAGAGAGAGAGAGAGAGAGAGAGAGAGAAACCTTTCCTTTCCTGGGCAGGCATGAGGCCATGGCTTAGTTCTTGGTCTGGAGACATTCTGCAAGGAGCTGCTGGTACCAAAAGTAGTTTAGCTGGCCTCTGGAATCATGCTCATGCAGCTGCAGTGTGGCCGCAGACATGTGGCCCCCGAGATCACATCTCAGCAGTGGAGAGTGAACCGGTCAAGGATGTTAATGTGGTTTTAATGTAAAGAGTTTAGAAAAATTTCTGGTTCATTGTTGGTCTCAGACAAACTTTAGTTTTCTTTTTTTAATTTACATATAAAATATACAATCTTCATTGGGAATCATATGTTTGGTATTCATTTTCTCTTAACAGTGTACCTTGAGAATATTTCTCTCTGGTAAATATCTTTTTATGTCGATTAATGTAATCCTGTGTTCACTAACTAGAAAACATTTTTGCAGTTTCTACCCATTCGTCATGAAGGTCATTATGGGGTTATAATCACAAAGGTGAAAGCATTGCCTTCTGATAAATCTCTAAGGTTTTTTTACCAGCTTCAAAAACTAATATCAAAAAGATAAGAAGAATTAGGTAGAGGAGAAAGAGGCATATACAGATCATGCATATAAAAAAATCTTGAAACAGACCATTATTCTGCAGTGCTTGCAATAATCCTAATTACTCCTTGGGAAAACTCTTTATTGAAATAACATTAAATCATAACATTATAACTTTCTGTTCTACATAATTATAAATTCATACCTGTGCTTACTATGTCAAGTTCACCCCTCTAAGTAAATTCCAGCTTTTAGTACATAATTGACAGTTTTTAACCTGATTTATCTACACTTGCCCTCCCACTTCTTTTTTAATAACCATTAATTTGGTCGTACAACCTACAGATTTATTTTTTATTTAGTTGTTCTATTTGTTTTCTCTATTTACATATCAGTGAAATCATATGGGTTTTTTCTTTTCTGACTTATTCACTTAGAATAATGACTTCTGTATTCTTCTGTGTTATTGTAAACAACAGGATCTCATCCTTTATGGCTAAGTAAGTTCCATTGTGTCTATAAGCCACATATTTATCATTGAGAAACAATTTTAGAAGCTCTCAAAATCTTTTAGGCCATTAACATAGCTCATTGGTAGAGCACTCACCTTGTATGTTCAAAGACCCAGTTTAAGTACCCAACACCACCACCCCACTCACTAAATCTTGTAAGTCAGCTTTGGCTACTATGATCACCTTTGATATCTTTCTTCATATTGTTTGAAAGGTAAACTATCCATCAATTTACTCTGATTGTCAGCATATATGTAAAATAACTACGAAACATAATCTCAATGAATTTTAGTGAGAGGTCTATTCAGGACTGACTTCAGATATCTGTGGTATAAATTGTAGAGAAAATTTTTGTACATATTTATAGAAAGAATCCTTTCTGTTATGAGAGAATCTAAAAGGTATGATCCTTTAGAAGTTTTCTTATTCTCTTATATAGTGTACATAGTGCTAATATTAAAAATATCATTTTCTCTACCTCATCCTATAACCCAAGATTTGAGTATGTGGTCACAGACAATTTTCTGGGCTTTAAAACTACCATCTTTTAGTCTTGGGAAGCTCCAATAATACTAGCAGCATTATTGCAACAATCTTAAAGATCAATCCCAAGCACTCCTAATTCTAGAATTATTTATTTAATTTTTTGAAAATTTTATTGAGTCACCGTGAGATAGTCACAAGTATTCCAAATTTCTGTTTTCATTAGCCCTTCCCACATTTACTAATTATTATGAATAGCGCTGATGCACCTGACAGTACTTTTAATCTACACTGTGGCATGGATAGTCCCGCTAAATAAATTTATTGTTATTAATTTGTGGGCTGGAGCAGTAGCAGAGTGGGTAGGGCGTTTGCATTGCACGTGGCCGACCCGGGATTGATTCCTCTGTCCCTCTCAGAGAGCCCGGCAAGCTGCTGAGAGTATCCGCACTGCAAAGCCTGGCAAGCTACCCGTGGTGTATTCTATATGCCAAAAACAGGAACAACAAGTCTCAGAATGGAGACTTCACTGGTGCCTGCTGGAGCAAATGGATGAAGGAGATGACAGTGACAGTACTTATTAATTTTATGATATTTTTATTTTCTCTCAGACCTGTCCAAATTCCTCAAAAATTTTTGCTAAATTTGAAAATGTTCAGTTTTTGTAGGCATTCCCCTGTCTACAAGCCTCCTGCTTTAGACTTGTCTGAATTTATTCCCCATGAATAACAATGGGCATTTCTTTTCCTTCTTTCTTTCTTTCTTTCTTTCTTTCTTTCTTTCTTTCTTTCTTTCTTTCTTTCTTTCTTTCTTTCTTTCTTTCTTTCTTTCTTTCTCTCTCTTCTTTCTTTTTCTTTCTTTCTTCCTTCCTTCCTTTCTTTCTTCCTTCCGTCCTTCCTTCCTTCCTTCCTTCCTTCCTTCCTTCCTTCCTTCCTTCCTTCCTTCCTTCCTTCCTTCCTTTCTTCTTTCCTTCTTTCTTTCTTTCTTTCTTTCTTTCTTTCTTTCTTTCTTTCTTTCTTTCTTTCTTTCTTTCTTTCTTTCTTTCTTTCTTTCTTTCTTTCTTTCTTTCTTTCTTTCTTTCTTTCTTTCTTTCTTTCTTTCTTTCTTTCTTTCCTTCTTTCTCTTTTAGACTTTGCCCAAAGGTAAATGGCCCTTTATTTTCAAAGCTACTATGTAACTTGTGAACATGGAATAAAGAACCTTCAGGAAGAAGTGCCAAATGCACTACTTAGGCCTCATGTGTTCTGTTTTGCTTTCCTTTCACCAACCAGTGGTGCTTTAAACGAGCCGTGGCTGAGAACCACCTGGGAAAATGATTATTCTCAGGCCTAACCCCACACCCATTAAATATGAGACATCAGGAATAGAATCCCAAAATGAGTATTTAAAACACATTCCCCCAAGAGGTACTAGTACACACAGCAGGCACCTGTATCTGGGCCGAGGTAGGGAGCCAGTATTCTAACCACCTGGGTTTGGCAGAATATTCCTTTAACCAAGTATTTCTCAAAGCATAATGCAGTTATTTCAACAGGCAATATAAAAGAAATAGGGTACATAACCCCCCCTGAAATTCACAGAGCCAGCTTTTCCCAAAGAAAATTCCAAGAGAGGTTTATAGGTATTGCATGAGAAAAAGTAATTTGTGACCAGATAAAGTTGATAAACTTGGGAAAAAAGAAAAGTCAATTTCTTTTCTCACTTCAAATTTCTCAGAACCTTTGATAGATTGTGACTTTCCAAAAGTGAAGTCAACCCTTTTGGACAGGGAATTCTATTTTTCACAGTGCTTGTCTTGGAGCTAGTGCTTCAAAGAACACGGTTTGGAAATGCTGAACTAAATTACCAGCTTCTTGCAGACAATGACCTTGACACTGTATTTTTTTCATCTCCTACAGTACCTAAAACAAATTAGTTTTAGTGTAACGATTTCTCAGAGTCTAAATAAATGGTAGGCTCACCCTAAAATGTCAAGGAAATACAGTCTTAAAATGTAGCAAAGAGACACATCATTATTCTGACATTGCCCATATCTATACTTGTGATATGTACATCCTTTATTTTACTTTATAGGGTGAATTATGCTCTTTCTCTCCAGAAAAGCCTGGGTTTTGTTTTTTGTTTTTTCTGGAATGTGGTTACTCTTACCATCATTATCTGCCTTCTCATAATCCCTAAATAAAACTATTTTACTTTTTTTAAAAAGTAATAAGTAGTGGCTGGGAGATTGTATAATGCTTAGGGCACATGCTAGGCACACACACAGCCCAGACTCAATCCCAGCACCACATGATCCCTACCTGTCACCATGTGTGGTCTGGGGGCCCCTGAGCATCACTAGGGTTACTCTGATGATCTCCAGGACTGCAGGATCTGGGATCACAGCATCCTTAGACCTACCATAGAATTACCAACTCTGTTGGCCAAACTTCTCTGGAAATACTTCTCAGCTTCCCCAAGCACTGCTTCAGAGCTCTTCCCACCCACAAAAAGTAATAAAGCTTACAATTCCACACACAAAAAATCTATCATTTATTGATTATTCAATTGTATTTAATTTCCCATTTTGGACTGCTATCTCTTCATGTCACCAAAAAAGCAATAATTCCCATTTGAATGGTCAATCTGTTTATCTCCTACCATAGTTCAAAAATTAAGCTTCATTGATGCAAATACTTCTTACTTCTTAGGAGATGGCTACATAATGATGTTGAAGCTGTGGTTGTCAAAATTCCACAGGAGTCAAGAACTTCACACATCCCAGGAGGTCAGAATGGTCATACATGCAACCACCTTTTTAGGATTTTCTTTTTCTATTCCTGTGGGTCACACTTGGCAATACTAAGGGTTTGCTCCTGGCTCTGCACTCAGAAATCACTCCTGGTTGTGTTAAGGGGACAACATGGGATAGCGGGAATCAAACCTGGGTTAGCCATGTGCAAGGCAAGTGGCTTACCTGTTGTACTATCTCTCCAACCCCCAATGTCCACCTTTTTAAATCAAAATTGATCAGAGCTTGAGAGAGAACACACAGGTTCCAAGGAGAATATGCACCAAACAAGGGAAATAGTTTGCTAATCCTGTATGTAAACTCTGGCCAACCAGCAATGGTCTAAGGGCATGGATGGCAGATCTGCTCAGGCCCTATGTACCAGGGATTTCCTACGTCACCCCAGTGATGCTCAGGTGGCCTCTAGCATCACACCCAATGGTGCTCAGGAGAGGATCATGTGCTGCTGGCATGGAATCGGAGTTGGCTTTATTTATACTTATTCTAATATGAATACCTGCTGGGCATCATATGCAAGGATGTGGTAGAAAAAACAGTGTGTAGCATGGAAAATGAAACAGCAAATAAATGATAAGAGAAAAGTTGAAACGACTCTTCAAGTCATCAGTTCTCCACTTCCAGAACTAAAGGGAATTTGTTTTATATTTTTAGTTAGTTGGATTCTAAACAGCATAAAAATGCTTTCATTTCACTAGGGAAGGGCCAAGTGGATCAAAATCAGATGACTAAGAACTAAGGTTTTATATCTTATCTTTTTAGTTTAGGAAAGAGGCAAAACCATTTCTCAGAGTAGTTTGAAACCAAATTGGTTTTCATAGTTAGTATTCTGCTTTGATGAAAGTGGGGGGTGGAGGGATTGACATGATGTCATTCACATGGTTTAAATAAACAGTGTCTTTTAGTCATATCAGAATGAGGGGGGCTGGATTAGAGTCGGGCTAATTTGATCAATTACTCTTAGTTCCAGAGGTCTCTAGATGAGACAGAAGCCAGTATACACATTTTGGCAGATGAAAAATCAGTTTGGTCAGCACACATCCTGATGGTAATGAACATTCCTTCAAACTTCATTTTTCATCCCCAAGAAAGAAGAATCCCACTAATGCCAGCCACTGCCACTCCAAAGCAGCCAAAAAGATAAGTGTAAATATCTTTAACAGCCAGAAACTTGCATTCCATGAAGTAGACCAAGGAGTATTACCTCCTTCATTGTGCCTTGATGTGTTTTGTTTCCCTCCCATTATTTTAGTTGGAGTCATAACAAAATTTTTTGTCACCCTATAGTATATTCTCTTCAAAACTTGATGTAATCTCACTATAAATATGACTCAAGGACATAAAACTTAGAAATAATTCCATAGACATACAGTGTATTTATGAGCTTAGCAATGAACTTTAGACACATGAGTTGCCTTCCTAAGCTATATAACGTGTTGAATACATGGCAGTGAGTTTTGGAGATCATAAATTAAATAAATGGATAATAACAAAAGAAAAATAGCTGAGGCTATGGTGATAGTTCAGGGATCAGAGAAGTAAGTCTTTCATACAAAAGACCCTAAATTTAATCCCTGGTACCACTTGGCCCCAGACACCACCAGGTCTACCCCTGGAAGCAACCCAGCACTGCTGGATCTAAGCAGTACTGCAATATCAGGCCCAAACTTCGAACAATCTAACCTGGTAAAGCAAGTATCACTTGGCGTGCCTCCTGAACCCCTGAGCACTGTTACTCCCCACTTCCCCAAAAGTTTTTTTTAATAAAAGAAGCAAAATTATCAGTAGCAAAGTCAAGTTTCCTTTCCTTCATACAAGATATCTGTTGTGAGCTCTAGCGCATAAAGTTGTTTAACTCCTAGATCCCACCTAGCCTCACTATTTGGTAGGGCAGTGGTATGTGTATCCAAACCTCTAAAACAAGGTAGACCTGCCATAGACAAAGCTTCCGAGGTTTCTGAGGAGTCAGGGAATGGCAAGGCTTCCTTTGGGGGCAGAAATAAAGAAAAATTAATGCCAGGAGAGCTTTCATTTGAGACAGTCAAGGAAATATGCAGCATAGGTATCTAAGTATGAAGAGTAAGTCACAGGTCCCAGAGAAAGAGAAAGCAAGTTATGTCTGAGAAATATGTTCCTTTGGGCTTGTATAGGGGGACTATAGATGTTGAAGGAAAAAAATACTAAAGTTGACAGGGATCATTTTTAAAAAAGACTTGGTATTCCCCAAAATTTGAAGTTTGGAGAAATAGTGTAGTGAGCTGTTGAAAGTTTTTGAGAATAATATATCAGAAATATCCATCAGAGTCCAAATGCCACTGGAGTTGGGAAAACCCAAAATGTAGGGGGAAATAGTGCAGGTCTTTTAACACTAGAGAGTTGAAGGGAAGTTTAATTAGGGGTGAAAGTGGGATTTTAAGTTCAACAAATATTTAACAAGTTTTTTTTTTGAGGGGAGGGGTAACACCTGGCAATGTATAGGGCTTACTCCTTGCTTTGCACTCAGGAATTATTCCTGGTGGTGCTGGGGGCGGGGGGTGGCAAGGGACCATATGGTATGCTGGGATTCAAACCCGGGTTGGCCACGTGCATTGGCAAATGCCCTACCTGCTGTGTTATTGCTCCAGTCCCACAAGTTTTTAATATGTGCCTGGAATTGTGCTAAACATGGTAAAGAAAACTTGAATATATTAATCAGAGATATTAAGATTAGCTTCTGTTTCTCAGTCTGGTTATATCAGTTTGTTTGATGTATAACAGAACAATGCACTTGGCGTTATGGAGTTACTTCACTTTCTTGTATCCTGGGCATATTATAATGTCTGTATTTGACCACTTAGGCAATGTCTCAGGATTTACCGTGTTGGAAAATGTACACTGGTGGAGGGATGGGTGTTCAATCAGTGTATGAATGAAATTTAAACATGAAAGTTTGGTGACGTAGCTCATGGTGATTCAATTAAAAAAATTTTTTTAAAGAATTGTGGGATCATGGGTGAGTTCATGGGAAAGGTTATCATGAACCACGATC
Organism: Sorex araneus; assembly: GCF_027595985.1. Lineage (NCBI taxonomy): Eukaryota > Metazoa > Chordata > Mammalia > Eulipotyphla > Soricidae > Sorex > Sorex araneus. The sequence goes on along the minus strand of NC_073307.1, from coordinate 37,001,799 downwards.
TGTTAAAGTGAAGGCAAGAACTGAAGTGAATGTCAGAATCCCAGAGTGAAAAAGCATAACCCAGAGGGAATGTCTCAGAGAAGTCTCTGAGGTTAGAACCAAAACCAGAACTTTCCTCGTGCATCATTTTCCAAGAGTGAGAGCCAGCAACTCTGAGATGCTCCCATGCTGAGCATGCTGTGTTTAAGTTCTGCACCCACCAGCCAGAGTAATGCCAGTTGAGAAATGTGCTAGTGCAGTAAAGGGTGGTAGAGACATGTAGAGTGCAGGGTCTTCTTGTGAAGCTGATAGTGAGCCATTTCACTTCTTGAGTGCCTACTGCATGTTTTGTGCTACCTGAGTGAGTGGCAGTGACAAGTGAGACAAATGTGGTTTGTGAAATCAGTTAGAAGTCTAGAGATGAAAACAAACACAGCCAGCTTTCCCTGGGGCTCTAAATAGGGGCACTAACATTCCTCTAAGGAAATTACACTGGAACAGACCAGGGGTAGAGTCAGCCTATTAGTAGTCTTTTACTCCAACTCAGACCACTCCTGTTCCTGATCACTAGGTCATTCAATTAGAGAATCATAAAAGAACAAAACATCAATAGTCGATTTAAAATAAATCTCAAAACATCAAAGGTACTGAGGAAATAGTTCAGAGGGCTTGAGTACATGCTTAATGTGCATAAGGCCCCAAGTTCTATCTTGGGCACTGTATACCCTTTTCTGAGGACACCGAGAGTGGTTCTAGTGACCCCCAACACTGAAGGGCCAGAGAAACATCAGGCCTCAAGGACAGGCCAGGAGCCAGCAGGAGTAGCCCCTGGAGGCCCAAGCACTGCTTGAGAGGCATCTATAAAACTAATATTAAAAATAAAATGCTAAAAAGACCAAAGTTGAAGCTGGTGGCTGTATTAGAGACCAGGAAACAATCCAACATCTTGCCACACTTATATAAGACAGAACCAATTTTTCCATAGTGCTAAAAATCAGAGTCTGGTGCTAGTTCTGTGATACTTGAGGTAAATTACTAAGTCTCTGTAAGCCTCAGTTTCCTCCTCTATAAGATACAAAATAATGAGATTATTATTATTCCCATGGTAATTCTGAAAATTAAGAGAAACAATCCATAACACTATGGCATGGTTTCTAGCCCTTCACAAATGTTAGCTATTACCATCATCTTGGATAAGGATTTATTTCTTGAGATATAATTCACATGTGATACAGTTCACATTTTTAAAATATGCAAGTGGTTTTAGAATAGTCACACATTGGACTAATATCATCACTATCTAATTCCAGCACATTTTTATTACCCCTAGAGATGTCACTCTCCATTCCTCTTCTCTCCTGCCTCTGTTAACTACAAATCTAGTTTGTCTCTGTGGATTTGCTTTTTAGCGGGCATTTTATATAAATAGAACCACATAATATGTGGTCTGTGTATCTGGCTTATTTTGCTTAGCCTGTTTTCAAGATTGATCCATTTTGTTATATACATCAGTACTTTCTACCTGTTTTGACTAAATAATTCAATGTACATTTTCCACTATACTCATATAATATGTAATACTATAGTAATGTCATGTACACTTGGTATATCCATTCATCAGTGGGTATATATTGGGATAGTTTTTAGTTTAGGGTTATTATTAACAATGATGCTATGACCATAAATGTTTGTGTTGTTGGTGAACATACATTTGAGTTCTTTTGAGGTCTTACCTAGGGTAGATTTGTTGAATCACATGTTAACTACGTATTTAAGTGGGGGCAGGTGGGGACTGCCTAAATGTTTTCCACAGCTATTGCACTGTTTTATATTCTCACCAGATATGCAAAAGAACTCCAGTTTCTCCACATACTTGCAAACATTTGCCATTGTCTGGGGTGGGGGGTGGGGGCAGGTTATTTTGTTTTGTTTTGTTTGTTCTTCTTAGTCATTTTAGCATATGCAAAGTGGTATCTCATTTTGATCTTGATCTTCATTTAGTTAATGACTAATGGTGTTGAACCTCTTCAAATATGCTTCGGCACTTGTCTTAGAAGAATGTCGATTTGCATCTCTCCTATTTCTTCATTAGGTTACTTCACCTCTTATTGTTGAGTGGATGGAAATTTTATTAAAAGATGACATTCCAAACCAGAACAATAGTACAGAGTTAGGTTGTTAGCCTTATATGTTTTAATCCCCAATACCCTGTATGGTCCTCCAAGTCTGCCAGTAGTGATATTTGTGCTCAGAGCAAGGAATAGGTCCTAAGCACTGCTGGATGTGGCTAAAAAGTCAAAAAAGTTGATATTCATTCCTCTGATCCTGAGAGGAAAAAGTCATCTCTTGGAGAAAGTGTCAGTCATAATTACTTGGCTGCTGTCCAACTAAGCAGCAGATGGTTTACCATCAAGAAGTTTCTTTTATGATGAGTGGAAGAACCTAGTATATATGTGTAATCCCTATTCTCACTTTCCCTTTGGCAAACTATGACCCCCATCCTCTCCATGTTGAAAATTTCTAGCCCCCTCTTTGCTGCTCCTGAGCATTCTCATTTTAGTCTCACATGCCATCTGGATATATGGCTATATCGAGACAGGTACAGTGCCTATAAGAGGTAAAGTGATAAAGAAGTAAAGAGGTAAGATATAAAATACTTTATCTTTTATAGTCTTGTTCTCTCTCTCTTTGGTTGTATGGGTTTGGTGACCACACAAACCACCTTCAGAAGCTATTCCTGGCTCTGCTCAGGAGAGGTTCTTGAGGACCATAGGCCATACCAGGGATTGAATCAGGGTCTGTCACATGCAAGACAAGTGCTTTACCTCCTGTACTCCCTTTCTAGCTCCAACACTTGGTCTTTCAATCTTCATAATGCGAACATGAGAAAATACCTATTACTCTCCCCATTTTTCAGATTAGAAAAAATAATAACATCAAGGTTACCTACACTAAAAAATAGAGCTGGTATTAGAAATTAAGCTGTTTGCTTATCCAGATATTACTGCCTCTTACTCATACCCTCCCCACCCCATGTTGATAGTTTATCAGAGAAAAGAATTTTGGAGAGTAGGAGGATGGTTCTGAATTTATCTGTATTATTTTCACCTTTTATTTCTTTCCTTACCTTGAACAGAATACACACACACAAGTCAAAATAATTATGGAGGAAATCACTGATTTAGAGACAGAAGTAAAGTGATTATTACTTGAGATTTAGTTGTAAAATTGGGAGAATTTATGAGTCAGAATTGTTCAATTAAGTTATAAGTTATTTTAAAGTTTCAATATTTGCTTTCTAAGCATGGTAAATCTAATTTCTTTAGCCACCGCTAAACTGTTAAGAAGCTAGAGTCAAAAGAGCAATAAAACTAGTTAAATTACAAACATCATAAGAATAGTACAGCTAGGGCCTTCTGCTTGCTGCTCCAGCATTGCAGGTGAGGCTCGCCTTCAGCTGCCATCATCAGGCCAAATATGGAATGAGAGACAGAATTCCCCCTTTACAGGTAGATTGCAGCAACCTCCACACCTGACCTGTACCACATTAAGGACATTATTAATGTGGCCACACAATAGATCTTCTCAACAGACTACAAGCTTCTCAGTTATTCTTCCTGTCATTTGGTGAAGATGGGTAGGGAAGAAAGAGAGAATTCCCAGTCTAATTCCTCAGCACCTTTCAGGAAGTCTAAGCACAAAGACTCCAGCACAGCAAGAATACTAGAAAACTAATGGAGAAAACACACAGAAGCCCACCAAGCTCTATGAGCAAAATCATTTCACTAAAGATGTAAATATGAGTAAATGCTCAGGCAGTCTCTTTAGTGACACCATGATGAGGATGTTCAGCAAGTTCAAAGAAACAATAGCACAGGTAGTCAGAAAATGGGAAAAAAGTATGAATTGAAAAAATTTTAGACTAATACAATCAGAAATGACAGAAAGGAAGAACATGGTAAGTGACATAAAAACATCCCCCCCCCAAAAAAAAACACAGAAGCTTTGAATAGCAGGATAACAGAAATTCAACAAAAGACTCAGAAGCTTGAAGATAAGAAGGAGGAAACAGTAGGAAACAACAGATGCTGGAAAATAGTCTGAAAAAAAATGAACAGACCAGAAGTCTGTGAGATGGGTTCAAGAACAATTTAAGAATCATCAGAGTCGGGGCTGGAGTGATAGCATAGCAGATAGGGCGTTTCCCTTGCACAAGACCAACCCGGGTTCGATTCCCAGCATCCTATGTGATCCCCTGAGCACTGCCAGGAGTAATTCCTGAGTGCAGAGCCAGGAGTAACCTCTGTGCATTGCCAGGTATGACCCAAAAAAGCAAAAAGTAAAAAAGAATCATCAGAGTCCCTGAAGAACAGGAAGGCAAATGCGATGAAGAAATAATAGTTTTTAAAATCATCAATAAAGATTTTTTAGAGACTCGTGAAGATGGTGGCAGCACAGCCACAGCCCTGAAGCTGGCAAAGCCACTGCAGCTTTCAGCACTATGGGCAGCAGGACACCATGGTGGCAGAATTTTTGTGAGAGTGAACCGTGCTTGGGTCCAACCTGGCACTACAGTGGATCACGGCCCCAAATTTGAAGGGGAGCTCTGGTTCCCATCATGGGGGCCAGCTTGGACAGCCCTGGTGACTAGGGCAGCCCTTGTGACTTGCTACCAGCAGGGCATCCCTACCGCCACTTCTCCTTCAGACCAGCCCTTATCACAGGTGCCACCCACAGCATATTACAGAGGAAAATTTTCCTGAGCCCCAACTGACTGGAGACCTGACCAGAAGACACAGTGGAGTGCCCCCTGGTCAGGTTCTGCTAGACTGGTGGCTATGACCTGCCCAGAGCACCAGAGCTGCACAGGGTAGCTGCCCGCTCCTGGTCCTGGTTCTGGTTGGGGCCACTGCTGCCATCACCAATGGGGTCCAGAAGGTACAGTGCTACTCGTGGGTCAGCCTGGACGTACTGGGCAAGAGCATCAGCAGTCTGATGGTACCCTTGGAATTCTTGACATCCCAAAGTGACCGCTATGCCTCTGGCTGGACTCCAACAACTCAGAGCCAAGTTTTCCCAAAAATTAAACTTCCAAAATTTAGATATTCCAGAGCTATGACCACAAACCACCTCCAGCTCTGCCATACAAGCTCATTTATTGGCCTTGCTCCAGAAACTCATAAATATATCTCCAAAGAGATTTCTTTTTAAAAAGGCACGTGCATGACTGCAAATGGCTGAGTAATCCAGGGAACATTGGAGGGAGGGGGTTAGCCCAGAGCCTGCCCAAAGAGAGCCCATGGCAACCACTTGCTCCCACAATCTAAAATCCCTGCCATACCCCTTGCCAGACTCCACAGTCTCAGACTCATTGAGAAATTGCTCAAAAATTTGGGCATGTGGGTTTTGTGACTAAAATCTCCAGGCTTTCTCAGAGTCAGGATAGGCTATCTCCCCACCTACCAGCCTATATTTCCAAATTCCCAGCAGTCACATACATCCCCCCAAACTGCCACCCAGTTAAAAACCTACTACAGCTGTACCTTCCTGATAAAATTACTGAACATCCTGACGTCTCAAATGCTACATCACTAATAAATCAGTAGTAGCCACCAAATAGGAGAAGGCAACCAATCTTGATTAATTAACCCTAAACACAGATGACTTAACCTGTAATGACATCTTAGTAATCTCTCGAATGAGGACTTAAAGGCTCCATGATGAGACACAACAATTTATTGGTCCAAGGTTGGAGGTCTGCCTCAGTTCTAGGGGAGAAGTCAGGATAGAGAAGGGACCACAAGGACAATGATAGGTAGAAATGATCACTCTGGACAAGATCTGTGTGCTGAAAGTAGGTAAAGGAACAAATACAATGACTTCTCTGTACCTGTATTTCAAACCATAAAGCACAAACAGAGAAAGAAAGAGAAAAAAGAAAAGTGCCTGCCATAGAGGCAGGAGGAGTGGTGGCGGGGAAACTGGGGACATTGGTGGTAAGAAATGTACACTGGTTGAGGGATGGGTGCTGGGTTATTGTATGACTGAAACACAATCATGAATAACTTTGTAATGATCTATCTCACAGTGATTCAATTTAAAAAAAAAAGATTTCTTGGAGTTGAGGATTACAAACACCAACATCCAAGAGATCTAAAGGGTTCAGGCAAAAATAGGCTCAGCTAAGAAACCTTCAAGACACAATATACTCAAAATGACAAAATCAAAAATGAGACAGACTAAAAGCAGTGAGATTTAAGAAAAGAAGAAGAACTTACATACAAAGGAAAGCACAATAAGACATACAGCAGAGCAATCGAATGAAGCTCTGTGAACCGGAAGAACATGACGTGATATAGTACAAAAACTTAACAACTTGGTATCTTTTGTAAATTAGTTGTAAAGCTGTGAAGTTGGGCCGTTTATATGGTAGAAGTTGTGGGATGAGAGTGTGGCTTCTGTACAGGGGGAGGGTGTAGGGGGGAGAGGCTGAAAACTCTGGGGACTCCTCGGAAGGTGGGTGGGCCAAGTCCCTCTCCTGCCAAAGACCTGGCAGCTGCCCCATAGCCTTCACAATATGAATTGCCCGGCTTCACTGCTTCACAACTAATCACAGAAGAGACGCCAAGGCAAAGAAACTTCAGGTACAGAAGTGAGCCTTGAGCACTGCCCAGTGTGGGACAAAACAATACAAAAAGAATAGTACAGTTTATTAATGGTATAAAGGAAGATTTCAAAATATAAAAGAGAAAAAAATAATTGAAAAGCCTTTAGGTGCAATAATGGGAGAAGAATTAAGATTTTTCTAAAAATAAAAACTGAGAAGCAGAGATATGGTTGATAGTAAAATACTTTCCTTGTGTTTGTGAGGCCATGGTCTGGGTTCTGGCACTGCAAAAAGCAAACAAAAATCCTAGATGTGGTGTAAATTTAAAACAATTTTTTAAAAAAATCCATTTTTATATGCTCACTTTTAAGGTGATCTAAAAATATCATATTTGTTTTATATAATGATACACAAATTAGTATACATTTTAATATGGGTAAATATATGTAACACTGTAACACTGTAGCACTGTTTTCCCATTGTTCATCTATTTGCTGGAGTGAAGACCAGTGATGTCTCCAATTATAAATATAATTCTTATATATAAATACTTTTAGTTTTCTCAAGTAAGGGTGGACATATTGTTATATAAATAATAAAATAACTCAAAAACAAGTTTCATGAATGAAATTTGGTGTCACATTCCATACAAATTACCCCCTTTTTCATCTACGATAACATCAACTTAGATTGTAATTTTTAACTTAATATCTCATCATCTTGCCAATCACAAACTTGCATGTTTTTAAAGTATCCACTTGAGTCAGCCCTTAAAAGGAAGGACATGAGCTATACTTTTATATAATCCAAAGTTTAAATATTTATTGCCTTCACATCACAGATTTAAAATAAAACTACACAGTGAAGATTTCTAAATTCAAAGCTTTGTTATGTTTCACTTGCTTTTTTCATGTTCAATATCAGACAGAACATGGAGTGTAACATAAACAATGAGTGGAGAGCTAGACTAATGAGCTACCTAATTCATTTTCCAAAAGGTTAGACTATCAATTTGCCAGTAAGAGGATTTTTTCAGAAATGCTGCCAACTCAATACCTCCTTTGTATCAAGTGTAGTTTCTTATTACCATTTCAGTTGGAGAATTAAGTTTGAAATACTGTCTGGAATATTCTTTCTCTAAGTGTGATGTGCCACGATGTTTGATGGATCTCAGGAACCTATTAAACATAATCACACTGTAATGTATTTACTATGGAAGCAATTAATCACTTGAGTAATCCCAACAAAGTAAGTGCCTCTATGAGTAAGAAATAAGTTTTATCAGTGCTTTAAACATGTCTAGATCAAGTTAGTATGTAAAATTTCAGATAACTCATGACTAATTATCAGTGGAAGATGTTTCAAAGGCTAGAAGACAGTTTCACATATGGTTTTCACTTTACTAAAATCTGTATTTGAGAAAAACACACGCGCGCACACATCTTGAAAGACCCCAAATGAGAATAGTCAAACATTTTCCATTTTGATGATCCTCCAGATATTCAGCAGATGAAAGCAAACTTGAGTGCCAAATTTTGTATTAACATAATGTCCAAACACATTTTAGTAAAATTAAATTTATGCTAATGAAAACAAATATTTGAATCTGGTACTTAGAAATAAGTTAGAAAGTTGAAAAAAAGTTAAAAATAAGTTTAAACTTAGAAATGTTTAAAATGTGCCAGGGGACCTAAAAAGAAATAGTAACCAAAATACAGAGACAGCCCTCTGAATTGGAAAATTATTTACCCAATACCCATCAGATAAGGGGTTAATATCCAGGATATACAAGACACTACTAGAATTGTTCAAGAAAAAAACCTCCAACCCCATCAAAAAATAGGGAGAAGAAATTAACAGAAGCTTCCTCAAAAAAGAAATATAAATGGCCAAAAGGCACATGAAAACTGCTCTACATCACTAATCAGAAGGGAGATGCAAATCAAAACAACAATGAGATATCATCTTACACCAAAATTCAAGAACAACCTGTGCTGGCACAGATGTGGAGATAAAGGGACTCTCATTGTTGGTGGAAATTTGAAGTGATGGTGTGGAAAACACTATGGGCATTCCTCAAAAAACTAGAAATTGAGCTTCCATATGACCCAGCAACACCACTTCTGGGAATATATCCCGAGGGTGCAAAAAAGCACAGTATAAATGACATCTGTGTTTGTTGCAGCACTGTTCATAATAGCCAAAATCTGAAACATCCCGAGTGCCCGAGAACAGAAACTGGTTCAAGAAACTGTTTTATGTCTACACAATGGAATATTACACAGCTGTTAGGAAAGATGAAGTCATGAAATTTACTTATAAGTGAATGGACATGGAGAGTATCATGCTAAGTGAAATGAGTCAGAAATAGAGGAACAGACATGGAATGAATGTACTCATTTGTGGAGTATAAAATAACATAATATGAGACTAACACCCAAGGATAGTAGAGACAAGGATCAGGAAGATTGCTCCACTCTTGGAAGCCTGCCTCATGAGCTGGGGAGAGAAGGAAGCTGGGATAGGGAAGGGATCACTAAGTCAATGATGGTTAGATGGATCATTCAGGATAGAGATATGTGCTGATAGTTGATAAAGGACCAAACATGATGGCCTCTCAGTATCTGCATTGCAAACCATAACACCCAATGGTAGAGAAGGAGTAAAAGGAAACTGTCTGCCACAGAGGCAGAGGGGTGAGTGGGGTGGGGGTGGCGGGAGGAATACTGGGGACATTGGTGGTGGATAATGTACACTGGTAAAAAGATGCATGTTCATTTTATGACTGAAATACAATCATGAAAGCTTTGCTACTGTAACTCAATGATGATTCAATTTTAAAAATAAAATAAAATAATAAAATGTGTCATGGAGCAGACAAATAAAGTAGTATAAAGTACTTTCCTTACATGCAGCTGACCCATATTTGATCCCTAACACCCCATATGGTTCCCCAAGTCCTGCCAGGAGTAATCCCTGAGTGTAGAGCCAGGAGAATCCTTGAGCACCACTGGATGTCACCCAACAATGAAACAAACAAAATCAAAAATGTGCCTTAAATTATTTTAGTTTGTGGTTATAATTTGGTTTATTCTTCATTTGGGTATGTAAGAAGGGGAGGTAGTGAGTGTGATACTTTAAATATATTTATTAAGTACATGTTCACGCAGGTTCCTGGTATAAGAAAAATTTCGTGTTTTTCAGTAAAAAAATACCTTCAGTGCTCTCTTCCCTTCCCTTTCTAAGACAATCCTCACAGGTCATATAGTTCTTGGATTCCAGTATCCTCATTTGAAATAAAAGATGGTTACATTTCAAAAAAACATTTAAAGCTATTCAGAATATTCATGGGCTGAAGCGATAGCCCAATGGGTAGGGCGTTTGCCTAGCATGCGGCCGACCCGGGTTCAATTCCTCCACCCCTCTCAGAGAGCCCAGCAAGCTACCAAGAGTATCCCGCCCACACGGCAGAGCCTGGCAAGCTACCCGTGGCATATTTGATATGCCAAAAACAGTAGCAACAAGTCTCACAATGGAGATGTTACTGGTGTCTGCTTGAGCAAATCGATGAGCAATGGGATGACAGTGACACAGTGATACAAAATATTCATAAAAAGAATTAATATTAAGAAAACCAAAATTTGTATCATAGACTTTAACCAGAACAAATGAAGCAAGAGCCTTTGAAGATATAGACTAGAAAATATAGACCTGGAAAAGTTGGCATTGCTGTTAATAAATTTGCTTTGGTGATTCATGAGTGTGTGAAAGAGAATTAGGTTCTAAGATAAGATAGAAGATAGAAGACTTAGATTGCACAAATCAAAGGACATCATTCATTTTTTCTGAGACTCTATTCTTTAATGTGTTTGTTTTTTTTAAAAAAAGTGTTATCCCGCTTCCCGCCGACAGAGGTCCTGGACAGCCTGCAGCTGCCCCACCCCATGCCCTGCACGTCCTGCCTGGCTCTATAACAGGAAGACACTGGGGGCGTGGCCTGTATCTTAGGGGGCGTGGTCTAAAAGTGGGCGTAAGAATCTGGAAAAAACCCGAATGCCCCAGAACGGATGACTGGTTGAGGAAACTTTGGTACATCTATACAATGGAATACTATGCAGCTGTTAGAAAAAAGGAGGTCAAGAATTTTGTAGTCAAGTGGATGGGCATGAAAAGTTTCATGCTGAGTGAAATGAGTCAGAAAGAGAGAGACAGACATAGAAAGATTGCACTCATCTATGGTATATAGAATAACAGAGTGGGAGACTAACACCCAAGAACTGTAGAAATAAGTACCAGGAGGTTGACTCCATGGCTTCGAGGCTGGCCTCACGTTCCGGGGAAAGGTCAACTCAGAGAAGCGATCACCAACTACATTGTAGTCGAAGGCCATGTGGGGGAAGGGAGTTGCGGGCTGAATGAGGGCTAGAGACTGAGCACAGCGGCCACTCAACACCTTTATTGCAAACCACAACAGCTAATTAGAGAGAGAAAACAGAAGGGAATGCCTTGCCACAGTGGCAGGGTGGGGTGGGGGGGAGATGGGATTGGGGAGGGTGGGAGGGACACTGGGTTTACGGGTGGTGGAGAATGGGCACTGGTGAAGGGATGGGTTCCCAAACTTTGTATGAGGGAAGTATAAGCACAAAAGTGTATAAATCTGTAACTGTACCCTCACGGTGATTCTCTAATTAAAAATAAATAAATTAAAAAATAAAAAAATAAAAAAAATAAAATTGCAGAGGAACAAAAAAAATAAAAAATAAAAAATAAATAAATAAAAGTGGGCGTAGCCTCCTGTCGGAGCGGCTAACGCGACCACGGTTATTCTTTATTACCTCAGCATAATAGTTACTGTCTATTTCTTTGAAAATCACTTTATCCATCAAACACTCATGCAAAATATCCATTAGCTTAGTTTTACACTATAAAAGCTGTCAGTGAATAAGGAATTTTAGCATAAGCAGAAAACCTCCTTTCTTCAGCAAGAGGGAACAAGAATAGATGACCACAAAGTTCCAACTCTATACTTCTGTAACAATATGAAGAAGCAGCGAAAATCCCCTCCTCGAAGAGAGGGAGAAGAAAAAATTCCAGAAACATCAACGAGGGCTACTCACATCTACGACCTCTCAGATAAACAATTCAGAGAGGAGATCTGTAGGAGAGTCAACCTACTCCAAGCAACCATGGAACAGATATTCAATAAATTAAGGGAGGAGATGAATGAAGCACTGCAACGGTCTACCAAGAAAATACAGGAGGAAATGAGAACAGAAATCTCAAACCTACGAACGGAAGTCACACAAATAAAGGAATCGGTAGACGAATTAAAAATCTCACTAGATGCCCTCAACAGTAGAATGACTACAGCTGAAGACAGAATCAGCGACCTGGAAGATGAGCTGCAGAAAGCTTATAGACAACAACAAATCATGGCCAAAGACCTCAAAATGGCTATAGAGCGAATCAGAGCCCTGGGGGATGACTTCAAGAGAAACAACATAAGAATCATTGGAGTACCAGAACCGCAGGGAAGTAACCCCAGTGAAAAAAATGCAGTCAAAGACATCATTGCTAAGAAATTCCCAGAGCTGGAGAAGGCAGGCATCCAGATACAAGGAGTCCAAAGAGTACCAGCAAAAAGAGACCCGAATAAAAAGACTCCAAGGCATATCATAGTCAGAATGACGGATGCTATGGATAGAGACACAATTATGCAAGCAGCAAGGTCAAAGAAGTAAATCACATACAAAGGAGCACCCCTCAGATTTACAGCAGACCTGTCAGAGGAAACCCTCCGAGCCCGAAGACAATGGTGGGACATAGTGAAAAAACTCAACGAAATGAATGCCTCACCAAGAATACTTTATCCGGCTAAACTCTCACTCAAACTCGAAGGAACCATACACTATTTTTCGGATAAACAACAGCTCAGGAACTTCATAGACTCAAAACCAAACTTGAAAGAAGGTCTAAAGGGGCTACTGTAAGACAAGGTGGAGCCCCATAAAAACAACAAATACCACAGAAATATGACACAAAATCCTATCACAATAATCTCTCTCAATGTCAACGGCTTAAATGCACCCATCAAGAGACACAGAGTGGCAAAATGGATCCGGAAATTAAACCCAACATTCTGCTGCCTGCAAGAAACACACCTGAACAAACAGAGTAAACATAGACTCAAAGTCAAAGGATGGAAAACAATCCTGCAAGCAAACAACTCCCTTAAAAAAGCTGGAGTGGCCATCCTGGTATCCGACAACATAGACTTCAGGTTGAAAAAGATTAAAAGGGACAGCGAAGGTCATTTTCTATTTATCAAGGGATATGTACAACAGGAAGAAATCACACTCTTAAACGTATACGCTCCTATGAATGACTGGCTAAATATTTAAAACAACTCTGAACAGACTTCAAAGAGGACATCACTAACAGCAAAATTGTAGTCGGAGACTTCAATTCGGTCTTATCGCCTCTAGATAGATCGACAAGAACAAAACTCAACAAGGAAACACTGACTCTGAAAGAAGAAATTGAAGAGAGAGGCCTAACAGACCTATACAGGGCCTTACATCCCAAAAAGAAAGAATACACATTCTTTTCCAGTGCACATGGAACATTTTCTAAAATAGACCATGTACTGGGCCCCAGAACATACCTCAATAGAATCGGAAAAATAGAAATTGTATCAACCATCTTTTCAGACCACGATGCGCTGAAGATAGAAGCTAACCACTCACCGACATGGAGAAACAAATCAAACACCTGGAAATTAAACAATTCAATGTTGAACAATGAGTGGGTCAGGAAGGAAATCAAGGAAGAAATCAAAAGATACTTAGAAACAAATGAGAATGAAGACACGAGCTACCAAATCCTATGGGACACAGCTAAAGCCGTGTTAAGGGGAAAATTTATAGCTCTCTAAGAATTCCTCAGGAAGGAAGAAAGGGCCCACATAGATAGCTTGACTTCACGACTCAAGACCTTAGAAAAGGACCAGAAAAAGGAACCCAAACCAGACCGAAGGAAAGAAATAATAAAAATTAGAGCAGAAATTAACGACATCGAAACCAAAAAAACAATCCGAAAAATCAATGAAACAAAGAGCTGGTTCTTCGAGAAAATAAATAAGATTGATAAACCACTAACAAGACTCACAAAGAAAGAAAGAGAGCCCTAATAAATCGAATCAGAAATGAAAAGGGGGACATCATGACAGAAACCAGTGAGATACAAAAGATCATTAGAGACTACTTTGAAGGACTATATGCCACAAAACAGGATAACCTAAAAGAAATGGATGATTTCCTGGACTCCTACAAACTCCCAAGACTGAACAAAGAAGACTTGGAATACCTGAATAGACCCATCAATGTTAAGAAAATTGAAACTGTAATCAAACATCTCCCCCAAAACAAAAGCCCAGGCCCAGATGGTTTCACCGGTGAATTCTTCCAAACATTTCAGGAAGACCTATTGCCAGTTCTCCTCAAACTTTTCCAGGAAATTGAAAAAAAAGGAACTCTCCCAAACAGTTTCTAACAAGCATACATCTCCCTAATACCAAAAGCTAACAAAGACACCACTAAGAAAGAAAATTACAGACCAATATCCCTGATGAACACCAATGCGAAGATTCTCAACAAAATATTAGCAAATAGGATCCAACAACTCATCAAAAAGATCATACATCATGACCAAGTGGGATTCATTCCGGGGATGCAAGGATGGTTTAACATTCGGAAATCAATCAACATAATCCATCATATCAACAAAAGTAAAGATAAAAACCATATGATCATATCAATAGATGCAGAGAAAGCATTTGACAAGATCCAACATCCTTTCATGATGAAAACCCTCACCAAAATGGGGTTTGGAGGAACTTTCCTCAAGATAGTCGAAGCCATCTACCACAAGCCTACAGCAAACATTATCCTCAATGGGGAAAAACTAAGGGCCTTTCCTCTAAGATCAGGTACAAGACAAGGATGCCCACTCTCACCACTCCTCTTCAATATAGTACTGGAAGTACTTGCGATAGCTATTAGACAAGAAAAAGAGATTAAGGGCATCCAGATAGGGAAGGAAGAAATCAAACTCTCACTATTTGCAGACGATATGATACTATATCTAGAGAAGCCTAAAGCCTCTACTAAGAAACTCTTAGAAACAATAGACATACAGTAACGTTGCAGGCTACAAAATCAATACCCAAAAATCCATTGCCTTCCTATACACAGACAATGAGGCAGAGGAAAGGGACATGAAAAAAGCAATCCCATTCACAATCGTGCCCCAGAAAATCAAGTACCTCGGAATCAGCTTAACCAAGGTAGTAAAAGACCTTTTCAAAGAAAACTATAAAACGCTACTCCATGAAATAAAAGAGGACATGAGGAAATGGAAACGTATACCCTGCTCGTGGATAGGGAGAATCAATGTTGTCAAAATGACAATACTCCCCAAAGCATTATACAGATTCAACGTGATCCCTATAAGTATACCCATGACATTCTTCAAAGAAACGGATCGAGCAATCCTAAAATTCATATGGAACAACAAACGCCCACGGATAGCTAAAACAATTCCGGGAAAAAGACGATGGGAGGCATCACTCTCCCCAACCTCAATCTTTACTACAAAGCGGTAACAATTAAAACAGCATGGTACTGGAACAAAGGCAGAGCCGTAGACCAATGGAACAGGGTGGAATATCCCTACACACAACCCCAAATGTATGATCATCTAATCTTTGATAAGGGAGCAAGAGATGTGAAGTGGAGCAAGGAAAGTCTCTTCAACAAATGGTGCTGGCACAACTGGACAACCACATGCAAAAAAGTGGGCTTAGACCTTGGCCTGACACCATGCACAAAAGTCAGATCAAAATGGATTAAAGACCTCAACATTCGACCACAGACCATAAGGTACATTGAAGACAAGGTCGGCAAAACCCTCCATGATATTGAAGATAAAGGTATCTTCAAAGGTGACACGGAACTAAGCAATCTAGTAAAAACAGAGATCAACAAATGGGACTACATTAAACTAAAAAGCTTCTGCACCGCAAAAGATACAGTGACCAGAATCCAAAGACTATCCACAGAATGGGAAAGGATATTTACACAATACCCATCAGATAAGGGGTTGATATCAATGGTATATAAAGCACTGGTTGAACTCTACAAGAAGAAAACATCCAACCCCATTAAAAAATGGGGCAAAGAAATGAACAGAAACTTTACTAAGGAAGAAATATGAATGGCCAAAAGGCACATGAAAAAGTGCTCTACATCACTAATCATCAGAGAGATGCAGATCAAAACAACCACGAGATACCACCTCACACCACAGAGACTAGCACACATCCAAAAGAACAAAAGCAACCGCTGTTGGAGAGGATGTGGGGAGAAAGGGACCCTTCTACACTGCTGGTGGGAATGCCGACTGGTTCAGCCCTTCTGGAAAACAATATGGACGATTGTCAAAAAACTAGAGGTTGAGCTCCCATTTGACCCAGCAATACCACTGCTGGGAATATATCCCAGAGATGCAAAAAAGTGTAATCAAAACGACATCTGCATATGTATGTTCATTGCAGCACTGTTTACAATAGCCAGAATCTGGAAAAAACCCGAATGCCCTAGAACAGATGACTGGTTGAGGAAACTTTGGTACATCTATACAATGGAATACTATGCAGCTGTTAGAAAAAAGGAGGTCATCAATTTTGTATTTAAGTGGATCAGCATGAAAAGTTTCATGCTGAGTGAAATGAGTCAGAAAGAGAGAGACAGACATAGAAAGATTGCACTTATCTATGGCATATAGAATAACAGAGTGGGAGACTAACACCCAAGAATCGTAGAAATAAGTACCAGAAGGTTGACTCCATGGCTTGGAGATTGACCTCACATTCTGGGGAAAGGGCAACTCAAAGACGGGATCACCAACTATAATGTAGTCGAAGACCATGCGGGGGAAGGGAGTTGAGGGCTGAATGAGGGCTAGAGACTGAACACAGTGGCCACTCAACACCTTTATTGCAAACCTCAACAGCTAATTAGAGAGAGAGAACAGAAGGGGATGCCCTGCCACAGTGGCAGGGTGGCGTGGGGGGAGATCGGATTGGGGAGGGTGGGAGGGATGCTGGGTTTACTCGTGGTGGAGAATGGACACTGGTGAAGGGATGGGTTCCCGAACTTTGTATGAGGGAAGCATAAGCACAAAAGTGTATAAATCTGTAACTGTACCCTCACGGTGATTCACTAATTAAAAATAAATAATTTTTTTTTAAAAGTGGTACCTGTCTTGCTTTCTTCTCTGTGAGTTATATTTCATAATTAGTAATCAATGAAAAATCTAGAATTTTTTCTGCTGGTGCCCCTTTTACAAAACATTGACCTCAAAGGAGGTCTCAATTTCTCATGACCCTTCTAAAGAATCCTCTAAAGCCTATGGTGCTTGGCTTTTTTGTCTTTTATCTGCATTGTTTACATTGACTTACTTTTCTGATCATTGTTTCTTTTTTGTTTGTCAATTCTGCGTCCCAGGCATCTTACTCTCCAATTCAGTGTTGCATCTTTCTAGGGACTCCTGTTGGTATATTTAAGTCCACTTAATATGCTGGTCCCTAAAGTTCCTTAGCTTTCTCATCTGTAGTCACTTTCTTTCCCACATACAAGGTCATTTTATTATCACCCCTATTCTACTTCACAATTTAAACATATTATCACACTCTCTAAACCCAGGTTTCCATTCTCCCTCTGTCTTTGTTCAGCAATATACATCAATGATCTCTCTGCACTTTTACATCACTCAGATTACCAGGCTATTGATATCTCTACCTTCTCCCATTTCTCTATTCCTCTCCCCTCTCACTTCTACATCCATCCATCTTGGATTACAACCCCTGTCATCTCAGTAACCTATGTAGAAACCTTGCCACATTCCTTGTACTCTCCTACTTTTTTCACAGAAGTTTCTACTACACTTACCTTGGATGCAGGCCATGTTTTATTTTCTCTGTGCAGCCACATCATATTGAAAACAGTCACAAAAATGGACAGGTGGTAATCGGTATAAGTTCATGACCAGCCTCCAAAGGACCCTCATCCCTACAGGGCAGTTCTGCCATTATTTTTGTAGGTCTAGTGTCTCTTCTACTCTTCACAAAAGGTATTCCATACTTCTCTGCTCTCCATAAGCCCACAACTTTCCTACATTCATTATACTCTGAACAGGACTTTGTCTCCTTCAAGTTGGTTATAGAAGTTATCTGTAGAAACTCCAAATGTGTTTCCTTATTTTCTTTTTTGGTTTGAGGCCACATCAGATGGTGCTTAGGGATACTTCAGCACAGTACTAGGTGGTCACTCAGTAATCTCAGAGAGTCATGTGATTCTGGAGACCAAACTCAGAACCATTTTGTAAAACATGTGCTTTAAGCCCTTTGCAACTGTCTCCCAAGCCCTGTCCTGATCTATTTTTAACCAAAGCATGCGCTGCCTCCCTCTGAATCCAACCAGTCTTCCCGTGACTTTATACAGAGGAGAATGAGTTTGGTATCCAGAATCATCAGACTCGTCAAAAAAGTGTCACTTGTCATTTGTCACTTGTCATCCTGTTGATCTTCGATTTGCTCGAGCAGGCGCCAGTAACGTCTCCATTCATCCCTATCAGGTGCTAATGTAGCCCAATGGTATCTGCTCGCTCCAGGAACATGAAGAGCCTCAAAACATTCATTCGGGGTTTTGACGAAGAAGTCTGACCATCTCGTAAGCGGGAGGACATGTGATCTTCTGATGTCCCGTAGAATCCAGTCAGTCGAAGCTCTAGTCCATCGGTCATCTCTAAATCACATCACATGTCCGTCCCATCTGATTTTTGATGCCTTGGCAAATGAGACAGCATCCCTGATTCTTGATCGTTGACAGAGGTTGGAAGTCCAGATTCCTTCTCTCACTTCAGTAAAACATGATACTCCAAGCATAGCTCTTTCAATTCCTCTTGGGGATACCCAAATAGCATTCTCATCCTGTTTTTGTAAGGCCCAGGTCTCTGAGGCATATGTTAGTGCAGGAAGAATGGTGGAGTCGAAAAGATGTGTCTGGAGCCGGAGGTCCTTCGTCCTCCTAACTACTTCTTCGATGCTCCTGAAGGCGTTCCGCGCTGCTCTCTTCCTCCTGCACAGTTCTGGTGCCAACTCGTTCCTCATGTTGAGTTCTCAACCCAGGTACACATAGCTGCTGCATTCGGAGATGTTTGTTCCATTGGGAGCAAATGGAACGTCAGGGAATAGTTCGTTTTTCATGAACATTGTTTTGGTGAGATTCAGCTGCAGTCAGACCTTTCCACACTCAAAGTCAAAGTCGGGCAGCATCTGTGCCACTTGGCTAATGTTTGGTGTTATTAAAACGATGTCATCAGCAAAGCAGAGGTGGTGTAGTTGCTGACTATCTTCACTCCCATTCCTTCCCATTCCAGTCATCACATGATGTTCTCAAGGGTGGCACTGATGAGTTTCAGTGAAATGGTATCACTCTGTCGAACCCCTCTCTTTACATTGATGATCACTTCCTTGTAAAATTGTGAGATCCTGGTGGTGAATCCATAGTACAGCTCACGGAGGATCTTAATGTACTGAGTTTGAAGGCCCTGTTTGGCTAGAGCTTTGATGACCGCTTCAGTCTCAACAGAATCAAAGGCTTTCTTTAAATCGATGAATGTTAGACAGAGCGGCATCTTGAACTCTCGCAAAACTTCAGTGAGCTTGGTCACTGTGTGGATATGGCCGATAGTGTTGAATCCTTTTTGGAACCCGACTTGCTCACCTGGTTGTCCTTCATCTAGTGTTCTGACTATTCTATTCAGGATGACTCGCGTGAACAACTTGTAGACAACAGACAACAGGCAGATTGGGCGATAGTTGCTGATGTTGTGGATGTCTCCCTTCTTGTACAACAGAACAGTCCTGCTGATTTTCAACTGGGACGGAACCTTGCATACACACAGGTAGCATGTGAAGAGCTGAGTCAGTGCTTGACGAGTACTGGTGGCAGATTCTTCAGGTGTTCAGGTCTGACCTTGTCTGGACCAGGTCCTGTATGAGTCCTTACCAAAGAAATGGTGTGTCAGATTTTGGATGAAAGGATGTTGGAAACGACATATCCATCCTGTGGAATTTGGTATGTGGGCAGGTGGACATGGCTGTTGAAGAGCTCCAAGTAGAAGTCGTGAATAATCCTCTCCATTGCCCTTCTGGGAAGATGTGATAGATCCATCAGGACATCAGAGGGCAGTCATCTTGGTCTTGTAGTTGGCGAAGGACAGACGAGCATTGCGAAGACTTTTTCCAGCTTCTACTACATCAGTCAACACTGCTGCTCTTCTCTCTTTGAGTTCTTCCCTTATAGCTTCTCTGCACAACTTTGCGAGTTTGAACGTTAGCTTGTGATTGCCTGAGGTTCATGCCAAACCATGTTAGCAAATGAGCTCGAGAGTTTCCAAAGACAGGCGTCTGTTTGTGGCTTTCCGACTCTTGGCATTCCTCGTGTAGTCATGGAGGTGCTGAACCAGTCGATCATATTCCTTGTTGATGTTGTCAAGGATTGCATCTTCCCACGTTGCCACAATAGTGCCAAAGAGCTCCCAGTTGGTGGTCATTCTGGGAGTTCTCTTCTTAAACTTAAACTTTGAAGTCCTTTCTCCCTGCTCTGTGAAGTAGAATTTTGCACGAAGGAGACGATGGTCTGATCCCATTTGGAATTTTGGAACAACGGCGACATCGGTCAGGCAAATCCTTTGATTGAATATGATGTGGTCAATTTCGTTGTGGAACTGTCCACTGGGAGACTCCCATGTCCAACGTTTAGATTCGGCTTTCTGGAACTATGACTTACCATGGATGGTCTTGTTGACATGATGAACTCAGGCAGTCTCTCACTCTGTTCATTCCATTCTAGGCCATGGGACCCAATGTGGAGTTCTTCTCCGTCTTATTTTGGCATTAAAATTACCGAGAATGACCTTATAGAAGGT
This sequence comes from Sorex araneus, assembly GCF_027595985.1. Taxonomy (NCBI): domain Eukaryota; kingdom Metazoa; phylum Chordata; class Mammalia; order Eulipotyphla; family Soricidae; genus Sorex; species Sorex araneus. The sequence continues at coordinate 36,981,161 of NC_073307.1, read as the reverse complement.
GTGGTTCTCATTATAGAACGTCTCCAGCTCCATGTAGAATTTCTCAATTTCTTCTTCATCATAGTTGTATGTTGGTGCGTAGACAACAAAGATAGAAACTGCAGGCAGTGAGCCACATCTATTCAAGCATAATCATCCGATTCGGGTTGATAGGCATTGGAATGAATCAATGCTCATGGCCAAGTTTGTGTTAACAAGGACACCAATGCCACCAATGCCTCTGTAAGCACATGTTCTGAGGAACAGTTCTTCTCCAGTGTCAAAATTGGTGTGATGTGATTGATGCCTTCTCATTTCGGTTAGACCAGTGACGTCGTACTTGATCTTTTTTGCTTACATCATCAGGTCCTCGATGGATGCTTCTGATGCCAGCATACCTGCATTGAAAGCACAGATACTCATTTTAGTCCTTCTTCGTTTTGGTAGTCTAGTTTGTCCCTGAGATTTTATCAGTCTCTCCTTGCTCATCCTTTTTAACGCTGCTATATTGAGGGTTCTTTCGGTGTCAGTTGAATGAGGCCCATTGTGGTTACTGTTTTGGCATATCAAATACACCACGGGTAGCTTGCCAGGCTCTGCTGTGCGGGCGAAGTACTTTCGGAAGCTTTCTGGGCTCTTCGAGAGGAATAGAGGATTTAGGGTGGCCTCCAATCTGTAGTCTAAAATACAAGTTCTCAAATTCCACTCCAGACTTATTCTTTCAGGAACTAAGGGATGTGGCCAGAAATGTGTATTTCAAGGAGACTTTCAGATGATTCTGATATAAGCTAAAGTTTAAATATTTCTGCTATTGGGAAAGGGCCCATTATCCTTTCTAAGTTACCAGTCTAAGCTCTGGATCTCGTCCTCTCTAATCTTCTCCCTGTCTATTAGTCCTTCTCTGTCATATATTCAGCCTCTCCCTCTCAGTGCCTGACATGAAACAAGTTCAAAGCTCATCCATTTAAATGTCTGTCTTACTATGTCCCATATACATCATTCTCTTGATATCATGCTAAAGGTTTTTCTTACACATCCCTGGCCAGTTCTGCTCTGTCTCCTTTTATGGCTCATCTCTTCTTGCTGTTAAATGTTGGGAGTTTCCAATTTCATTTTATATATCAAATTTCTCTAAGAAAACCCTTCTACATTTATTAAAAAGTGTCTTATTTTTATAATAGCAGTTCAGATATCTACCCAATTTACATTTTTTTTAGGGGAGAGGAACTTCAAAGCAGTGCTCAGGGCCCCCAAGAGCCATTTCTGGTGATATTCTACCAACGAAGCATGCAATTCAAAGTTGGGTATAAGGACATTATGCTGCTACCACACATGTGTTGCCAAGGATCACCCAGATCACCCCAAGGGTGAATGGCAGGGGGTGGGTGGTTAAGGCTTATTGGTGCTAAAAGGGTTTATGTGGTACAGAGTTACAAATTGGGTCCTGGTACTTGCAAAGTATGCACCCTTCATCACTGAGATATCTCCCCAGCCCTTATTTCTTAAATATCCTAAAGATATATCACATACCCCATGCTCAAAATTAAACTCATGATCACCTCCAGTAAACCTTGATGCTCCATGTTATACTTTTTCCCAATAAAAATTACTATCTTACTCATTGTCACCTCTAACTCATTGTCAAAATCTATCAAATTTTACCACCTAAACTTCTTTCTTTTCTTTTCTGTCTTGCAATTTAAATTGAGGCATTTTCCCCCACTTTATTTAAAATAGTTTGCAAAGTTGTTTATGATGATTTGTTACAGGCATTCAATATTCCAACACCAGTCCCACCACCATTATACCTTCCCTTCACCATTGTCTCCATTTTCTCAACCACCCCAAGCCTGTCACCACAGCAGGCCCACAATAATTTATTTTATATTGCTTGTTATTACTAACAGGCTAACAGAATTGTTAAAAATTATTTCCATAGAAGAAAATTTGTGAAAATTGTTGTATCTCACCAAAGGGACATTAAGTCCTTGTCTGAGGGTTTACTAAACTGTTGTTGCAAGTTAAGCCTTCTTGTGTTAATGTTTTGTTAGTCAAGATGTTATATCCCATCCAATTTTCTGTGCTACTACTGTTATGCCAAGGTTGTAGAGTTTGAAGAAAATCCAGAATATTTCACTGGGCCGTCTGTGAGACAGAAGAGTCTATCCAAAGGTAGAGCAATGGCTTTGGGGTGTGAAAATGGAGTCATGGTAGGGTGGGAACTAGCCTGACTTTCCTGAGATGGCCTCAAAGTCTCAGCCAGGAATGGGTTCAAGAAAATTCATCTTTTCCGAGATTGATTTATGTCTCTGGAACACAGCCAGTAGATGAGCTGACATAGTGACAAACGTGGTTCATGTGCCTTCTAATCTTCTTTAAAAATCTATTTAATCTGTGATGTCCACCACAAACTCTATGCCAAAATTATTTTTATTACTACTAAGTAGGTCTATCACTTTGCTCTCTTGCTCCTTCTAATAACTCTCTAAAAACATTTGAATTTTTTCCATTAATTCTAAAATAATAATTTTTCATTAGGATTTCAGATCTCACACAAAAACCTCCCTTCCCTACTCCCAAATTTCACTTCTTAAAAAAATATTCCTAAACCAGCCTGCTTGCTACTCATCACTTTATAACTTTTTGTTTGCTTAGGATCATTTGATGGATGTCCATCTGTTCTATTACAATCTAAATCAAATGGAAACAAAGGTTATATTTGATTGATAAGCATGATAACTACAGTTTTCACCATAGTTTCTAGAACATACTACATTGTCAAATATTGAATGTATGATAACTGTGACTTAATAATAATGTGGCATGTTTGCGTCCTTTGTGTCAGAATGAATTGTAAACATTTTTTTTTTAATCTCCTCCATGTTTTATTTTCTTTTTTTTTTTTTTTAAATTTATTTATTTTTAATTAGAGAATCACCGTGAGGGTACAGTTACAGATTTATACACTTTTGTGCTTATACTTCCCTCATACAAAGTTTGGAACCCATCCCTTCACCAGTGCCCATTCTCCACCACCCGTAAACCCAGTGTCCCTCCCACCCTCCCCAATCCCATCTCCCCCCCACCCCACCCTGCCACTGTGGCAAGGCATTCCCTTCTGTTTTCTCTCTCTAATTAGCTGTTGTGGTTTGCAATAAAGGTGTTGAGTGGCCGCTGTGCTCAGTCTCTAGCCCTCATTCAGCCCGCAACTCCCTTCCCCCACATGGCCTTCGACTACAATGTAGTTGGTGATCGCTTCTCTGAGTTGACCTTTCCCCGGAACGTGGGGCCAGCCTCGAAGCCATGGAGTCAACCTCCTGGTACTTATTTCTACAGTTCTTGGGTGTTAGTCTCCCACTCTGTTATTCTATATACCATAGATGAGTGCAATCTTTCTATGTCTGTCTCTCTCTTTCTGACTCATTTCACTCAGCATGAAACTTTTCATGCCCATCCACTTGACTACAAAATTCTTGACCTCCTTTTTTCTAACAGCTGCATAGTATTCCATTGTATAGATGTACCAAAGTTTCCTCAACCAGTCATCCGTTCTGGGGCATTCGGGTTTTTTCCAGATTCTGGCTATTGTAAACAGTGCTGCGATGAACATACATGTGCAGATGTTGTTTCGATTGTACTTTTTTGCCTCTCTGGGATATATTCCCAGCAGTGGTATTGCTGGGTCAAATGGGAATTCAATATCTAATTTTTTGAGAGTCGTCCAAATTGTTTTCCAGAAGGGCTGAACCAGTCGGCATTCCCACCAGCAGTGAAGAAGGGTCCCTTTCTCCCCACATCCTCTCCAACAGCGGTTGCTTTTGTTCTTTTGGATGTGTGCTAGTCTCTGTGGTGTGAGGTGGTATCTCAAAGTTGTTTTGATCTGCATCTCTCTGATGATTAGTGATGCAGAGCACTTTTTCATGTGCCTTTTGGCCATTCGTATTTCTTCCTTGGTAAAGTTTCTGTTCATTTCTTCGCCCCATTTTTTGATGGGGTTGGATGTTTTCTTCTTGTAGAGTTCAACCAGTGCTTTATATACCATTGATATCAACCCCTTATCTGATGGGTATTGTGTAAATATCCTTTCCCATTCTGTGGATAGTCTTTGGATTCTGGTCACTGTATCTCTTGCGGTGCAGAAGCTTTTTAGTTTAATGTAGTCCCATTTGTTGATCTCTGTTTTTACTAGATTGCTTAGTTCCGTGTCACGTTTGAAGATACCTTTATCTTCAATATCGTGGAGGGTTTCGCCGACCTTGTCTTCAATGTACCTTATGGTTTGTGGTCTAATGTTGAGGTCTTTAATCCATTTTGATCTGACTTTTGTGCATGGTGTCAGGTCAAGGTCTAAACCCATTTTTTTGCATGTGGTTGTCCAGTTGTGCCAGCACCATTTGTTAAAGAGGCTTTCCTTGCTCCACTTCACATCTCTTGCTCCCTTATCAAAGATTAGATGGTCATACATTTGGGGTTGTGTGTAGGGATATTCCACCCTGTTCCATTGGTCTACGGCTCTGCCTTTGTTCCAGTACCATGCTGTTTTAATTGTTACTGCTTTGTAGTAAAGTTTGAGGTTGGGGATGGTGATGCCTCCCATCATCTTTTTCCCAAGAATTGTTTTAGCTATCCTTGGACGTTTGTTATTCCATATGAATTTTAGGATTGCTTGATCCATTTCTTTGAAGAATGTCATGGGTATACTTATAGGGATCGCATTGAATCTGTATAATGCTTTAGGGATTATTGCCATTTTGACAACATTGATTCTCCCTATCCACGAGCAGGGTATATGTTTCCATTTCCTCATGTCCTCTTTGATTTCATGGAGTAGCGTTATGTAGTTTTCTTTATAAAGGTCTTTTACTTCCTTGGTTAAGCTGATTCCGAGGTACCTGATTTTCTGGGGCACGATTGTGAATGGGATTGCTTTTTTCATGTCCCTTTCCTCTGCCTCATTGTTTGCATATATGAAGGCCATGGATTTTTGGGTATTGATTTTGTAGCCTGCAACTTTACTGTATAAGTCTATTGTTTCTAAGAGTTTCTTAGTAGAGGTTTTAGGCTTCTCTAGATATAGTATCATGTCGTCTGCAAATAGTGAGAGTTTGATTTCTTCCCTTCCTATCTGGATGCCCTTAATCTCTTTTTCTTGTCTAATAGCTATCGCAAGTATTTCCAGTACTATATTGAAGAGCAGTGGTGAGAGTGGGCATCCTTGTCTTGTGCCTGATCTCAGAGGAAAGGCCCTTAGTTTTTCCCCGTTGAGGATAATGCTTGCCGTAGGCTTGTGATAGATGGCTTCGACTATCTTGAGGAAAGTTCCTCCAAACCCCATTTTGGCGAGGGTTTTCATCATGAAAGGATGTTGGATCTTGTCACATGCTTTCTCTGCATCTATTGATATGATCATATGGTTTTTATCTTTACTTTTGTTGATATGATGGATTATGTTGATTGATTTCCGAATGTTAAACCATCCTTGCATCCCTGGGATGAATCCCACTTGGTCATGATGTATGATCTTTTTGATGAGTTGTTGGATCCTATTTGCTAGTATTTTGTTGAGGATCTTCGCATCGGTGTTCATCAGGGAAATTGGTCTGTAATTTTCTTTCTTAGTGGTGTCTTTGTTTGCTTTGGGTATTAGGGAGATATGTGCTTCATAGAAACTGTTTGGGAGAGTTCCTGTTTTTTCAATTTCCTGGAAAAGTTTGAGGAAAACAGGCAATAGGTCTTCTTTAAATGTTTGGAAGAATTCGCCAGTGAAACCATCTGGGCCTGGGCTTTTGTTTTGGGGAGGTTTTTGATTACCGTTTCAATTTCCTTAACATTGATGGGTCTATTCAGGTATTCCAGGTCTTCTTTCTTCAGTGTTGGGAGATTATAGGAATCAAGGAATCCATCCATTTCTTTTAGGTTCTCCTTTTTTGTGGCGTAAAGACTTTCAAAGTAGTCTCTAATGATCTTTTGAATCTCACTGGTTTCTGTTATGATGTCCCCCTTTTCATTTCTGATTCGATTTATTAGAGTTTTCTCTCTTTCTTTCTTTGTGAGACTTGCTAGCGGTTTATCAATCTTATTTATTTTCTCAAAGAACCAACTCTTTGTTTCATTGATCTTTCGGATTGTTTTTTTGGTTTCGATGTCATTAATTTCTGCTCTAATTTTTATTATTTCTTTCCTTCGGTCTGGTTTGGGGTCCTTTCTCTGGTCCTTTTCTAGGGTCTTGAGTCGTGAAGTCAAGCTATCTATGTGGATCCTTTCTTCCTTCCTGAGGAATGCTTGGAGAGCTATAAATTTTCCCCTTAACACGGCTTTAGCTGCGTCCCATAGGTTTTGGTAGCTCGTGTCTTCATTCTCATTTGTTTCTAAGTATCTTTTGATTTCTTCCTTGATTTCCTTCTTGACCCACTCATTGTTCAACATGGAATTGTTTAATTTCCAGGTGTTTGATTTGATTTTCCGTATTTGTGGGTGGTTAGCTTCTATCTTCAGCGCATTGTGGTCTGAAAAGATGGTTGATACAATTTCTATTTTTCCGATTCTATTGAGGTATGTTCTGGGGCCCAGTACATGGTCTATTTTTGAAAATGTTCCATGTGCACTGGAAAAGAATGTGTATTCTTTCTTTTTGGGGTGTAAGGCCCTGTATAGGTCTATTAGGCCTCTCTCTTCAATTTCTTCATTCAGAGTCAGTGTTTCCTTGTTGAGTTTTGTTCTTGTGGATCTATCTAGAGGTGATAAGGCCATATTGAAGTCTCCGACTACAATTGTGCTGTTAGTGATGTCCTCTTTGAAGTCTGTTAGGAGTCGTTTTAAATATTTAGCCGGTCGTTCGTTAGGAGCATATACGTTTAAGAGTGTGATTTCTTCCTGTTGTACATATCCCTTGATAAACAGAAAATGACCTTCGCTGTCCCTTTTGATCTTTTTCATCCTGAAATCTATGTTGTCGGATACCAGGATGGCCACTCCAGCTTTTTTAAGGGGGTTGTTTGCTTGGAGGATTGTTTTCCATCCTTTGACTTTGAGTCTATGTTTACTCTGTTTGTTCAGGTGTGTTTCTTGCAGGCAACAGAATGTTGGGTTTAATTTCCGGATCCATTTAGCCACTCTGTGTCTTTTGATAGGTGCATTTAGGCCATTGACATTGAGAGAGATTATTGTGATGTGGTTTTGTGTCATCTTTCTGTGGGATTTGTTGTTCTTATGGGGCTCCTCCTTGTCTTACAGTAGCCCCTTTAGACCTTCTTTCAAGATTGGTTTTGAGTCTATGAAGTTCCTGAGCTGTTGTTTATCCGAGAAATAGTGTATGGTTCCTTCGAGTTTGAGTGAGAGTTTAGCTGGATAAAGTATTCTTGGTGAGGCATTCATTTCGTTGAGTTTTTTCACTATGTCCCACCATTGTCTTCGGGCTCGGAGGGTTTCTTCTGACAGATCGGCCGTAAATCTGAGGGGTGCTCCTTTGTATGTGATTTCCCTCTTTGACCTTGCTACTTGTAGAATTGTGTCTCTATCTACAGCATCCGCCATTCTGACTATGATATGCCTTGGAGTCTTTTTATTTGGGTCTCTTTTTGCTGGCACTCTTCGGACTTCTTGTATCTGGACGCCTGCCTTCTCCAGCTCTGGGAATTTCTTAGTGATGATGTCTTTGACTATGTTTTTTTCATTGGGGTTACTTCCCTGTGGTTCTGGTACTCCAATGATTCTTATGTTGTTCCTCTTGAAGTCATCCCCCAGGGCTCTGATTCGCTCTATAGCCATTTTGAGGTCTTTGGCCATGATTTGTTGCTGTCTGTAAGCTTTCTGCAGCTCATCCTCAAGCTCGCTGATTCTGTCTTCGGCTGTAGTCATTCTGCTGTTGAGGGCATCTAGTGAGATTTTTATTTCATCTACCGATTGCTTTATTTGTGAGACTTCGGTTCGAAGGTTTGAAATTTCTGCTCTCATTTCTGCTCTCATTTCTTCCTGTATTTTCTTGGTAGACCGTTCCAGCGCTTGATTCATCTCCTCCCTTAATTTATTGGATGTCTGTTCCATATTTGCTTGGAGTAGGTCGACTCTCCTCCATATTTCCTCTCTGAATTGTTTATCTGAGAGGTCGTAGATGTTGGGAGACTCTTTTGAGGTTTCTAGTATCTTTTCTTCTCCCTCTCTTCGTGGAGGGGATTTTCGCTGTTTCTTCATATTGTCACGGAAGTGCAGAGTTGGAAACTTGTAGTTATTTATTCCTCTTCCTTTTTGTGGGAAGAAGGGGCTCCGATTGTGCTAAACTTCCCTTATTCACTGATAGGTTTTATACTGTCAGCCTAAGCTAATGGCTATTTTGCGTAAATGTTTGAGATCGCAAAAGTGAGTTTTCAAAGGAATCCACAGTACGGATTGAGCTGAGGTAGCAAAGAATAACTGCGGCCGCGTTAGCGTTGGCAGCTCTGAGAGGAGGCCACGCCCACTTTAGGCCACGCCCACTAAGACAAAGATAGAATGAATTCTATCAATTGTGGCCAAAGGACAATGCATGGAATGGTAAAAAAAAAAAATAATAATAACCGCGGCCGCTCTGGAAAGAGGCCACGCCCACTTTTAGGCCACGCCCCCTGAGATGAGGACACGCCCCTAAGCAGCAGAGTGGGGATTGGTCAGGATCGGATGGCGGCGGTGGAAAGGTGCCAGGCAGGGGCTTCAGGAGAAGCCCCGAGCCGCGGCGGGCAGGGGGCGGGGAGGGGGGCTTCTCCGCGCTGAGGCAGGCTCTCCAAGGGATTGCCTGTTTACCTGCAGGATGGAGATTGGTCAGGATCCGACGGCGGCGGCGGAAAGGTGCCAGGCAGGGGCTTCAGGAGAAGCCCCGAGCCGCGGCGGGCAGGGGGCGGGGAGAAATTGTAAACATTTTGAACAAACCCAAATCACTCTCTAGAGGACCTACACATTTATGCCTGAAGAAAAGACAACTACTAGAAAATAAATTGATATCTCTGTAGGGTCCTCTGCCCCTCTTGGAGAGCCCGGCAAGCTACCGAGAGCATATTGCCTGCATGGCAGATCCTGGCAAGCTACCCATGGCGTATTCGATATGCCAAAAACAGTAACAATAAGTCTCACAATGGAGATGTTACTGGTTCCCACTCGAGCAAATCGATGAGCAACAGGATGACAATGACAGTGACAGTGATCTGTGCAGGGATCACAGTCAGGAAGGAAAAGTGATTGATTAAGTATAGTAAGGTAGGTGAGAGAAACACAAATAGTACTACACTGATATTCAGGTCAAACCTCACAGTTTAGTTGTCACTGATTGTTTACTGCTTCAAGACTACTTTATTTGGACTGAGTAAAGACTGAAGCCTGAACAGATTCAAAACTCACTCTTGGCCTAAAGCAGTAGCACTTCAGGCCAAGAGTACTAGAGCTGAAAAAAAAAAAAAATAGAACACTGGTGTTGCATGTTGCCAACACAGATTTGATCCCTGGCATTCCATATAGTACCCTGAGCACTGCCATGTGTGGCCCCAAAAAACAAACAAAAAAGACAAAAAAAATCAAAAAACTTGGTCAGAGCCAGGGAGAGAGTACAGCAAGTAAGTTGTTTGCCTTGTATGAGGCTAAGTTGAGTACAATCCTCAGAACCCCATATGGTCCTCAGAGCCCTGTCAGGAATCATCCCTGAGCCCGGAGTCAGCCAGGAGTAAGCCCTCAGCGCTGCCAGGTGTGGCCTCAAAACAAAAAACAAACAAACAAACAAGCATGGTTGTTCTTTAAGCCCATGTTCCCCCTTGAGTAGTATCTCACTTGCCTGTCTCTGTGTCTCTTTGCCTTTTGCACTCTGGAGAAGCCTGTGTTCTCTTTAAACATGTGTTTTCTCTCTTTCTCTCCCTTCACATTTTTCTAAGCAAATTTAATTCAATAAAAATTATTTTGCTTCACTTTAAAAAATCACTCTTGAGTGGTCAGAGAGATAGTACAGCAGGTAAGGAATTTGCCTTGCCCGAAGCCTACTTAGGTTCTGTCCCAGCTACCGCATATGGTCCCCAACGCCCCACAATGAGTGATCTCTGAGAACTTAGCAAAGTCAATCCTTGAGCATTTCCAGGTGTGGTCCTCTGAAAACATTTTAAGCAAAGAAAAAGATTCACTAGGAATTCTTTGTGAGAAAATACAGACTGTGGAGGTTTTGGGAGTTGTCAGGAGTTGTCTAAGCTTAGAGAGGCACTAATAAGATTTTATCAATTACTTATTTGAAAATATGAACATATTTCAAATCATCAAAAGTAGGAACTAGTGGTTCAAAGCATGAACCACAGTCTCCTTACAGCTACCCTAAATGCTGTAATATCTGTTTGCCATTATAAACCATATAATGTAATTAAACCATATGGGTTTAGAAAGTAGACAGAGGACAGAAACACCGACCAACAGAAAGATGTGTTTAATCTATACAAGCAATAAGTCATAAAGCTTTCTAACACTGTCAAGTAATCAGTATGGCACAGCTTTCCCCCATGGGGGGAAACAAAATCTAATGATCATTGACTCTGTCTGCAAACAGCCAAAATCACATCAACAGATGGGTGACTGTCAATTAGCCATTTGTTAACCAATGTGGATATCTTGGCTGCCCTTAGAACCTCAACAAAATGAAGGAGGGAAGGTGTGACCAGGACTGAAGGGCTGAGTTCTCCTGCATCTGATCTTTAATTTTTCATAACTTAATAGAAAAACAACTTCATGGGAAAATAATAACATTATAAGAAGAGAATGTCATCAAACATAAATCGAGGTTCTTTCTCCAAGGTATTTATGGGCTTCTGTGTTTCTTAGAAAAATTATTTTTCTAATGTAAAATACAGTTAACATCAGAAATAACAGGAGACTCCAGCCCTATTTAATCTTTATTGTCATTAAAATTATAAGAATATTACTTACATAAAATTTGATGTTTTTTATTTTTAATGTCAATTTTCATATAAATATATTCATAAGAATGTTAACAAGTATTCAAAAATCTATATGAAGATTTAAAGTAGAGAAAAACTCTAAGATATATTTTACCACCATTAAGTCAAAATATATAAGAATCACCAAGATCATGTTTAAAATTCTGGCTCCAAGAAATGTCTCTATAAATTTTAATTTAGTAGAACTGGATTATGGTAAAGCAATACTAATTTTAGTAAGCATTATAAAAGATCTATGTGCAAAAATCACACTAAGGGCACAAGCAATAATACTGCAGGTAGGGTCTTTCCCTTGCACACGATCAACCTGGGTTTGAGCCCCGGCACTTCATATGGTCCCCTGAGCCCACCAGGAGTAATCCCTGAGTGCAGAGCCAGGAGTAATGGCTGAGCACTGCTGGATTTGAACAATGCCACCACCATCACCCCTACACCCCCCCTGCCTATCAAACACACACACACACACACACACACACACAACTGTCACAGTGAGCAAGGAGACAACTCAAAAAGATGAAACACAGCTTTCATGAGTGGAATCCTAGGGTATGTTCAATCCCCCCAGGATTTAGTCCTGAGTTTGGAATAAACCCAGAATTGGGTGTGACCCAAAAACAACAACAAGAAAAAGAAAAGAAGAGAGAGAAGAGAAGAGAAGAGAAGAGAAGAGAAGAGAAGAGAAGAGAAGAGAAGAGAAGAGAAGAGAAGAGAAGAGAAGAGAAGAGAAGAGAAGAGAAGAGAAGAGAAGAGAAGAGAAGAGAAGAGAAGAGAAGAGAAGAGAAGAGAGGAGAGGAGGGGAGGGGAGAGGAGGGGAGGGCAGGGGAGGAGAGGGGAGGGGAGGAGAGGAGAGGGGAGGGGAGGGGAGGGGAGGAGAGGGGAGGGGAGGAGAGGGGAGGGGAGGAGAGGGGAGGGGAGGGGAGGGGAGGGGAGGGGAGGGGAGGGGAGGGGAGGGGAGGGGAGGGGAGGGGAGGGGAGGGGGAGGAGAGGAGAGGAGAGGAGAGGAGAGGAGAGGGGAGGAGAGGAGAGGAGAGGAGAGGAGAGGAGAGGATTACCATCATGCAGATACCAAATGATTTTGGTTTTTAATTTTATGTGTCATATAAGGATACAAAGCAAGGTAATAATCAAAAGTCAAATGAAAATAATCCCCCAGACTCTTAGCATAAAAGTAAAATTACCAGGTAGGAATGAGGAAGAATAAAGGGGAAGGGGCCAAGTGAAAGTGGTGGTTGTGATATGAAAAATATTTTGAAGATGTGAGCAGTTGTACCCCTAAAACATATATGGTCATGCAGACTAGTATCACCTCATGTATCTATCACTGAAAAGCTTTAGATTGTCCTCATTGGTCAGGTTTATGGGTGGGAGTGATGGTTCAGTGGGTCGAGTAATGCCTTGCTCATGGCCAACCTGAGGTTGATTCCCAGTATCCCAATGGTACCCAGTCCAGTCCCCTAACCCTGCCAGTAATGATCCCTGAGCACAGTGGTCAAGTTTGTTAAAGAAAAATAATCTATGAGCTCCAAAATCTGTAGCAGAATAGTAAAATGGAATCTTTTATTCTCACCTTTTCCTTTCTTATATAACCTATAATCAGAACTTGTCAAAGCAGGGAGAATTTAGCTCAAGTGTTTTCTCAAACTTTGATGTGAAAAATAATTCCCTGGGGAGCTCATTGAAATGTTGACTCTGATTCCATAGGCCTGGCACAGGGCAGAGTCCTGCAGTTCTCATAATAAGGTACTATTGAATTTCAGATCTCATAACAAGAAGCAAGATTCTCGACAGCAGTGGTACTCACACTACGGCATGTGTCAGCACACAAATGCCCATCCCCAGCCACATTTCTGAGTCATATGACTACAGAGATGAAGTCAACCAGTCAAGGAAGACTGACAATCAGCAAAAGCTTGACAAGAAAGAGAAAATAAGATTTATCCCAGCACTACAAACCCTCTGAGCTGGGATGTACCAGGAAACTTGCATGCCTAACATTTCACAGGTGACATAAATCCTAGAAAATATCACTGTCACTCTTTTCCCTTATTGCCCTCTGCAGTCTTCATGGAATCATAAGAACATGAAAGGTAAAAACTGCGAGTTCTTCGATTTAAAACAGTTATAGGCTGTGGTTATATCTCAGTGGTAGAGCACTTACCTTGCATATATGAGGTCCTGAATTTAATCCCTGGTATAATAAAATATTTAATATTGAAATAAAGGACCAGGGAGATAGTACAATGGGTAAAGCCTTGATGTGTTGCACCCTGGTTTGAATCCCATCACCACAAGTTGCCCCCAAATCACTGGTGTAACCCCTGAGTACAAGCCAGGAGTAGCCACAGTGCTGCCAGTATAACCTACCCACCTCCAAATAAGTCAAAATAAAAGAATACATAGCTGATGAATTATTTTTAAGCAAGGTAAGATATGTTGGTGTACTTGAGATTTCTACACTATTTTTCCTCAAGACAAAGCTTTGAACTGAAGTATCACTTGCTTCTAAACTCTGTAACCCATGATAGGTAGCCTCTGATGGACAAAACACCTTTGAGGCAGGTGCACTCACAGGTTATGGAATGGTGAGTTGAGACTAACTAGCTCTTTCCATCATAATCATGAGAATCCAGTAAGTCCTTTTGGACAGAAGATCCTTTCTGTGACTCCATCCGCATGTGGATGGAGCTTGAGGTAGTCACAGCCATTAGAGTCTGAGAAATGTGAAGAGGGGGCACAACTCCCTCAAACTCCCTGCAGGATGCTTTCCATTCCTCTTAGTTAACCGGAGTCTCTCAGCTCAGCATCATGTGACCATGCCTTTTGTTCTTAGGGACATCCTATCCACATGATGGCTCTTCGCCTGCTTTTCCAGTGTTTGTCCTGTCAGGCACAGGATCTAGGATCTGTAGATAGTCCCCAAGAGGGCCTGAACTCAACTTCCAGGCAGTTTTATCTCCCCATGAGGATCTGGGTAGGAGATTAGTCATAGAAAACAAGGTGTAGAGTTAGTTCCCTCTATTAGCATTTTTCTTGGGTAACACTGAGCTTTCTTGCAAGGCATCCACTTCACAGAGAGCTAATGCCAATACGTTGCCAAACACAGATTAGAGCAGAGCCAGGTTCCTGGCTCCAGCCTCCCAAAGGACTAGCTTGATTTTACAGACCATGAGCAAGGCCAGGATTCTGCAGTTTCATATAAGGTTGATTATTGTGATCATGTAAGATAGATAATGATCCGCTCAGAATATCATCCATTTCTTCTCCTTTTCCTTCCCTCCCTTTTGTTTCTCTTAAGATTTCAATTTTACCCTTATACAATGAGTCTTTTACACCCTGCAATCCCAATACTCAGCCGTTCAGCTCTAATAAAATCTCTGTCCCTCATTTCCCTCTTTATCCTTTTCTCTTCCCTTCTCTCCCTCTCTCTCGCTCTCTCTCCTCTCTTTGTCCTTTCCCAAGGACAGATGTGGTCAGATGTGCTGTACAAGTTCAAAGAAGTAATATTTCTTTTTCCAGCTTCCTCATGGTTTTGTGAAGGGCCACCGAGAATCATAATAGCACCCCGTGGACTAGTCTGATTCTGATATGGCTGAAAAGGGGAAACTCACACACTCTACCTTCAGGCATCTCTATCATTATTATATATGCTATATTTCGCTCATATACTATATGTGTTATCCTGAATAGAGCATTGTTGTCACTAGGCTGAGACCAACCCAAGGCTGCCACTTATTGTAGTAGGGCAGGCAGGGGGGAGGGAGGGAGAGGATGGCACAGATAGAAGAATGTGCATGTAGCCAAGAAAGCACAGGTTCTCTACCCTGGATGGTCAAGAAGTTTCTCTGAAAAAGAAATTAGTGGGCCTAGATGTGGATGGCCAGAAATAATCATGATGTTCACCCAATTCCCCGGCGATGGTCACTTACTTTCCAGAGTACTTCTAGGGCACTGGGGGTGGTTTTTGATGTGGGCAAGGGCAAAGCTGGGAGAAATTAGGAAAAGTCCCGAGGAGTGGGTACTGCTTGGAGAGCAGGACTGGCAGGTGTGTGAAGTGCCACAGTGGCATCGGGCTTGCCAGAAACTTCTTGAGGACATGTTATTTTTCTGGCTGGGTTATATTCTGAGCCACACCACTCAGCTATTTTTAAATGGTTGCATTAAAAAATAGTCAAGCTCCAATTTGGGGAGGGTCTAACTCCAGCTGAGTCACTGCAGTGGTAAAATACTTAATTATTTTCAGGTTTGAGCAGCTGCGAGGCCCAACCTCGCAGGCACACACTTCAAAGCCTTGGCAGTCATTCTCAATCTTTCCATTTCTGAAGCAACAAAGAACAGTACTGAACTCCTGCCAGTCTGGACAATATGGTCCGTCAGAGTTTACCAAGAATTCCCTCTACACAGATCTGCGTCTGAGTGTCGTGGGTGTATTCAAAGGAGAGCGTGCAATCTGTCCACACTGCAGCCTGAACCACACTCAGCACCCCAGCCCTACTCTACCTCACCCCTGCATTACACCTCTGCCCTCCATTCCTTTCCAGAGAATTTCCCAGTCCGAATAATGGCAATTCCTGTCATGCTGACTGCTCTCTCTTTGGGTGGGGCAGGGGGTGTTGGATTTGGGGGCTTCCCAACTGTACTCAGGGGTTACTTCTGGCACTGTGCTCTGTTGTCACTCCCCCCGAACTCGGGACCATCAGTGCCTGGGATCAAACCAAGGTCCATCATGTGCAAGGCAAGTACCTTAATCCCTGTACTCTCTGGCCCTGCTGTGTCACTATTAAATTTACATTTACAGTCCAGGGCCAGGATGCCTGGTATTCTGAAGAACTTCTTTGCTTACCTGGAGGAAGGAGGAAGGCAATATGGAGTCCCAGGGCTGATCTGGTCAGATGTCTGAAGAGATTAGTACACAGAGAGAAAGTCCCCTCTCCTCAGCTCTCTTCTGCTCTTGTTCCACCTTCTGCCCGACCTCCCCGAGCTTCCTGGGAGAAGCCACCTTTATAGCACCCTTCATCAGTTCTGAACTATTTTTCCTTCTCTATGCCTCACAACTGAGGGTCTTTATTCATTCAGTCCCTCCTAGGTCATCAGAAAGCATAGTTCTGGAAAAGTCACTATAGAAAGCATGATGGCCCTGCCAGCAGCATGCACACAACTTGGCAACTTTGAAAGTCTGACTCCCAGAAAGAGAGAGACAGACATAGGAAAACTGCACTTATCTGTGGAATATAAAGTAACAGAATGGGAGACTAACAGCCAAGAATAGTTGAGATAAGTACCAGAAGATTTGCTCCATGGCTTGGAAGCCGGCCGCACATGCTGGGGGAAAAGGCAACCCAGATAGAGAAGGGAACACCAAGTAAAGGGTGTTTGGAGAACCTGCTCGGGATGGGAGATGCGGGCTGAAAGTAGACTATAGACCAAACGTGATGGCTACTCAATACCTCTACTGCAAACCAGAACACCCAAAAGGAGAGAGAGAACAAAAGGGAATGCCCTGCCACACAGGCAGGTTGAGGATGGGGTGGGGGTGGTGGGAGGTATACTGGGATCATTGGTGGTGGAGAATGGGCACTGGTGAAGGGATGGGTACTCGATCACTGTATAACTGAAATGCAAGCACGAAAGTTTGTAAGTCTACAACTGAACCTCATGGTGATTCACTAACAAAAAATTTTTTTAAATAAAAATTAAAAAAAAGAAAGTCTGACTTCCACACACCACTGCTCCACCCTAATGAACTGTGGGAGCAGGGACTCATCCCCAGTGTCTCTGTGTCCTCATCCCAAGGCAGGAGGCACGCCTAACAGTGAGCACTGGATGCTGTCAGGGGGACATAGAAGGCATGGTGGGTTGGAGTTCTTTCCAAATGTTATAGATCTGCTTTTTAACAAAATTTGAAGTCAGAGACATGGAGAGTTTAAATCGTGGTGCTATGCATTTGTGTGCTACAAAGCAAGCTGTACAGTGCCTCCAGATTCCCCTGAAATGCTGAAAGCACACTGGAAAGCCATCAGAACATCTCTCCTGAAGCTCCTGATGGTGTGTGGAGGGAGGGGGCCACTCAGGGGGAGTACATAATGCCTCTGTGCCTGGATACAGCCCCCCCATGTTGGAGAAAGAGAAAAAGAGCCCGGAAGGCATCCTCCCGGGTGATGCTAATGGCCTGCCTCTAATCACACATCATTTATTGAATGTGAAAGGAGGTCTGGTCCGGGCAAGGTGTGATGGCCCAGCAATTTATTTTACTTCTTGGTGTCACGGATACATTTCTGTGGGCCCAGCAGGGTCAAAGAGCTTAAAACCTTATCTTGAATAAGACAAGCATGTAATTTTCCTCTGGCTTTATTCTTCTATTTTTTTTCTTTACTGATTAATTAAGAGACATTCTTCTACTTGAGAAATTTGAGATGAGGCTGTACCAGTCTTTCGGGTCATTCATAAAAGCTAAAGTCTACCAAATAGTACATTCGCTTACAACCCTAGGGAAAGGCTTTCTAGCTGAGGGGATTTTTCTCGAACCAAATGTACCCCCACCCCAAATTTTTTCTGGACAGTACTATCCTCTGAAGCATAAATTTTCCACGAGGGAGAACGCAGCCTTCTCTGGAGAGCCTTTCAGAGTGATGTGTCTTCTGGCTGGCAGCAATTGAAAGTCAAGCAAACAAGCCTTCCCGAGCTCACATGGAGTTAGGAAAACATTTTCTGCATGACATTTAGGGCCAAATTAGGGACCAAAGTCCTCATTCTTTTACTCAAGACCAGGTTTATGTCTCCACAGGCAATGTGAAATGGAGTGTGGAAAAATGATCTCATGAAATAAATTAGTTTAGACAGGGAGCCTGTTTTGTTCGTACCCCACAGAGTGTATGTGTCAGTGTGTGTGAGCGTATGTGTGCCTGTGTGCTTCACAGCAGGTTAGGGAAACAGTCCCACAGCCGAGATGCAGAAAAAGGCTCCCACTGGCCCCCCGCTTCCAGCCTTAAAATGGGACTTGTGCTCTTACCAATAGTGTGACCTTGGTTTAGACTTCCAGAATTGTTACTTCTTGACTGTTTGATGGTCTTATGAAACCCATTTTATTTCTTTCCCAGGATAGCAAAGACCAGGAGTTATGAACAAGAGTATTAAAGTTCCAAGTTCCTCTCATTAAAAGTCCCCTAATATTGGGTCCTCATTCTGCAGAGACCTATCATCATTCTTTTGGGTCTAAACTGCCATGACATGACGTGACACCATGGCTTGGACCTTTCCATCTCTCCCAATGGGGCCTCAGAGTCACAGACAGACTCTTCTCTCCATCACGATCCCCACCCTCATGGCCTCTAGGGCAAGCTATGGAAGTAGGAAATTGAATCTGAGCTGCTCCCATGGAAGGCCCGGCATCCATCACAGGGCGCACACTGGGGGTTTTTCATCTGAGTTTGACTGGTCGGGTTCATAAAATCTCTTTCATTTTTCATCAGGAGATTCCAAGTTTTATATATTTATTATCCCTCTCATTATTTCACAGCCAGCAGCATATTTTGTTTGTAGCAGTGCCTAACTTGGAATAATTTTAGAAACCACAATGCTTATGAGGCGTGGCTGACAGGGCACCAGCAAGCCACCCTTGGTCTTTATTAACAGACTGGCTTAAATATTGCTTACATTTGCACCCTGGTATGCCCTTCAGTTTCAGCCTTCCCCCCCCTCAACTGTAGAACCTGGGGAGAATTCAACCCAGGCTTTCCCGTTCTCCCTGCCTCCTTCTTGTCACAGTTTCAACGAACTTGATTGAAACATAATTTATGCAACTCCCTGTATTCATACTGAAAGGCATTGACTATTGAGTGGCAACAGCAATAATAGTTATTTTCATGGCAAATATGCTTCCATGAAATATAGTACGGCATTGCCTCTGACTCCTTCAAGCCACAGTCTACTCTTTAAAAATTAGTGACCATGGGTGGTTGTCAATATAGATCAACCTAAGGGTGGGGGGCAATATGTTCACTGAAAAATTCTTGGGCCATGGACTAGAACACACAAGAAACATGGCGATCACAGAGGGATTTTTGCCTCTTTGTAGGTCTCAATTCTGTGAATTCCTTTGACTCATAATTGATTGACTTGTCTGAGAGGAGTGAGTTTAGGTCACCTAATTGATGAGGTCACACAATTTGAGTTCCTGCCTTTGGAAGTTGAATGCTGATAGGTTTTGTATTGTGTCGTGTTTGCCAATTTAATGAGGTTCTTGAATGAATGCTTGTTTCTCTTTGCAGGGAAATTGGGGTCAGTCCTCTGAGTTCCTGTTTAAGCAATCAGATGAAGGAAAAAATGGTGCAGAGGGAGAAGTTGGGAGAGATAGAAAGGTAGTATGGAATGAAGAAGTAGACAAATGTCAAATTCAGGCTTATTCTGGCATCTGTGAAAAGATTTGAAAGGCTTATAACATGGAGGCCCCAGAATTTTGTCAACTATATCCAAGCACCACTCTTGTCCTTCCGAAGGACCCCAAAAAGTCAGTCATAGTGAGCCATGTCCTC
This sequence comes from Sorex araneus, assembly GCF_027595985.1. NCBI lineage: Eukaryota > Metazoa > Chordata > Mammalia > Eulipotyphla > Soricidae > Sorex > Sorex araneus. The sequence goes on along the minus strand of NC_073307.1, from coordinate 36,961,699 downwards.
AGCTCACTTCCAAAACCCATGGCAACACGACTGTAAGAATCCCTGCAAAGGGGGCCGGAGTGATAGCACAGCGGGTAGGGCATTTGCCTTGCATGCGGCCGACCCGGGTTCGATCCCCGGCATCCCATATGGTCCCCCAAGCACTGCCAGGAGTAATTCCTGAGTGCAAAGCCAGGAGTAACCCCTGTGCATCGCTGGGTGTGACCCAAAAAGAAAAAAAGAAAAAAAAGAAACCAAACAAATCAATGATCTAAATAAAACAAAAGCAAAAAAAAAAAAAAGAATCCCTGCAAAGATCATCCTTCCATGGTTGAGAATAGGTCCCAAATAGTGTAGTTGAACCCCTGAGTCTGCACATGCAGCAGTGCCCATAAAACTAAAAAATTCAGTCGGGGATTGATGAGTGAACCAAGAGTATTTTTCTGGATGCTAGAGAGATAGTGCAGGGGGTAAGAAGTTTGCCTTGTGAAGAATCTTGCCCTGAGATCTGTTAGAACTAGCTCAAGACAGTGGTGGGTTGGGATTCTGAAGCCACACTTGGTTTCAAGTTACACTTTTGCCATTTCTTTGACCTTTACACTTCAATTGCTTGGTCAAGTGAGGACATAGGAAACTCCATGTTATAAGACTTTTGAAGCCTAATTCATAGGATTTGGTGGAAAGTGAGTGGCCTATTCTTAGAAAAGTGTCGGACACACAGAAAAAGCTGTCTGGGTGTTCACAGGGTCATCATTTGGATCACTATACGTAGCACAATCACAATCTTCAGAAAGAGCACCCCAAGGGATGTCCAAACCTGCAAGGTCACCAGGGACCCTGACTCTTGGCTTGTCATGTTATAGCACTCTGCCCAGGTCCACTGTCTCTTATTCCTATTTGTTTTCATATCCAAAAAGTATGCATTCTCTGAAGGCAAAATAAAGAAACATTTTTGTACATTTTTTAAAAGGCATTTTCTCTATGTTTTAAATTGTGTCTATTCCCAAGACAGGCATAAGGAAAAACCACCTTCACTCAAAAGAGTGAAGATCTATTCATTCAGGTAGCTAACAGTACACTTGGCCCACGACCAAATCTCCCTCTCAAGGTTAAGAGCTTGCCAGCCCCAATACTATTCTTTGATAGACGGGAAGAAAGGAATAGTTTGAGAGAGGTGCAAAAAGGTCTACCCAGATGTCTGATGGAATGACCAGATCCCACCTTTAGAAACCAGAAACCCTGAATCAGGTAGCTGGCCAAGGCAGACACCATATTCTTCCTTGTGGCACATGGAATTTGCTTTTGAGAAACACAAGAACAGCTTCCCTGAGAGCAGAAGGAAGTGAATTCCCACACCCCTCATGAATTCTAACTGCTTCATCTGACTCAGTCTTTACCTCAGCACACCTCTGTGGTTTATAAGATAAACAAACAAAAAGCAAGAAGAAAAGACACAAAGTTCACCTTAAAAACTCAAATTCTTGGGCTGAAAGATAGTACAGGAGTAAACACTTGGTTTGTATGGTGCTGTTTGGGCTCTCCATGGTTTGATTCCCAGCACTACATATAGTCCTCTGAGCACCTCAAGAGCACAGAGACAGATGTAGCCCCTCAGCACAGCCAGGTGGGGCTCCCACACCTTCCCTCAAAACACAAAACAAAACCTCAAGTTCTTTTCCACTGGATAATTCCTTTGTTCTCAGAAATTAATACCTTCAGGTCGTTACTTAACAGATTCACTTAGAACGTGAATTTAATTTTTTTCCTATTTACCACAAAGCCATTAAATAACCAATCACAGAAGTCCAGTAATCCACTCATGCATGAAGCCCTGGGGTTTGATCCCTGAAATCAACAAAACACAAAGATAAAAATACAAAATTCTAGTAAGGAAATGTTTGCTTTTTTTATTACCTTTCCTAGACCTTAAAAGTGAAACATTGTCCCCACTAAAATCATTTTAAGAGAATGATTGGACACAGAAGAATCCTAGTCTTTCAGACAGCAAAGACAAATGAAGGGTAGGTTTGCCCTACAACACCAGTGCCCTTTGGTCAGTGTCCACTGAGTTATTTCCTTCACTTGAAGTCAAATAAAGAATATAACAGAACTGGAGAAACAGTATTATAGGTAGGGCACTTACTTTGCATGCAATTAACCCAAGTTTGATCAACTGCACCACATATGCACCTCCGAGTCCCACCATGAGTGATCCCTGAGTCAGAGTCAGGGGTAAGCCCTGAGCTCCACTGGGGTAGTCTCCAAACAAAACAAAACAGAAACAAAAGTAGGTGAACACTAATTCTGGGTTGAAATTAAGTTACCATTTCTAAATTTAAAAAAAAAGGAAAGGAAAAGAGATAGAAGGAGAGGGAGAGGAAGAAGAAAAGAGAGGTAAGATATTCAGTGAACATGGATTGCTTTCTTCATCAAAAGGAAAATATCACATGAGGCCTCCAAGTATGGATGTGTTAAGACCCAGGAGAAACTTCCTGCCTTCCCACTTCTGTCATATAACTCTTACAGGGTAGAGAGGTGGTGGAAGCATCGCCAAGAATTGCACCCATGTTTCAAGCAAAAATAATGCCAGTAGGTCCAATGCCTTATTCCTGAAGGGTTTTGTTATTGGCATTATTTCCATTGTTGTTGATGGTAGTATGTGTGTGAGAAAAAAAGGGAGGGATGGAGGGAGGGAGTGGAGAAGGAATGGGATAGGATAAAAGAAAAAGAAAGGCAAAGAAAAAAAATGAAGTCAATCTCAGAATACTTTCCTCAATATTTTAGTGGCAGAACTAGTGACCAATGCAAGGTGAAGTGGACAAAAAATATCTAAAATTTTCACATTTGCATTGGTGAAAGCAATGTGAAAGGAAATGTGAAAGGAAATCAAAGCAGGAGATTTGGAAATGGGTGTGAGCTCATATAATCAACTCAGCAAATAGGCTACAAACATGCATCTGAAATGAGGGTAATTGAATTAAATTAGAAACCTGACTCAATGTCCAGAATGCCTTTAATTGTTTTAGAGCAGCATCTGTGGTTATAATGATTAAGTGCCAATTCAGACAATATACTCATTCTTTGTTTAGGCTAAGCATTAATGACTCAATCATTAGTGACTCATATAGAAATCTGTATGGAGTATTTTCAAGCCATTACATCCTATTGATTTAGCTGTATTCCAATTTTTCTTTTACCATATGGCACAGAGATAATAAACATAGACCTTTTAAAAAAATTATTGAATCACCCTGAGATACCATTAAGAGCTTTTTTGATCAGTCATACAGTGTTCCAACACCCGCCCCTCCACCAATTTATATTTCTCACTACCAATATCCCCCTGTATCCCTCCTGTCACCGCCCACCCTCCTCAGCCTGCCTCTATGGCAGGCACTTTTCTCCTTCTCTCTCTCTCTCTCTCTCTCTCTCTCTCTCTCTCTCTCTCTCCTTTTGGGCATTATGGTTTGCAGTACAGATATTGAGAGTTCTTAACCCACTTTCAGTACATATTTCCCATCCAGAGCGAACCCTACCAACCATCATTGTCATAATAGTCCCTTCTTTCTATCCCAACTTCCCTCTCCCCCAGTCCTTGAGGCAGGCTTCCAAGCATGGACCCTTCATCCTTGCCTTTGTTTCTACTGTCCTTGGGTATTATTAGTCTCATACTTACTATGTTTTTTTTTAATCCTACAAATGATTGCAGTCATTCTATACTTGTTCCTCTCCTTTTAACTTATTTCACTCAGCTTGATACTTTCCATGTCCTTCCATTTATAGGTGAATTTCATGACTTTGGGGTTTATTCTAGCAGCTGTGTAGTATTCCATTGTGGAGATGTACCATAGTTTCTTTAACCAGTCATCTGTTCTCAGGTACTTGGTAAAAACGGACTTTAGGATCAAATAAAACTAGATTCAAAATCTGACTCTGTCACTTATAAACTGACATTGTATAAGTCAACTCTGACCCTTGGCTACCCTTTCTATAAAATCCTGTTCAGATAATTATATAAAATATATGTCAGAGGGTCCTGAGTTATAGTACAGCAGGTGGTGTGCTTGCTTTATATATCTCCAGCTCAGGTTTATACTCCTGGACCCTACATAGTCCCTTGAGCCCCGCTGGAAGTTATTCTTGAGTGCAGAGCCAGGAGCAAGTCCTGAGCACAGCTGAGTTTGACCCCCAAATAAATACATACATATATATGTACATATGTGTGTATAGGCAGATTCTGCTACTTAGATTCCATCTCAGTCATAGTATAAAGTCCCAGCCAGAGACTACATTTTCTAGTCTTCTTTGCTGTTCTCCATGTGACTGGGTCTCCATGTGACTAAGACCCAGCCAATGGCTTGTGAGTATGGTGACATGTCCTAGACTATGATCCTGAGACACACAATCCTCTGCACTGAAATTCCACCTCCTGACTACGAAAATGCTATCAGAGAGACCATAGGAGACTGGACAGACGCCTTCAAAGCTAAGTTCCTGAATGAGTGGAACCATTAGCCTATACTTTTACCTAAAAGTGAGATCAATTTTGACATTCTGTAAGTCATCAATTTATTGTTCAGTCTTATTATAATAGCTTGGCCTACCATAACTTGGTCACTGTCACTGTCATCCCATTGCTCATCAATTTGCTCGAGTGGGCACCAGTTACGTCTCCATTGTGAGATTTGTTACTGTTTTTGGCATATCAAATACGCCACGGGTAGCTTGCCAGGCTCTGCCGTGAAGGCAAGATACTCTCGGTAGCTTGCCAGGCTCTTTGAGTGGGGCGGAGGAATCAAACCTGGGTCGGTCACGTGCATACTGCCACATAATTAGTCCTCAGAAATTTTAGCTACTCCTCAAATAATCAAGAAGAAGGAAATGTCATTAAATACTTTTACCTTTACAGTGAAATCATGGTATTGACATAAGCTACTGAATCTCTGTCTCCTAGTTCTAAAATTAATAGTCATCATTTTACAAAACTATGGCATGCATATTAATATAATATTTCTAGAGAAAGTTAAAAACCTAAGACCAAAGTCTACTAATTTAATGAAAATTTATATTGTAATGAGTATTTTCACAATTACCATGTTACTATTACAAAAGAATTCCTTAGCAAAAATTACTATTATTGAAGAAATAGCAATAATATACTAATCTAAGAGAAATTATGGAATAATATCCTAAGGGAACTCTAATCAGATAGTTTCAAATAAAACTCTAGTGGTTCAATCACAGCCATACTGACTTCAAGAAGAGAGTAATTTAAGAAATCATAACAGTTTCATTTAAGTAAAAATATTTCTCATGCTCAAGGTTCAAGTATTTTAAGTCATAAAAATAAATTACCCAGCTACACAATGATATGAGAATTTCAAGTTTTGTGCACGACTTACTTGTTAGTTTTTTATTTCCTGGATCCTTTCCCTTCTGTAAAAGAATTTATGTAAAACCTGTTTCCTGTGCTCTAACCCCTAGTCTCACAACAAAGTAGGAAAGAGCTTTATAGAAAATTCATCATTCACAAATATATATATACATATATATCCCTTTCCTTCCCTCATGATTATAAATCTAAATTTTGTCTTCTGCTCCAGCCTCTTGGGAGCATTTTAGAGCAATCCTCAAACGACTTAATTGAAACAGAGACTCTCATGTATTCTCTCAATGGTTAGCAATTAAGCAATAAGAATATTTTATTTTTTTAGAGGGGAGATATTTAATTTCCTATAGAAATCAATATAGGAGTCTAATAGAATAAAGGACTGTGTAATAAAACATTTACTGTCTCAAGTTCAGTATGAATTTACTTTTATTTTAAAATATTAGGAATATAAGCACAGATTCCTTATTTTAATACTTCCCCAAGAAATGACCACCAAAATGATTTTCCCTTAAATTTCTAAAGATCTGTATTTCTTGCTTTTAATATTTAGAATCAGTCACAACAAGCCCTAATGCCATAGCACAGCAGTTGGGCGTTTGCCTTTCACGCGGCCGACCCAAGTTCGATTCCTCCGCCCCTCTCAGAGAGCCTGGCAATCTACCAAGAGTATCGAGCCCGCATGGCAGAGCCTGGCAAGCTACCCATGGCATATTTGATATGCCAAAAACAGTAACAATAAATCTCACAATGAGAGATGTTACTGGTGCCCGCTAGAACAAATTGTTGAAATATTGAATGCAATCAAAGTGAAAGTAAAGTGAAATTTATTAGTTACACAGGCGGGGGGGCTAAGGGTGGGGGGGCTAGGGGCGTGGGGGCTTAGGGGTGTGGGGGTGCGGGGTGGAGCTATACTGGGATTCTTGGTGGTGGAATATGTGCACTGGTAAAGGGATGGGTATTCGAGCATTGTATAACTGAGATTTAAACCTGAAAACTTTGTAACTTTCCACATGGTGACTCAATAAAAAAATTAAAATTAAAAAAAAACAGTAACGATAGGTCTCATTCCCCTGACCCTGAAAGAGAAACCAATCATTGGGAAAGACGAGTAAGGAGAGGCTGCTAAAATCTCAGGGCTGGAAGGAATAGAGATGTTACTGTTGCCCACTCAAGTAAATCAAGGAACAACAGGATGACAGTGATACATTGATACAGTGAAAATTAGGTGAAAGTCCAGTAGAATCAATGACTTCCTTTGCATCTACAAAGTACAGAGCACTGTGGAAAGCTCCCACTCCCCTATAAAAATAGGACTACAAATGAGAGCAATGGGCAGGACCAAGGAATCCTCCTGGTCTCCTGTCTCCTATTTAGAGGAGGAAAGAGCTAAAAGCAATTTTTTCCTGTATCTCGAAAGCCAGGATCAAACAAACAAGTCCCAGCAGCCTAGCTGGGCTTGTCCTTAGTGTGATCCTCCTTATGACCTAACATGGCATCTATTAATTGCACAAAAAATATTTCTTAGCAACTATTTACTAATTTAAAGTGACAAGCAAAACATCAACATCAACAAGATGAGAAAGTTCTTAATTATTTTAATAGCTGTTCAAAAAAATTCTGCTCAGGGAAAATAATTATTTATTTGAAATGCCCAATGAGGAAGCAAAGTTTAAGGCCTGAGAAATGGCTCAAAAGGCTGGAACACATACTTGGTATACGAAAGTCTCAGGTTCAGTTCCCAGCACCAAGTAGTTCCTTAGCACCAGGAAGGAGGCCCTCTTCCCCCAATCAGAAGGCAATACTTTTGAATACTAAGAATTGGCTGAGTCAGCATTTCAGAAAGAAGCCTCAGAAATTTGGGCTAGGGCAATAGTACAGGGGTTAAAGTGCATGCCTTGCACACAACCTTCTTTGGTTTGTTCCCTGGCACCATATGGTCTTCTAATTCCCACAAGGAGTGATACCTGAGCACTGATCCAAGAGTAAATCTCGAGCACTGCCGGTGTTGCCCAGCTCTATATCTCCCACCACTGATAATTAAGCTGTGCTGTCAAGATTCCACAGTACAAAGAAGCATATGATTCATTGAAGCATTCTGTGGCACTGTAGAAAAATTGAAAATAATCTAAATACCTGTATAAATAGGAGATGAATTTTTAATAACTTTTCATCAAGTTTCATCAAACTATAATGGCTTAAAATAATGAAGTTGTAAGGGCCTTTCCTCTAAGATCAGGCACAAGACAAGGATGCCCACTCTCACCACTTCTCTTCAATATAGTACTGGAAGTACTTGCAATAGCTGTTAGACAAGAAAAAGAGATTAAGGGCATCCAGATAGGGAAGGAAGAAATCAAACTCTCACTATTTGCAGATGGCATGATACTATATCTAGAGAAGCCTAAAGCCTCTACTAAGAAACTCTTAGAAACAATAGACTTATACAGTAAAGTTGCAGGCTACAAAATCAATACCCAAAAATCCATGGCCTTCCTATATACAAACAATGAGGCAGAGGAAAGGGACATGAAAAAAGCAATCCCATTCACAATCGTGCCCCAGAAAATCAAGTACCTCGGAATCAGCCTAACCAAGGAAGTAAAAGACCTCTACAAAGAAAACTATAAAACGCTACTCCATGAAATAAAAGAGGACATGAGGAAATGGAAACATATACCTTGCTCATGGATAGGGAGAATCAATATTGTCAAAATGGCAATACTCCCCAAAGCATTATACAGATTCAACGCGATCCCTATTAGTATACCCATGACATTCTTCAAAGAAATGGATCGAGCAATCCTAAAATTCATATGGAACAACAAACGCCCACAGATAGCTAAAACAATACTTGGGAAAAGGATGATGGGAGGCATCACCCTCCCCAACCTCAAACTTTACTACAAAGCGGTAACAATTAAAACAGCATGGTACTGGAACAAAGGCAGACCCGCAGACCAATGGAACAGGGTTGAATATCCCTACACAACCCCAAATATACGATCATCTAATCTTTGATAAGGGAGCAAGAGATGTGAAGTGGAGCAAGGAAAGTCTCTTTAACAAATGCTGCTGGCACAACTGGACAAACACATGCAAAAGAATGGTCTTAGACCTCGACCTGACACCATGCACAAAAGTCAGATCAAAATGGATTAAGGACCTCAACATCAGACCACAAACCATAAGGTACATTGAAGACAAGGTCGGCAATACCCTCCACGATATTGAAGATAAAGGTATCTTCAAAGATGACACGGAACTAAGCAATCTAGTAGAAACAGAGATCAACAAATGGGGCTACATTAAACTAAAAAGCTTCTGCACCACAAAAGATACAATGACCAAAATACAAAGACTATCTACAGAATGGGAAAGGATATTTACACAATACCCATCAGATAAGGGGTTGATATCAAGGGTATATAAAGCACTGGTTGAACTCTACAAGAAGAAAACATCCAACCCCATCAGAAAATGGGGCAAAGAAATGAACAGAAACTTTCCCAAGGAAGAGATACAAATGGCCAAAAGGCACATGAAAAAGTGCTCTACATCACTAATCATCAGAGAGATGCAGATCAAAACAACCATGAGATGCCACCTCACACCACAGAGACTTGCACACATCCAAAAGAACAAAAGCAACCACTGTTGGAGAGGATGTGGGGAGAAATGGACCCTTCTACACTGCTGGTGGGAATGCCGACTAGTTCAGCCTTTTTGGAAAACAATATGGACGATACTCAAAAAACTAGAGGTCGAGCTTCCATTTGACCCAGCAATACCACTGCTGGGAATATATCCCAGACGAGCAAAAAAGTATAGTCGAAATGACATCTGCACTTATATGTTCATCGCAGCACTGTTTACAATAGCCAAAATCTGGAAAAAACAGATGACTGGCTGAAGAAACTTTGGTACATCTATATGTGGAGAGCCTCCACAGGACCATGCTTCGTAAACAACACCTGTTCTTGTTAATTGCACCGTGCTTCGAAAATAATTCCTAATAAGAAAACAGGATGTCCTGTCACGCCCACAAGGTGTAACTAGCCTATCAGCTGCAGACACTTGGGCGTAAACAAGCATCGAGAGGTATATAAGGAGGGAAGCTGCCTAGCTAGTGGGTTCCCCCCGTTCCTCTTCCTTCGTCCATCCTTCGTTCGTCCTCTTTTCCGTTTGCATAAGAAGGTCTCTTAATAAATCGCTGCAAGAAGAATCTCCGGGTTGCGTGTTATTTTACATCTATACAATGGAATACTATGTAGCTGTTAGAAAAAATGAGGTCATGAAGTTTGCATATAAGTGGATCAGCATGGAAAGTATCTTGCAAGTGAAATGAGTCAGAAAGAGAGAGACAGACATAGAAAGATTGCACTCATCTGTGGAATATAGAATAATAGAATAGGATTCTAACACCAAAGAATAGTAGAAATAAGTACCAGGAGGCTGTCTCCATGGCTTGGAGGCTGGTCTCCCATTCTGGGCAACTCAGAGAAGGGAACACCAAGTAAAATGTGGCTGGAGGTCATACGGGGGAAGGGTGACGCATGCCGAATGTAAACTAGAGACTGAACACTATGGCCACTCAACACCTTTATTGCAAACCACAACACCTAATCAGAGAGAGAGAACAAAAGGGCAGTGTGGGGTGGGGAGATGAGACTGGGGAGGGTGGGAGGGATGCTGGGTTTACTGGTGGTGAAGAATGGGCACTGGTGAAGGGATGGGTTCTCGAACTTTGTATGGGGGAAACATGAGCACAAAAATGTATAAATCTGTAACTGTACCCTCACAGTGATTCACTAATAAAAAATAAATTTAAAAAAATAAAATAAAATAATGAAGTTGATTATATGTACTAGCAGGGAAAACTCAAGACCAATTTTACTAAGTCAAGAAGCAAGACCTTTGATAACAGTGATTTCGTACAAAATTCACTGGTATTCTAGAAGGGTATTCCCTAAGCAGACAGTATTGTTCACATCATCTAGAGAGAGACCTGGTTTCCATATGTGATTCAAAAAAGGGACCGCAGCTATAGAAGAGGGATTAAGGTACTTGTCTTGCATGCAGTTGACCCCAGTTAGTTTTAATTTTTACCAAGTGAATGCATTCCTTTCTTGTATATTGAAACTTTAAATTCTTCCCTAAATATTTAAAATTAAAATATTTACAATTAAAAATAGTTGTGAGCATAGTCATGAATCTGGGTATTTACTTAAGTGCTAGCATTCGGTTAAATCAAACAATTCTAAGTATGCTAACACCTTTAAGAATACTGACAGTGTATCAGTATTGAAAATCCAAATGCCCAAATGGAGAGAGAAAGAGGAAAAGCTCCTGTCATAGAGGCATGTGGGGAACGGGGTGAGGAGGGGGTGATGGGAGGGAAACTGGGGACACCAGTGCTAGGAAAATGTACACTGGTGGATGATGGGTGTTGGAACACTGTATGACTGAAATCCAATCATAAACAGTTTTGTAAGGGTCTATCTCACAGTGATTCGATAAAAAAAAGTTTTAAAAAATATTGATAGTTCAACTGGGGTGATTCCTCAAAATCATGGAACACATGCCAGAGCCTCTAAACCCTTGAGTTCAGTCCCCAGTACCGAATATTCCCACCCCATCATTTCCTGGGTGGCCCTGTAGTCACTAAGCACAAACAGCTCTTGCATCACTCACTGGGAGTGGTCCTTATTTTAAGAACAAGAGACTAGAGAGATAGTGCCAAGGTAAGGCACTGTCTTGCATACAGCCAAACCAGGTTCAATCCCTGACACCACATATGGTCCCACAAGTTCTGCCAGGAGTGGTTCCTGTGCATAGAGCCAGCAGTAAACCCTGAGCTCTCAGAGTATGACCCCAAACTAAAAACTTAGAATACATACATACATAAGAATACTAATGTACTGATAAATTTTAGTTCTTTAATTCTTAGTTTTCTAACAGAATAAACAAGAACATTTACTAAATAGAAATGACTCAAATTACTGTTTTTGGCATATCAAATACTCCATGGGTTGGGAAAGACGCGTAAGGAGAGGCTGCTAAAATCTCACAGCTGGAAGGAATAGAGATGTTACTGTTGCCCACTCAAGAAAATCAATGAACAACGGGATGACAGTGATACAGTGATTCTTAAATTATATTAAAATATGATTTTATGAAAATTACATCCTTAGCTCTCATGTTAATTTTGCATTGTTATATTCACCTCCCTCACACCCAAAAAATGACATGTGTACAATTTTAAATGTTTTTGAACCACAAATGGTATTAGCTGCAGAAACTAGATTTTTGTAAACTCAATAGGCCATTTTCAGCTAAGAAAGTGCAATGAATTTTTCTAAATTATATACATCTGTATGGATTAAGAAATTTTATTTTATTTAGTAAGTCCTTAGTTGTTGGCAAGAATATATTAAAAGTGTAGTTTATGAGAAGTTTAGACACTATTGTACTTTCTTCCTTTTTATAGAAAATAGCAAGTTCCCTTTTTTCCACGTCATAAGACTATCTCTGCCTCAGAGATCACCAGTTCCTGCTCATGTCAGTACCACTCCTCTGAGATTTACCTACAACCTTGTCTTTGTCAGGTGATCTTGACTGTACTCTTAAGAGTATTGTACTGAAGGGACCACGGAGATTGTACAAAGGTTAAGGCGTTTGCTCTGCATGTGGCTGCAGCTGTGACAGAGGTTCGAATTCTGGCACCATGTATGGTCAATTACCAGGTGTGACCCTGATAATTACTAGGTATCCCCCCCCCACACACAAAGAGAAAACCTATTATATTTTAAGTTATCAAAAGCTTACCTCCATAAATTATCAGCCACACAGTGAAGAACCAGGGGCTGGAAGATTAAATCAAGTCGATTGCAAGTCTCACTTGTTTTTCTAAAATGACCAGATTTGAATTACGTATTGACTCCCATGAAGAGATGGGAGCAGCCAAAAGTCATTTCTATTTTAATGCAGAGGGCATTCACTCACTTCTGAGCACATTTGCCTCCTTAATTATGTTTGTTTACATGGACTTTAACATGAGTGTGGTTTGCATTCCTCAGAGAAGGTGCTCAGCAGTGAGATGGGAATACATATGGTTTGAATCATGACCACAGATACCCCACTGAGTACGTAATCCACATCAGGATAATAAAAGGCCTTTTAGTTCACTCAATTATCTGGTTAGATAAATATAAACTCTAGCCAGTCTTCCCTTGTCCATTTAGCACAATTTCGGTGGGATGGGGTGTGGAGGTGAGGGCTCTTTTCAAATCAGGGGATATAAAACTGCAGGAATACATACGCATTGTTATTCCAGGTAAAGCCGTTGCCTTTATTTTTTTTGAACTATCAATGAATCATTAAGCCCAGTAAAGGTCACATATATCACATATACTGTTTACAGTTTTCAGCAGAATGTTCTTACACAATGCCCAGGAAGCTAAGCAGAAATTCAGTCAATGTGAGTTAAAGGCAGTTTACAAACTTATGAACCAAAACTTATGGCCACCTCTATCCCTCGAGCTTTCAATCTGGTCCTCCCTTCTTTCCTTCAGACTGGAAGCATTTTCTTTTCTTTTTTTTTTTCTTCTTGGGTCACACCGAGTGATGCTCAGGGATAATTCATAGCTATGGACTCAGGAATCACTCCTGGCAGTGCTTAGGGGACCATATGGGATGCTGGGAATCGAACTCAGGTTGGCCACGTGCAAGGCAAATGCCCTACCTGCTGTACTATCGCTCCAACCCTTGTAAGCATTTTCTAAAAGAAGCCAGATCAGGTATCAGCCCTGCTAAGACAAAACATGTTCATTTTCCAGGGAAAGATTTTATCCTGATATATCAAGGGGTTGGAAAGATAGCTCTATTGCCTGAGAATATGCTTTGCATACAAGAGACCCACATTCGATCCCGGGTACAACATGTCCCCTGAGTACCGCTGGGAGTGACTTCAAAACACTGAGCTAAAAGTTGCCTTTGAACACTGCCATGTGTGCCTCCACCCAAAATATGTCAACAATACCCAAAAAAAGGACCAAGAACAAAAGAAAATACAAATAGAGTTAGTTATAGCTCCAAGATAATTTAACAATCACTATTTCAGAACACTCATTTGCAAATACAACTGAAGTTCCTGAAAGGAGTATTTGTTTCAATGCACATTATTACTTGAAAGCCCAATTTGGACTGAAACCCTGGTTGCCTTGTGCCAAGGCATTAAGAGTTTCTTGGGAGGAGTAGACAAAAAATTAAATAAAGCAATTATAGCTCCCTCAGAAAGTGTAATGTAGATCAATATAAACCCTAAAACAATTTAGATTTTTCTGAAGGACCACTTTTTCATAATGTAATTAGAAGATAATTTTCAGTTGACACTATTTCAAATTCTCTTTTCCAAGTATGAACATCTAAACTTATCTGGTTGAACTCATCTCTTATTTTTGCAGAATATTTAAACTGAGTGTGTGAATCTTTGCAAAAGTAATATTTCTTGAGCTATTTTTTCTGGGCCCCTTTAGAGGTCCTGCTGTGAGAACTATTTGAGCTAGAATATGATCATAAGGAATGGAACTCTCTCCACTGGTATATGGTTTCCATTAGAGCAGAGTCTACATTCAGAGTTGGAAACTTTATTAGTTGAGTTACTATTGCATGATCAAAAATACTTCACATTTACAAAAGAAAAACACATTAGAGCAAGGTCAGTTTGACAAAAGCGTGATATTTGCAGGCAGAGCCAAGGGTTATCCATGTAAAAGGCCAAGGTAAATAAGACACAATTAGAACTCATTTGGCCTCCTACCTCTCAGGATTCATAAACTCACATTGCAGCGATCTTCGGGGAATGAGTTTTGCCCTAATTGTATCTTGTTGCCCTTGGCCTATCAACATTACTCAGCCTCTTTGACAGGCGCTTTCAACAAATATCACACTTTCCCGTGTCTTGCTGACCTTTTTTTCAAATGGGCTTTTTCTTTTCCTTATTAAATGTTTTTGAGCCGATATCATGTTTTATTTTGTTTAGAAAGACAAAATAAAGGGTAAGAATTTATTCATCTACATGGCCACAAGCAGAAAACAGACATCAACTGCAGAATTCTTAGAAAAACATCCTCCTAACCAGTTCTTAGGATGCAGACTTTTCTGCCATAAGTATACTAAACCCGTGGTGTCCATTCATCTTAGGCTATCTGAGACATCCAAGATGGCATGGTGCCATCTTAGAGCAAGATGAGACATCTCAGAAAAAGACAGATCATGTGCCAAGATTTTTGCACAGTGTCAATATTTAGTACTGAAAGTTTGCATTTCAGAGATGCAAGATGTACTCTGTCTGAAAATGGTATGGTCTTCATCCTACAATTTTTTCCAGGGTTTCTATTAGCTCTGATCAGTGGCAATCTAAAAATATCATATTGAAACTATACCTGGCAGTGTTTGGGAGGCTACTCCTGACTCAGTGCTCAGAAGTAGCTGGGAACCATACGATGCTTGATGTCAAAACTGGGCCTCTAGCAAAAGCATTCACATCAAGCCTTAAACTGTCTCCCTGAATCTCAGTGAATGCTTTTGTAGGGGTAGGTCTTGGCTGCTGAAAAGTACGTGGCATGTAACTCAGATCCAGGTTTTATTTTCTGAGAATGAGATGGTTTAGGGGCCATGCTCAGTGGTGCTCAGGGCTATTCCTGGCTCTGTGCCTAAGAGTCACTTCTGGATGCTCTAGGAAACATATACAGTGTTGAAGACTGAGCTGAATCAGCTGCATGCATGGCAGCAAGTGCCTTAATACTATCCCTTTGACCCAGAACTGGGTAGCTATTGTTATTTTGTCACACACACACACACACACACACACACACCTGACAGTTCTTAGGGATTACTCCCAGCTCTGTGCTCAGGGATTGTTTGTTCCTGGTGGGGGTTAGAGGACCATATGTGGTGTCTTGGATTAAACAAGAAGCCAGCTGCTTGTAACACAAGTAGTGCCCTGCTCACTGCACTATCTCTCCAGCCCAGTGAAGCTTTTAAGTGAACAATTGATTATTGTGCAACTGTGGATTATTCAAAGGAAGATGCTTAGTTTTGAACTCCACAGTGAATTGCCGAAGAATCCATGCTATGCTATGTCATAAGAATATTAACAAAAATGGCTTTGTTAGGCACTTGAAGATAAGTTATTTATTGAAGAACTTTTGTTTTTAAAATTCTTATCCACTCAGGATAAGAGGATAAGTGGATAAGATGACAGAGTCTACAATACATACAGTATAATGAAAATTATACAAAGGAACATTTAGAAGTAAAGTGTATAAGGAAAGAAAGGTTGGGTTAGTAAGATTTAATATTTCTTTTTTTGATTGTTGAATCAATAGGAAATAGATTCTTGTTCTTGTGCTATATCCGGTGTGTATGTGTTGTATGGTTATTTCCATCTTGGTGTAAACAGGACTCTTGATTCTGGGGATAGAACTGGGGTATTCTAGCAGAAAACATAGGCTCCAGTTTTTTCAGCTGTCTCTCAAACCTCAGGAAATAAATCTTATAAGCAAGAACAATTAGGTGAAAGAATAGTGGTAGGAATACATGTGGTAGGAATTGGGGAAGAAAAAAGAAAGGGGAAAAAAGCCCACTAAAATTTACATTCTTAGGTGCTCTGTGGAAGGATAACAGACTGATTTTGTGATTTATTTCTGAATTTTGAAACTGCTATTTTCTGGATCTTATAATATTGTCATTGTTTACTTTTTTGTTTTCTCCTAAGCTTTGAGGGAGACTTGATTTTTTTTGTTAGTGGTGCAGATTTAGGTTTGAATTGATCCATAAAAATCATTATATGTACATATATATATATACATATATATATATATATATAAAATACTTTTGTCTAACCGTTTACCCTGATGGCTTTGTGTGCTATTTTAGTTTGGGGGCTTTTATTGTCCACAACTAATAGAGCAGTTGTGAGGGGCATGGTGCCACCAGCAGGTCAACCTGTGCCTGTGAGTGCATCAGCAGCCTGATGGTGCTTTCAGGCTTTTTGATACTCAAAAATTTCCACTGTGCCTTTAGCCCAACCCAACAACTTGGGACCAAGTTTACCAAGAAATTAAATGGCCAAAAGTGAGGTATGTGGGAGCCATGCCCACAAACCCCCTCCGGCTCAGCTATACAAGTTCATTTATTGGCCTTATTTCAGAGACCCATAGATAAATCTCAAAAGATATCAAAAGCTGCAATTAATATCAGACCTACACATGGATGAACAGATCAGGGTAAATCATAGAGGGGTGGGTCAGTCTGGAGCCTGCCCAAGCAGGGCCCCCAGCAGCCACTTGCTTCCACAATCCAAAATAGCCACCATAGCCCCCACCTGACTCCACCATCTCAGGACGGACCTCATCAAGATGTAATCTGCTGAAAATTTGGGTATGTGGGTTTTGTGACAAATCTCCAGGTTTTCTCGATGTTGGGATGGGCTACCTCCGCCCACTTCCCCATACTCCTGGAAGCACTGGCAATCACCCCCACAAACCAACTCCAGTGCCACCATGTAAATTCTACTCCCGGCCTTCCTTCAGAGACCCATAAATAAATCTCAAAAGAGATAGAGAGCTGCAGTTAATCTTGGACCCACGCAAGTCCAAACGGACTGTAGTAAACCAGAGAGGGGGGCAGGTTAGTCTGGTGCCCTAGCAAGCAGGTCCCCTAACAGCCACTTGCTCCCATAATCCAAAATCTCTACCATATCCTCAGCCTGACTCCACCATCTCGGGATGGACCTCACTGAGACATAATCTGCTGAAAATTCTTGTATGCAGGTTTTGTGACTGAAATCTCCAGGCTTTCTTGAGGTCTGGATAGGCTACCTTCCCCCCCCACCTCCCTATACTTGTGGAAACCTCGGCAAGTCACATCCACACCCCAAAAGCTGCTACACAGTTAAAAAGCTACTCTAGCCCTAACGTCCTGATAAAAGTACTGAGTACCCTGAACAAACACCATGACTTCTTAGTGCCTGTATTGCAAACCATAATGCACAAAAGGAAAAGGAGAGAGAGTAAGAAGGAAAGTGCTTCCCATAGAGGGAAGCTGGGGGTGGGGATGAGGTGTTTGGGGTTTGGTGGGAGGGAAACAGGGAACATTGGAGGTGGGAAATGTGCACTGGTGGAGGGATGGGTGCTGGATCATTGTATAACTGAAACCCAATTATGAATAGCATTGTAATGGTCTATCTCATGGATATTCAATTAAATTTTTTTAAAAGTAATATGGAGTTCATGCCCATTTCAATCAGCATAATCAATAGCTGAATAAGTAGCAGTACTCCTATATTTAAAAAATAAAAAAGCAGTCATGAATGTTTGTGTATAAGACAATTAAAAATAAAAATATATTGTACAATGAGGTATTTTGCAAGTGAGAGGACAAGTGAGAACACATTGATTTGACTTTGGTTATAGTTTATTTTTAAAAAGTGTTTCCTGAAGGGATCACCAAGTATAATGCGGTCGGAGGCCATGCGGGGGAAAGGTGATGCAGGCTGAATGTGGTCTAGAGACTGAACACAGTGGCCACTCAACACCTCTATTGCGAACCACAACACCTAATGAGAGAGAGAGAACAAAAGGAAATGCCCTGTCACAGTGGCAGGGTGGGGTGGGTGAAGACAGGAATGGGGAGGATAGGAGGGATGTTGGGTGTACCGGTGGTGGAGAGTGGGCACTGGTGAAGGGATGAGTTCTCAAACTTTGTATGGGGGAAACATGAGCACAAAAATGTATAAATCTGTAACTATACCCTCATGGTGATTCACTAATTAAAAATAAATAAATTTTTTAAAAGTGTTTCCTTTTATTATTTATTAACTTTTATTGTTAATGTCTTACTATGCCTAATTTATAAATTAAACTTTACTGTGGGAAATATGTCGGGTACTTAGCACAATTACAGGCTTCAAGCAGGGGTCTTAGAATGTATCACCTGCACTCTCAGGGGACACTTATTCTCACTTCCCCAAAACCCAGAGTCACCAGGAGTCTGCCAGTTTTCCTCACCTACCCCATCAATCAATGCCATCAATCCCCATCCCTGAGTGCCTCTCATTGTTTGCTGCTCTCAAGTTGCCGGGGTCCACAGGGGAAAGGCACCACGTGTTCCCTAGGATCACGGGGCTGCTGATCCAGGAAAACCATAGGAACTTTAGTGACAACCAGGCCCTCACCTCCACCTTCTCTCCTGTAGGTCTCCTTGAGTCTCAGAGGCCATCTCCACGAGGCCTATGTCACAGATGCCTAGCTGAGCTGGAAAATCCCACAATGGTAGAGCACCTAAATTGGGTATAAGTTTCACCATTTAGGAGCAGAGGAATTGTGAGCAAGTTTCCTAGATTTTCTGCTTCTCGTGCTCAGTTAAGTTTGTGTCGAGATCTTAATCATCCAAGACAATTGTAAAGAAAGTATGCAACAAAGTATAAAGGCCAGTACATAATTGAGCTATAATAATGAACCTTCAATGTGGCCTGGTAGTTGCTCTCTTTCTGCTGGACTCCTTAGTGTCTCCCTCACCAAAGCTACTTCAGGCCCTTGGTATCCTGAAATGTGCATCCTCCTTTATATTCTCAGCCAATTTGGACTCCAGCCTAGGAGAAAATCAAAGTCATTCTGCAGGGGTTCATCATCTCCTCCTTTCCCAGTTGTCTAATTGGTTTCTGGGTATTTCTCCCCAGTCTTCCATTTTGTACTTTTTTAGAGAGAAGCATCACTGCCCCTTCCTCAGGCTTCTCTCTGTCTTGGGCTTTTGTCTCAACTATCCTTCTGGGGTCATCTCTGGCTCCCCTTTTCTCCTGCATTCTCGTGACAGAAAGCATGCATTGTGAAGTGAGTACCTACCATTCCGCCACACTCATCTCTCTTGACAGATGTACAGAATCCCTTCATCAACAGTGAAATCCGTGGGCTCTGCTCTCCCCTCACCGGTCCTCCCACTAGTTTTTGTCCACCAAAGACCACTTTGGTGGTGTAGGGGAGTTAGAAGTGGTGTAGGCAGAATTAGAAGATTAGAAGCTAACTACTTCTTCCACCAGCTAACTGCATGTGGCCCTTAGACAAACTGAGTGGCAAAATTATTTTTAATGTAGCAATATAGGAGTGAGTACTGCTACTTATTCAGCCATTGATTAATCTGATTGAATTGGGCATGAACTCCACATTACTTTTTTCTTGTTCAGAGTATTAATTTTATTTTTTATTATTATTTTATTTTTAATCACCGTGAAATATAGTTACAAAGCTTTCCTGTTTGAGTTTCAGCCATACGATAATCAATCACCCAACCTTCCATCAGTGCACATCTTCCAGTCTTCCACCACCAAGATCCCCAGTGCCATTCCACCCCTATCCCTGCCTCTATGGCAGACAATCTCCCTCATCCTCGCTTTTGTATCACTTGTTACAGTATAAGATGTTGCATGGCCATGAGAGAGGCTGTGCGCTCCTGGAATTCTAAAATTTTAGATAATTAGGCTCTGGGGAAATCTCTGCAGTGAGTTGCTCGGTTCAGAGATTCTTTTGTGTATCTTTGGATCATGGTCGTTAAGGAGCTTAAGTAGCAGCTGGAGGCAGTTTGTGGGTGTGACTTCCAGGGTCCTAGGGGGGGTGGGGGAATGAGAAGGACTGGCCCATTCCCTATCCCTTGAGGCCTGGAATTTGCTATCACTGAACCCACTTATGAGTGGTAGAATTCGAGGGACAGAATCAGTGAGATACTAACATGGATCTAACATGGATCAAGGATGGCATACACAGAAATCAGCAAGAAAGGATCTAGGAACCAGTATGAGGCCTGGACAGAGATCAAACGGTCCAAAACTGCCATTAAGACTAAACCACCATCCCAGTGATCATTGCTGACGCACTCTCCCTGTTGGAAAGTGCTTGTCTTAGTTTGGGGTGGGGGGCAGTGAAGGAGAATGGTAAACTAAGACCTTTCTTGTGCTTCCCACCTCTCCAGGCATGAGACTTAAGGCTGGAACACCTCCCAGGGGTCAGAGGGGTATGTCAGGAAGGAATCAAGGACAGACACTCTACTTTTTAAAGATTCAGTTGTAATTCCTACCAGGAATACTATATGATTGCCCCCTCCCTGGGCTGGAGCAATAGTGCAGCGGGTAGAGCATTTATCTTACACGTGGCCGACCCCGGTTCCATTCCTCCACCCCTCTCGGAATGCCCAGCAAGCTACCGAGAGTATCTCGCCCACACGGCAGAGCCTGGCAAATTACCCATGGCATATTCGATATGCCAAGAACAGTAACAACCAGTCTCACAATGAGACGTTACTGGTGCCTGCTCAAGCAAATTGATGAGCAAATTGACAGTGACAGCACCCCTCCCTTGCCCTGATTAGTTCGCAGAGGTAGGAAAAGGTGAACTAAGACCGAAGATGGATAGAGGCAACAGTCCTTTTAAGAAGATATGGTAGCATCTCCCTGACCATAACCATCAAGAAGGAATCTGGAGACAGCAATAAAAGGGGAAAGAAACAATGGAAGGCTGATGGAGCCCCCTCCCCCATCAAGGCTTTCATGGGCCCTAGACTGACATAATAAAAACAGGAAGATTCCCACGGTCCTCATCCTTTTCACTTTGGAAAGATATGGAGTACACACAAGGTATGAAAGGACCTTCTGGTTTGTGTTGAAAGGACTCTGGTGTGAAGGTAGCAGGGAGCTAGACCTGAAAACCAGCAAGATGGCAAACAGCTCAGAGGACACTGATGAGAAATGCAGGATGGCAGCTCAAACCAGGTTCACAGCAGTGCAAATCCGCACCTGCCCAGCCTCCTCCTGACACAGCCTAAGCCAGAGCCTACACAAGGAAGGAAAAGGGAAGAAAAACAGGTCAGAGAACTATCAGCTCCTTATGGTAGAGCCTGCCCTGTGGTTCTCAGTACCCTCTGCATATATTGATCAGTTTCTGTCAAACTGAGTTCACAGATTCCTTGTTTCCATTGGTGTTACATTTGGTTTGGGGCTTACCCACCCAATCATGCTCAGGAATTACTTCTGGTCATACTCAGGTGACTATATGGGTTGCCAGTGATTGAATCTCAGTCAACCACCTGCAAGGCAAGCACCCGACCTGCTGTACGGTCTCTCCCATTTCTGTCTCCCTTTTAAAAAAGTGCATCTTAAAACAATGTATTAACAAGTGACAGCAGTCTAGATGGATGAAGAAAGAAAACACCGAGAAAACAAAGTTAAGCATAGGAATGGTGCTGCTAGAAGTGAAGTTGGTGTAGAAAGTTCACCAAATAAGTATTTTAAATAACTTGAACCACTAGAGGGAGTGGCTCTGCTTGGAGGAAAAGTTTATTACACTTTTTAATTGGCAACCCAAAAGCTACGGCTCTTTTCCTTGTTTAAAAAAAGTGTTTTAAATGAACGCTTAAAATTAGGTAGATGTCTGTAGAATATTTACATATAAAAGTTATTTCTCGTCACAGAAGAGTGAACTTCAGTCATCGGTTTATGTGAACTTTTTAAAATATGAAATGTAGGGACTTGCAGCACTTCTGAGCCTTATATAGCAACTTAATATAAGTTACCTCAACAGCCCAACCCTGATGGTGTACTTTAGAACTATCCAAGCAGAAGTCAGATATTTCTCCTTTAAAAGCTACAGAAGTCTTCTTAGTGATCATTTTACAATGGAAAACAAGCGGTCCAGTATCGTTAGTTAATTATTCAAATCACAGATTTAGCTAACAGTTAAACTCAAACTTAAAACTTTAGGTCAAAATGAAGAGAAAACATTTTAACAAGCCAAGTCACTGCTGATTCCTGTTAAAATTTCTAAGTAACAGATTTTCCTAGAACTTAGTGCACCTAAAGACATACAAGATAAAATAATAGTTTATTTTGCCACTCGAGCTGAAAAATATTTAGAAGGTTTTTTTGTTTTTTTGTTTGTTTGGGGGCGTGCTTTGTTTTGTTGCTTTTTGGTCATACTGAGTGATGCTCAGGGGTTACTCCTGGCTCTGCACACTCAGGAATTACTCCTGGTGGTACTTGGGGGGATCATATGAGATGCTTGGGATCCCAGAGATCAAACCTGGGCCAGCCATGTAAAAGGAAAGTTCCCTCCCTGCTGTCCTCTTGCTTCAGCTCCTATTTGGAGTTTTTAAATGAGAATATATATAGTTTTGGCAAAAACAAAAAGAAATAGTCTTCACTTTTTGGTTGAAATATATATGAGTTAAGTATTTGAGAATATTATAAAACAAGATAAATTTATTTTTTGCATTTTGGGTCAACTTAGTGATACACATGGGTTACTCCTGGCTCATGCACTCAGGAATTACTCCTGGCGGTGCTTGGGGGATCATATAGGATACTGGGAATAGTTCCTGGATCAGCTGCGTGCAGGGAAAATGCCCTGGGTTTGAAAATGCCCTGAAAATCCCACTGCTCCAGCCCCAACAAGATAAAAATTTAAAATTTTTAATTTAAATTTAGTTCATGATAAATTCATATCATGATAAATTATGTTTATTGCTGCATTGTATATAATTATAAAGAGAAGCCTTCTAAGTACCCAGAAACCAGAGAATATTTAAACATATAATGTGCATCTCAGTGATATTATTCTACAGAGCCCTGAAAAGTCATTTTGAAACCTAACAGGCACAAAGGGAAATATATTTGGTATAAATTATGGGGGAATGTGTGTGTGTGTGCGCGCGCGAGCATGCACGCATGCATGTGTGTGTGCTCATGCACTTGCGTGAATAGAGCAAGAAAGAATTATGAATAGCAATGGAACTCCAAGTAATTGTCTCTTTATAATTCTTATTATTCTGAGTGATTATAAGCAAGCAACTTGAAACTCTTGGTTTGCAATTAGAGGCAGGGGATGGAGTGACTGTCACCTGAATACTTTTGACCAAAAAAAATCAATGAAATCTTAAACAGCCTTCTCCATCTATGATGGTTGGGTTGGGGCTCTCCACCAATATGTTCCAAGTCCTTAGAACAGTGCCTGATAAGTAGCGGTTGACTCAATCAATTAATTAATAATATAGATGAAGCCAACTCATTGATGTTATTGATTTGTCCCCTATAGACATTTGCATGTGAAACCTCTGGTAAGCAGCAAATCCTCTCACCCTGGTAGAGTCAAACTCTCCCCCATTGCCTTGATTCACTTTTGTTCCCAGTTTTATTCTTCCTACTGAT
Source organism: Sorex araneus (assembly GCF_027595985.1). Lineage (NCBI taxonomy): Eukaryota > Metazoa > Chordata > Mammalia > Eulipotyphla > Soricidae > Sorex > Sorex araneus. The sequence goes on along the minus strand of NC_073307.1, from coordinate 36,938,078 downwards.
GCAGATTCCTGGTTCTTCTTTTCTTTTTTCCCACTTTTCTTTTTCTTTTGTTTTTTGTATTTCTTTAGAGCCACACTGACAGTGCTTAGGTCTTACTCCTGATTCCCACCTCATGGTACTCAGGGAATCATATGCAGTGCCAGGGATTGAACCAGGGTCAGCCACATGCAAGGCAAGTGCCTTACCTGTTGTACTATCTTTCCAGCCCTGCAATAATTATTCTTGAGAATAAAAGTAATTTTAAGATATTACTGGATCAAAACAGCTCTGTATGTTGACTTGTTATTCTGTCTCTCGTTTCCAAGTTATAGGAACATTGATTCCTTTCCCCAGCTCCTACCCCAGGACCATGTCTCTCAGCTTCCCCATTTCTTCCCCACTACCACCCTCTTTCTGCACTCTATTGGTTGTAAGCACGTGGTTGTATTGTATTTTGAAGGCTTTGTTACCTTTTCTACAGTTGGACCTTGGTCAGGATCCCCTCAGTCTCATGCCTCAGTCCCACAGATTTTTTTAACGTCTCAGGCAGAAAATAAAACAATTAAAAGTTTGGGTCTTGGTACCTTCCATTTCAAAAGCTTCTGTACTCCTTATGCAAAATAGGGTACTCCCTCTAGGTAATCTGCTTGAATTACAAGAAGGAAGAGACTTCATAAAAGAGAAAAAGATTCAGGGAGGAAAAATTAAGAGTTAGAGTACACATTATGGTTGTGTGAATTCTCAGTTTAATCCCTGACACCACATGGTTCCCTGAGCACTGCTGAGCGAACCCCCACACTGCTTGCCAGCAGGGTGTGGCCCAGAGACAAAAAAGAGAAAAGGAAAAGGAAAAGAAAAGAAGTGTCACTTAGAGTTTTGGGGGAGTAGTGTTAATATTTTACCTTTTTATGTATATTTAAAGAGGATAGCTTGAGTAAACTCTTGCCTTTGAACTAAAAACTACTTCTCAGATCACTTGTTGTCTCAATGTGAAACACGGGCATTTCAGACACTCCCCAGGCTTTCCCCCACAGACAATCCACTGCATATCAATACAGGCAGGAGCTCATTTTATGTATCTGGAAGTCAAAATCTGGGAATCTAATATTAAAATGCAAATAGCATCTCCAATTAGAAACTCAAATAAGTACTTCTTACTTTTAAAAGTTAGTATAGCTATCTGATAAGACTTTGGACTGTAAGTAGACAATATCAATTAAATTAAACAAGCCCAGGTTTACTTTTCTCCTATAACAATTTCTTAGGTAGGTTGTTCTGGGCGTGGTTCAGTGACCCAGTCATATTATCAAAGGTGCAAACCTTACGTCTTCTGTTTTCCTTACTGCCTTTTCTTTTTATTCTTGGACTTCCTAGATGCCCCCAAACACCTTACTTATTATGTCTCATAATCAATGCAGTGTTTCATGACCGTTTCTATCTGCAAGCAAAGGGGAAATGAATAGCTGTCATTATCTTAGGCCCAGGGCAAAGAAACAAACCACAGTAGTTGCGTTATGCTTAACAAATGTATATGAACATGATCCAATGCAACATAGTTGCTCTTCATCCCCCAGGGCTTTCCTAATGCCCTAAAGAACCCAAATGTGACTAAGGAGAGAATAGCGAGTATGGGGGTGGGGTCAGCTAACAGCAACCCCCACAACCTGTCACTGTCACTTCGTTGCTCATCGATTTGTTTGAGCGGGCATCAGTAACGTCTCTCATTGAGAGACTTATTGTTACTGTTTTTGGCATATCCAATACGCACAGGTAGCTTGCCAGGCTCTGCCGCGCGGGCTTGATACTCTCAGTAGCTTGTCGGGCTCTCCGAGAGGGGCGGAGGAATCGAACTCAGGTTGGCTGCGTGAAAGGCTAATGCCCAACCTCTGTGCTATCGCTCCAGCCTTGCCCCCTCCGCCGCCCCCCCCCCACACACAACCTACTACTAGTAATTCTTTCTTTTCAAGTTTTGCTGCAGATGAGATTTTTTAAAAATATTTCTGATAATGCATCATTAATTTCTGCCTCTGATAAATGAAGGGAATAAAATGCTCAGCTCTTGGGAAATGATAAATTTCTTCACCATTTAGCCATTGTAGTTTAGTGTAGTCTGAGCAAACCTTTATATATTATCCTTGAACATTAAAAACTATGATATTACGGCCTAAAAGTGATTAATTCAGGCTAGTCAAGACACTGAAAATGTTGCTGAGATATTTCACTGAGGCAAGCCATTTGAAATCAAAGAAATGGCCTTTAATCCACCAACATGGGAAAAATCTTTTTAATCTTTTTTAATCTTTCCTCACTTGAAAAGTATGTAAGAATCTTTCCCGGAAAGGAGGCACTTACTTGTTACCGTTTAACTGCACATTTTTGAAAGTATGTCATTTCAGTAGCCACAGTTCAGCAACCTCCCAGATTTTCACCATTTTCCCCAACATGAATTGAGCTACCAGTTATGCTTTGTGATAAAAACAACATGTGCATTACTGTGACTTCTGTTCTTCACGTGTTGCCTTCCCTGCTGACTTTGAAGTTCTACCTGAGCCTCTGAACCACTGAGCCTTTCTCATCCTCTGTGATGCCCTTCATCATTGTCATCTAGAGAGAATGTTTTCCCTGAAGTGTAATAATTTAGCACTAATACAACATGAAGACCTTATACACCTCTTCATTTATGTCCTTCTCATAAACTGAAGATAAATGAATCCAATTCGTAAGAAAAATAATCTGCTAATGTGTTCTCAACAGTACTTTTTCCTTTTATATCTATGTAGAAGAATATGACTAGCTACTGTTATACTCAAAGTCTAGTCTTGTCATTTGAGAAGGTATGCCATTAAATGCTCTTTCTACTTCACTCTGATCATGGTAATTATTTCTATATTGTAGCAACCTTTATAGGTCCTTTAATGCTAGTGTCACTTATGTATTACTTTGAATAAAAGTAGCATATATGGCTCAGTGCTAGAACACACACTCCACTTGAGCAAAGTTTTGTCCCAGGCACCAGAAAGGAAAGAAAAGTAACATGTAGAATGTAATACTGACTCTATTAGCGTATCATATCATATAATACCAATAACACTTGCATAATATAAATATGTCTGCACTCTTTTTACAATCTAGTAATTTATTCTAAAGTTGTTGTACTTGTTCTTGAAAAATTCTATTAACATCTCAGTGAAATCACCCTGATCTGTCTGAAAATCACATGCAACTTCGAGGAACTTTAAGACACTTATATAAAAGTTTCATAATTGGCAATGTACCATGAATTAGGGGCAATTTTGTCCAATTAAATTTAATAGTCAAACATTTATATCTTTCCCCTTTTATTCTCATTTTTCTCTTCCAGCTTCCTGTGTGTAATCTTCACAGTCTCTAATTCATTAGTCTCAGACCATGAAAGTCCCCTTTCACATGGACACAGAATCAACTGTGCTTGTCGCTTTGATACATTGATTCATTTTTGAGAGACCTGAGCATTTAACAGCATCAATACAGAGTAACTAACAAAAGGCAATTTGAGAAGCCAGAGACATAAGGGTGGAGTAGTACATGTTTTGTATTCAATGGGTGGCATACATGTTTGGCAATGCAGGATGCCCAAGTTAGATCCTCCACACTTCATGATCTACCAAGCACAAAGCCAAGAGTAGCACATGAGTACCTCTGATATTCCAGAACACTATACATATGGAAGTGACAAGCAAATTATGTATAAATATGTCATCTTAGATGAAATGACCTGGTCCTTATGGTACCTGCACACTCTCAAAGCTATCCTATTCATTGCAATAGAAGATTATTTTGAGAATAGTAAATCTCCACTGAAGCTGTTTGTGGCTTATTGGATAAACCTCCCAAGCCCCCACAGGTCCTGAGGGAAACTAATTCCTGATTGCTACCTCTCCAATCATAGAAAAGAGAACTTCCATTCCCAGTCATTTCACTTATTTGACTTTATTTGGGGACAAGTCTCCCTACAGCAAACATCAAAGAATATTAATCAATTAATGAACTTGATCATATAGTATAACCCTTCTGATAGCTTCCATTTTATAATTACTTTGGGGAACATAACACACCAATCCATGCTCAGGGGGTCAGTGACTCAGTGCTTGGAAGACCATGTGGTGCTGGGATAGAACTCAGGACTCTCACATGTAGAGCACAATCTCTAATTCATCTCTTTTACCCAAATTTCTTCCATTTGGCTTACTTATTGCCCGAGGACATAATCTCAAGGTCCCACCCTCCTATAATTTTTGAAAATTCAAAATGGGATCAATCCCCTTACCCAAGTCTATGGATTAATAACTATTTTATCTTCACTAGACTTGATCAGAACTCTAGAACAGGGCTTCTTGAGCTTTCCCATCCACAACCATTTTCATCTGAGAATTTTTTTATGTTACCCTGGGTATATAGGTATATGAAATAGGCATACAAACAAAATACTTACTGATAACAGGTGATGCAGAAACCCAATTTAAACAAACTTTCAAAAAGCTACATCACCCATTTTAAGAAGCTGCATTCTAGAAGACAGACAGAAGATCAGTGAGTGGGAATGAGAAAGAGATGTGCTTGTGAATTCATGTGTGTGAGTTTGTGGGGAGAAAAGAGAATAGATGTTAAGGTCAGTGAACACTAGAGCTCTTCATGAAGGGCAAGAAGCTTCTAGAAAAAAAGTTTTCTTAGGGGGTATTAAATGAAGTGCTCACTGGTCTCCACCTAGCACTTCATAGAAAAGACACTACAAAAAAGAAGAAAGAAAGAAAAGAAAAGACACTACACTACACTAAGAAGGAATGAGATGTGTTGGTCTTTAAAGTCCTTTCCAATTCCAAGATCTCATGACAGGCGGAAAATGTACCCTAAGAACCTCCTCATTGCATTGGAGCTCTTCTATAATTAACAAAATTGTCATCAGAAAATTGACTCTAATGAAGCCATCAAGATAACTATCATTTCTATTGAATGGATTTCAAAAATAGTATTGGTACAAGAATAGTGGCACTGGAGGGCTGGAGAGATAGTATAGCCCGTTGGGTGTTTGCTTCAAACAGAGCTGACTGTGGTTTTATCCCCAGCTTTCCATTTTGTCCTTCAACCACCATCAGAAGTAATCTCTGAGCACAGAGCCTGGAGTATATCCTGAACATCACTGGTTATGGCCCAAAAGACAAATGAAAAAGAATATTAACACCGCATAAATTAAATATCAACTCAGTCCTACCTAGGAATAACATTACAACGTTATTCTTAATTTTCCAAAAGGAATCTGGGCCTAGAGATAGCTCAGTAAGCAAAGAGGTCTGGATTTGATCCCTGACTCCCTCTGGTTCCGCAAGCACTTCTGGGAGCAACCCTGGAGCACAGAGTTGGGGGTAGTCCCATGTGTCACTGGGTGTAGTTCCAAAAACAAATTTAATCAAATAGATTGTGTGTTAGTTGTTCATTATAGCAGCAAAAGCATGAGAAGAGCAAATTGGTTCTTTCCTGTAATAGTTAAATCTCTGTCTCTAAAGGATGACTGAAATCCTTTAACATAATATAAAAACTGGTGACATCCTAAAAAGGAATTAGCAGAAAGTAAACACATTTACTTCTTTTAGAATCCATCTTTTTTTTAGTGTGTTTGTTTAGGTTTTATTTTTTTATTTTACAATCTAAGTTGTGATTATGAGTAAAAAAAGAGCTTAGGGATGTGGTCCCAAAATAGATCTCTATAGACTCTTTCTACTGGGACCAACTTTGTGGAATTGAAAATTTCATGGATTCCTGAGCACAGAACTGGGAGCGGGGAGTAAGCCCTGAGCACCACTGGGTGTTACTAAAAAAAAAAATAGTGAAAACTTTTTTAAAGGTTGCTTCACTATTTTGCCAAAATGCTCAGATTTGTCTGAACTCCAAGTAGGAACTTATATGAGGTTTTTCTTAAAAAGTGCTAAAACCTCCATGCAAATAAACTTTCATTATAGCCCTCAGCCTCACTCAGCAACAATCAGGTCAAAGAATGCCAGATGTAATCCTTCTCGTACTGCAGAGAAATCATAAGCTTCTGTAGTGATCAGAAAAGTAATAAACTAAAGGGTTAAGTCTGGGATAATCCATGAAGGGTAGAAGAGAGAGACAGATAATCTAAATTTTTAACAAAACCATTAAAATTCTAATCTGTCAAATTCAGAAGGCTTGTTCTTGCAGTCACATTTATTTAAGACTAAAAACATGAATTGAAGGGGCTGGAGCAATAGCACAGCGGGTAGGGCGTTTGCCTTGCATGTGGCCAACCAGGGTTCGAATCCCAGCATCTCATATGGTCCCCTGAGCACCACCAGGAGTAATTCCTGAGTACAGAGCCAGGAGTAACCCCTGTGCATCGCCAGGTCTGTCACTGTCTGTCATCCCGTTTTTCATCGATTTGCTCAAGCAGGCACCAGTTATGTCTCCATTTTGAGACTTCTTGTTACTGTTTTTGGCATATCAAATACGCCACTTGTAGCTTGCCAGGCTCTGCCATGCGGGAGAGATACTCTCAGTAGAGGGTCTGGCAAGCATCACCAAGTATGACCCAAAAAGAAAAAAAACTTAGGCTGAATATAGTGCTACAGCCAAAATTTCATAAAATGCCAGGCCTTGTAGAGAAAAAATGTTAGAAATGAAGCAGTGTCACATCCCAGTCTTACCATATTCAAGCACAGTTCCAGTTGTGAAACTATAGTTCAGAGATCGAAGAAAAATGGTTTGTCCAGAGAGGGTTGAATAAGAAGTTTATAATTTTTTAATTTTATTTATTTATTAATTTTTTTGCTTCTTTTGGGTCACACCCAGCAATGCTCAGGGGTTACTCCTGGCTTTGCACTCAGGAATTACTCCTGGCGGTACTCGGGGAACCATATGGGATGCTGGGAATCAAACCCGGGTTGGCCGCGTAAAAGGCAAACACCCTACCCGCTGTGCTATCTCTCCAGTTCCAGAAGTTTATAATTTATACATGGTTTTTTTTAAATATATATAAGCACAATTAAAAAATCATATACATATATGTGTATTTGCACTAGCAGAATGCTTTCTGAGTTCAACTAAGACCCTACATACTGCCTGTGGATACTTCCCAAATCTTATTACCATCTTTAAAAAAAAATTATCTGAAACAATTTTAGAGCTTAGGAGAAAGTTGCAAAGATAGTACAAAGACTTCATGCAGGGGCCAGAGTGATAGCACAGCGGGTAGGGCGTTTGCCTTGCACGCGGCCGACCGGGGTTCGATCCCCGGCATCCCATATGGTCCCCCAAGCACCGCCAGGAGTAATTCCTGAGTGTAAAGCCAGGAGTAACCCCTGAGCATCGCTGGGTTGTGACCCAAAAAGCAAACAAAACAAAACAAAACAAAAGACTTCATGCATACCTTCTCTCCAGCCTCCCCAAACTTGCATATCTATATATGCAGATGCTACAAACTTGCATATCTATAGTATCATGATCAGAACCAGGAGGTAAGCTTAGGTGGTATACTATAAATTAATCTATTGTACTTATCCAGAATTCACGAGTTGTCCCCCGACACTTTCCCTTCCCTACCCTTCATTGTTGTTGTTGTTGCTTCCCTAACCGGCACTTACACACACACACACACACACACACACACACACACACACACACACACACACCTGACTGTGATTCTCCCTTGGAGTCAGACGTCAGGCTGCAGTCCTCACAGACTTGGTCATGGTGCTCACCAAGGGTTGCACTTCTTCTGGGGGAAAGGAAAACAGTGTCATGGACTGAACTTGGGGCCTCACACAAAGGCAGTACTTCCCTAATCTCAAAGATTGAATTTAGTTGTGGTGCTTGCACGAGTGCTCACCAGGGATTGGATCTTCTGGCTATGGTACTTATACTTCTTTTGGGGTTGCTCACCAGGAGTCCCACCCCTTTTTAGCAACACACATGCCTAACTGAGGTGCAGTCATAAGTCACTGTGGTGCTAGAGAGAATCTACAGCATAACTGCCAGAGCCAAATGGCAGAGCTGCCAGATAGTGCTTGGCTGAGGTGGGGATACCTGGAGTTAAAACCCAGACCTTATCCTTGCAAGGTTATTTGTCCAGGCCCACCACCCAACACATCTTTTATGAATCAAATCCAGGATCTCACATTGCACTAAGTTGTTTCATCCTCTTTGTCTTCTCAACCTGGACAGTTCTGTAACCTTCCTTTGACTTTCTTGATCTTGACATTTTTAGATTTTAATTATTTTGTCATTGGTAGAGAGAGCTCAAAAGTGGTGCTCTAGAGACCCAGGAGCCCCTTCAGCTATTTTTAGTCACCTAGGCCAGTGGTTCAATGTGGGAACCTAGGATGTGTTGCTTCCTGGGCCCTTCAATGCCTGGGATTGCCTGGGCCATCCTGTGGTGCTGAGCGGCCTCCTGGGCTACACCCAGGGATCCTCAGGGGACCATGTGCAGTGCCCAGGATACAACAGGGGTAACCACATGCAAGGTAAACACCTTAACCTTTGTGCTACCTCGCTGGCCCAAGATTTAAATTTTTAGACGAGAATCGAGGACTATTAATAGAATGGTGTCTAGTTCTTCGTAAAATATCTTTGGATCTTGATTTTCTGATGTTTTCTTATGATGAGATTTAGACAACAACAAGTTATTTCGTGACCTTCTCAGGAACCTATAACTGGGGAAATATGATGTAAAATGTCACATTACTGATGAATTTCACTTTGATCTCATAGCTAAGGTCAGGGTTGCCGATTTTCTCACTGTAACTAATCAGTATTTTGTGGAGCAATACATTGAACTTCAGCAAATGAATTGTTTCACTTCACTCTTTCATGAACTAGTTTTAGCATCTACAAATAATTCGTCTTTCTTAATAACTATTATTGATGTGATATCAAATTCAATTCTCTTTTTTTACCCTCATTGCATCTGCATCTGCATTGGAAATTTTACCACAAGAGGAAAAATATTCTCTCCAATTTATTCATATTAATATGGTTCATGGATATTTATTTTTCCCTATTAGTTATTTTTTACATTTTGATCAAGTGTACCAGATTTGGCCTGACTCCGGTTGGCTCCGATGTCTTTGACCACTTCCTTAGTCTCTGGCACCACGAGAATTTTTCAACCTGATCTCATATTTTCTGTGCTTTGCCTCTTTCTTCAAATAACCACTTTCTGTTCTGGTAGAAATTTAGGTGCTGAAGAGAATTTAAGACTCGTGCCTTGTATGCAGCTGGCTCAGGTTCAATCCACAGCATTGTATATGGTCCTCTGCACACAAAGCCAGTTGTAGCCCCTTGAGCACTACTGTGTGGGATGCAAACCTCCCTTCCCACCCAATAAAAGAAAAGTAAAGAGTGAAGCAGTTTACTTCTAAATCTAGACTCTTACATTTCTCCTTAGTATGGTTTAATATTTGGAGATTGTAATGTCAAATTGTTTCTGTCAATCAGGCTGGGAAGCATTCTTCCAGTTCCTGTCTGTGAGGGTGTTCGTGTAAGAGATTCACACTAGGCAACTTCACAGTGTGGACCAAAACCATTCAATCTGCTGTCTGAACAGAATAATGCAGTGGAGAATGAGTGAATTTGTTCTTTCTCCTTGAACTGGGATATCCACGTGCTCCTGTCCTTGAGCATCAGTGTTCATGAGTCTCAATATTTCAGACTTGGACTGAATTGCTTAACAGCTTTCCTGCCTTTCCAACTTGCAGATGGCAACGTGTGTGACTTCTCCACCTCCATAACAGCATGACCCAATTCTTTACAATAAGTTCCTTATAATAAATGTAAGGATGTATGGCCTCTAGATATTATATATATTTTTTCTATTGGTTCTGGTTCTCTGGAGAATCCTGACTAATACATACATCCTTGCCAGAAAGTAAGTTATTTGAATTTTTTTTCAAGTCTTACAGGACCATTTTAAATTTTGGCCGAAGCAAACTTGGTTGTAATTTTCCCAGCTAACTTCTGGCCTCCTTGTTATTATGGTTCCTCATACATCAAGACATGAAGTTCCCTTGGAGACTAGAGGATTCCATCTACCATTTCAACAAAATATTGAATTATGTGATTCTTGGTAGAGAGCAACAAAAGCTCTCTTTTTATAGGATTATTTTCAACATTCAGAAAGTTCCAAAGGACTAGCTAGGTCTTGCATCTGAGTACTTTTTGTAGATAAAATATTTTAGAACCACTGAATAAAACTGAAGTGCCAACATAACTCATTACTGAAGGGTTATACACACATCAAACCTTTTAAAGAAATATGATTTAGGTTCTAATAATGTAGCAAAGATTGCTAGATTTTTCCAACATTCATTTTCCTTTCTTGTTAGAGCCCCAGAATTTAGCTGGGCAAATAACTACTCAGAGTAAATTTATCCTGTCCAAGTCCCTGTAATGCTAGATATGACAGAATTATCAAGTTCTGGCCAATGAGTTTTGAGTTAGAGTGACAATTGCAATGCCTTGGTTATAACCAGAAAATAATGGATTCTGCTCTTCGTGTCTCTATTCTCTTCTTCCCGGATGCTAGTACATCATTTTCTAGAAAAAGATCGAGAAATTATCTTGCACAAAGACATCCAAATGCATGTTTAATAAGTTACACATTAAAGGCAATAAGGTAGAACTCTGGCCTTGTTGGCATCAGGGAGCCTTGTTGGATATGGTCAGTTTGTTCAGACTATATGATGAGAAAGAAAGAAACTTGTGTCTTTCTTCAGTAGCTGATATTTGAGAATCATTTTTATAGCAGTTAAACCTCTAAATATAGATTTGGTCTCTAAGTAATATAGATTAAGTATCCCAGCCCGTGTCTGGAATTGCTGTATCAAAAGGTAGTAGAGATATTAGCTTAACAGGTCAGATACCAATCGCAGATATAAAAGACCCAAAGAATCCAGAAGGGAAAACTGAAGGGTCTTGTTATACCCAGATAAAAATTTTGTTCAATTGCTAACTGTCATCTATGAAAGTAAGTCACAAGTTGTCTGATCCAATAGCATAAAGTGAATTTGTTGAAAAAAAAAAACTTCAAATATTTGGCATATTGGTTGGTTCTTGCTACTTAAGTAGTCTTAACAAAAAAGATAAAGACAGGGTCAGGGAGAGAGCTCAAAGGAGTAAACCCCATGCCTTACTTACAGCCCAAACACCACATTCTCCCTTACCCCAGCACCCTGGATTGTGACCCTTGTGGTCCATAGTCCCATTGGCACTGGCAGTACCTCACCAGGCCTGAGCACAGAAAGGTCATCCTGCACTGTTAGGCTGAGCCTCGCTAGGAGTGCCCCCAGACCCCTGAAAACTACTGGGAAACACCCATCCGAAGAACGAAAAAGTCAGAGGACCAAAAAGATAGTATAATGTGAAAAGCACTTGCCTTGTATGTGGCTAACCCATGTTTGATCTCTGGCACCACACCAGGAGTGATCCCTGGACACAGAGCCGAGTCTGCCTTGAGTACCACTAGATGTGGCCCCTAAAACCTAAAACAAACAAAAAAGCTGAAGTCAGAGATAATTTCCCAAAGAGATGAAGAAGCAGTTTTGTTAAAAAATTTTTTTCTTCATCTTATCTGATGTAAATGTACACAGCTTCAGTAGCAGGGTCCTTCTTTGGGATGCATTGGCCCTTCCTTGGGGGTTATTGCTCCACTGTACTAAACCCAGAGCAACAGCAAGAGGCAGTTCTAAAGGACAGGCAGAAGAGGAAGTGAGAATGTGCTTCCCGAATCTTGATTCTTTGCAGTGCTGGATTCAAACCCAAGTTCTCACACATACAGAGCATACACTCTACCACTGAACCACCAAATTATATTCCCAGCCCATGCACAACTTTGTCTGCCTCCCATACACAAGCTCCTAGGAGATAACAGAGCCTACTCCTCCAAGAATAAGATGAGGGTCTCCTGGCCAATGAAACATCTCAAATGAACTGAGGATGACTGCCAGAAAAGTGTGTGTGTGGAGGTAGGGGTGGGAATGGAATGTTGGGGGGTACAAATGAACAGAACCTAGAAGGATCAATGAAGAGAAAGATCATTGATAGGCCTTAAAAATTGTGTCAGGCTGAGATCTATGTTTATGGTTACTAGTCCCCAAAATGAATAGGAAGTAAGTAAGCTAGAAAATGAACTTGGAGGAAATATTATTTCCAAGAAAACAGGTTTGCACTATATCAGGGTTCTTGAGGAAACATTTATTATGTTGTATACACAGAGTTTAATAAAGAATCCTGTATAGATTACAGAAAGAGGCCATAAGAGAGTACAGGGATCCTTTGGACTAGAGATCTTGATGGCTGCAATGTGGACACAGCTATAAAAACTTGAGCCGCTAGAATGGCAGAGCAACAAGTGGGGTAGTGTGGCAGAGAAATAGCTCAAAGGGCTGGGGCACATGATTTTCAGCCCTGAGTTCAATACCTAGCACCACATGACTCCACATCCCTTCCTACACCACCATTGTGTATAGCTCTGGTGGCCCTGGCAACTGAGAAACCTGAACCATGACACATCACCAGGTCCCCTCGTTGAACCCTCTTAGCCAGTTGGCTGAACATCATGGGATGTGTCCTTGAGACCCTGTACAAAAAAAAAAAAGGATAGATGAACCAGGATGGAATTGCCTCAGAAAAAAATTAAGTAGAGCTGTTACAGGACCTGATAATTTAACTTCTGTATATATATATCTAAAGGAAATGAAATCCAGATATATATCTGGATATATATCTAAAGTAAAAGAAAATATGAACTCATAAGTTCATTGAAGTACTGTTAATAAAAGTTAAGACATTAAGCTAAACAACTTAAGTGGCTGGTTGGCAGGAAAAATAAGTTGTGGTGTGTATACACACGTATAGTGGAATATTACTCAGTAGTTATAAAAAACCACACTGCCACTTGCAACAACATGCATTGACCTTGAAAGAATTGTGCTAAGTGAAATAAGATAGAAGATACAAAATAATGCCTCATATTTCCTTAGAAGCTAAAATCACTGCTCTCAAAGTAAAGGGGTAGAATAGTGGAGAATAGTGTTAGGCAAGAACTGCAGGGATAGAAACTTCTAATAAGATTAATAAATTATGAGTATCTAATGTACACTGTAAGGACTGTGGTTAACAGTAGTGTGTTGTTCATGTATGTTCATCGCAGCACTGTTTACAATAGCCAGAATCTAGAAAAAACCCGAATGCCCCAAAACGGATGACTGGTTGAGGAAACTTTGGTACATCTATACAATGGAATACTATGCAGCTGTTAGAAAAAAGGAAGTCAAGAATTTTGTAGTTAAGTGGATGGGCATGAAAAGTTTCATGCTGAGTGAAATGAGTCAGAAAGAGAGAGACAGACATAGAAAGACTGCACTCATCTATGGTATATAGAATATCAGAGTGGTAGACTAATACCCAAGAACTGTAGAAATAAGTACCAGGAGGTTGACCCCATGGCTTCGAGACTGGCCTCACGTTCCGGGGAAAGGGCAACTCAGAGAAGCGATCACCAACTACATTGTAGTCGAAGGCCATGTGGGGGAAGGGAGTTGCGGGCTGAATGAGGGCTAGAGACTGAGCACAGCGGCCACTCAACACCTTTATTGCAAACCACAACAGCTAATTAGAGAGAGAGAACAGAAGGGAATGCCCTGCCACAGTGGCAGGGTGGGTTGGGGGGGAGATGGGATTGGGGAGGGTGGGAGGGACGCTGGGTTTACGGGTGGTGGAGAATGGGCAGTGGTGAAGGGATGGGTTCCCGAACTTTGTATGAGGGAAGTATAAGCACAAAAGTGTATAAATCTGTAACTGTACCCTCACAGTGATTCTCTAATTAAAAATAAATAAATTATAAAAACAACAACAACAACAAAAAAAAACAGTAGTGTGTTGTCATCTTGAAAGTAGGTTGAGAGTAGTTTTAGTGTTCTTGACATATCAACAACAGACCAATGAAGGATGTATTCACTAGCCTTATTGTAGTGAATATTTTGTAATACATATATCATTCATCACATTGTATATGTTAAATATACAATGTATGTTACTTGTATCTCAGTAAAGCTGGAATGAAAAAGAACATATGGGATCAATATATGGCTCAATGGGCTGAGCACATGCCTCATATGCAGGAGGACCAGGGACTTCTTGGTCCCTGAACACAGAACTGGAAGTAACCCTCAAGTACAAAGCAGAGTGTGACCCAAGGTAGCACTGCACTGTAGCACTGTGTCCCGTTGCTCATCAATTTGTTCGAGCGAGCACCAGTAACATCCTATTGTGAGGCTAGTTGTTACCATTGTTGGCATATTGAATACGCCATGGAGAGCTTGTTAAATTCTGCCGTGAAGGCAGAATACTATCAGTAGCTTACCAGGCTCTCCGAGAGGGATGGAGAAATCAAACCCTACGCAAGGCATTAGCCCTACCCGCTGTGCTATCACTCCAGCCCAAGGAAAGACAAATAAATGTTTAAATTCAAGAACAATTGCTTGGTAAAAAAGCAAATTCTTCCTTTGATAAGCTGAAAAACAAAAAGAAGAATAAGAAAGAGATAAGTGGAGATAAAAGCTACTTGGAAGTGAGAAAAAGTAATTGAGAGAATATAGTGTGACACATAGCGTAAAGACAGTGTCTCTAAAATGGTTGGTGAAGAGGGGAAAAGAGAAAAGGATGAAAAAGACAGTTGTGGCAGAAACCGATTTTGAGAGCAGAGCCAAAAATCTAATTGAAACCAGAACTGGTTTGGAGGAGAGTGGTTTAAAGAGTGAGATCATAAAACCAGTTCCGAGTAGGCACAGTGTTTATACATAGAGACAAAGTTAAGTCCCCAAAGACTTCAGAGGTCTTTTGCCTGTTTTCTACACAAGACTCAGCTGTAATGCCCCAGGGAACATTTTTAGGGAAGTGCATAAGCTCCTTCCCTTTGGAAGGTCCTTTTAGATGAGAAATTCCTCTGTGTTTTCTATAAATCAAAGCTTTCTTTTGGAATGCAGTAATGGAAATGAAATTAAGGTGAGAAGCAACTAGTAAAAGTTCTGCGATGGAAACATGAAGTTCTACTTGACCAGAGAGTTTGTTTAAATAATGCAATCTGTATTTACAATAAATACCCATGAGGCAAGATAGTCCAGGCATGGACTTGAGACCTGTCAGTGGTTCACAGACTGGGCTCAAACTACATAGTCACAGTTTCAGTAAATATTCCTTCCTCTTATTCCCTTGACAAATGTTCGCCTGTTCAACTGAGTTCATTCCTCATTTTAAAAGATATTTGTCCTAGATGTTCTTATTAAAAGAGGAAAAAGAGGCAATAAATTACAACAGATAGTTTTAAAATTAAATTTTAACTGAATTTAAAGAAACCAAAAAGGAATGCCCAATGCTATTATCAAAGATTGCTTTCTTAAAATACTTTTTCTTGGTTTGGAGAAGTGAACTTGTCTTGAGCATGGCTAACCCTGGTTCAATTCCCAGCAGTGCATACATCCAATTCCATCCCCAATGCCTGATTCCCTGAGCACTGCCAGGAGTGATCCTGAGCACAGAGCCATGAGTAAGCCCTAAGCACCACAATGTGACTCACAAGCCAAAGAAAAACAAATGAAGCAAAAATGCTTTCTTCCTATTTATGCTTCTCATTGACAACCCTCTGGGTCCTTTCCTGTCTAGTCTATTGAGTAATTAGCAGTGTGAATATTAGTAACACGATATGAGTTATTGAAATGACCACTACAATTTTTTGCTAACAAAGAAATTTGTTCTCTCTGACATCACTTCCTAACTATATGATTCAGTGCTGCCTTTTGAATCTTTGTTTTATAATCTTGAAAATAAAAATTTAAATATATTTTTAATCTTTATTTGGGATCTCGGCTCTCTGCGGCCCTGCTCTGGCGATCAGACTCAGAGCAGCTGCCCACCTGTGGGACAGGGATTAGAGGGCCCGCCGGGTGGATTTTAGTGTAGAGAGTCCAGATGTTTGAGATCATTTCTCAGAGTCCATGCATGATGGCAGTGCTCTCCCCATGCCCCCGCACTCTGCTGTGTGCTCTGCAGGGGTCCTGCTGCACTGGGTGGCAGAGCCTTGGAATCGAGCTCGTGTCTCAGGTGGACTATTTTGTGGTTTGCTTTGGGGCCACACCCAGTGGTGCTGAGAGTTTACTCCTGGCTCTATGCTCCTGTATCACTCCTAGCAGGCTTGTGGGACTGTATGGGATGCTGGGGACTGTAGGATATCATTGGGTTTGTCTTTTTAGCCTTGTCACAGGGAACTTAGTTTACCTTAAAGCAATGTCCTTTCTGTATGGATACAGAAAGACAGTTAATATGCTTTGTAACTCGGGAGCTGATTGACTCCAATAATATTTACTCCTGGGCATCTGCTTTCTCGACTCAGTTGTCCTTAGTTCCTAGCACCCCAAAAGCAAAGTCCCAGTGAGGGACTGAATAGACCAAGGGCAAGCTGTGAGCTACCCTGGCATTGAAATGGGCCAGGCTAAAGCACCACAATACTCAACTGTAAGTTGAGAACATGGTGGTAGACAAATACTGTCATGATCCAAAAGTAATGATGAGACTAGGAACCTGCTGGGGTTAGGAAGACTAACCTGACCTGAGGACTGTGGTCTGGAATATATAGTGAGATGTCCTCAGGAAGAACAAAACTTTAAGTTTGATATATCTCTACTGTACTCATACAGAATCACATTGCTAGAAATATTAGAAGTAGATTTATTACAACTAACTAAGTGGATTACCAGCTGACAGTTGAATACCTCCGAAACCCAGCCACAGTCATGCTCAAGGCCACACTCCACACATTCGGGGACTATAAAATCAAGCTCCCGAAAACACACGGCCATGCAACATCTAATAGCTTAGTTATCCCTCTTGGAGAACCTGACAAGCTACCAAGAGTCTATTGCCTGCATGGGAGAGCCTTGCAAGCTCCTCATGGTGCATTCATATCCCAATACAGTAACAGATATATACATACCTCTCGGAGAGCCCAGCAAGCTACCAAGAGTATCCCACCCGCACAGCAGAACCTGGCAAGCTACCCGTGGCATATTCGATATGCCAAAAACAGTAATGATAGGTCTCATTCCCCTGACCCTAAAAGAGCCTCCAATCATTGGGAAAGATGAGTAAGGAGAGGCTGCTAAAACCTCAGGGCTGAGTGTAATAAAGATGTTACTGGTGCCCGCTCGAGAAAATCAACAAACAACGGGATGACAGTGATACAGTGATGTGATACAGCGATTTGGGATCTAGTACAACTGAAAGAATATTTTAAAAGTGTACCATAAAATAGATGTACTGCTGAGTTTCCCATTTAGGCAAAACTATTTCAAGAACTTAGGATAGCCAGCTAGTTTTCTATCCCCTTCTCATAATCCAGTTTCCCTTCTTGCTTTCTGAATTCTTATACTCCTCCACTATGTGAAAAAAAATGTATAGTATGCTCTCTACCCAATGGTTTAAAGATAACCTGCAAATCCTTAGTGTGGTTTAGCAAGGCATGAGTTGCATAACCTAGGGGGAGGTGGACAAGCATTTCTAATCTACTTCTCTCTCCTGCACAGAAGAGACATGTACAGTGGAGGAAAGCACTATATTGGCAGGAGAAGGTGCTGAAAGGTGGTGAAACCCTATCAGAAACAGTGCTGTAAACAAATATATATATATACATATATATGTATGCTTTTATGAGAGGTTCATATATAACATATATAACATATATATCTTTTATTTATTTATTTTTATTTATTTTTTTTACATTTTTATTTATTCTTTTTTTTTAGTTTTTATTAGTGAATCACCGTGAGGTACAGTTATATACTTACAAACTTTGGTGGAAGGATGGTGTGGGGGTGGTAGGAGGGATACTGGGAACAATGGTGGAGGAGAATGGGCACTGGTGGAGGGGTGGGTAAACAATCATTGTATATCTATCTTATATGTATACATACATGCATATATATACAGGTATATAATACACATATAAGATATATGTATATATGTGTGTATATACAGATATATAGATACATACATGAGCATCTCATATGTATGTGTGTGTGTATATATACATATGTATATATATATTCAGGCTGATGTGAAGGAGGCAGATTAGCTGGGGGCATTGGTGGAGGGAAGTAGACACTGGTGAAGGGTTTGGTGTTGAAACATTATATGTCTGAAAACCCCTGTAGGTGAAATATATTCTGATTCAGCCACATAACAGAATGTTATCCAGCCATTTTAAAAGAGTGTGGGAGATTCCCCAGCACCAGCACAGGAATATGGGTCTGATAAAACTGGGAAGGAAAGAAAACAGCTACATAGGACCAGGGAGGTGGCGCAGACAGCTAGAGCACATGGGAGGGATGGGGGTCCAGATTTAATCATGGCCCCTTATGGTTACCTGAGGCACCAGGAGGTGTAATACTGCCACCACTCCCCCTTGATCACCATATATTTAAATTCTTAGAAAGATCATTAGGAAAAAAACTTTCATCATTAAGAAAAAGATTACTTTTGGGATTTGTTCTTGTTTTGGGGGGCCACACTTGACAGTGATCAGGGTTTATTTGTGGCTCTGTGCTCAGGAATCACTCTTGGCAGCGCTCAGGGGAACTTATGTGGTGACACCAAGGGCTTGAACCAGGATCATCTGTGTGAAAGGCAAGCACGATACTTGCTATACAATCTCTCCCATCCAAAATATTACTTCTTTTATTTTGAAAAATTTTCATTCCGATCAAGCTCTTCTCAGGTGGAGGAGGCACAATAAAGCTGTTCTGAGAGTGCTTCTGTGAGAGCTTCTCATACAGGCCCAGAAAGTCACTAAATCTCCTCTTCACAGAGAACTGTCAACTTCTGAACATTGGTAGGAGTAATTCCCGAGTGCATGAGCCAGGAGTAACCCCTGTGCAACGCTGGGTGTGACCCAAAAAGAAGAAAAAAAAAGAAAAGAAAAAGAGGACTTGAATCTGACGTCAGGCATCTGTTCTGACAAAGGCAAAAACACATTTTTCCATATTGGGGCTCAAAGGGCTTGAGCAATAGCACAGTGGGTAGGGCGTTTGCCTTGCACATGGCCAAGCCGGGTTTGATTCCTCCATCCCTCACAGAGAGCCCGGCAAGCTACTGAGAGTACTCACCTGCACAGCAGAGCCTGGCAAGCTACCCCTGGCATATTCAACTTGCCAAAAACAGTAACAAAATGTCTCACAAATGGAGACATTCCTGGTGCCTGCTCTAGCAAATCTATGAGCAATGGGATGACAGTGATACAGTAATACAGTGAATTTGAAAAATGCAATGAAAACAATAAAGGATGAATTTCATAAATATGTCATTATCCCTATACACACAAAACCAGATTGGTAATTTTTTTAAAAACCCACTGGGAAGTACTGTGGAAAGATTTTACAAGGCTGATGAAGACACTGAAGATACGGAGCCTCCTTCCAGTATCCTGCCAGTCACGCCCAGGAACTGCCTCTGGTGCCATATAAGCTCTTTATGGGCCATGATCCAGGGACTCAGAAATAAATCTCTCAAAAGAGAACAACACAGAGCGACATGCCATAGATATGCCCCCAGACCCCACAGCAGACTGTCTTATTCGGGGCAACCCATAGGAGGGGGAGGGTCGGGTGAGTACTCCCACCTGCCCCAATAGAGTCCCAGCAACCGTATGGCTCCAGAACTAAACACGGTTGAGCTCCTGGAGCACACGGCCGCACTTGCAGCCATGCAACATCTCATCACTGATGTACAAAAAAAAAAAAAAAAAAAAAAAGAATTTAATGGCTCCAGGATGAAATACGACAGTCTTCATACACTTTCCTCTAAGGAAAATTTTAGATCATTTTTAGTGGATTATTCATAACAAGCAACACAACATAGATTATTTAGGTCCTGCTTTGAGGCCAGTTTTGCGAGGGGTGCAGGGGGAGGGGGAGCAGGGTGGGCACATTGGAAATATGGTGGTGGGAAGGTGTAATGGTGGTGGGATTGGTGCTGGAATATTAAATGTAATGTTATTTTGAACAAGTTTATACAAATAAATAAGAATAATAATACAAAAAAAGAAAGAAAACATGGAGCCTCTTTAGGGTGATTTTACATAAGCAGGGGGAAAAGCAAAAACAACAAAGACACTTTTAATACTTTCAGGGAAACATTGTTTCCTCATATCTGTGACTTAACAACAACAAAAGAAAGCAAACAGGCTATCTTGGAAGCAGATATGAAAACTCTCTCTAGCCTTAGGTCCATAAAGGGAATAAATCCAAATGATGCCCTGCAGAAGTTACTCTGTGACTCAGATTTTAACTGAGCCTGGGAAGCTTCTGAAATAGTTTCCAGAAGAGGGTACCTAAGTGCATATATACATTTTCCTGGCATGAAAGGTCCTACACTTGATCATATATGCAAAGACCTTAATACCACACTCACAAATATAAAGAACCTCAGCATTCATGTTCAGATACTTGACACATCCACAAGTGGGTTTCCTCCACTGATCATCATGCATGGAGCTCGAAGGTTATGAGACACCCTACAGGATGTATTGCTGTTTCTCATAGCAATGCTGTAGGTACAGATTGTCCTTGTTGCATTAATGGATATTCTTTAGAGGTGAACATGCCCAAAATTCCTTCACTCTTCTATCATCAAGTGCTAGGGGTCTGTTCCCCTTCCCCTGAAATCTATATGGGTATTATGATAACTCTGATCAATTAGTAAAAAGGACTTGTGCTCCATTCTTCAGGGCATGTACATTTTTACTGAGGCGGGCTGCTCAGCTGACTGCTCTATGTTTGGGCTTCATCCTGAGGCTCTCTCCCATTCTAATTCTAAGACAACTGTGGTAGTCAATTCTCATCACCAGATTGTTTTTGGAAGGAGCCGGCGGTACACCGGGAGTTGCTCAGGGTTTACTGCTGTCTCTGAGCTCAGGAATCACTCCTGGCAAACTCAGAGGACCATATGGAATGCTGGGGACTGAACCTAGGTCTGCAGCATGCAAAGTAAGTCCTTTAACCACTGTGCTATCTCTCTGATCTCATCAACAAACAGATTCTTTGGATGTGAGAATTATCATCTTTCTCATTAGCATACCCAGTGTCTTCTTGGCTCCAATTGGATTAGAGGATACCCATCATTGACCCTGCAGCTTAACCAGAAGAATGCGATAGATAAATTTGTTTTCCCCTGGAGAAAGGGGAACGGTCAATTTGATACTGATAAGACTAAGTTCCCAAAGGTAATTGAAGAGCCTATAAAATATGGAACGTACCTTGGGTTGCAGTGTATCATCTACAAGAGTACTGTCATTATATATGTTAGCAGAACGTATTTTAAGTATTGTTTTCGTAGTTTTTAAATGGAAAGAGATACCTGAAAATGCTTAGAAGCCACTCTTGGGTGTGTGATGTGTGATTGGGAGTCACTCTCAGAGGTGTTTAGGGGGTCACTTTGTGCCAGAAATAAAAGCAGATCATCTGCATGTAAGGCAAATTCCTTAACCCTTGTACTTCATATCCATGATTACATATATTTAAGTAATAAATAATCCTTTACTCTCATAAATACTATAGTCTGATATACAAGAATTTAAAAAATCAAGGCCAGTCACTGTGATACCTAGTGACATCATAACTGTGGTCCACTTCTAGTCCCTAATGTTCTTTCCACCCTTGTCTTCCACCTGCAAGACTGTTCCAGCCTTGCCAATCAAATCATTTAGCTTGCAACATTCCTCACCTGGATCTTCCAAATTCCTGGTGCCTGGGATGTCTCTTCCTCCTTTTTTCATTCTCTGATTGCCATGTTTTCTTTTCCTAAGACCAAATTTATAGTCACTCCTTCTATTAAGCAATTGAGAAATTGATCTTTTTTGAAAGGTTCCTGTAAGTCTTAGGTTGACTTTTGCAGTTTTATGACCAATCCCCACTCTAGAACATGGACAAGATCCCTTTAATGCGATGGTCTTGCCTGCTTGCCCTAAAGGCGAATCTAGGATCCTTCCTAAATCACTCCTGGGAACTGCCAACAATTCATCAATGTGACCATCAATAAGTCAAAGTTATTGACTATTTGCATGAACCTTGGGCACTAACCGCCCACACACACACACACACACACACACACACACACACACACATATACTCAAGTCTTTACATTTGTAATCCTGATAGATCTTATAAGTATCAAGTTCGCCTCTGGAAAATACCCATTAAATGTGAGGGAATGGGAACTTAATAGAATGGAGAGCAAAACTTAAGAGTACACTTTACACAGTGGTAACTGTCAAGCCCAATTACAAGTTATGGACACAACCTCTAAAATAAATATTTAAAATGTGAGAAAGCTGAGTATCCTTTCCCCCTAACTGTGTATTTTCATAAAATGTGAACTGAATGCATAGAGGAGCGCTCCATGGCCAGAGAGAGCTCAAAGAACTGGATCACATGCTTTACATGCAGGACATGTGGGTTCCATTCCTGACCCCACACAGTCTACTGACTCCCCTCCTGCCATATGGTCCCCCAAACCTGCCAGGCAGGAGTGATGCCTCAGCACAGAGCCAGGAGTAATCCCTGAGCACCATGGGATATAACCCACAAAACAACAACTGATATTTTTAAGAAAGGAAAAAGAAATCTTGCTAAGGTTCTTGATATGAGTTTCGGAAAACTACAGACTCCAGTAAACTTTAGATATTTGTGGCTTAAAGAAAAAGTTGTCTTACTATTTCTCTGACCTCTTCCTGAAACCTAGCACTGTTGGTATGCCCTAAAGATTACCATCTTTGGAGGGTCAGTGGGTACAGGTGCCATGACCTTGAGTTAGGCTGAAACTGGAAACCATAGCGATACTCCTGCAAGTAACTGTGTGGACACTGCTTGTGGGCAGGCACGGACCCACCTAGAGAGGGATGAAAGAGAAATCCAAGCTGCCTATTTTTCTCCCCAGGCACACAGGAAGCTCCCATTAAGGATAGGAGGTGGAAAGTGGCTGGATGAAATTGTCTGGAAAGTTTCATGGAGGACTGTGACATTCCTGCTGGTGCTGCTAGAATTGAGTCACTAAGATAGCCACTGTCTTCAGTGGATGCAGCCTAGCATCCCTTGTGCTTCAAAGGTCTGTGCATGGCCGGGCACTGATCAAGTAGGAGAGAGAGAGATGGTAGAGGAAGTGTAAGAAGCTCTGTTAGGGGCCCCCTGGGAATTGCCCCTCTTTTGTAGCCCAGAAATAATGTGGACACTCTCTTTTAGAGACCCCCTGGGAGGCAGGAGTGCTCTATTAGGAATACAAGATTCCAACACAGCATGCTCCTTCCTGCTAAATCCTTAGCCTGAATGTGCTCTCAGCTGTGTGGTGTCACTTCACATTGGACCCCTTTCCCCCACCAAATGCTATCGTCAGCATAATTGAGGTTTTGAGACCAGAAGCAGGTGTGACCATGCCAGTACCTTCTGCCCCATCTCTCTCCGCTCTACAGGAGTCCTGCCATATGAAGATTATAAAGGTCACCTTGAAAGGAGAATTATTTTTTCAGCTTGTAGAAGCAGGGTTTTTTTTCTATGAATGGGATTTTGTCTGCTTTTTTGTTTTTTAGAGAAGGGTAAAGCAGGGAGAGTTCTGGAATTGTAGACAGAACTGGATATATATTAACCATAATTTGAGATCACCGTATAGCACTGGGAATTGCCCCTCTTTTGTAGCCCAGAGTGATTATATAAAACTGTGTTAAAGTGATTATAGTAGAAAACTACAGAGGCAGTAATGTTTTGCCGCTTTACAAAACACTGGGCCCAGGAGACTCTTTAAAGCTGAATGGAATGGAAAATCCTCGTAGTGGTAATCGACCCAGCCCTCCAGAAGTTGCGAATCACTGCAAATGTAACTGAGCATCATTATTTTGGAATTTCGTATCTCATGCCCCCACTTGACATCAGAGTAGCCAGTTATAGTCCTGAAAACTTGCATCATATTACTAACAACTCATCATCTCCTCAACCCATGTTTTAATTTTAAATGTTCAGATTTTGAGCCAGAGAGATAGTACAAAGTATGGGGCTCTTTTCTTGCATGTGAACAACCCCTTGTTCTATCCCTGGCACCACAGATGGTCCAATGAGTTCCACCAAATGTGACCCCTGAGCATTTCCAGGTGTGGACCCCCAAATCAAAATAAACAAATAAATAGGTTTATATGTTTTTATTACATATATATTTACATATATATTTAGATTTTGGGCAAAGGAGAAAGTACAGGAGGTAAGGTGTTTGCCTTGCACACAGTTGACCCCAGTTAGACACTTGACACCATGTATGGTCCCCCAAGGATCTCCAGGTATGATACCTGAGATAAAAGCCGTGACTAGCCCTTGAGCACCACTATATGCTCACATTTAAGAAGTATTTGTGTATAAGTTTGATGAGAAGACTCGGAGTCAACTTTAGAAGGTGTTTTTTTTTAAATTCATGAATATTTTTTTAATTTTATTGAATTACAATGAGATAGTCACAAGCTTTCATGTTTGGGTTACAATCACACAATGATCACACCCATCCCTCCACCAGTACACATTCCCCACCACCAATATCCCGGGTATACACCCTCCCTCTGCCTCCATGGCAGACAATATTCCCTATACTCTCTCTCTACTTTGGGGCATTATGGCTTGCAACACAGACACTAAGAAGTCATCATGTTTGCTTCATTATCTACTTTCAGCATGCATCTCCCATCCCAACTGGTTCCTCCAGCTATCATTTTCTTAGTAATCCCTTCTCTATTCCATCTGCCTTCTCCCCTCCGCTCATAAAGCAGGCTTCCAGCTATGGGGCAATCCTCCTGGCGCTTGTATCTACTGTCCTTGGCTGTCAGCCTCATGTGACGTTATTCTATACTCCACAAATGAGTGCAGTCCTAGAAGTTAGTTTTTAGATGCTTATATTGAGGGCACAGCAGAGAGCTGTGGGCTGAGTTTGTGCTTTTCATGCAGGAGGTTGGGTTTCAATACCCAGCATTATATGATGGATGATACCCCAAGACAAAGAGTTGTGGCACCAAAATTAAAACTAAATAAAATGTTTATACTGGGGAGATAGTCCAAAGCGTTTTTCATGTGGCAGCCCTGGATTCAATCCCAGCATCACATGGACCCCCGCATCTTGGTCTTCTGAAAATCGAGCACTAATCCAGCATTATCTCTTAAGAACTAGTGGGTGGAGCCCATAAAACAAGCAAAAAAAGTTAATATTTGCTGGGGCCTTTCCTGGGCGGAAACATTGGCAATTAGAAAACTCTAACTGCATGGCAGGGAAATAAAGCCATGGAGTGGAAAGTTTCAGGGTGAAATCAGAAATGATTTATATAGTAAGCTTGCTCAAAAAAAAGTTATCCTTTGATTCAAAATATATTGGAGGTCCAAGATATTCATGGCTCAGAAATTTATCACTGTCACTGTCATCCCGTTGCTTATCGATTTGTTCGAGCGGGCACAAGTACCGTCTCTCATTGTGAGACTTATTGTTACTGTGTTTAGCATATCCAATACATCACGGGTAGCTTGCCAGGCTCTGCCCTGCGGGCGTGATACTCTCAGTATCTTGCCGGGCTCTCCAAGAGGGGTGGAGGAATCAAACACGGGTCAGCTCCGTGAAAGGCGAATGCCCTACCGCTGCGTTATCGCTCCAGCCCAGCTCAGAAATAGAATAATTTTATTAGTGAACCTCAGATTTATTTATCATTGTCAGAAGTGATTAAGAAAGAGGAAGCAGGGAGGGGCAGCAAAGAGATGGTGCTGTGGGCAGGCACTTGCCTTGCATGTAGCAAATTGGGTTCCATCCTCAGCAAGTTATACGGTCTCCTGAGCCCTGGGAGGAGTAGGCTCTGAGAGGAGAGCCAAAAGTAATCCCTGAGCACCACCATGTATGGCCCCAAACCCAAATAAATAACTTGGTTAAAGTGATAGCACAGCGGGTAGGGCATTTGCCTTGCATGCAGCAGACCTGGGTTCGATTCCTCTGCCCCTCTCAAAGAGACCAGTAAGCTACTGAGAGTGTCTCGCCCGCAAGGCAGAGCCTGACAAGCTACCTGTAGTTTATTCGCTATGCCAAAAACAGTAACAACAAGTCTCACAATGGGGACATTACTGGTGCCCGCTCAAGCAAAATCAATGAGCAACAGGATGAGAGTGACAGTGAAATAATAATTTTAAAATAGAGGAGAGGGGCCAGGCTTACAGTACTTTCCTGGCAAGCACAGCACAGAGAGTTCTGCATGCCGTGAGCCCGAGGCACGCAGACAGCCCCACTGCCTGAGAATCCAGACAAGGCAAGGAAAGGTACACAGTTATAAAGCTGCAGGGGTGAGTGGACGTGGTGGGGAGGGGGAGGAGAAAAAATGGCCAGGTTCAGTTTCTGTAACTGAATCAAGTTTATTACTTGATTAACTGCTTAGAACATATGAAAACACTTCAATGTGTATGTAAGGTTTTTGTGTGGGGAATTCATTTTAATTTTCTTTCTATACATAAGATGACACGGTGATTTCAAATAAAGGAATTAAACATAAACCACTATATTTGAGAAAGAAAAATACATTAACTGTAAAGTTTTAAATTCTGTCATAGTGATCACTTGGGGTTTTACACAACCTGGTTTAATTAAAACATAGCATAGAATAATCCCATCAAAGAGCATGCTTTTTTTTTTTTTAATCAGAAGTCCCCATTTGTTAACCTCATAGTATAAGGCAGATTTTCAGTGTGATTATGTAGAACCAGTCTCTTTATCTGGGTTTTCTCTGGACTGAACTGTGGTGGCATCCCTTAAGCCCCCATGATTCTTTTTCTTGAATAAGGGTGTTGCTCTTGTGGGCCTTTCCCTCAGTTCTTTGGAGTTCTAACAACACAATTCAGCAAATTTATGCATCTCAAACCTTAAATTTTAAATAAGTTGTACAAAATGCAAAGTCATATTTAGAAGTGATTTTTCTATACTCTATCAAAGTAAGAATAGGTTTTCATATACTCCAGAAATTCTAATTTTTTTCCAAAAAGGTTATATGACCTAAACATCATACATTACTTCTTTCTTCTCTAATCTTCTGCTTCCTTACTGTGGCCTTTCAAAGCATGTTGTTCAGGGTAGTGAAAGCAGTTTAAGTAGCAAGGTATATGTACTGCATGTGTGAAGTCCCATATCCAATCCCTGGTACCACATTCCTCCCCAGCATCACAAGTGGCCTCTTGCAGCAGGCCCAAGCATCAAGTTGTCACGCCTGCAACACTAGGTAAGCACCTCTGGGGAGACATACATCTTGTTTTTTTTTTTTCTTATCAGAGACAAATTTTTAATTGTGTTAAGAACAGCCAACCTAGCTGTACTAATTTGCATCCCCACAAGCACTGAATGAAGGCCCTTTTGCTCCACATTCAGCATGTCCTTTGGTATTGTCAGTGTTCTGGTTTCGGCCACTTGAAGAGGGGAGCAGTGGTGCACCATTGCTGCTTTAATTTGAGAAGCACTTCTCTCTCTCTTTCTCTCTCTCTCTCTCTTTTTGGTTTATTTTTATTTTTGTTTGTTAGAGGGGCACACCTGACAATGCTAAAGGTATGACCTGTGCATTAGTCCTTGCTTCATGCTCAGGAATAACTCCTGGTGGGGCTAGGGACACATATGTGTGCCAAGGATTGAAGTCAGGTCAGCTTAAGCAAGGTGCTAAGTGCCTAACCCATTATACCGTCTCCTGGCCATGGAAGCATATAATTATTTTTAAAGAGCTATTGAGAATGATCTCTCATATGTACCACTTAAAGATACACAGCAAGGTAGAAACAAAGGGCCAAAGGCAACACACTGGAGTAAGTGATCCATTCAAATTGAGTTGATCAGGGAGATGGTTGAAAAGGAGAGGCATTGAGGTCTTGGGGGAGGGAGGTGGGTACACTGGTGTAAGTGTGATGTTGGAATTCTGTCCATGGGAAGCCATCATTAACAGTGTCGTAAATCACAGAAACTCAATTTTTAAAAAAAGGTTTTAAAATGTACCATTAATTAAAATAAATTTTTTTAAATTATACTAAAAGAGCCATTTGCTATTTCTCCTCTGTGACTGGTAATATTTGCCTTAAAAATGAACTGGAGGGACTGGAGCAATAGTACAGTGGGAAGTGCATTTGCCTTACACGCGGCCAACCTGGATTCCCAGCATCCCATATGCTCCCCTGAGCACTGCCAGGAGTAATTCCTGAGTGCAAAGCCAGGAATAACCCCTGTGCATTGCCAAGTGTGACCCAAAAAGAAAAAAAAAAGAACTGGAGCTTCAGGGACCCAGAAAATGGCTCAAGCCTAGCATGTTAATGGTCCTAGATTCAATGCCCAGCACCACCAGCACTCTTGTGACCTCCAGATGGGGTGGCTCCTGTCCCTTCCTGGTGAGCATGAAACTGCAGAGCATGAAGGAGGGGAATTCCCTGTTTAAAAACGAGTCAAGGGGCTGGAGTGGAGAATGGGCACTGGTGGAGGGATGTGTTTGTGAACATTGTATTAGGGAAAAACAAGCTTAAAAATGTGTGAATCTGTATCTGTACCCTCATGGTGACTCACTAATTAAAGAATAAAATAAATTTAAAATTAATTAGTTAATTCAAAAAAACGAATCAAGGGGCTGGAGCGATAACACAGCGGGTAGGGTGTTTGCCTTGCATGCAGCCGACCCGGGTTCAATTCCCAGCATCCCATGTGGTCCCCTGAGCACCAACAGGAGTAATTCCTGAGTGCAGAGCCAGGAGTAACCCCTGTGCAATGCCGGGTGTGACCCAAAAAGAAAAAAAAAACAAAAACAAACAAAAATGAACCAAGTTTTGTTTTCACCTAACTCTTACATGTTTATGTATTCTTTGACTTTTGTGATTATATTAAAATTTGAACTTTTATTCTCAAGAACTATATAGAGGGGCTGGAGTGATGGTATAGTGAGTAGGGCTTTTGCCTTGCATGCAGCTAGCCAGTGTTTGATTCCCAGCATACCATTTGGTCACCTGAGCACCACCAGGAGTAATTTCTGAGTACAGAGCCAGGAGTAACACCTGAGCACCCCTGAGGGTGAGCCAAAAAATAAAGATAAAACAACAACAAAAAACAACAACAACTATAATCACTGTATCACTGTCGTTCCGTTGATCAGCACTTTGCTCGAGCGGGCCCAGTAACATCTTCATTAATCTTAGCCCTGAGATTTTAGCAGCCTCTCTACTTGTCCTTCCCATAGGTGCTACATTAGAGGCTCTTCAGGGTCAGGGGAATGAGACCCATAATTGTTACTGTATTTGGCATATTAATACACCAAGGGGAGCTTGCCAGGCTGTTCAGTGCGGGCAGTAAACTCTCGGTAGCTTGACAGGTTCTCCAAGAGGGAGAACTAGGCTATAAGATGTCCGAGAGCTTGGTTTTATAGTCTCTGGATATAGGCCGTTGATGGCACTACACTATATGGCACCAGGGTCAGTTTCTGGGTGTGACTGCCTAGCTACTGGAAAATGGGGAATCTGGGTGGAAGAGGCCCAGTCCTGATCTGAGCAACCATGGAGATCTCGGCCCCAGGTCCCACACACCTGGGTTCCTCTGCCGGTTCCTTCATGCTTGAGGCTCATCCAAACATGGGGAGAGTGGCCTTGAGTATGGCTTTGGTTGGGTTCTGAAGGTCTTCAGCTGCTGGGGCTCTGCTCAGGGTTGGGAGAGAAACTCAACCCGACCCCTCCGAGGGGCCCTGGTGAGGACAGCCAGGTGCATTGCTGTTGTTGAAGAACAACTAGGATAGATAGAAAAAAAAACATTTAACAACCAGAAACACTCAGTAAAAGGTGGTACTTCGTTCAAAAGCATTTCCTGTATGCATTATGCTTGGCAAGAATGCAAAGACTAGACAAACATTGGTTCTTCTCCTTTGGAACCGATTGACCAATGAGAAAGGCCAAGGTCTGAACCAAAACTGAGTCTCCGTATCTTTTTCCCATCTTTCCACTTCCCCACCTCCCTTTCCATGTGCACTATTACTGGGTCACACCTCAACATCTTGATTCTTGTTTTTACCTCAGTTACTTATAGAATTTACCAACAAATTTTATTGACTCTGCCTTTCTTTGATATTCAGAATCTCATACCTTGTTACCACCAATGGTACACTGCTCTGTACCATGATTATCTTTTCCCTAAATCCTAAAATAGCTGGGATTCTTGCTTATATTTTTTTAAATTTATTTTATTGAATCACCATGTGGAAAGTTACAAAGTTCTCAGGCTTATGTCTCAGTTATACAATACTCAAACTTCTTCTTTCTCTTCTCTTTTCCCTTCCTCCTCCTTCTTCTCCTTCTCCTCCTTCTTCTTCACTTTCCTCTTTCTCCTCTCTCTTCCTTCTCTTCCTCCTCTTCCTAGGGTTCAAATTGCATAGTGCTACTCAGGCTACTGCAGTGCCAAGGACCTACTCCAGTAGAACCTGGAGGCCTCCAGGGCTGTACCTGGAGATACCGGGAATACATCTGGTGCTTGGAATTTATCTCTGGTTAGACCACATGCCAACAAGCACCTTAGCCCTTGTGCTATTTCTCCAGCCCAACAACTGACTTTTTACACAGATACCAGAAGCAGTGTATTAAATGTTCAGCCTCATTATGTCATTCCACTTCTCCAAAGCTCTCCAGTGGCCCTCCGTGTCACTCAAATTAAAAGATACAGCAGTCAGTGGCCTGGGAGACTGAGCATAACACCACCCCTTCTCTCTAGTACCTCCAGCACCTTTCCCCTGCCTTGGGGTGAGCCCACCTCATTAGTCCCTCTGTGGTGTCTGAGTCACTCCAATAGTACCCAGCCTTAAGGGTGTGCAGAAATGTTCAATACAGAGAGCTCTCACAGAGCTCACACCTTCAAACCCATCAGATCAAAGATGCTTAAGCTTCTTCCAAGGCTGGAGTAAACAGTGGTTAGGGTTCTTGCCTGAATGTGACCAACCTGGGTTTGATCTCCAGCACCACATATGGTCCCCTGAACTCACCAGGCGTAATTCCTAAGCACACAACCAGGAGTCAGCCCTGAGCATCTTCAGATATGCCACAAAACAAAACAAACAAAAAAAGCATCTTCCTCTCTAGAATCCTTCTTGATTGCATGGTGCGAAGTAGGCAAATGCTTCCAGAAACACCTCAGATTAATTACGCATTTGGTTTTAAATTTCTAATTGCTACACCTTCAGAAACATTTTACTACTGCCATTATATTTGTTATCCCCACATTGTTACTTGGTACCCCAAATGCAGTCACGACCTACAGTTTAAGAAATGATCACTTTCGAAGATTGATCATATATCACTTTATGTCTCCCACAGGGTCAATCAAAAAAAAAAAGGAAGCACTTGGAACTAGATGATTGGTAGATAAACAACTACATAGATCTAGATCAACAGCGCGTGTGTATGTGTGTGTGTGTGTGTGTGTGTGTGTGTGTGTGTTCTGTGTGTGTGAGTGCACACCTGTGCACTCACACCCAGAGTACTTTTTACAAGTAAGTAAGGCTGTATATTCCATTCTAGGATTGCACATGACATATACCTGTGTGATCTACTAGCCTGTCTCAGAACAGTTGGGCAGCAAGTTAGAGAGATCCCAGACACCCTGCTGGAAGGTAGCCTCACTGTATAGCCACTGCTGCCGTGAGTCCTGCAATTCTGTCTGAAGAAATAATCTCTCCACAGGAAAGGCCAGGCTCTCCCACTGAGAATCGTTGCTACATTATCAGGATTAAGGCCCTGAAAACCTGAAATAGGTTTGGTTCCTCGGCACACTGATGTGAAGGTGCCCTCTCAGTGAAAGACCTAAGAGCAGTGATTGCTGAGAATAAAATGACAGCTGCTAGAAGGTGACTGTTCATGGATGGTGCCTCAGAGGACAGTCTGACCCCTGACAGAGCACTGCTCATAGAGAGGGCTTTAGGGCATAAAGACTGCACAGGGGCAAGCATTTACCTTGTACATGGCAGACTCTGCTTCAATCCCTGGTACATTATATGACCCCCTGGGCACTACCAGAAGTGATCCCTGAGCGCTGCTGGGTCTTGAGGGAGGGAGGAAGGAAGAAAGGAAAGAATAAAGGTAGGAAAGAAGGATTTCAGCCAGGCTTCACAGGTTTATCTTCTTATGTGTTCCATTACTCCTTTGGCCTTATAACTTCATATGTATGATTTATGTGTTTTGTTTAAATGTTAGTCAGTGGCAGATATAAAGGATGATCAATAAGGAAAGGAGAAAGGTGCTTGAGAACTTTGGGACTCAATTTCTTAAATGTCAAGCTAAGGAAATCTGAGAGGGCAATTCGGAACCTGGCATATATCTTAAAGACCAATTAGCATGCTACATGCCTTTCATTAAATGGATACCTCCTTTAACTAGCTATATTGCTTTCACTCAACAGCCTAATAACCCGGAAAGTAGTAAAACTAAATGCCTACCTTATTGATTAGCTGTCAAAATATTATAATATTTCACCTCTCTCGTAAAATATGTACTAAAAATTTATTAGAACATTAATATACAAGTTTACCTCTCTAGTGGGAGATGCTATAAAACTGAAGCTCTATGCTTCCTTTAGTTTTGTCAAAAAATAGTGTTCTTAGTCCAGGACTGCAGAAATACATATTCACAAGTATAGCACTCTTGATAAACATAATATTTCCTTTAGACTTGCACATATGTTGAGTAATCTTTATAGGATTTTGAAAGAATTTTTTAGTAATATTTAAAGTAGTATAAAGAAATTTTAAAACCACATAAACATACACTAAGCAGCTCATTAATTGTTCCTGAAAGCATGTGAGAAAAATATAAATTATCCGGAAACAATCATGCTTTTCTCTCTGAGAGAGAATGGGTCCCCTTTCACTAAACTTCAGGTTCTGAAACAAATACCTGGCATAGCACAAATATTTTTAAAATATTTATATTATATAACATTAAGGCTAAATATGAAAATTTTAAATGTTATTATTATTATTATTATTATTATTATAAGATGTGCTCTAAAAACTATCCCAAAATTGTGTGATGTAGCTTACCCCAAATTTTTGGAATCACACTTGTGATTTCTTTTATTAATTAGAATTCTTTTAGTTTCTGAGAACAGATTTGTTTTAATTGTTTTCAGGACTAAGGTGAAAAGCTAAAAGTCACAAGCTAAGAAGTTATGAGATTGGATAGGTTCAGGATTAGAAAACTGGATCAGAAAGACAGCACAGTGGGTAAGGCACTATTGACATGGGTTTGATCCCTGCCATCGTGTATAGTCTTCCAAGCCCCTCCAGGAGCGATTTCTGAGCACAGAGTCAGGAAAAAAGTCCTGAACACAACCAGGTCTGGGTCCCCCCACCACCCCGTGCCCAAGGATTAAAGAGAACATAAATCACATACAGGATTGTTAAAAACAATAGGTGAATAATATTTTCAAGGACACTGATTTTGGGGAGTAGGAGTGGGGGTGTTTAAGTTACACCCTGTGATGCTCAGAGTTTACTCCTGGTTCTGCATTCAGGGATCACTCCTGATGGTGTTCTGGGGACTGTTTGTGGCATCAAGATTAAACCAGGTTTAGCCACATTCAATGCAAGTAACTTAAGCTCTGTACTTTTTTAAGTGAAGCCAAATAGTTTTATTTAGAAAATATTAGAGAGATGAGCGAATAAGGAGCCCCTTCTAGTAAAAGAAAGGAAATACACACCCCATGTTGGTATGTGGGTAATTCTAGAGTGCAATGTTCCTAATTCTTTTTTTTTTCTATTTTTGTTTGTTTTGAGACTACCCCCAGTGATGCTCAGGTCTTACTCCTGCTCTGTGTTCAGGGATCACTCCTGGTGGAGCTCAAAGAATCATGTGTGTTGCTGGGGACTGAGTCTGTTAGCTGCAGAGCCCTACCTTCTGTATTACCTCTCTGGCTCCTCAAAAGGCTTACGTAGATCTGGCTCATTTGTCATAGATTATGTGTTCATATACTATTTACTTCTGGATCTCTATTCTATTCTTTTGGTCTCTTCTTTTGGTCTGTCTATTCTTTTGGTCTGTGTGCCTATTTTTGCTCCAATACCATACTGTTTAAATAATTATTTATATTTATATTGCTTTGAAATGTAGTTTTCAGCCAAGGCCAATGATCCTCAATTTTTCTTCTTTTCTCTCATAATTGATTTGACTATTTAGTATCTTTCATGGTTCCCTACACATTTTAGTATTGTTTGTTCTGTTTTCTTGAAAGATGCCAATGTTATTTTAATAGACCACTTTGAAGATAAGGGGGTCATTTAAATTATGTCTTATCTTTTAATCGATGGACATAGATGTCATTCCTTTTGTGTGTGACTTTTTATTTTCTTTTTAGGTCACACCCGGCCATGCACAGGGGTTACTCCTGATTCATGCACTCAGAAATTACTCCCAGCAGTGCTTGCGGGGCTATATGGGATGCTGGAATTGAACCCGGGTCGGCCGCATGCAAGGTAAACACCCCACCCACTGTGCTATTGCTCCAGCCCCTGTGTGTGATTTCTTTTAGTGATTTTTGTAATGTTCTATAAGTTTCCAATGTTTAGGTCTCTCACCTTTTTTTGCTATGGTTTGCTCGGTATTTTATCTTTTGCTGATACAGTTGTAAATGGGATTGCTTTCTTGATTTCTCTTTCCTCTAACTCATTGTTTGTGTATCGAATGCAATAGATTTATGTATATTGATTCTATATCTTCCCACTTTACTGAAGTCATTAATTACTAAGTTAACTCTTATAGCAACTTTCAGATACACACAATATAGTATTAACTCTTCTCACCATAGTGTAATTATATTCCCAGAATTTATTTGTAACTAGAAGTCTGTACCTCTTGGCCTCAGTCACCACTGCCCACCTCCTCTCCCTTGTCTCAGACAATTATTGCTCTATTCTCAGTATCCATGAGTTTTGGTGTTTGTTTAATTCCACATATAAGTGATATCATTATGTTTGTCTTTGGCTTATTTCACTTAGTATAATGCCCTCAAGGCCCACTCATATCAGCATAAAGAGGGAAATTTTCTTATTTTTTTAATGTCTGAATAATATTCCAATACATACACACTACCTTTTCTGTATCCATTCATCTTAAGGTCCTTGATTCTTTATATAAGTCTGTTTTATTTCCTCAGCATCACAGATTCATCCTTAGATGGTTGCCTACTATGAGTAATTTCAGGAGTCAACCAAATTTCTAGTAGAAGGAGGGTTGAAGGAAAGAAGAATCTTATTCTTCCCGAGTCTTTTTTTTTTCTCAGATCTAGGAAAAGTTCCCCCGAATCTACCCTGTGCACACCTGGCAGGCTTCTCTTCATATATCATGGGTCAGAAATGTATCTGTGGAGACTGTGCTCAGGAATCACTTCTGTGGGCTTGGGGGACCATATGTATTGCAAGGATTAAGCCCAAGTTGTCTGAAAATCCTCATTTTTTTTCAAGTGCCCTTGAATAAAATACTTAAGAATGTGCAGTCATGGGGCTGGAGCAATAGCACAGCAGGTAGGGCATTTTCCTTGCACGAGGCCGACCTGGGTTTGATTTCCAGCATCCCATATGGTGCCTGGGCACCGCCAGGAGTAATTCCTAAGTGCATGAGCAAGGAGTAACCCCTGTGCATTTCTGGGTGTGACCCCCCACACACATACACACACAAAGAATGTACAGTCATTTTAAAAACAAAACATTTGTTCCCCTTTTGGTCAATACAATAATTTTTAATTTACTTTTTGTTTTTTTCCAGTGCTGAGGGTCAAACATGGCTTCACACATGTCAGACTAGTGCATTCTGCCTCTAGGCCACATCCTGGATTGCAGTGAATTTCTGTATTGCTAACAAAGATCATCAAATTCTTAATTCATATCAATAGGTTCTTATAATATTTTGGGAGGCATAAGAGACATTACAGGACTCAACTACAGTTCAATCCCCTGCACCATATATGGTCCCCAAGCACTGTCAGGTCTCTGAGCCAGGACCAGCCTTTGACCACTGCCAGGTGTGACCCCCCACCCCCAAACCCTCAATGAAAGCAAAGGTCTTTTTTGTTGTGGTGGGTTTTGTTTTCTTGTTTTGGTTTTGGTTTTGGTTTTTGCTGCTTTTATTAAAACACAACTTTTGTCAGAGGGGAACCTGGGGTCATATAGCCACACATAAGTTCCTTACCTCCTATAATATATTCCCAATCCCACTACTCATTGATTTGCTCGAGTGGGCACTAGTAATGCCTCTGTTGCGAGACTTGTTACTGTTTTTGGCATATCAAATACGCCATGGGTAGCTTGCCAGGTTCTGCCATGCAGGCGAGATACTCTCAGTAGCTTGCTGGGCTCTCCGAGAGGAGATGAGGAATTGAACCCAGGTCATTCTTGTGCAAGGCAAACGCCCTACCCGCTGTGCTATCGCTCCAGGCCCCAGTCCCAAATCATAATTTATTTTTATTAGTGCTATTTCTATTCACATAGGATACAATTATAAATGAAACAGATTCCTATCCTAAGAGCCACTACTATTACTAGTTAGGATATACTTCATATGAGAGACATGATAGTAGTTAATAAATTAAATATGTAACAATTGTTCTTGAAAGTCCTTGGAAAAATAATCCAGTTTCTCAATTTTTTCCTGAAAAAATTTTTTTTGAGGATAACCATGTGCATTAAGTGGTACTCATCACAATAATGCAGAGGAGGGGGAAACTGTATACACCAGGACAGAGAACAAATACAAAGGCTTAAGGCATTTAGCTTGCATACAGCCACACCAGTGGGAGTAACCCCTGAGTGATGCGGGCATGATCCTAGCCCACCTCAGGAAAAACAGAAGAAAACTGAAAATTGGAGACCTGGCTAGGAGAGAATAGTTGTCATTGTCACTGCCATCCCGTTGCTAATCGATTTGCTCGAGCAGGCACCAGTAATGTCTCCATTGTGAGACTCATTGTTACTGTTTTTGGCATATCGAATACACCACGGATAGCTTGCCAGGCTCTGCCGTGTGGGCTTGATACTCTAGGTAGCTTGCCGGGCTCTCCAAGAGGGGTGGAGGAATCAAACAGGGGTCGGCCACGTGCAAGGCGAACGCCCTACCCGCTGCGCTATCGCTCCAGCCCAGGAGAGAATAGTTGTGTATTTATAAAATAAGTCTGCTATTTTCTTATAAGTTTAGATTATTATGTATCCATTAAACATACTTGTGTAGGGAAATATGTATTTTCTTTGTAATTATATTTGTGCTGCAATGTTAAATGGTTGAGTGGTACACAAACTAGTATGCAAAAGTATAACAACATACACAAGAATATGAACGGAACTAAAATGCTGAGTGCTGTGAATTAGACTAATGCTTTTCACTTTCGTTTTCCTGGATGAAAAAGCTCTTATTGATAAATAGAAATGGAGGAAGAAATTAAAGTTACTGATGTCAACTTTACAGTATCAGGGTAATAACATTCACCATTTATCATGTTCTAACCAGACCATAAAGTACTTTTCGTGTTCTCTCTCTTAATCCTTTCTACAACCAGGTAAGTTAGGCATGATTATGTTTGCACCATTTTCTCATCAGGCTATAAATGGGACTTGAAAGGAGTTTGTTCTCTTGGCCAAGATACACAATAGTAAGTGGTCTGCCCTGAATTCAATTCAAAGTGGTCTGGCAGGGAGTCTGGCCTTTTAATCACTGATTCTATTCTGTCTACAAATATAGACTGTTCAAAGCAAGTTGAATATGGCAGAAAATCAATGAATTAGACCACAGAACCGAAGAGGAAATATAAGTAGATAAACAGAACTATATCAAGTAGGCAGTTGAACAGCAAGGAATGGTCTCCTTTTCAAAAAGAATATCCTGGAAAAATAACAGAACTATATGTACAGGAAATAATATATCTTAGAGAAAGCTGGAAAACAAGATTAATAGCTAGGAGGGAAGTATTTATGATTTTTCGTAAGAAAGAGAAGGACTATAAAAATGCAGTTCCATCCAAAAGTAAGTGCCTGAGATATCAACTCGGAGAAGTGGGCGTCTTCTCAGACCAGCTAAACCAAGAGGCCAAGAAACCAAACTAAAGAAGAAGCCCCAGACAGGGAGAGGAAATTAAGTAAAACTGTAAAGTGGATTAATTGCACTTTTTGTGGGGAACTTTGTGTAGCAAGATGAATGTCAAAATATATATAATGTTACAATGCAACATTCCTTCAATTAAAAAAATATGGGGAGGGGAACAGAGGGATAGTACAGTAAGTAAGGCACTTGCCTTTCACACAGCCAAACTGGGTTCAATCCCCAGAATCTCACATGGTCCCCTGAGCCCATCATGAATGATCACTGAGTGTAGAGCCAGGAGTAAGCCCTGAGATCTGCTAGGTGCAGCCCAAAGAAGAATATATATATATATATATATACATATACATATATATGTATATATATACACACACACATATGTATGCATATATATATACAACACACTGGATGTGACTCAAATGCCACACACACTCGTAAAACTATCTGTGACTCTTTATTCCCACACACACATGCAAGTGCATTATCTCAACCCTAAAAGCTATTCTAATAGCAACAATAATAATTTATTATTACTACAGAAAGCAATGAAAATGACTTAAAACTGAACTCTGAAAAATGTATAGAAGAAATAAATACACAGAACAGGACTACCTGTCTAAAAGTTATGAAAAGATAACTTTGAATATTTCAGTGTTTACACTGATGACAGAGAAATTTTATCCCTGGCTCCCTTGTTCTTTCTTTCTGCTGTTTAAGTTAGCTCTTTCAGAACTGGAGCTGAAATCCAATGAATTTGTCTCCTGCTCATTAATCCCTGCTCTACCAGAAATGGGTTTACAAGGTGAAGGTAGAAACTGCTCTAACAGGTGAAACGTAGTTTTTTTGAGATTGTTTATGGTTTACACTCAATATAAATGATCTAAAAATGAAATATCAAATAGCATGTGAACCAGTCATGGTCCCTGCACTGGGTTGGTTGATCTATAGCATTCTTGTTGGGAAGAAAGACTAGCTTATGCTTGGGAACTATGACAAGAGGGTCGTGGTTACATCCAGTGACCCCTTCAGAATCCTACCACAGCTGGAGTGGTCACCCTGTTCACCATCTTAGCCTATAAGGGACAAATTCTCATGTTGGCATGATCCCAGACCCTCTTGCTCCCTATTCTGCTCCTACTCAGATATCTTCCACAGAATTGACTTAGTGCTCACACAAATTCAAGTCCTCAGCTCCCTGTGTCATCGCCCTTGTAGACTAAATCTCCATCCCCATTTCCCTGCTGCTGACTGGAGCTGGGCAGTGAGAGTTTATGGCAGGAGATCTGGGGACAGAAGGAAAAGGTGGACATTCGTCCTCTTACTCTGCTTCCAGAAATGTCCTGGAAGAGACTGTATAAATTACTGTAGCTCCAGCTAAGTGATCCCTCGTTAATGCTCGCCCCAGCATCTACCAGGTCATCTCTGTTCCAACCATCCCATGGGCAGGAATAGCTTCAATGAAGATGGCCCTTGGGCCCAGGATGTGGCATGATGGTAAAGCACCTTCATGAGATCTGAGTTTGATGAGGCAGCACAAAAACAAAGATAACTTCCTTGAAGTCCTCAGATGCCTGCCATGAAATCAGTTGTAGCTGGTTCCTTTAGCTCTGTCTGAACCTTCTGTAAATTGTCATTTCACTTTAGAACCCTAGCTCAGGGACTGGCATAGAACCCAAAGGGATGCAGTACATGACTTGTGTTCGAAAGCGCTTGCTCTGCATGGGCCCCCAGCACCTCATTGGTGACCCAGGTAGCCCCCAACAGTAGAGGGCCCCAAAGCACCAAAACCTCAAAGTACCACTGAGAAACCCAATCCCACAAAAAATGTGCAAGTTAAACATGCCTTCTCATGAACATGCCAGAATCCTACTGATGTGGCTACATTTACTGAAATTCTTGCTTAAGAGCTAATGAATCATCTCCTTTGTAAGGATAATATAGGCAAGAATACAGGTAGAAATCAGTACCTTTTTGTAAGTAATGAAATCTGTTCTTGTGAAAAATAGCTGGGGGTGGGGAATAAGTTAAAGCAAAGTTTTGAACTAACAAATATATGTCAAAGGTTTGAAAGGAAAATCTAATGAGGAGATCATTCTTGTTTTTAAAATTAAGAAGAGGTCTGGGGATGCAGCTTGAAAGGGCTATAACAGATGCTTTGCATGCAGAAGACTCAAGTGTGATCCCTGGCATCTCGTAGTCCTTGAGCACCTCAGGTAGAGCCCTGGTGGTCCAAAAGCACCACTGGGCGGAGCGCCAAACTGTCAGCCCACATGACCTGACTAGGTTATTGTCAGGTGTAACCCCAAGGCTGCCAAGCGCTGCTGGGGACCTCCCAAAGAAATCCCTAAAGCTAAATCTAAGATCACAAAGCAGATCACTGTCACTGTCACGCCGTTGCTCATCGAGTTGTTTGAGCGGGCACCAGTAACGTCTCTCATTGAGAGACTTATTGTTACTGTTTTTAGCATACCAAATAAGCCACCTAGCTTGCCAGGCTCTGCCGTGAGGGGGCAATATTCTTGGTAGTTTGCTGGGCTCTCTGAGAGGGGCAGAGGAATTGAACACGGGTCTGCCACGTGAAAGGCAAATGCCCTACCGCTGTGCTATCACTCCAGCCCCAACAAAGCAGGTAAGAACAAATATTAATTCAAAAATGTAATACTTGTATATATTATTTAATATACTTCCCCAAATTAGTCTTTTGTTGGTTTTGGGCCACATCTGGCAATGCTCAGGGGTTACTCCTTGTGCTACACTCAGGAATTATTCTTGGCAGGGCTCAGGGGACAAATATAGGGTTCTGGGGATTGAAACCAGGTTGGCCATGTGCAAAGCAAGTACCCTACTCAGTGTACTATCACTCCAGCCCCCAAATTAAGTTTTCTTAACTTATCCATAGATGACATTTATAAATATGCTTCTAGCAAGAGATACAGAGGTTCAACATGATTCCCTCTAACAAAATGTGTGTCAGCAATCTCATGCTTAAATTGGTCATAAACAATGGCTTCAAGTCTAAAGACTATTAGCACAGGCCACTTGATTTATGGACTCTCTGATAAGTAAATGAGCTTTTAGTAAACACTAACTGGGTATGAATGTCTTTATGTTTATCATGTTTATATATATTTCAAAAAACTATGCTGGAATGTATAGCTGTCAGCTTGATTCATTTGAGAGCACTTGTTCTCAGGATCCTCTTCCCCCTATTGTTCCAACTTAGCACAGACTAAAAAGAACCTCTGGGGAGGTTGTAAGAGGCAGTGACAAGGTGGAGGTGTCCAGCCCCTGCTCATCTTCCTGTCACCTGGGCCGTGTCTTGCTCACTATCCCATTGTTGGCACTGCCAACCAAGTGCAGTCCCCGGTTCACCTCACAGCACTTGGCTGTGGGTAAACACCTCTCAGGGGAGAAACTATTTTTCTTCTTGCACCAGCTTCTCCAGAAATAAATAGAAGTTGGGGATCCAGATAGTTCAGCTTGAACTACTTGGCTAGAAGCCAAGAACCTAGATTCTCTCACCACTATCTAGGGTACATATTTGTGAAAAGAGATAACTTTCTGGGATGAAATTAAGGCTTGTGAAAGAGGAGTTGTCACTAATGTGCCTCGACCCTAGTGGTCTGAGACCAGCTAGCAATAATAACATGTTCCCATTTTCTCTGTGATCAGCCCCTCAGCCATTTCTTCATTCTGTCTTCACAGCAATCCTAGGAAATTACCACCTTTTTCTCTGTTTCTAAAAGGGAAGGATGTGCGGGAAGTTGGCAGTTTGTCAGCTTCCTCTCTGTAAAATATAACTGACTAGTACTAGAAGTGGTTCAGTTTGGGTTCTAGTTCCAGAATGATCAGATTTTCAACCCCAGTCTGACTAGACCTTTCACTGATGCCTCACATGATGGTATCAGTGCTACTTATTTACAGTTCAGTAATCGACTGCATTGTACCAACCTCATTCTCTTTTTTCCAAAGGAAAGTTGTCATCAATGCACAAAATCTTTTGTTGTAGTAGTTTTTGTTATTCTTTATCAATGTTAAAATTCAAAATCACT
The DNA here is from genome assembly GCF_027595985.1 of Sorex araneus. Lineage (NCBI taxonomy): Eukaryota > Metazoa > Chordata > Mammalia > Eulipotyphla > Soricidae > Sorex > Sorex araneus. The sequence goes on along the minus strand of NC_073307.1, from coordinate 36,895,831 downwards.
ATTTATCTAAGATCTAATTGCAATTTGAAAATTCTGTTTATTTAGCATCTATGAGCAATTGGTTTGACTTTTATTTATTTGTTATTTATATAGGAGTCATACCAGGCTGTGCAGGTGGGAGTGACTCGTGGTAGTGATTTTGGATCCAGGTCATGCTGAGGATCAAACCTGGGCTTCATGTCCGAAGAGCCTGTTCTCTAGTCCTTTGAGATGTCTTCCTGCCCCAAATGATGCTCTTTTGGAGAGGGGGTGAGGGACCACACCTGGCAGCACTCAGGGGATCAGATGCTATACTGAGGAAGGAATTGGGGTTAACGACATACAAGGCAGTGCCTTAACTCTGTAATATAGCTCAGGCCTCTAATTATGCTCTTCTAAAGTTATTAAGATTTTATTTTATTTTATTTGCTTTATTGTCTGTCTGTCTGTGTTATAGCCAGGTTGAAAAAGATTTCTCATCAAAATATTGAGCCTACAGAGAAATTTAAATTCTCAATCTGTTTCTTATTGGAAGAACATTAATGGTTATTAACAGTTGAAATTCTTTTGAACTTAAGAGTCTGTACTATCTAAGAAGAGCTGCAGAACTAGAACCTGAAACTAAAGTGAAATAAAGTTCAGAGAATTCAAGGCTTTATCTTACAAACTTCAGCCAATTTTGATGAAAAAATTAGTCCACTTTACAAACAACAGAGTTATACAAAAGCCATTAAAATAAAGTTTCCTCATGTTTTCATAAACATTGGCAGTTCAAGTGTTTTTTTTTCTATGCTAATATCAAAGTTTGGTAAAAATCCAAAGGGCTATTTCTGTGTCTGAAAGCATGTTCGTATTCTTGTAGCATTATTAAAAGTATCTGGTGTAGAAAGCTAATAATTTTAAGTAGCTAAGGTACAAGAACAATTGGGTTGGAATGATAGCATAGCGGGTAGGGCATTTGCCTTGCACTTGGCCAACCCGGGTTTGATTCCTCCACCCCTCTCGGAGAGCATGGCAAGCTACCGAGAGTATCTTGCCTGCATGGCAGAGCCTGGTAACCTACCCATGGCATATTCAATATGCCAAAAACAGTAACAAGTCTTACAATGGAGATGTAGTGGTGCCCACTCAAGCAAATCTATGAGCAACAGGATGACAGTGATACAGTGATACAGTGATTTGCTTTTTGGGTCACACCCAGCAATACTCAGGTGTTACTCCTGGCTCTGCACTTAGGAATTACTCCTGGCAGTGCTTGGGGGACCATATGGGATGCCATGGATCAAACCTGGATGGGCCTTGTGCAAGGCAAACGCCCTATCCACTGTACTATCACTCCTATCCAGTTATTAAGATTTTAACCTAAAGTAACAAATATGCAAGTTATTTATTACTCATCTGAAATTGGAATCATGGATCAAATTATTAAAATATAAATATCTAAAAAAGAAAAAATAATAAATAAATATAAATATCTAAATATAGATTGTTCCTTATCAAAATATATTTGTAATATGGATGATCTACCTTTTCATTTCTACATTTAACTCCAAAGTCTTCCAGAGCTAAAATTATCTCTGCAGGGACCTGGATCCCTGGAAAGTACAGCACATAGGGCATTTGACTTGCATGCAGCTGACCCTGGGTTCAATCCCTGGCATCCCATCTGATCCCCCACGTACCACCAGGAGTAATTCCTGAGCTCAGAGTCAGGAATAACCCCTGAGCATCACTGGGTGTGACCCAAAAAGCAAAATAAATAAATAAATACAAATATCTTTCCACCAAATAAAATGCTTTTGCTAGAAAGGCAGCTCAATAGATGGAACACATGTTGTGCATGTAGGAGTCTTGGATTCCATCCCCAGCACTTCATGGTCCCTGGAGTACCACGAGGCATCACTCTTGAGTACTGAGCTGGGAGTATCCTCTGGGTGCTACAAGGTGTGACCCAAAAAAATGAAAGAAAATTGTTCTTGAAAACAAAATCTGTTTAGGGACCAAAGAGATAGGATAGGGTTAAAGTCACTTGCCTTGCATGCGCATGCAGTTTGATCCCTGTTATCCTGAAGACCACACCCATTGATGCTCAGGGCTTTCTCCTGACTTTGTGCTTAGGAATCACAGGACCAGGAAAAGCCTTGTGCACCAGTGGGTGTAGTCTAAAATAACTCCCATTTAAAAGAAAATCTAGTATTTACTTTCTAGAAAAAGTTTAGAGATAGTTTTTTTCTTTTTTTCAGCTATAAGTTACTTTTTCAAGGTCAGAGCAATAGTACAAACTTGCATGCATCTAACCCAGGTTTAATCCCTGGCATCCCATATTGTCTCTCTGGCATCCTTTATAGTCTCCCAAGCACTGCTAGGAGTAATTCCTGAATGCAAAGCCAGAAGTAACCTCTGAGTACTGCAGGTGTGGCCCAAAAGCAAACAAACAAACAAAACCCACTATAGTATTATTTATTTATAGTTATTTATTTAGTATTATTAGATGCAAAATAATAGAGGGAAATATATATATATATATATATATATATATATATATATATATATGCCTCTCAGAGAGCCTGGTAAGCAACAAAGAGTATCTCAACCGCATAGCAGAGCCTGGCAAGCTACCCGTGGCATATTTGATATGCCAAAAACAGTAATGATAACAGGTCTTATTCCCCTGACCCCGAAAGAGCCTCCAATCATTAGGAAAGATGAGTAAGGAGAGACTGCTGAAATCTCAGGGCTGCGGGACTGGAGTGATAGCACAGCGGGTAAGACGTTTGCCTTGCACACAGCCGACCCAGGTTCGATTCCCAGCATCCCATATGGTCCCCTGAGCACCGCCAGGAGTAATTCCTGAGTGCAAAGCCAGGAGTAACCCCTGTACATTGCCAGGGGTGATCCAAAAAGAAAAAATCTCAGGACTGGGACATATGGAGACATTACTGGTGCCCACTCCAAATTAATGAACAACGGGATGACAGTGATCTAGTGATACTTCCACTGCAGCACAAGATTCAGGGTAGAATTTAAGATCTAGAAACAAAAACCTCTAAAACAACTTCTCTCATTTCCACAAGTTGCAAGTCTACTTTTCTAGACACTGTGTATATTTTTCAAGATGAAATTAAAGCCTTTCAAACACATTCCTCTTTCAAAGAACCTGTATTTAAGTCCAAATGTCTCCCTTCAATTTTGAACTTTCAGAGCTCTGTGCATGTCATTCTCACGCATTGGGAGCCAGATCCAGTGAAGACATACAACACTGAAAAGCTACACCTTCAATGCATATCAGGCTGGCAGACCCCTTCATTTGGGGCCCTACTCAGGATCGAGGATCTAGGCAAAAGGTTGTTAGCACCAGCTTTGAAAACAGAATTCAATCATTTGGAAAGAAGAAGGACTCAGAAGTCTGACATGCTTATTCCACCCTTGGCCCTGCTTAGCTAGTTGGTGGTACATGGCTTCCTAAGGAGAGACTTAACCCCATCTTCTCTTCTAAGAAAATGGTGAAAAGTAGGAGGCAATTTTCAGTTGCCTGTGGGGTAAACTTAAGGATTTGACTGTGAACTAGTGGTGCCTTCCTTGATATACCAGTTGGCTATTACTACTTTTGTGGGAGCTGAAGAAAGGGAGTTTGGAGTAATGTAGAAAAGGGAGTCTCAAGTAATATGGGTGGCAGCAGAGGCTGGAGGAAAAGTTCAAGAGAAGGTTTTTAATATAGTGAAGGTATCTGAGGAATTATACCTTGTTTTTTTGTTTGTTTGATTGTTGTTGTTGTTGTTATTTGGCCACACCTGAATCTGCAGTGCTCAGGGCTTCCTCCTGGCTCTGCACTCAGGGATCTCGCCTGATGGGGCTTGAGGGCCCATATGGGGTGCTGGAGAGCTGGAGATTGAATCTAGGTTGGCTGTATGCAAGACAAGTACCCTGCCCGCTCTACTATCTCAGCGGCCCAAGGTAAGACATTTTAGGTTAATGCCCTGTAATTGCCCACTGTTGCCCAGTAGCCTCCAGAAGACGGGCAGTGTGATTTGACATGGAGAATCAGAGTATCTGGAAGAGGCAAGAGTGAGATGCAGAGCCAGGCTGACTGTGAAACCAGACTGCAGTAGGAGGCGAAACCAAGCAGGCTGGTGCTTCCCTCCTTGCATGCACTTGTGAGGGGACTTGGTGCTGAACAGAATGAAGGCTGGGGTGATGTTATTTACAGATTAGAGAAAATGGAAATTCCAGAGGATGGAAGGTTGAGGAAACTCCAGCCAGTGGAATTTGGGTTAATGGAGGATGTGGCCACATGCTTTTATTTATTTATTTATTTATTTATTTATTTATTTATTTATTTATTTATTTATTTATTTATTTATTTTAAATGAATCACCATGAGGTACAGTTACAGACTTACAAACTTCTGTGCTTACATTTCAGTCATACAATGATCGAGTACCCATCCCTCCACCAGTGCCCGTTCTCCATCACCAATGTTCCCAGTATCCCTCCCTGCCCCCCACCCCCCTACCCCCGCCTCTGGGCGACATGCTTTTTAAAGGAAACTTTACTCAGGAGAAGATGATGGGCTGCTTCCTGCCATTATCCTAAGGCCTCTCATTTGTGCTGAGCTACAGGATTCTACTCCGTTACTTCTGGCTACTCAGCACCTCATCGACAGTGAAAGCTTCCTAGATCCTCTTTCTCAGCCAATGCTAATAAAAGAAAGTTTAGGCCTCTCATATCACGAGGCAGGAAATGAATCATTTGACAACCGGGGTACCAGTTCTCTGAAACTCTTTTTGTAGCTTGAAGATTTCTGAATTTTGCACTCCTCAAAATGAGCAGAATGTTTGACTTTAAGTGTTTTAGGGCTCTTTACCTTCACAGCTGTCTGATTTCAATTTATTTAAAGGTTAAACAAACAAACAAACAAAAAAACACCGGATTTGGAGGGTTGGAAAGATAAGGCAGGTAAGGCACTTGTCTTGCACATGGTCAACCAGGATTTGATCCCTGGAATCCCATATGGTCCTTTGAGCATCACCAGGTGTTGACCCTGAGCATCACTGAGTGTAACTCAAAAAGTTTTTTTTAAAAAAAAATTTAAAAACAAGTAAGAAAAAAAAAGGGTTTAGGAGGGACTATGGCCCGAAACAACCAGATCAATACGTTGCTTAAGTTTGTCACATCACTGGCTAATCACCACAGAGGAAATGATGAAAGGGTTCTTACTGTAGCGAAGACTCACACGTTGGTCTTTATTTCCCTCCTTTAATAATGATTCACGAGCCATTTGTATCTGTCAGGCTGTTAGGCTTCACAGTGCCTTCCTATGCGTAAATCAATGGAGGTTTTGAGAATTAATGCTACGTGCCGACTTCCTTTCATTTCCCCTTTGGCCCAGGTGGAGGATGAGTGAGGCGATTCAAAAGAGGAAGTGTGTGTCATGTTCAGACCATGGTAGCAGATCTCCCCTTCAAACCTTCATGGCCTATCCTGGTTCTCTAGGATGAGTGAGTGTCCTGACCCAGCAGAAGCCTCACACCCCTTAGTGAAGACAGATCCAAGAACACGTTAAGGAGACAAGCTGAAAATGTGTGAGTGATGTTGAAGACTCTTTCACTTGATGTCCGTAAACAGTTTGATGTCCTACAACTTAAACTTAGGTGACATGGTCGAGCCTGCCTGGTTTGGAGTCCCTGTCGGCACTACCTTGGCAGTGTAGTGGGGATTGTGTGTAGAGGAGCAAGGCTATGGAACAAAATATAACTTTCTGCCTGGGATTGAAGAAAAGTTCATGCACAGTTGAGCAGAGCTCTAGTAATAAATATGCTTCTCTGTCCTGTGAAGAAACACACGGCACTCTGCATTGGTTCTTCTCATACTACAAGAGTCTTTCCTGGTGGAATGGAGAAATCTTTCTGGGCCTCAGTGAACACCATGGCAATTGCATGGTGAAAGCATTGCCAAAAAATAGAGATCCACCTCAGCATTGCATCTCAACACACCTATAAAGCATTCTCTTCCCTTCATTGCAGCACAATGGTAAGCTGATCAGCTTTCACCTTGAGAACAGGGTATAGTTTATCTTTTCACCCTATATGATGTAATCATGAAATGCATGTGAAACCAAGTGACTTCTTACTGTGTTATGAGTTAAATTGTGTCCCCCTAGAAATGTAGATATAGGGGCTGAAGAGATAGCCCAAAGGGCTTAATTCAGACTTGGCTGCAAGAGGTCTGGGCTCAAACTCCAGTAACTCGGGGTATCCTGAGCATTACCAGGAGCACTAGTCAATGTACCCCCACAATATATATATATATGTATATATATATATATATATATTGACATTTCAATACTCAGTGCCTGAGAAACGGATGTTGTATAGAGATGTGATCTAGTGAAAGGGGACTCTAATTCAATATGCCTGATGACCCTACAAAAAGGGTGGATTTGAATATAGGGACACATGAGCAGAGAGAATAGTGTATACAGAAAGATGGCTACCTCTGCATCAGTGAGTGAGACCTAGAACAGGTCCTTTCCTCATCTAGAACTAGCTCTGCCAATGCACACCTTGATTGAGATTGCTGGTATTTGTGAGATGAATAAATTCCTACACCCCCACATCACAGCAGTGCTAACAAACATGCAAAGAGCAAGGTTATAAGCTTTGCCCTGTCCCCACTATCATTTGAGTTTCTACCCCAGAATGATAAGCTCAGATGTCACAGTGCCCAAGCGGGTGACTCAAGGCTGTGAGCCTGGCTATGTAGACTCCTGGGTTGTTACAGAGATGGAGGTAAAGGGGGAACTAGTCGGTCAGTAACACCGGCTAGTTGTTACCACACAGAAGAATAAAGTCAACAATGCCAGAAATTGCATGCAATGTTGTGGTGCCAGAAATCAGAAACAGCATGTTGCCAAGATTGCACTCGGTATGTGGGGCAATGCCAGGAATCAAACTTGGCCTTAAACCAACAAGATAGCCACTGTACCATTGAGCCACATCTCTTGATCCTAAATTTTTTTAATTTAATTTTTTATTAGTGAATCACAATGAGGTACAGTTACAGACTGACAAACTTCCGTGCTTACATTTCTTTTTTTTTTAAATTTTATTTTATCACCATGTGGAAAGTTACAAAGTTCTCAGGTTTATGTCTCAATTATACCATATTCAAACACCATCCCTTCGCCAATGCCCATATTCCACCACCAAAATCCCCGGTATACCCCCCGCCCCCCACCCCAACTGTATAACTGATGAATTTCACTTCACTTTCTTTCACCTTGATTACGTTCCATATTTCAACACAAAACTCACTATTGTTGTGGGAGTTATACCCCCAAACAAGATAACCCTATTAAGGAAGCATTTGATAATTAGTTTTCCATTAAAAGATTGTATGTTTTCAGGTTTTAGAAAAGATTGGATGTGTCCCAGTCCCGAATCCCGGAGCCATGTTAGTTGCTGCTCAGTGTTGCCAGGGCTCCATCTGGAGAAGGTGTTGTGGCTGCACCTCCTCCTTCCGGCTTCCTGGTGTTGTTGGCCCCAATTTGGGTGCGGAGCATTTTCTGGGCCTCGTTGCTCACAAGAATGCCTGGCCGCTTCTCTCTTGATCCTAAATTTTTAATGTGTGTCCCAGGGATTGAATCCAGGCCTCAAACACGTAAATCATGTGCCTTATTAGTGGATGATAGCCCTAACCCTTATGTAGTTTCATTTGTTTGTTTTGGTTTAAACATCAAAAATTAGCTGTTTTAAAAATACTACCGACTAGTTAAAGAAGAAGTAAATATTATCTATCCCCATCAACATGACTAGATCAAACAATATCTGTGTGAGTGTGGGACTAAGATATGGTAACTATGTATCAAACCCATAAATGTTAACACTATTGGAAACATGTGACATAGCTATGATAATTAAATTTTTTTAATTTTTTAAAAGTTTGTTTGAGGCCCTGCTTGGTTATTCAGCCCTAATGATATTTTGAGAGAGATTATGTACAATTCTCCAAGAGTCTGAGAGAAGGGAGTCCAGTACTTCATTTCAGCTGGAAGCCTCATTCCCAAGCCTATACCACATAGAATGTGACCAGGGAACATTTGCTCTTAGCAAATGTTTGAGATGCCTTCTCTTTATTGTCACCTCTTTTCAGTTCAACCTTGGAACTGCCCTTGCTAATTTAAGGGTGATATTTAATTTGGCGAGGGCAGAGACCTGCAGTGTGATGGAAATGACAAGATCTTCACCTGTGGGGCTGCATTGCCCTGACCTTGACTAAGTACGAGAAGAGACAGAGGAGAAAGTTGCCTTGTGCTGTAACATACATTTCACTTTCTCTTCTCACTTTTAAAGAGCGGGGGAAGATGAAGTAGCGAAAATATTGAGGGATACACAGGAAACAAAGAGCTGAACACGATAGTTTACAATGAGTAGGTCACTAGTGCTCCTTTCATAACCTGAGAACATCAAGTAAGCACTGCAAGCACACCTGGCCTGAGATAGATATATTCCCCACATGTTGCATAGATACTGATGGTTAAGATGTTCATTCACCTCTTCTATAACTTTCACACTAGAAAGAGTATAGGGAAATGTCTACTAAGAAAATTTGTGCTTTACCAGAATCTGGAAAAAACCCGAATGCCCCAGAACGGATGACTGGTTGAGGAAACTTTGGTACATCTATACAATGGAATACTATGCAGCTGTTAGAAAAAAGGAGGTCAAGAATTTTGTAGTTAAGTGGATGGGCATGAAAAGTTTCATGCTGAGTGAAATGAGTCAGAAAGAGAGAGACAGACATAGAAAGATTGCACTCATCTATGGTATATAGAATAACAGAGTGGGAGACTATCACCCAAGAACTGTAGAAATAAGTACCAGGAGGTTGACTCCATGGCTTCGAGGCTGGCCTCACGTTCCGGGGAAAGGTCAACTCAGAGAAGCGATCACCAACTACATTGTAGTCGAAGGCCATGTGGGGGAAGGGAGTTGCGGGCTGAATGAGGGCTAGAGACTGAGCACAGCGGCCACTCAACACCTTTATTGCAAACCACAACAGCTAATTAGAGAGAGAGAACAGAAGGGAATGCCCTGCCACAGTGGCAGGGTGGGGTGGGGGGGAGATGGGATTGGGGAGGGTGGGAGGGACGCCGGGTTTACGGGTGGTGGAGAATGGGCACTGGTGAAGGGATGGGTTCCCGAACTTTGTATGAGGGAAGTATAAGCACAAAAGTGTATAAATCTGTAACTGTACCCTCACGGTGATTCTCTAATTAAAAATAAATAAATTAAAAAAAAAAAAAAAAAAGAAAATTTGTGCTTTAAAAATGTATACAAATATATATTTTGGGATACAATTTCTAAACACTTTCAAAATGTACATTATCATACCATGTCTATCACCAAATGACCAACCTGACTCCACCTGCATCTAAGTCAAGCCCTTCCTTCTGTCACTCTGAAATTATAGCATGATCGTTATGAAATTCAGATGGAATAATCTGATCAGTCACGGCTGTGCTTCTAATTTCTAGTTAGCAAAACTTGAGGAAGTACTGACTAGGAATGGGACTTATTCTCTAGATCCCAGGGAATGCAAGAAAGACTGTATTCCTTATCACAACCACTTGACCTTAGGCCTGTTTCAAAATTCCTATTTTCACCTAGATGTAAGCCCCAGGTCTTATGACCCTCAGATGAATATTTATTAACTTGCTTGTGCTTGCTTATCTTGTATCTTATCTTGCTAATGTGGAGTTTTTGTTCATCATTGCTCTTTGTCTCCTACCGTCTTCTCCCTCCCATTTCACCCCACTATTACTTCTTATCCCCAAACCTCTTAACTAAACCCTGATATCACTAAGCGGACTTCCCAGAACTTCTAAGAGCCCAAACCATATGTTTTCTGTATTGGTATGTCCTAAATACCTACAGTGCCCTAGTAATCTTTTTTATACTTGATCATTCTGATGTCATATTTTTAAATTGAATGACTGTGAGATATATCTACAAGGCTTTCATGGTTGAGTTTCAGTCATACAATAATCAAACACCCATCCCTCCACAGCTGTATATTTTCCCCCACCAATGTCCCCAGTATTCATCCCACCATACCCATTCCACCCACCCCCTCCTGTCTCTATGGCAGACAATTTTCTTATTACTCTCTCTCTAGTTTGGAGCATTATGGTTTGTAATACAGATACTGAGAAGCCGTAATGTTTGGTCCTTTATCTACTTTCAGCACACATCTCCCATCTCAAGTGATCCCTCCAACCATCATTGACTAAGTGGTCCCTTCTTTATCTAAATTGCCTGTGTCCCCAGCTCATGAGCTGATGGCATTTTAAAAGTCATATATATGGGCATAAATATGATGATTTATCATACTTTCCATGCTTCTATGTGTCAAATGTACGTCTCTTACTGGAAATAGACAAACTATTTAGTTAAAGAAAAGCACATGAAAATTGTATATCTTTTTAAAAGAACATCTATTTGTTGGATTTTATTTTATGTGTTTGTGTGCCTCTGTGTGTTTGTGTGTGGTACTAATGATATATCTGTGAGCCTCATACATGCAAAGTCTGACTAACTTCCACACCCTGATTTTGGGTTTTTATTTGTTATACTTGAAAACTTTTTTTACCTTTTGGTAGCAGGGATTGAACCCTTGGTCTCATATGTGCTAGACATGTGCTCCACCTCTGAGCTACATCTCCAGCTCAACATATGACAAACATAATGGAATTAGAGAATTACAATGTTCAGATCTTTTAACCATGTGACTATTCATCCCATAGGTTTACACTTGAGAACTAGGCATTGTAAAGTCAAATGTTATCTAGAGAAAGACTCTACTTGGAATATAAGATATTATAGAAACAGAAGGTGCATACATTTTATTGTATACTTTACTCCACTAGAAATTTTCCTTTGTAATTTAAACATAACCTTCAATATAATGAATTTTGCCTAAACTTAAGTGTTTCAATGTTTTGTGATGCTTACAAGAACTTGTTCTTTTTTACTTGGTCAAAAACTTAGAGCGGATGACTTTGTTTTCATGTTCTGGCCCTTTGTTGACCTAAAATGGATCCTGCTCTAGATCCTTTTTTTCCCCCTAGTTTTGCATTTCTAAATTTCAAAACGTGTACTGTGGAAATATTTTCTCTTAGGTGACTGGCTAGTAAAATGTCCTGGAGTGTTTGGGGAGTGGTTGGAAAAATCTCAAGACAGGGAGGTAATCAACAAGCTAATGAAAAGGTAGGGAAATGAGGGAGCAGAGAGTGGGATGGAGAATCAGATAAGAGGTCCAGTTTGGGGGGTTTGCAGTGAGGATTCTGGAAGGTCAAACAGAGGTAAAGAAGTCAGTGGAAAAATACACATGGAGGAAGAAGTAGTCAAGGCCAGTCCCTAGGGAATGGTTAGCAAGTAAACACAGAAGATTGGTCGACCAGCGTTCTGTGCGCTTCCCTCTGGGAAAATCTGAGAGTCCTGTCATCAGGAGGTCAGGGCATCCTCCAGCCCATCTCCCCAAAGTCATTAAGGGGCCTCACAGCACCTTCACTACTAGCCATAAAGAGCTCAGTTAAAGTGCTCAGGGCTTCAAAACACCACTGAGTAGTATCTAGAGTGACTTATCAAATTCTGTGTCTGGAAGGAATCCAGGGTCTAATTATTGTTACCGGAGAGAGACAAAGTACTCTGCAAATGATGGGGTGTTCAAGACATATAGTTAGACAGAATGAGAAGTAGGACAGGCAGAATGAGAATTTCTCATGCAAATATTTGAGTAAAATACATAGCATGCTTTCTACTAAGGTAAGATCTTAACACAATTTTACTCATTTAAAAATAGAATTTTTTGCCTTACATGCAGCTGACCTAGGTTCAGTTCCTGGGGTCCCATATGTTCCCTCAAGCACTGCCAGTGTGACCCAAAAAGTCAGAAAATATATATAAATAAAAATAAAAATCAAATTATTATAGTAAAAATTCTAAAAGACAACCCAATGTGCTTTATCCTTCTAGACCAATAGTTCTCAAATGCAATATTCAAACTAATAGCACCAACACTGTGGAGATCTTGAAGATCTTTATTGGGGTACAGCTTAGAAACCTATGTCCTTTGGGGACTCTGGTGCACTCTGGAGCTTGAGCATCACTGTTCTTCACACAGAGACACAGTCCACAGAATGTAGAAAAGCATACATTGTTGGGCCAAGAGAGACAGACAGTACAGGATTTATGGCACCTGCCTTGCATGTAGCTGATGCTGATTCCAGCCCTAGCACCATTTGGACCCCTGGCTACATCTGAAAGCAGTTCAAGTCCCTGGGCCTGCACACAGCTGGGAGTAGTCCAGAGGAACTCCTGGGTGTGACTCAAAAACCCCAAATACACCCAGGAGTTGTAGAGATAAGGATTAGGAGGTCTGCTCCATAGCTTGGAAACTGGCCTCACATGCTAGGGGAAAAGGCACCTTCGGATAGAGAAGGTAACACCAAGTAGAGGATGTCAGGAGGACCCATTCGGGTTGGAAGATGCGTGCTGAAAGTAGACTATAGACCGAACATGATGGCCACTTAATACCTCTATTGCAAACTACAACACCCAAAAGGAGAGAGAACAAAGGGGAATGCTCTGCCACAGAGGCAGGGTGGGGTGGTGGGGGATGGGGTGGGGGTGATGAGAGGAATACTGGGATCATTGGTGGAGGTGAATGGGCACTGGTGGAGGGATGGGTAAATGATCATTGTGTGAGTAAAATGCAAACACAAAAGTTCATAAGTTTGTAACTGTACATCACAGTGATTCTCTAATAAAAAATTAAAAACAAATAAACAAACAAAAACCCCAAATAAACAAGCAATTTGTTATCTCCCCATGTTCTCATGTTCAAATGGGGACAAAGAAAATGTATTTTTGCCAAGAAATCATTTTTAGCTACCCTAGACAAGTGAGAAGATAGGTGCGGGACTGCCTACAGCTAGCAGGTTTTCCAGGAAATTGAGGATGACTGTCTCCTCACAACCAAGGTCAAAATAAATCAGCAAGAAGCTGTGATGTTGGTAGAAAGCCCTGACTGTGTGCTCTGTTACTTTTAGCTATTCCGGGAGAAGCTCATGGGTCCTCCCACTTCTGACCTGGTTGGATGTGCCCTCTTACTGAAGGGGAAGGAGGGGTTTGATTGCCCAGCTACATCTGGGAAAGCCAAGAATTTAGGGAAGGGGGTGTCTGGCAGAGGGGTTTCTCCAAGTTTTTTTTAAACATGTTTCCAAAAGCCAATTGGACACTAAGGTTTTACACTGTTATTGTTGTATCATTGCTATTATTCTTGGGCTTTCCAAGTGGTGTTCGGGAGGTCCAGGGCCCCCACTGAAGATTCTTGGCCCAATGGGCCTTCAGTTCAGTGCAGAACCTCAGGGCACAAAGCAGCTCTGACTACCCTGGTCATGCCAGAGTCCTCTAGGGCTGCACTGTCAATGCATATCTTAGCCAAATCATAGCAAATCAAGTATCACACAATCAAATATAAGGAGGATTCAGAGACCCTGTGGTGCTGGGTACCTAACCCACTCTCAAGGGGCTCAAGCTAAAGCGGAAGCCCTAAGCTCTGTCCTTTCTCCTAGACCCAGTATTGTTATTCATTTTTTTGAGTCACTCATGGTGATGTTTAGTGTGGTGGGATGAGCTTGACAGTTCTTTGTTTGTTTGTTTTTATGCTACGCCTGGAGGAACTCAGGGATTACTCCTGGCTCTATGCTCAGGGATCACTCCTGTGGAGTTCAGGAGACCATATGGAGTGCCAAAGATTGAACCCAGTTGGACATGTGCAAAGCAAACCCTGAGCCTGACTGTTCTGTACTCAGAGCTGGTTGTTCTCAGGAGCTACTGGGAGTATACCTAGCAGTGTTAGGGGAAGGCAGAAGAATATGGGAAACTCAGGGCCTTCTACATGCTAGCCTTGTATTCTACCACTTTAGCTATCTCCAGGGTCCAAAACAACTAGCATTTTAAGCAGAACAGAACATTAGTGCTTCAATTAACAGATCTTTATTTAATCAACTTCCATCAGCATGTTTTATATCCTTCTAGTACTCTCAGCAACTGACATCAAAGATCGAAAGCTCATTAGAACTGGTAACTATATGCAAGGCCTTCACTTCATCCAAAGAGTTTATCCTAGGGAATTCACAAAACAATAACAAAAAAATAACCCCCAAATAACTATATTTTTTTTAAAAGAAATTTAAGTCCCACAGAAGCACTTTCATAGACCAGACCAGGGATATGGTTCAGTAGTAGAACACCTGCTTCTCATGTCTCAGCCCCAGACACTGCACTTTCACACACACACACACACACACACACACACACACACACACACTTTGGAGGTCTCGAGATAGTTCAGTGGGCTAAGCACAGTTTTTAATGTCACAGGCTCAGGTTCAATCCCCTGCACTGCAGAGAGTCCCAGAACACAGACAGATGTGGCCCCCTAACACTGGAGTGCTGTTATCTGTGGCTCCCAGGCTATAACTCTAGCAAAAAAAAATGTCAGAGAGAAATTATTGTATGCACCATCTCTATCTCTTACAAATATGGTTTCTCAGATCATTCTTAGGGATGATTTTATATCATTTATTCTTGAAATATATCATAATTGAATATAAAGAATATGAACTTAGTTTCTTATTGAATTCAAATATTTTAATTTTGAATAATGATATGTAAAGTCTGTATACTGCTAAATTATACCCTTAATCTAAAAACATTAAATGATAAGATATTTTCACCATGGATACTGAGTAAGTAATGGACAAAAAATCATGGCAGTCAAACTCTGTGTAAATAACATTGACTTTTTGTAAAATATTTCTCCGTTCATGGTTGCTCTATCTGCCAAGGTAAAACCATTTTAAAATTATTTCCTTAATGTAACCAAGATAAAGCGTAAACGAAGTGAAACTTATCACTTACAAGGGTGGGGACTGGGGGGGCGGGAAGGGGCGGGAGGTATAATGGGGTGGTTGGTGATGGAATATGGGCACTGGTGAAGGGAAGGGTGTTTGAGTATTGTATAACTGACATAATCCTGAGAACTATGTAACCCTCCACATGGTGATTCAATAAAATTTAAATAAAAAAAATAAAATTATTTCCTTAAAATACTTTATTTCTTCTAAGCCCTATATATACTTTCAACTCAAGATAAAGTTTTAGGCTTCCCTGGATATTATTTAAGAAAAGGTTAGATGCTGGCTTAAGAGGAAAATTTTTTTCATTTTCTATAAATAAGCAAATGGATAGAACTTTGGGTTCCAATTTGTTGGCACATTAGGAATCCCCCCAAAAAGATGAATATGCATGGAAATTATCCTATTAATAGAAGGAGAAATGTCTTTGTTCTATATGAACAGTGTTTCTATTTTATAAGAACTTTTCTAAGCTAAGTGCTCACTCCAACAGCAGAAATTAAATTTCTTGGTAAATTCAGACTCTGGAGAATTTGCTTGTCTATAGTCATGCTGTGAAGGAAAATGTAATTCCCATTCAAATGTCATTAGATTCTTTGCTTTGGGGGATAATTTAAGTGTGAATCAAAAATAGTAAGATTTGAGATTCCCCTTTTTTGTTTTAACTTTAAATAGATCAGATGTGTCTTGGCTTTTGGTAATAATAGCCTGAGCTTTTTCAGGGTCTGGTGGAATAGTTTCACTATTACTCCCAACCTTCCAGATGTGGGAAGAGCAGAGTCAGAAAAAAAAGAAAGAAAGAAAGAAAGAAAGAAAGAAAGAAAGAAAGAAAGAAAGAAAGAAAGAAAGAAAGAAAGAAAGAAAGAAAGAAAGAAAGAAAGAAAGAAAGAAAGAAAGAAAGAAAGAAAGAAAGAAAGAAAGAAATTATGTAAGAAAGAAAGGTGCCTCTACTCTAACCCCCATTTCTTGCCATGTAAGCCCTCTATTCTGTCTCATGTACCAAGAATAGAAGGAATGAGAGCTTTCTGTTTGCCACCTATGTTATCTTGTCTAATCTTTCCAATAAACCATGACAAAAGTTACAATTTGTATTAGTATTAGCTCCCAGAGGAGGAAATCGAAGCTTGAGAAGATTCAGAGATGATTTGTAATTGGATAGGATTAGGTTTGCCCGTTTGTGACAGAAATTCCCAAACAATGGTCACTTATAACAAGATAGAGTTTTTTTTTCTGATACAGAAACTTAACTGTTGGTGTTCCCAGGCTCACATGTCAGAGTTTTCAGGACCAGAGTAACAATCCCTGCTCAATTATTGGTATCCTTGTCCCAGGTGTTGGTATCCTGTTTCTTAGTTCTAAGTTAGCTGTTGAACACCAGCAACCACATTTCAATCCAGTCTGGTGAGAAGAAAATCAGGGAATGTCTATTTAAAGATATGTCCTGGGAACTAGAGAAATAGTTTAGTTTGTAAGACATTTGCCTTGCCATGTGCTGACCTGGGTTCAATCCCTAGCACAACATATGGTCCCCCAAGCCCTGCCAGAAGTGATCCCTAAGAACTGCCAAGTGTGTTCCAAAAAAATTAAAAAGAAATTTTAATTATATAAAAAATAAATAAAGATATATCTTAGAAGTTGAACAAAAATGTCTATTTTACATAGACTGGCCAAAGTTTACCTTTGATTAAAATAGGGAAGAAAAATTATCTTTATTCTGGATTTTCATGATACCTGCTGAAATATAGTACTAATAAGGAATAAATTTGGAGGACTAACTCAAAGCCTTTGCCACACGTGGGAAATGCATTTGTATAAGGAGAAACCCAGGAGAATTGGGGAGCATATGCCTATAAAGGTCTGGACAATGTTTCCACATCTTTTAATTTTTTAAAGAGAAGCCAGACATTCTGAATCTTTATGTAAAGTTTCCTGATTTTTAAATACTACCAGTTGATTAAAATATATGAAAAAAAAAACCATGTATGCCAAATCAAACCCAGCTGGGTCAAGCTTTCAGGCTGACAGTTGTCTTCCTTTGATCTAAAAGAATTGCCTTTGTTTCTTTTTAAAATTTATTTTCAATCAAACAACAAGTATTGATTGATGAATACAACGTGTAAGGTTCCATGTCAAGGGTGATGAAGGACAAAAAGATATAATCTCCTATTGGAACGAGAAAGTCTCTGATGTGGAGACAGAGTTCTTGAGGAGAGCTGGAAAATAAAGAGGTTGTGGGAAACTCTTTGCAGTTTTGTTTTATTTTGTGTTGCTTTTGGTCTCATTTCTTTACCTGACCCTCAACACTCATATTATTTCCTTAGATCTTTCCTCAAGGTTTAATCCAAGATGTAATCATTTCCATTCCTATTCTAGCTGTCCCAACTTAAAAGACCCATTCCTTACAATTCTGCATTCATAAATGCATCTCAGGGAAATATCACCGACTCTCTTCCTTATTTTGTCGCTAGTGTCCTGTTCCACTGAGAAACTGCGTAAAGTCTGTCCCCAGAAGTGTAAACTTAACACTGTGCACAGCCCTGTCATCATTTATATCTGAACTTTGGTTCTCCCAGCAAAAGAATCTTTGTAAGCAGCATTGCTTCCAGAAGGAGAATGGGGAGAACCATGGCTGAAAGCTCCGGGACCACTGAATCAGTTCTCTTGGGAAGAGCAGCAGAGGTGGGTGCAAGTTCCTCCCTTCCCCAATACCCTCACCCTGGTAACCTGAGCCTTTTGCTGCCTGTGGTGTGGTCACAGATGAAGGAGGCAGTCTGGATGGGCCAGTGGTGCAGAAGGAACATGCGTGCAGGTTCTGTCTTCCAAACCTCACAATTCCTACACCTGGAGAGCAAAGCATTGAGTCAAGTTCACTTGAGGGTCACCTGCCTTTCAATGTGGGGTGTGTACTTCCTTCCTCTGTTTCCTAAATAAAGAATTTGACAGGGGAAAAAAGTGAATGCTAAAGAGTGCAAAGTCCTCACTGGCTGCGCCCTCCCTGTCCCTGACTGAAGTCTTAGGGCTTATGAATCCTGTACCTAGCGACACAGGCAGCTGGTGGGCAACTCAGCTCTGAGACAGTGGGCAAGGGTTTTCTGATGGGGGAAGGTGGAAATGAAGTGGGGAAAGTTTTTCAGGTGGTGCTGTGGCCTGCCATGCTCCCAGAAACACTTAGGAAATGCAGATGGAGAGTTTGCTTGAGAAGGATGTTTTAGTTTCTGGGACTCTGCTGCTATTCTAAGGGGTTGCAGCCGTCTCATCGTCTCATAGATATTAGGAATGTCACCGATTAGGGGGTCACTGACACTTTTATGGTAATGGTAGTTCATTTGTTTGCATTTTGACCCTGAGAAACAGAACTCTGTGCTTGATTGACCAACTTTCTTCCCTCCACCTGTGTGAAGTCAGTCCTTTTTTATCTCTAGTGTATTTTCAGCAAATCATACTTATTTTAGCAGCCAACTGGTTGTCTTCCACCAGTAAAGTTATTAAGATGACCCTGATGAATAGGGTGCTGGCCCATAGTTTCCTTCCACTTGCCAGAACTTGTGTTCAGGAATAGGGTCTCTCTAGGTACTTGGATTTCTGCTCACGCACCCCTCCTTCCACAGCTGATTTTCATCTTCACTCTTTTTTGCGTGTGTCTTGGTTTTGGAGTCCTAGCCAGCAGTGCTCAGCGATTACTCCCTGTGGGGTGTCAAGGATCCAACCAGGGTCGGCCACATGTAAGAAAAATGCATGCTGGGGTCATTGGTGGAGGAGAATGAGCACTAGTGGAGGGATGGGTACTCGAGCATCATATGACTGAAACACAAGCTCAAAAATACGTAAATCTGTATCTGTACCCTCACGGTGATTCATTAATAAAAAAATAAAAACCCTGAAAAAAATGCTTTAACTCCTGTACCATCCCTACGGCCTCAACTTCATTGTTCCTATTTTATTTTTAATTTTAAATTCTCTACCCCAACACACACACATCCACACCCCATCCTTCCCTTGGCTCTTCTTGTTGTGGTGTATCACACAGTGACTGAGAGTCACACAAACTTGGTTGTGGTGCTCACCAGGGGTCACCTATCTGGTTGTGAGCCTTGCACATCCTTTGTCATTATGGTGCTCACCAGGGATTGCACACTTTAGTTGTGGTGTTTCCACACACCTGGTTGTGTGCTGGAGATCACACACTCTTGATACACCTGGACTCCCAGACAGCTGACTTCACAGCATACCGGAAGCCTCGGGAATCAAATTCAGAGTCTCGTACTTGCAAGGCAGATTCTTTTAGATAAGAACGAGCACATTCAGTGTGGTATAGCCAGAGATGGCAGATACTTTTAGTCACTGAGCCACCCTTTGAAGCCCTCAGCTTCACTCTTTCCAACATGCTTTCAAGAGCCCCAGTGTCCATGCAAACAAATGTGCTTACATCATTAATGTCTCCCCAGAAAGCTCCTTTAATCTCTTTACCTTAGATAATCTGTGACTTTTCACCAAAATTATAGCTTGTGCTAGGTTATAAATATCTCCTTTCTATAAGTGCTTTTTAATACCATTGGAAACAAAAATGTCTCCCTTTTTGAGATATGTACCACTTGTCACTCCTTGTCTAGGAAATCACATATTTCTTGTCACTTTGCCCTGCCGAGGGGCCTGAGAATCCTTAGTTCTTTTATTCCACCTCTAAACTTACCCTGAAAACATCTGACCTTGAATCAGTCTAAATGTCTGCCTCCTCTCCTGCCCCTGCAAGTGATTCTATTGGAGAGAACCCCACAGATGGAGGGATTATCTCTCCCAGAAACATAGAGTTTCAGCTCTTTCAGGCTTGCTGTGCATTTTTCAGTTCCTTCCACGCCTCACCAAATCTTCCTAAGATTTACTGAAAATGTTGCATTCCCTGCTCCCCATGTTGGTCCCATCCTCTTTTCTTTCACCAATAAACCTTTTTTATCCCAGAGGAAAAAGAAATAGTAATCTTGGGTGTGGACATTTCCCATTTCCTGCCCTACATTTTCAAGCAAGTCTAAAAGCATCCACCCAGTAGTAAACTGATTGCATTAGTGACCCAAATTAATGGCCTCCCTTTACCACACCCTTTTGCTGAGCAATGCTGTCATCTCTTTCTATTTTGACCTTGGACATGGCCATGTGACTTTCTGTGCTGAGGGCTTGAAAAAGTACCTGTGTGTCTCTACCTTCCTCTCGGAATCCTGCTGTCGACTTCGAAAAGAAAGCCAGTTTTAGAAGGAGAAAGCACTCAGAGCAGAGCTGGGTGTCTTAACAGAGGCCAATATTATCCAGCTAGCCCCTGTCAAACACCCACCACCAACATTTCCACAGATAGATAATAAGCCCGAGATCAGGATTTCTAGAACTTCTCCAATTAGACTGACTTGCTGATCTGAACACTCATGTGAATAATACATTGTTGTTGTTTTCCAAGATTATGTTAGTGGATGGTTTCTTATGCACAGTCAGTAACACAAACATTAACTTCCCTTTGTTCATTCTCAGAAGAAATATACCTTCTCATTTCTAGGACAAATTCCTCTACTTGCTACAAATTCCATCCCTGCCATTCAAAGCTCAACTCTTCTGATAATATCTCTCTATATTGTATTTCAATCTCTCATTCTCTTTTTACCTCTTGCCCTCATCGGTAAATATATTCAGATCTTTCCTGTGAAACAAAACAAATGCACACAATCATGTCTTTAGCAAATACTGCCCTAGTCTTTCATTCCTTCATATGTTTCTTTAATAAATGAGCTAAATAAATGTGGGTATCTGTGTCTAAGTTTTATATGTACATATATTTTGTTTGAGGGTCATACCCAGCACTGCTCTAGAGGGTTGCTCTTGGAAGTTCTCAGGGGATTATGTGGTACCTGGTCTTGAAACTGGGACCCCTGCATGTAAAGCATGTATGTTTTTCAGCCTTTGAACTCTCTCCCAGACCCGATATGTATATGCATACTTTTTTCTTTTTCTTTTTTTTTCTGGGGGGGGTGGGGAGGAAAGGGAGTGTAGCCCATATCTAGTAGTTCTCGAGGTTTGTCCTCAGGGGACCATGTGCTGCTGGGAACCCAGGTCTCTGGCATGCAAAGAATGTGCTTAGCCCACTGAGCTGTCTCTCTAGCCCATATGCGTATACTTTTTTAATGATATTGACCAGAGATGTGTTTTATTCTGAACTGACTATACCCTTTGCACAGACTCTGATAATAGCTCCTAACACACACTCACCTTCCATACATGCTATACTTTATTTCAAGAGACAGATAATGGAGAATGAGCAATAGCTTCAGGGATAAAGCACTTGACCTTGCAAGAGTGAGGCTGTGAGTTCCAGGGCATTGCTGCCCTATGTACCTGGGGCCATTCTGGCAGCTCTGCTATCCAAGATCCCCAGCACTGCAAGCAATTTCCAGTACCCCAGAAGCGCTCTATATGTGTATGTGTGTGTGTGTATATGTGTGTGTTCAACAAGTAACAGGTGTGAACCCAGGTGAACTCTGCAACTAAAAGATGTAGAGCACTGTGGTAGGAGAGTGAACCCAGGCAAGCAAGAGTGTGAGCACCACCACTACTCTTTTGCGACCGAAGTGTGCACACACATACATCTAAGGGAGTGTAGTCTTTCTGAGGGACTGCAGCTGAGTGTGCAAGGACCAAGATCTGCTGTATTAGCCACCACCCACAACCAACCACAATACACACAAGCACAGAGACTAAATGTGCAAGCACCACAACTAAGCCTTTATGTGAGTCCAGGCCATCACATCAACAGAGGGAAGTGGTGTAGAATCCAACCGGCACTGACAGGAGCTGGAAAAATGCTTCAAAGTATGCTCAGTGATGTGGTCCAACAAGACTCTAACATTTACTACATGTAGATGATTATTTCTCAGCCTGGTGTTTCACACACATTCTCACCCACACCCCAACCCAGTTGGTTTTTGTTTGTTTGTTTTAGTATTATAGAAGCTGCATTCAGCAGTGCTCAGAAGAAGGCCTGGTCACTGTGGGTGGTGCTTAGGTCCTCAGGCTAGGTGATGGCTGGAACCTGGGCTCCACACAGGCAAGGCACATGCTCTCCCACTCAAACTGTCCCTAGTGCCTATGTAGTGATCCATCTCTATGAAGAGGGCAAGTGTATATGTCATTTTAAGAATATGGTATGTGTGTTTTTTTGTTTTGTTTTGTTTTGCTTCTTGGATCACATCCAGCAATGCACAGAGCTTACTCCTGGTTCATGGACTCAGGAAATACTCCTGGCGCTTGGGGGACCATATGGGATGCTGGGAATCGAACCTAGGTCAGTTGCATGTAAGGCAAATTCCCTATCCACTGTGCTATCATTCCAGCCCAAGAATATGGCATATGTGATTGTGGACCTCAGTGAGTCTACAATCTGTCCACCCCATTACTGGACACTCAGGGGTGGCACAGCTAGAGTCCAAAGGCCGGTTACAGGCAGAACCAAGGAGGTCAGCTATTGTTTATTAAGGCCTTTAGCTGATTGGTTGAGAGAAGCCAATGATTCAAGGTACTGCGCTTTCCTCACATGCACCTACTGTACCTTCCACTTTAATACTCTTTTTTTTTTTTTATCCAACAAACACTTTCCTGGAAATATCCAGACTATTTGACCAACATTCTGGGCACCATCACCCAGACAAATCAACATGAAAAATGAACCACTATAACCCACTACATCCATTTTTTATGTTCATTTTTTATTTACCCTTTTCAGTTATCCATCTATTTACTATACCCAATGCATCTGGTACTGCCAAACACACTCTTCTTTGTTCTTTTACTTCCATCATAATTGTACTTTCTCTGAGGTTGTTTCCTCTCTCTGGTCTTAGTTTTGTATTTCACAGGCTACCTGGGGTCTCCTATATGGTCCTCATTTCTACCAAATCTGTACCTTCTGCTTAATACTCTTTTCAGAATTTCATTCATTCTACTCATTCACTGAAAGTATCAGTAAACATTCATGTATTGTTTGTTTGTTTATTTGTCGGGGATCGAATCCATATATTTTCCCATATAGACTGCAACACTTTATCATTCCCACTAGAATTCATTTTCTCCACATCCTTATGGACTCATTTTCAATCTTTTTGACTGAGGAGGCTAAATCTCATTTAAATATCTCTAATAGTCAGGGAGGTCAAACATGTTTCCATCTGCCTGTGAGTCACCTGTCTTCTTTGGAGATGTGTCTATTTGGAAGAATCTCTAGCCCCCTCCTTTTTTGGTATTTGGTTGCTTGCATTTTGTTGTTGATGAATTGTGATGCAACCCAATTCTTGAGTTGGAGACTTCCAACTGAGGGTGAGAAGAAAATGATCACTCCAATAGAAATCCAGATAATACTAACATGGGAAGAGTGAAAGAATGCTAGAAGAGAGGCTTTTGTTTCCCTACAAAGTCCTCCTTTTCTTCCAATGTAGGAGAACCCTAATCTTCAGGGGGGTGAAATAACAACTGTATTTCTGAATTTCTCTGATAGCTGAGAATGGTTATGAAACTAGTGAGCTGATCTAAGGGACCTGGGAAGAAGTAGGTTTAAAAGGAAGGGGAGGGGGGCTGGAGCGATAGCACAGCTGGGAGGGCATTTGCCTTGCATGCAGCCAACCTGGGTTTGATTCCCAGCACCCCATATGGTCCCCTGAGCACCACCAGGGGTAATTCCTGAGTGCAGAGCCAGGAGTAACCCCTGTGCATCGCCGGGTGTGACCCAAAAAGCAAAAAAAAACAAAAAAGGAAGGGGAGGATCTTTCATTTCCCCTTTCCACCAGTTGAATGGTGGTGGTGAACCAACCTGGGAAGCAAAGATATTCTATCCTAAAGAAGGAAGAACATCAGAAAGGCTCTTCAATCACCACATGGCCCTACAGGAAAGAGAATTAAGCCACATTTTTTTCTTTCTGGAGATTGGGTGCAGTGGCAGTGCTCAGGGGCTACTCCCAGTACAATTGCTTGAGGGTTGCTCTGGGGTTCCCCGAGACCTAGTGGAGCAGGGGATCAAACCTGGGCCTCTAGCATGCAAAGTATGTCCTCTAGCTTTTTGAACTACCTCCTCTGCCCTAAGCCAGAGTTTTAAATTTATTTATTGTTTTTGGGCCACACTCCGTGGTTCTGTTCTATGCTTGGGGACTATGAGGTGTCAGGGATGGAATCTGGCCTCCAGCATGCAGTGCATGTGCTCCAGCCTATTGAGCTATCTCTTTAGCCTTAAATCAGATTTTGAAGGCTGCTACTGATGTGCTTCTCTGTTTTAAGTGGCTGGACCTGTGTTTCAAGTAATTTACCATAAAAGAGATGGTAGGGAGGGAGGGGGTTTTAATGACTAGCATAAAGTACAAAGTAGTAAGCAAGAAGCATCGGCCCAGTTGAGAATTAACGATACAGAGAAGAATCTCCTCACTCAGGCCATGGACTTTTATTTAAAAAAAAAATGGGGGCCACACCTGGCGATGCTCAGGGGTTACTCCTGGGCAGCCATATAGGATGCTGGATCAAACGTAAGTCAGCTGCATGCAAGGCCAATACCCTACCCACTGTACTGTCGCTCTGGCAGTGAGCTTTTAAAAATAGATTCAAGTTATCTGATAGGGACAGGCTCCAGACTGTTCATCAGCGGCAGAGAGCCTCACAGCCCATGCCTTTCTTTCAAAGAGACTATCTCTGGACTCAGGAAAGCAAGATTCATGGTAGCATGGCAGTGACAACTGGCCCGTGCATCAACAAAGACCATTCTCATCAAGTCAAGGTGAAAAAAGTTCCAAGAGAATGCCAAGACCGCTTTCCCCCAACCCCTCAGCCTTGTTCAGTCTGAGTCTACTTCCAAGCCCCAAACTGGTCTCCCAGCCTCTCCACTTCCTAAAAGAGACTTGAAACTGGGGGCGCCAACAGAAACCCGCTGGCTTGTTCCTGCCAAGACGGTAACATGGAGATTTAAAAAAAAAAAAAAAAAGTCCCAGATTGATTTCTTCTCCCCAATTCAGCACAGCCTCTCGGCTGTATCAATGGGGCCCAGGGCCAGAGGAGGCGCGGAGGCCGGGGGCGGGGCCTCGCGGGCAGGGGCGGGGCCTCGCGGGCGGGAGGGCGGGGCCTTAGCCCCGCCGTGCGTGCTCACGTGACGGGGCCGCGCGGCCCCACTCGCGCAGTCGTCCGGGCGAGCGAAGATGGCGGCCGAGAGGGAACCTCCTCCTCTGGGGGACGGGAAGCCCACCGACTTCGAGGAGCTGGAGGACGGCGAGGACCTGTTCACCAGCACAGTGTCCACCCTCGAGGTGAGCCCGCGTCGCCGTGGGTGCCGCGCGTCGGCGCCGCGGCGCGTCTCCCCTTCGGTGCCTGGCCCCTGCCGCCGCGGGGCCGTCCCCACCCCCTCAGACCCCCCGCAGCCCCGGGCTTTGCAGGTGCGGGGTCGGGGCGACACCTGCGACGCGGCCGCCGCCTCGGCGACCTGTCAGGGGGCTCGAGCTCGGCTCGGGCGGCCCGGCCGCGTCGGGAGACCTGCCCGCGGCCGGGGGGCCCCCCGACCGGAGCCTCCCAGGGGCCGGGACCTCCGGCAGCATCTCGGCGCAGCCCGCCCGCTCGCGCCTCCCCTGCCAGCCCGTGGGTCCCTCACGGGCACCTCGCGGCGCCGCCCCTGGGAGACGGGGGCTTGGCGCTCCCTGCCCCGGGGAGGGTGTGCCCCGCCGGGGCGAGCCGGAGCTCCGCAAGGCAGAGGGCGGGGACGCGGTCCCGGGTCCGGGCCCCTAGCGGGATGCGGGCGGTCACCCTGCGGGGAGCTGCCCCGGTCTGGGACGGGGCGGGGAGGGATAGGCATCATCGCATCGCTTTCCCCCCCCCCCCCCCACCCCGAGCCCTGGGGTTATTATCTTTATGATTGTGGGAGGGAGAGAAGCGTCCGGGTAGTTGCAGCTTTTCGCCTTTTTAAGTTTTTTTTTTTTTAAAGTTACGGGGGGGGGGGGAAGGGGGGAGGTCTGAGCTCCGCACTCCTCCTTTCCGCCTCTCTGCCTTTCTTGCATGATCAGCGATCTCTGAAGTTGTGTGTTCCTGTTTTTGTCAAAGGAAGCACCCTGTCTGAACTTGGCCCCATAGGGCCTCTTCAGTGCCGTTCAGACACACACACACACACACACACCCCTATTTTTGAACCTGCATTAAAAATGTGAGCCCATTTGTTTTCCTTGGGTTGTGCTTCCCTAATGAACACACACACACACACACACCTATTTTTGAACGTGCATTCAAAATGTCAGCGCATTTCCTAGAGGACTTTTTCCTTTGGGTTGTGCTTCCCTGAAAAGCTTTTGGGGGGGAGAGGGGGAAGAAGGGCAAACTTTTGTGGCCCCACTCTGCAAGGTTAACAGCTGGAAATTGGAATTTCAGTGATCTGAAATTTTGTTCGCTGACACCGACAACTTCGGGATTACCTTGTCAGCAGTGGCCACACTCTGCTAATTATATGTGCAGGTTACTCATCAAACCTCACCTCATCTCATTATATGCTTCTTGGGGCTAGTGATAATGCTTAGCCTTGGTCAGCTTAGTGGTCCTCACAAAATCTTGAACATTTGCATCAGTAAATGTTAGCTGGGTTGTTAGAACCGGCATTAATACTAAAAATTAGTAAAAATTGTCTTGGATACAAAATTACATGGGGTGGGTGGGGGTTAGAAGGAAGGTATATAACTGCAGTAGTAGGGCAAGTTCTTTGTGAGTGAGACTCTGGAATAAAAATCTTTGGTACCAAAAAAAAAAAAATCAGAAAACCTTACCTTTCAGCCTTTCACGTAGTAATTCTGTTAGCCATATATTCTATACAGCCTACCTTAATTTCTATTAAAAGTGTTTGTGCAGGATCCTAAGACTTGCATTTCCTTTGAAGACTACAAAGATTTTTCATTGAGGATTAGCACAAACTTGACTGACGTAGTGTAGAATACTTTGAAGACTAAATATTCTGCTTAGTTCTGAGATCTTTGAAACTTAAGTCAGAGTAGCTAAAGTCTATTTCTTGTGGGGTGAAACCTTTGAAAATACATATTTGACTTTTGCAGTAAAAGCGCATAGAAATTTGATTATGATCTGAATATTTTTAATAAAATTAGTTTTGATTGTTCTTCTAAACCCTTTGCTGTATAAATTCAAGTTATTTATTTGAGGAAGGTATTTTAACAGATTTGGCAAATTAGAGTCGCACCTCTCCCCTCTTCCCCTGCCCCCCCCCCCCACCTTTCAGGAAGAATATATATAGCATTGTTCCTCAGTATTCCAAAACTCTTTTAAGTGTCCACTTTTCTTTTGAACAGTATTTCTAACTTTAGTGTGCAGGGGAACCCCAAGATTCTTCTTTAAAATTCATCCTTAAAATCCCCACGCTGGAATGCTTAGATAAATCTTTAGATAAGTGAAGTCACTGCATAAGTCTTTATCATTCCGGGGGGGTGGCTATGGGTGAGAATCAAGCTGAACAGGGGGCCATGGCTAAAGACTCAGGCACCAACCAGTGGAACAGCAGATCACAGGAAGGAAACCAGATCTGAAGGGGGCCATGGTCAGGAAAAGATTAAGGAACATTGCTCCAGATCAAGGCTTTTCAAACTTAACATGTGTTTCATACTTTATGCAGATACAGTAGGGATTTTGCTAAAACTCGTTTCTGATTCTGCTGGACAGGAGTAAGCCCAGTATTCTGAAGTTTTAACAAACTTGGTGATAGTTGCTTCTAGTTGAGAGGTAAGTTATATGACCCCTGGTGGTTCTGATGCAGATACTCTGTGTTCAGCTGTATTACTTAGTAGAATTCAGGTAATAAAGTAGTTACTACCTAAAGTTATGAGTTGAAAGTAGTATCAGTAGATTAATGTCTTCAAATTAAGAGAATCAGGTTATTTTTGTTAATTGTGGGGGCTTTACCTAGTGGTGCTCCTGGTACTCAAGAGGCTCTGTTGTCAGGAGTCATTCCTGGGCCTCCTCTTGAGCCACATACCTTGCCTCAGGGGGGTTGTTGTTGCTGTTATTTTTAATTCAAGTAGACTGTTTTTCCTTTGAGGGCATTTGGAGATCTAACATGTAGCCTCATGATTACAAGGAAAGTGTTTTACCACTAAGCTATCCTCTGACCCCTGCTTTTTACTTAAAGTGGTATAACCCCAGAGCTTAAGGTTGCTAACCCCCAAATAGTGGAATAGAAGGAATGAATGAACCTCCCCTTCTCCTTCTGCCCATTATTTACCCATGCCCTCACACATGCAAAGTATGTTCTCTCATGTTGAACTACATCCCCTGCCCTTGCCCTTGACAGCACTTTTTAAAAACTATACTTTTATATTATTTACCCTTTTTAATTTTACTTTCTTGAAATGTAATTCACATACCATATGGTATGTGTGCAGTGAGGTGGTTTTTCATAGATAAGTCAACTATCCCACAGTCCTGGGGTTTTTTTCACATTTCTGAAATAAGCTCCATACCTTTTAACTACCTCTCCCTCCTTCCTCCCACCGAAATCTCTTATCCAGCTCTTAGATCACCACTAATTTACCTCAGACTTCCCTATTCTGGAATTACTCCCGGTGGTGCTCGGGGGGACCATTTGGGATGCTGGGAATCGAACCCGGGTCAGCTGCGTACAAGGCAGCTATCGCTCCAGCCAGGTGATACCGCTCTAATCACTTACTATCTTTCAGCCCCCTCCATTTATATTTTTTCTATCCCCATGCTTATTCAGCATGATTTTTTCTTTTACTTTAATTTACCCTTTTTCCCTTCATTTTTGTGGTCACGGAAGGATTATGCATTTTTGGTTCCAATAATTGTTAGGTGTAAAACTGTTGATTGTGGTGGTCACAACAGCCAAGGGTTACAAATCACAGTGCTACCATGATAGCACTGGACATGTGGGACAGTCCAGACCTGTTTGTGAGGCAGACACTTTACCACTGAGCAATCCCCCAAAACTTTCTCAGCATATGTTCTTAAGGATGGTGCTTCTTTTCTTCATATGTTCAGGTGATATTTGGTTGTTTGGTGATATTGCGTGTGTTTATACATTCATCATTTAATAGACATTTGGGATTCCACCTTTTGGCTATTATCAATAATATTGCTATAAATATTTTCATACAGATATACTTGTTGCATGATATAGTAGCTTTTACTATTAATTATTTGAATAATTTCCAGACTGGCTGCAAAGTCACCATGTCATTTTATGTTCCCATCAGCTATCTATAAGGGCATCTTTTCCCATTTTTTCACAAACACTTGTTATTTCAGACATTAGCCTGCTCATACTAATGAGAAGGAAGTGGTAATTTTGTTTGGCCTTATCTTTTACTGATGACTGATGTTGCACTTTTTTTTCTTTCTTTTTTTTAAATTTCATTGAATCACTGTGAGATAGTTACAGGCTTTCATGTTTGGGTTATAATCACACAGTGATCAAACACCCATCCCTCCACCAGTGCATATTCCCCACCACCATTATCCCCGGTATACCCCCTCTCTTTTCCACTTTCCCCCTTGCCTCCATGGCAGACAATATTCCCCATACTCTCTCTACATTTGGGCTTTACGCTTTGTAACACAGACCCTGAGAGGTCATCATGTTCGGTCCAGTATCTACTTTCGACACACATCTCCCATCCCAACTGATTCCTCCAGCCATCATTTTCTTAGTGATTCCTTCTCTATTACATCTACCTTCTCCCCTCCACTCATGAAGCAATCTTCCAGCTATGGGGCAATCCTCCTGGCCCTTGTATCTACTGTCCTTGGCTGTCAGTCTCATGTGATGTTACTCTGTACTCCACAAATGAGTGCAGTCCTTCTATGTCTGTCCCTCTCTTTCTGACCCATTTCACTTAGGGTGATGCTCTCCATGTCTATCCATTTATAAGCAAATTTAATGATTTAATCTCTCCTAACAGCTTTGTAGTATTCCATTGTGTAGATGTACCCAAGTTTCTTTAACCCAGTCATCTGTTCTGGGGACTTGGATTGTTTCCTGATTTTGGCTATTGTGAACAGGATGTTGCACCTTTTTTTTTATACGTATTGGCCATTTGTGTATCCTATTTAGAAAAAATTTCTTCTTGTTCTTTGTTCATTTTTAGTTGTAAGATTTTTTTATATACTAGATATGTTTCTTATCAGTTCATGATTTGCAAGTATGTTTTTTTTTTTTATTCTTTTTGGGTGTTTTTGTTTTTGTTTTTGGGCCATGCCTGGCAGTGCTCAGGGGTTACTCCTGACTCTGCACTCAGAAATCAATCAGGGCAGATGAGGGGGGCGGGACCAAATGGGGTGCTGAGGATTGAACTTGGGTGAGCCACATGCAAGGCAAGTGCCCTACTCACTGTACTGTGGCGCTGACCTCATGGTTTATTAATTTTGTTTTTGGAGGCCACACTCATCTCGGGCTGCTGACAGGTGGGTGGAGATACTTTGAAGTAGTATATTGGAACCCAAACCTCCTGCAGGCAAGTGTGTGCCCAGGCCAGTATCTCTACAACTCATCTCCCCCCATTTCATAAATTCTTGTTCTTGGTTGAATCCCTGGGAGATTAATTTATAAAATATTTTATAAAGTCTAATTTTTATCCTTTCAGTATCTTATCTAAGAATTTTATGGTAATTATGAAGTCATTAAAAAAACTGCAAATTTATAGATCTAATTGTCTTTATTAAATAATAATTAAGCTGTGTTCCTTATAGTGAAAATAAAGAGTTATGCAGAATGGAAGTCTTTATCTTCTGAAAGGTGGGATCATGTTATTAGGGAAAGAAAAGTTTTTACTTCAAATAAAGTCACCTTCCTTTGGGGGAAAGCTAGACTGATCTTTCCAGGCAGATTATTTCTGTGGTACTGACTGATTAGTGTAAGATTACACTTTTGTGAAAACTTGACACTGCAGGTAAATTAGGTATTCCTGTAAAGACAGAAGGGAGTACAGAAAGTCTCTCGTGGGAGAGAAAACTGTAGTCCAGACTGGTTATGATGACCTGAAAGCAAACCAGTTTTTACTGAAAGGACAGCAGATTGAAACTTTCCTGAAAGAAAAAAAACAGTTCCCACAGGGATCACTATTGGGAGTTTGCCTGTTTCTCTAGACTGGGTGACTTTTCTCTGTGAACCCAAGTGTCCTTCCACATTCCAGAGATTTTCACATTTGGCTAATTGGCATGTGTGAAGTTTCCCAATTTGAGAGAGACTGTATATGTGTGAGATGCACTGTTATGGAAAGCTTCCTGCCGAGGGCTTCTAGGAGAGGCTCCGACCACTCAGGAACGTGAACTAGAGTTATGGGTTGGAATATGAATAAGTGAATATTATAAGTTGCAATTAAAAGTATTTTACTAATTGTAAAAGTGTTTTCTGACTAGAAGTCATTAGCTTATGGTAAAATTGATTTTGTTATGCACAATTTCCTTTACAACCCCAGTTTCTAAGAGCCTGTCAAAGGACTTAATATATCAGTGAAGAAAGGGGAGAAATTATAATTCCTGTCATACTGTTTCTGCTATATAGTAGATGAATAGTAAGTGTTTCTATTTTCTGGAAAGATCTCAAAAAAGCTGTGATTTTTAAGAGAGCTTTAAAGATGAGTAAAATTTCATAGTGTCAGAATGGCAAGGGCCACTTAAAGTAATGTCCATATTCTAGGAAACTATAAATAATTGAGTGGCTGAATCAAATATAAGATTTATTATGTAGTGAGATTGTGAGGTGTTTTAAAATTTGTTATATAGGTAGGTGAGAGCTGTGGAAAATTTGCAAGACAGTAAAATTAGCACCTAGGAAAACTTATGTGTTAGGAGCCTGAGGGATAAATTTGAGTGGCAAGTGCCTTGGTACACTGATGACTGGGGAATTATTTTAGGTTTAAGATGAAAGGCCTCAGGAAGAAACATACATATAGTAGAGAAAGGAAATTGTTGTAATAACAGATTACAAACCACACTGTAAGCTTTGTAGTGCCTCCTTCAGATGATTATTAGAAGAATAATTAATATTTATTTCATTTGGAGATACCTTAATTCAGTGAAGACGACATCAGGCAGCTAAAATGCTTTTGGAGCAGTGTGGGGGACTGCCATGATTCAGTAGCCAAGTCCCTGCTTAGAAGTCGGAGACTGAGAGTTGGATGCCTGGTGCTGGTTACACCATCATCAGGAGTGCAGAGCAAGCCGACCCTGGAGCCCCACAGCTAGAATCTTGACAAGCACCACCACTAAAGCAGTAGATTGATTTCTGATGAGCACTGTGACCTGGGTGTCATGTAAGCACCGCACCCTGTTGAGTGCCACAACTGTAATGTGGAAACTATAACCAAATATATGTGACCACAGTCAATGTGTGTGACCCCAGTCAGCACATTACCACTATCAAAGAGGAAAGGCGGCAAAGTGATTGATATTTATCAAGGGAAAGTAAGAATATTCTTGATCAAGAACTTGTAAGCAGTTTGCATTGGGCTGGAGTGATAGTATAGCATGCAAGGCTTACCTTGCATGTGGCTCACTTGGCTTTGATTCCCTGGCCCCCCAAGCTCTGCCTGAGTGCAGAACCAGGAGTAAGTCCTGAGCACTTCTGGGAGAGACCCTCCCTCCCCCCAAAAAAGTTTATAGTTTTGTGTCAAACAGCAGGTAGTAACAGTATATAGTATTTTTGGAGGGTGGGCAGGGACACACTCAGCAGTGCTCAGGGGCTTGTGGGGGGGGCTGCTCTCAGTGTTCAGGGGACCATGAGGTTTTACGGATTGAACTTGGCCTCCTGCATGCAAAATTCCAGCCCTTTAAGTTAACTCTCTGACCCTGTCTATAGCTTTTATTTTCTTATCCCTTTGGGGGTGTGTGGAGGGTGTTGGTTGTGCTGGGATGCCCAGTAAGCCAACACTGTTCGGGATTTACTCCTGGTGTGCCAGGCAAGCAAGTGCCCTACCCATTGTCCTATGACTCTGATCTCTGTTAAATATAGAGAGCATCATGTTGGGTGAAATCAGAGGGAGAGGAATAGACTCAAAATGATCTCTCTTGGGGCTGGAGTGATAACACAGCGGGTAGGGCGTTTGCCTTGCACGTGGCCGACCCGGGTTCGAATCCCAGCATCCCATATGGTCCCCTGAGCACCTCCAGGGGTAATTCCTGAGTGCATGAGCCAGGAATGACCCCTGTGCATTGCCGGGTGTGACCCAAAAAAGAAAAAAAAAAAAGAATGATCTCTCTTATACATGGGATATAAAAAAACTTGGTGAGGGAATGTCAAATACCCAGTAGCAGTGTAAATGAAGAGCAGAACTGGTCTTCAGTAGGAAGCTTGCTGGGGAGGATGGGGGTGAGGATAAGTTAGGGAAGCAAACACTAGGACAGTGGGGGAGGGGAAGAGTCCCTGCCATTGGAGACAGACCGGGGTACTAGGGAGAAATGGGGACATTGGTGGAGGGTAGTGAACACTTGTGAAGGGATTGGTTTTGGGACAATAGACATTTGAAACTCAATCATGAATATCTTTGTAACTTTGTAATTCATGGTGATTCAATAAAAAATAAAAATAGGGGCCATAGCTGATGGGTGGTGCTGGGGTTTCCTTTGGAGGTCTAAGGTGTCACAGATCAATTCACGGTCTCAAGCATGCTAGGCATGCACCCCACCTCTTTGAGCTATCTATCTCTCTGGCCCTGATATTTTTCTTATGTTTCTGAATCAGTAGATAATCTTCAACTTTGAATGTATTTCTTTTGGAAAAATTACATTTTGAATTACTTTTATAATTCATAGTATAAAAAGATTTTTTGACCAGGTATTTAAAGATATGATATTACGAGAAAGAGATGTCTATAAAAGTATTCTTATGTGAAGTTGCTTGAGGCAGAGATGCTAAATATTTTTGTGGGTTTTTTCTTTCTTGAATGAAATAAAATTTGCCTTTAGTCTTAATTATCACTATCACTGTATCACTGTCATCTCGTTGCTCATCGGTTTGCTTGAGTGGACACTAGTAACATCTCCATTGTGAGACTTGTTACTGTTTTTGGCATACCGAATACACCTCGGGTAGCTTGCCAGGCTCTGCCATGTGGGCGAGATACTCTCAGTAGCTTGCTGGGCTCTCCGAGAGGGGCTGTATATATTGACGTACACATAAAGCATTCTGGAGCAATAGCAAGCGGGTAGGGCATTTGCCTTGCACCCTGCTGACCCAGGTTTGATTCCTCTGTCCCTTTCAGAGAGCCTGGCAAGCTACCGAGAGTATTCCGCCTGCACGGCAGAGCCTAGCAAGCTTCCTGTGGCATATTAGATATGCCAAAAACCGTAGCCTGCTCGAGCAAATCAATAAGAAATGGGATGACAGTGACAATGACATAAAGCATTTAGGATTAATTGATGTTGCAAGTATCAATAGTTGTTCCCTTTGTTTTACTGAGTTTAGTGTTTCATTCTTTGCAGATAGTTGTCAAAGAAGAAAATTTTGCTGTTTCTTTCCAGTTGGCAGGTTCTCTCTTGCCATTAATCAGTAAAACTCATACAACATTTGTATGAACAATATATTAATACAGTTTTTGTTTCTTTGGCATAATACTTAAAAGTAGAATTAAGGTTTGTGTAGTAAATATATGTTTAACTTTTGAGAACTTTCCAGACTATCTTTGAGAATAGTTCAAGGAAGATAAGACATAAGTAGGCTGGAGCCATCTCAATAGTACAGCGGGGAGAGCATTTGCCTTGCACATGGCTGACCTGGGTTTGATCCAGGGCAGCCCATACAATTCCCAGAGCACTCCCAGGAGTAATTCATGAGTTCATGAGTGCAAAGCCAGGAGTCATCCCTGAGCATCACCAGGTGTGACCCTAAAAGCAAAACAAGAGACAAGTGTGTGAAATTATTTTGCTTTATTGCATTTATGAATGACTGTAGTGGTAATAAAACTTGAGGTTTTACCCAGTAGAAGTTTCCAATTCTGGTAGAATTGGTTTCATTAAGACAAAAGCATGAGACTCCAGCACGAAAGTGTAATCAGTGTATTCCATACTATCGTAAAATTCTTCTCTTTGTTGTATTTTGAGGCCTGACCCACTGGTGCTTGAATGCTTGCTCAGTGCTCAAGAATTGATCCAGGTGGTGCTTCGGATTCCAAATCTGTTGTTTTTGGAAGTTTTTTCTGTAGAGACTTTAGGATTTTCTAACTGTAGGATATGCCATCTGCAAATAGTGAAAGCTTGACTTCTTCCTTTCCAATCTTAATGTCATTAATGTCTTTTTCTTGCCTAAGTGCTATGGTAAATACTTCTGGTACTGTATTGAACAGAAGTGGCCAGAGTGAATAAGCGGATCTTATGCCTGATCTTAGACCAATTGATGTAGTCCTATAGAAGCCACTGGGGGATGCTGGGCTGCAGGTCACCAAGAGGTGTGGCTTGCTTCCTGCCCAGCTGGGGGTGCTCCTCTGTGAGCTGCAGCTGGTCAGACTTAAACCTGGACCGTGGCACACACATAGGCACATCACTACCAGAAACATCTGTTGGACTTTTGAGTTTCTAATTACTTTGATTTTACTGTTTATGTGTAGACTGAGTGTCATGGCATTTCACAAAATTGGAGTCTCTGCTTTTGCCTTGCACCCACCCCATTCTACTGCTGAGTTCCCACCACCCCCCACTCAGCACCACCACCACCACCCCCAGCCTAAAATGCCATTTTATTCCATTCTAGGCTACCTCTCATCCCTCCACCAGTGCACATTCCCTACCACCAATATCCCCGGTATACCCCCCCTTTCCCACCTTCCCCCTGCCTCCATGGCAGACAATATTCCCCATACTATCTCTCCCTACTTTTCGGCATTATGGCTTGTAGCACAGACACATGAGAGGTCATCATGTTTGGTCCAGTATCTACTTTCGTCACACTCTCCCATCCCGACTGATTCCTCCAGCCATCATTTTCTTAGTGATCCTTTCTTTATTCCATCTGCCTTCTCCTCTTTGCTCATGAAGCAGGCTTTCAGTTATGGGACAATCCCCCTGGCCCTTGTATCTACTGTCCTTGGCTGTCAGCCTCATGTGATGTTATTCTATACTCGACAAATGAGTGCAGTCCTTCTATGTCTGTCCCTCTCTTTCTGACCCATTTCACTTAGGGTGATACTCTCCATGTCTATCCATTTATAAACAAATTTCATGACTTCATCTCTCCTAACAGCTGCATAGTATTCCATTGTGTAGATGTACCAAAGTTTCTTTAACCAGTCATCTGTTCTAGGGTACTTGGGTTGTTTCTAGTTTTGGCTATTGTGAACAGAGCTTCACTGAACATATAGGTACAGATGTCATTTCTACTGTGCCTTTTTTAAATTTTGGGGGGTTTCAAATTTAGATCTTTAGGGATTGTTTGCCTAGTAGTTAAGAGACCTATGAACTGTAATGTCTGTAATGTGGTAGGAACCTGAGTATGAACCCTGGCCCTCCTTGCCAGGTGAGCACAACTAGCTGTAGCTCTGGACACCTTCAGACAACCAGGGTTGCCCTCATAGTTCCCAGCAGCTCTTAATGAACAGCACTGCATTACCAAGATCAAGCCCTGAGCTCTCCAGCCCAGCTGCTAATGTATTGGCAGGATTGGCCCACCAGATCCCCGCGCCCACCAATGAAATAGACTTGTGATGTATATTTAATTGATTTTTGTCCAGGCTCTACAGTATGTGTCTAGATTCTTCTTTTTTCTTTTCTTTCTTTTCTCTTTTAGCATGTAGATGACCAGTTCCAGCATTGCTTGTGAAAAGCATATCTTTGTTTTATTATTTTATCAAAGGTTAGTGAGCTGTATTTATGTGAGGAATGTTTGGGAACTGTCCTTTTTTTTTTTTTTTAATTGAATCACCATGAAAAAAGTTACAAAGCTTTCAGGTTCAAGTCTCAGTTACTCCATCCCTTCACCAGTGCACATGTTCCACCACCAAGAACCCCAGTATACTCCCCTCCCATCCCCCCACCTGTGTGGCTAATGATCTTCACTTTATTCTCTCTATACTTTGAATACATTCACTATTTCAACAGAAAACTATTATTATTTAGAATTTTCCCCCAACAATCAAACCTGCTGAAAAGGCATCATTTGATAATTTGTTTTCTGTTGCTGAGAATGAAGAATATATGAGCTCGCACGGCCGCCATAGCGGCCTCATGGTTTTGGATTTCTGATATTTTAGCTCAGTTCACAGTTTCGTGTGTGGCTGCTCTGGATCTCGTCTGGGCAGAGAGCGTGCCGGTAACATCCCCATCCCAAGATCTCCTGCGAGCCACATCGCTGCAGACTCGTACCTCTGGGTAGTGGGTTCTAGAAGATGGCGGTCGACACCCGTTGCCTCCACCCCAGTCGAAAGAAAAGGTGGAGAGAGAGAAAAACCTTTCCCCTTCCAGGGCGGCATGGGGTTATAGTTCAGTTCACAGTCTAGATGCATTTCTATAAGAAGCTGCTGGGTGCCAAAAGGGGTTGGTAGCCCTCCAGGATCATAGTCTTTAAGGAGCAGAGGAACCGTTTTGTGTGCGGCTGTTCCGGATCTCGTCTGGGTGGGGAGCGTGCCTGTAACACCCATTTGGGGACTGTCTTGATTACTATTTCTTTTTTTTTGTATGTGTGTGTGTGTGTGGGAGAAGGAGGTGTTAGGAATACATCAGGCAGTGCAGGCAATGTTCAGGACTGTGCTCAGGGACCACTCCTGGAAGTGCTCCAGGGACTATATGTGGTGCTGGGGATAGAATCTGGGTCAGCTGCATGCAAGGCAAGATACTTAACTTGTTATACTATCTCTTTGGCCCTTATAGTAAATAAGTCTTAAATCTGGTCTGTAGTAAGTCTTAAATCTTGTAGCTTTATTTCTACAACTTTGTCAATAATTTGTTGGTTATTCTGGATGTTTTACTTTTCCATATAAAATTTCTAATTATTGCTACTTAATTGCTGGGAATTTGATCAAGAATCATTTGCCTCTATTGGTTTAAGTCAGGAGCAACTGGCATAGTGACAATATGGGTTTCTGCTGTATAAATATTAAATATCTTTTATCTTGTGTTTTGTTCATCAGAGTTTTGTAGTTGTTCTCATTTAGATTTGTGTATATTTTGTAGATTCATGCTTAAATACTTCATTATGGGTTATGCTAATGTTATTGTTTTTATGTTAGATTCTATTTGTTGGTAATAGAAAGGGTTAGTGTCTGTATATTCATCTTGTATCCTGAAACTTTGATATAATCATTGTATAGTTATGCTATTTTTGTTGACTTATTTGAATGTTCTTAGAAATCATCTCATTTGTGAATGGAAATAGTTTTCTTTCTTCCCAACCCATGTGCCTTTTACTTCCTTCTCTTGTCTTATTGCAGTAACTTGAAATTCCAGTTCAGTGTTGAAAAACAATCTTGTTCCTGATCTTATTGGGAAACATTCAAGTTTCTAACCATTAACTATGATAACAGTGGTAGGTTGGGATAGCTATTCTTTCTCAAGTTGAGGAAGTTAATAAATAGGCTCCTATTTTACTGTTGATTTTTATGAAATGTGTTTTGGAACCAGTCTGCTACATTTTGTATACATGTATTCAAATGACTGTTCCAAATGTTTTAGTATTAAAGTCAGTCTACTTGAAAATATTAAGGGTAGTTCATAAGCACTTTCAGCTAGCAGGCAGTCATTGAGTTTTGTTACCAGGATCAGAGTAAAAGGTAGTAAAGAAGTTAAGATACTCTCCTTAGAGTTTTTAATTCCGTAAACATTATAACCATGCAGTGTTACAAGAGACATTGTGATGAATAGTAATTCTGTGGGCATTTATAGGCCAGTCATCTAACTAGACTTTGCTTGCGGAGGGGCAAGACTTAGGTTCAGGTTGTCAGAATTGTCTTCTAGAGGAACTTGTATATGAACTGATTGTTCTTTAATTTTTTTCAAGTGAAAATACTGATGAGGAGGTAAATGGAGGCCCACCTTTGTGAGAATTTGGGACTAGAAGATTAAGTTCCTGAGGGGAAAAAACAAAGCTTTTCAGTTAAATTGTGTACGAATTTAAACTGCCTTATGGGGGAGAGGACACGGTGGAGGTGCAAGGAGATACCCAGAACCTCATACAAGTGAGGCATTTCTTTTTTTTTTTTTTGCTTTTTGGGTCACACCCAGCGATGCTCAGGGGTTACTCCTGGCTCATGCACTCAGGAATTACTCCTGGCGGTGCTCGGGGGACCATACGGGATGCTGGGAATCGAACCCGGGTCGACCACATGCAAGGCAAACACCCTACACACTGTGCTATCACTCCAGCCCCCAAGTGAGGCATTTCTGCTATCCTTAGTCCTAGGAATCAAAACTACTTTTGAAATATCCAATGAAATACCTTTTTTCTATAAGGAATATTTTAAAAGCTAAAGAAAAAACGTGTTATAAATTGGGAGCTCTTGGGCTTAATCCCCAGCCTAAGTTAAAAGATACAAAGGGCAAAGGTGCCATAGAGGTTCAGTTTTGTGCCTACCCTTCTGGGAGTAGCCTCCTTAGCATCAAAACAAAACAAGTAGAAGAGGGCACTTGCAGTGTAGTTGTACTATTATATGTATGAAGATCATTTATACTAAGACGTATAGCAGAATCTCATATATATAACATTAAGAAAGAAAACCAGGGTTGGACAGAGAGTACAGCCAGTAGGGTATTAGCCCTTTTGGAGGCCAACCTCAGTTTGATCTCTGGTGCCACATATGGTCCCCTAGCCCTGCCAGGAGTGCTCCTTGAGCCCAACTGGGTGTGACCCCCAAACAAACAAAAATAAATGAGAAGGAATAAAACCAAACACAAAAGAATATAATTCTAGTTTTACAAACAACAAAGACTAATCAGCACTACAGAAAAACCTGGGTGCCAGAAGGTACCAGAGGGAAGGGAACAGGACTAGTGTTCCTGGGGTTGATCCTGTTCTCTTCCTTGGTTTGGGTGCTGGTCACCAAAGTGTGCTGGTTTGTAAAAATACTGAGCTTTTGTATCATAGGCAACTGGTTACCTGTTACATGAAATCTATAATAAAGGTAAATGTTCATAATACAAATTCAGTTATAGTGGTTAAGTTTTAAGCTCAAAAAATGTCCTCTAGCTTAGTTAAAATATGAATGTTTGGGGGGATGGCATTTTTCTGTTTTGAAACTCACATTTTAGAATAACTAATTCTAAGTGACCTGACTGTGGGCTGTCAGGACTGCCTGTGCGTATGCAAGGCTCTGGGGATAAAGTTTATGACCTGGCATGTCTGGGTACTTGTAAAAAAACTGAGCTGTCTTCTTCACTTTTCTTGTTGGGAATTCCTAGTAGCAGAGCTGTGGTGATTGCCTGTCTTCTTGTGGGCAGCATCAGGGTTTCAGTTAGTTGCTTTAAACTGCAGATCAATCTTTGTAACTCCATCTTTCGATCCCCACCCCCACCCCTCCCCAGCAGTGCTCAGCTGTACTAGTGCTACTGCTGGTGGTGGTGTGTACCTGGCAGTTCAACACTCAAGCCTAGTGAAACCTCACTTCTTGGACTTAGCATTGCTGGCATCACCAGGGCCTCACCCCAGTACTCTCAAGCCAAAGGGTCCTGGGGATCCTGCTCAGGGCCTCATGCATGCTAGGAACCAACACCAATCTTTGGAGTACCTCCCTAATCCCAGTAATTGTTT
Source organism: Sorex araneus (assembly GCF_027595985.1). Taxonomy (NCBI): domain Eukaryota; kingdom Metazoa; phylum Chordata; class Mammalia; order Eulipotyphla; family Soricidae; genus Sorex; species Sorex araneus. Next base: position 36,855,143 of record NC_073307.1, on the reverse strand, counting down.
TGATTTTGGTTTTGGGGGCCACACGTATTTGTGCTCACGTCTTACTCCTATGTGCTCAGGGAGCATTCCTGGTTGAGCTCGTATGTGTTGCCTGAGATAAAACCAAGGTCCGCTTCATGCAAGGAAAGTGCCTTAATCCCCATGCTGTCTTCTAGTCTCAGCTGTTTTTACTGTTCATTTTTAAGTCATAGTACTGCTCAAGTGCTACTCTCAATATTGTGTGGGTGCTTGGAAAATCATTTGCCTGGGACTAAACCGAGTTCCCTCATCCAAAGTATGTGCTGCAGCCCTCTGGGCCAATTATCAAGTTAATAATTGATACAAGGCATGCGCCTTAACCCCTATACCATCTCCCTGGCCCAAATAATTGTAATTTTTAGTCCAGTTGGTATTACTTTTTTGTTGTTGGTTGTTTTTGGCTCACACCCTGTGAGGCTCAGGGCTAAGTTCTGGCTCTGCACTCAGGGATCGTTCATGGCGGGAACTGGGAAACCACAGGGGTACCAGGGATTGAATCCTGGTTAGCCACATGCAAAGCAAGCATCCTACATTCTGTCTCTCTCTCTCTTTTTTTTTTTAACCTGCTGTACTCTTGCTTTAGCAAGAGAGTATGTGAAATTTGCATTTCAATAATAGAACTTTTAAAACATTAAAATATCAAATTCTTACATAGTGCATTTTCAGTTTGATTTTTGTCTGTTATTATATATGACTGTAAAACATTAAATTCTGATTTTGTTAATTATGACAGTCTCTAAAAAGGTAATGAGTAAAATTGTGTTTTTGGGTTCATTCTTACTCTCTGAGGAAGTAACTATAAATAACTGTTCTGGTTCCTTCTTTATTAAGACTATTCTCTGTTTCTGTAGAATATAGAGACATTAAGTGTAACAGATAAACATGCTAATCTGTATTTTTTAACAGTCAAGTCCATCATCTCCAGAACCAGCAAGTCTTCCTACAGAAGATATTAGTACAAACTCCAATGGTCCAAAACCAGCAGAAGTTGTGCTAGATGATGACAGAGAAGATCTTTTTGCAGGTAATTATAAATATACATATATGCATATATATATTTGCACACACAAATACATTTCAAATAACAATCGTACTGTATATCCTGTTAGAAAGTATTCTCTAAAGCAAAACTGATGTGGTAGCACTTCGTGTTAACAACTTTAACAGATATTAAAATTTTAGTAAGATTTGTGAAAAGTAACTATTTCGAGTAAAAACAATATGATCCATTCTGGGTTTTGTCGTTTGAAAATAGATAATTTTTACTGTTTCAGTTATTTTTTAGGCCTTTTTCTGTAGTGGTTTTGGAGTTTGGGGTTATGACTCAAAGTTGCAGATGACATGCCTGGTATGTGCAAGCCCCTGAGTTTGACCTCTGGCACTTAGCCATCATTTACCTTCTTGTTCTGCTCCCAACTCCCAGCACCGCCATCCCCTAAATACTGCTGTTTTGGCCTGAGTACCAAATTGCAGCCTGCTGAATATGGACATAAAATAGCTAACCAGTGGTGGTTACAGCATTTTGTTCTTTGAGAAATAGGCATTGATTGCATTCTGTATTGCTTACAAGTTGTCCCAAAGCAAGGTTAAATTCTGAATTTTAAAATTATAGTTCAAAAAAAAATTTTAATAATCATAGTTCATCACCAATGAAGGGTCTCATTCCCCTGACCCTGAAAGAGCTTCCAATACGGCACCTTTGGGAAGGACAAGTAACAAGAGGCTTCTAAAATCTCAGGGCTAGGACGAATGGAGACATTTCTGAGACCACTCAAGAAAATCGACAATCAATGGGATTATGATGATGATGATGATGAATCATAGTTCATACACTAATGTATTTTAAATGTTTTAATGAAATATAACAATTACTACCTGCTCCACTATACTTTTAGATGAATAAATTTATTCTTGATGAATTTATATTTGATCTGAGGATGATTATTTGCCATAGTTCATATTAACTTTTAAAAAAAGGGGGGGATTCTTGGTGGTGGAATATGTGCACTGGTGAAGGGATGGGTATTTGAGCATTGTATAACTGAGACTTTAACCTGAAAGCTTTGTAAGTTTCCACATGGTGAATCAATAAAATAATTTAAAAAAATAAATAAATAAATAAAACTTCAGAATCCCAAAAAAATAAAATAAAATAAAATATCTCCTCACCTACAAACTATCACTGGTAATCCCAAACTGCAATACTTCAACCTTTTCATTAAAGGTGTTATAACATTAAAAAAAAATAAATAAAAAAAGGGGGGGCTCTTCAAACACTATCTGCTTTAAGATAAAATTTGAGGTACAAATTAATGTTTGGATATGAAAAACCAAAATCTTTCTTGAAATTTGTAACACAAATTAAAATAGTAAATCTTTATGTACTTTTTAAAAGCTTAGTATATCAGAACTGTCTTTCATGGATAAAAATTTTTATTTCCTCAGCTTTTATTTATTTATTTTACTTTTTTTAATTATTTAAAAAAATTTTTTTTAATTAGTGAGTCACAGTGAGGGTACAGTTACAAGTTCAAACATTTCATGCTTGTTTTTCCCTCATGCAGTGTTCGAGAGCCCATCCCTCCACCAGTGTCCATTTTCCACCACCAATGAAGCCAGTATCCTTCTTACCCCCCAATCCCATCCCCCCTCCCCACCCCTCCTCTGTGGCAGGGCATTCCAAATTGTTCTCTCTCTCTCCTTTTGGGTATTGTGGTCTGCAATAGGGGTATTGAGTGGCCATCATGTTCGGACACTAGTCCACTTTCAGCGCGCATTTCCCTTACCACTTGGGATCTCCACTCACAATTTACTTTGTGTTCCCTTCTCCATTTGGTATGACTTTACCCCAGCGTGTGAGGCCAAGTTCCAAGCTATGGAGTCAACCTCCTGGTATTGTATACTACTATTCTTGGGTATTAGTCTCCTACTCTGTTATTTTATATTCCACAGATGAGTGCAATCTTTCTATGTCTGTCCCTTTCTTTCTGACTCATTTCACTTAGCATGATACTTTCCATGTTGATCCACTTATATGCAAAGTTCATGACTTCATCTTTTCTAATAGCTGCATAGTATTCCATTGTATAAATATACCATAGTTTTTTTAACCAGTCATCTGTTCTTGGGCACTCGGGTTTTTTCCAGGTTCTGGCTATTGTAAACAGTGCCGTGATGAACATATAAGTGCAGATGTCATTTCGACTATACTTTTTAAACTATTCTGTACTTTGTGTTCAAATATGATTGAAGGTACTATTCTCCATCACAAAGTTTCCATGTGATTTCTTCCTTGATGAAAAAATTTCATCGCAATTAAATTCATTTATTTTATTTCAGAAAATAATGTGATGCTAAATACCAAGAATGTTTTCTTTCCTCCATATATACCTAACAAAATAAAATTGCTTTTAAACAAAGTGCTTACTGCCTTTTTGTTTCCTATCATGGGTTTTTCCTCCTAGGCAGTCCTTAAAGGATTTTTTTTAATGGCATTTGTATTTTATTTTGTTTTATTTTTTAAATTGGATATCCGTGAGATAGACCATTACAAAGCTGTTCATAATTGGGTTTCAGTCATACAATGATCCAGCACCCATCCCTCTACCAGTGTACATTTCCCACCACCTATGTCCCCAAGATCATTCCCCAACCCTCCACCCCCTACCTACTCCCATCTTCCCTCTAGGGGAGGCACTTTTCTTCTTGCTTGCTCTCTCTCTCCTTTTCCTTTATGGTTTGCAATATAGGTGCTAAGAGGTCATGGTATTTGTCCAGGACATGCAATATTTTTATCAGGGCAGTAAGGCTGGAGTAGCTTTTCAATTGGGTGGTAGCTTTGGGGTGTGGATGTGACTGCCTAGGCTTCACATCCTAAGGATGTGAAGGTGGGGGAGGTAGCCCATCCCGATCTCGATAAATCCTGGAGATTCAGTGACAAAACCCACATACCAAAATTTTCAGCAGACTATATCTTGGTGAGGTCTGTCCTGAGACAGTGGAGTCAGGCCAGGGGTCTGGCGGTGATGGATTGTTGAAACAAGTTACTGCTGGGGGCTCAGCTTGGGTGGGTATAGGCCAACCCACCCCACCCATTTACCCCGGTCTGTTCAACCATGTGTGGATCCTAGCTTAACTGTGGCTTTTGATCTCTTTCGAGATTTATTTATAGGTCTATGAAGCAAGGCCAGTAGTAGAGCTTATGGGGTGGCACTGGAGTTGGTTCGTGGGGGTGTCTGCCAGTGCTTCCATGAGTATTGGGAATTGGGGGGAAGTAGCCCACCTCAACTCTGGGAAAGCCTGGAGATTGCAGTCACAAAACCCGCATACCAAAATTTTCAACAGATTTATCTTGGTGAGGTCTGTCCTGAGATGGTGGAGTCTGGCTGGGGGTATGGTGGCGATTTGGGGTTATGGAAGCAAGTGGCTGTGGGAGAACTCTTCTTGGGTGGGCCACCAGGCCAACCTGCCCCCCTCCGATTTACCCCCGTCTGGTCAGCCAGGCATGGGTCCGAGATTAACTGTGGCTTTTGATCTCTTTCGAGATTTCTCTATGGGTTTCTGTAAGAAGGCCAATAAAGGAGCTTGTAGAGCTGAGCCTGAGGTGGTTTGTGGGCAAGGCTCCCACATACCTAACTTTTGTCCATTTAATTTCTTGGTAAACTTGGTCCTAAGTTGTTGGGGTCAGGCCAGGGGCACAGTGGTATCAGGGGTATCAGCATCAAGCTAATGCACTTGACTCCACAGGTACCGGTTGACCTGTTGGCGCCAACATACCCCCAGATATTTATATTTTAATATATAAATGTTATGAGGGGCGAGGGGGAAAGATAACACAGCAGGCAGGTCATTTACCTTGTGCATGGTCCCCCCGTCCCTGCCAGGAGTGAGCTCTGAGTGCAGAGCCAGGAGTAATCTCTGAGAACTTGCCAGTATGACCCCAAAACCAGAAAAAGTATTTTAAAAGAAATGACATGAGACCTTTGCTTAGTAGGTACTAATCTAAATGTTGTGTTTATTAGCTCTCATTGTGGAGAGTCATTCATGCTAGTTTGAAATTATTTCCTTTATAAAGATTCACTCATTTTACTGTCGACGTAATGAGTTTGCTGAAACCTTAACAGAACTGTGTGGGTATGTGTATCGACATGGAGAGGGGTTTTGATTTTCTTTAAGTAGTTCTCACAACTCAGAGATATTTGCCACATACAGACTGTATGTGGTCACTGAGCTAACTTAAAACAGCCTCGCGTTTCAATGTAGCTAGCAGTCTATAGTAGATACTGGGATTTGAATATGATGAAGCTTATGTTTAGATTTTTAAAAAGTTGGATGGGGGGTGATAGTACAGTGGGATTGTACCTCTTGCCTTGATGTCAACCCCCCCTTTGATCCCCAGCACCTCATATATCCTTCCGAGACCACCTGAAATAAGCCCTGAACATTGCCAGGTATGGCCCCAAACAAAGGGTTGGGGGGGGGGCAGGATTAGGGTTAAGGCACTTGCCTTGCATGTGGTTCATCCGTCTTTGATTCCCAGTATCATATATAGATACTGCCAGAAATAAGGTCAGAGAACCACCTGATATGACTAAAAAATCTAGAAAGGTGGGGAGACTAACAATTTTTTTTACTAGCCCTTAAACACTCTTTATGCTTTATCTTTTACGTTCAATTCTTCATTTGAGTCATTAAGTGTTCTACAACCTAGTTTAATCTTTATATGAGTGAATGGTACACTCATATCTTATACCTTTAAGTAGCTATTCCTCCTTTTGTGGAGTAGCATGGTTCAAAGAGACTAGTAATAGCATATGTCACCAGATGATTGAAAAGTATGGTTCGGTGATACAGACCTCATTTATTTCACCTCTGTCGAAGGAGAGAGCAAGAATATTACCCTACTGGGCTAATCATACTGAATTTAAGACCTAGAGATGAGATTGTACTTGTATATATGGCAATATATACAAGTTATTCCTTTAGGTACTATTATGTCAAAAGTAGTACAAAGAAAATTGAAATAGAACATTTTAGTTTATTTACTAGAAAATGTTAGACTTCATCAAATAAGACCGGCTGCGTTTGTTGCATCCTACCCTAAGCTGCACCGAAAGTACTTGAGAATCTAGACAGAAGGAATGAGTAGGAGAAGCAAACTGCCCTAGACTTGGTGGGAGCCATGCATGGCAGGCCACGGTGCTCACCTTGCTGGGGCTCTGCCTTTGTAGTACAGGACTTGGAACCAGGCCCTTAAACGCGAACTGTGTACTTTATCACTGGAGACACCTCCCACGCCCCAGCCCCCCATTAGACTTTATACAGGTTGTTTTTGCCACAATTTGTAGCTTGCTTTTTAGCCAATGGTGCCATGCTTAAGGAATATTACTTTGTTTAAAAATTCTTTAATGTGTTTAGCAGAAGAATGAAATACCTAACTGACATTCCTGTAATCAGTCTGTGTCCTTGAAGTAGCTCTTCAAGGAAAAGTTAATTATTGGTACTTAGTACCTGTGGGACATCTTTTGGAACCTTTTTGTTTTGTTTAAATTAAACAGTGTTGAATGTATAGTATGTTAGTTTACCTAAGATAAAAGAAGTCATGAGAAGAATTTTAAAAGGCTGTATGTGCATATGCTGAACCTAAATTTCTGTCCATTTAATTTTTCCATTCCATTTTAGCTACTTAGATCATACTTACCTTTTCTTATTTTGAGGTCTTTACTATTTATGAAGCATAATGTCTGAGTTTATGCAAAGAACATGAAAGTATTATCAGTGAAATATGAGAAAGTTGGAATGACTTATCTATACTGACATCTATATTTTATTATGTGTTTCATAGTTTTGTTTTTCTGTTGGTACGTTGTCAATAATTGTACCTCCTCTCAGGAAATTCGTTTTTTTTTATGTTTTGTTTGATACTTATTTTATTGCTTGTTTATAAAGATCCCATGTCATAAATTTGATATCCTGCTTTCTCAATTGCTTATTGGTTTAATTTCTTTTAAAAGTAGTCATAAATGTTACCAGTCATAATAGCTTGAAGTTGCACATCACTTTTCCGTTTTTTTTAGACCTGTCATCAGTCTGTTACAGTGGTTTTCAGCTATTCTGTGGGCTGATGACAGTCTACAGAAGTTCTTGGTGGTCTGGTTATTTTAAGTTTAAATAACCAAAATTTTCATTTATAATAATAGATATAAAGTGAATACACAGTATACTTTTGTGGATGTCTTTTATTACTATTTTTGTCCACAATTTCTGTGTTCACTGCTCCTTAAACGTAAAATAGATTGAAAACCACTGATCTATTCTGCATTAATAGTTTATTTTCCTTCCTCTACTTACCGTAGTTTGATACGTTGATGCCAGTGCATATAGCCAGGGGCTCTCACTTGAATATGGCTTTATTAGCACAAATTATAGCGTCAGTATCAACATGTCAAATTTTTATTAGTCTATTTTTTAAATGTGAAAATATAAAGCAGACTGTCAAGTAAGGATTTTATTAACATAAAAGATAACTAGAATGAGTAGTGTGATGATATGTTAACCTCAGAAACCTTATTTTAGGCATATACATTATTCCTGCTGTGTATTTTTTTTAGATACTGAAATTAAAGTTACTTATTGTCTCCATTACTACCATCCCAAAGCCCTATGACTCTAAAAGTATAAGGCAAGAGACCAGAAGTGTGATCCCTCACATTCCTGCCTTTTGTATCCCTGGATCAATTCTTTTTTTTTTTTTTTTTGCTTTTTGGGTCACACCCGGCAATGCACAGGGGTTACTCCTGGCTCTGCACTCAGGAATCACACCTGGCGGTGCTCAGGGGACCATATGGGATTCTGGGAATCGAACCCTGGTTGGCCGCGTGCAAGGCAAACACCCTATTCGCTGTGCTATCACTCCAGCCCCCCCTGGATCAATTCTTTAAACCTGCAGAACCACAGTTTTCATTATAGTCATGCTTGTGCCACAATTATCACATTCCTAGGTTCACTTTTTGCTTGTGCTCTCATTCCATTTTCAGAGAATTCTTCTCCTAGTTTATTATACTTACGCAAATCTCAGATCAGATTTTCATAAAAAACTCCTGATTTCCCCCTGCCTAAAAGCATTGTCCCCCATGTCAACTAAAATTATCGTTTTGTAGTACCTAAAGCAGTTAAATGTAGCATTCTTTTTATTGTTCTCATGCATGTTGTCTTTTATTATTATTCAGCAGTCCACATGCTTATGTCTTATTTTCCAAACTAGATTATAAACTCCCTGAGGGAAGGTATGATATTTTACATTTTCTTTGCGTTTTCCACTGCATTTAGCACAATGTTACTTAGCTTGTAGACAGTTTATTGATTTGATCTGTTTTTTCACATTTAATTTTATATTTTTAAGTGGGTGAGTATTTTAAAATAAAATCTTAACACCTGTTTGCTTTATGTCATACTTGTGTATTAATACTAATACACAATATTGATACTAATATTTAATAATCTTTGGCAGTTAATTGCTTTAGGTTATTAACTAGAGTTTCCACAACAAAATGTAAACCCCGTTTGGCATAGTTTTGGACAGCCATCTGCTCCAAAATTTGTGTTCGTAAGTTAAAAATAATAAAATTTTACCTTGAATAAGTGATTTTGAAAGGTAAGTTGCAAGGATAAATTCAAACAAAAGTGAGTGTGGAGTTTCTGACATTATTACTTTACTATTTTTCCCCTATCAATAATATAAATAATTGAACTGGTTTACTGGAATTCTTCCTAACATCAACAAACTCATTGTAGGTTTTAAAGTCTTGATAATTATGAAGGATCAATTGTTATTTATAGCAATTAGTTTTAAGTAACATTTTGATGTTTTGGTATGGGTAACATAAATAATTTTTTAGACTGTTAGGTGTTGTTCTTACTGGTTTCCATAACTAACTTTTTCAATTTGTGTCTAGAAGCCACAGAAGAAGTATCTTTGGACAGCCCAGAAAGAGAACCTATTCTTTCTTCAGAACCTTCTCCTGCAGTCACGCCTGTGACCCCTACTACACTCATTGCTCCCAGAATTGAATCAAAGAGTATATCTGCTCCTGTCATCTTTGATAGATCCAGGGAGGAGGTATGGGAACATGTTTCTCTTACGAGTTAAAATGCACATAGTAAGTTTTTGTTCCTTGCCGAACATTACTCTCCTTTCTTATCAAAGGTTTTTAGACATTTTGAATGAAGAATATTAGACTAAAGAAGTTCGGTGATCTGGCTTCTAATTTTCTTTCCATTACTTTTTAACCCAGTGGCTTGAGTTTTCCCATTTGTGGTTTTCACAGTATAACGTGTTCCTCTTAGGGTTCTTATATTTAGTAAAAGTGTTCTGGAGGTTTACAGGGGACTAGAGAGATAGTAAAGTGGGTAGGGTGTTTGCTTTGCATCTGACCAACCTTGGTTCCATCCTTGGCGTCCCTTACGGTCCCCTGAGCCCACCAGGAGTGAGCGCAAGGCCAGGAGTAAGCCCTGAGCATCACTGGGTGGACCCCATCTCTCCCCCCAAAAGGTGCTTTGAAACCTTAATCACAAGTGTTAATTTAAATTGTTTTACTTGATAAGGAAAATAGTAAATGTTAGTGTTACTGACAATAGCAGATGGGTTGTGACTGGAGAAAAAAGTTATGGGAGGCCTTTCAGTGCATAAGAATGGCCTTTGTTTTTATCTTTTGCTGTGAGATTGAACCGAAGGAATCACACATGCAATCCAAGTGTTCTACTGCTAAGCCACATCCTTGGTCTTGTGTTGTGTCTTGATGTAGATTCTGGTTACAAAGTTGTAGGTGTTCATTCACATTGTGAAAATCTATTCAGGTACCCACATACAAGGTACTTTTATATTTTTCTATTGTAGCAATTTAAATTAAGGTTTGCTTAAACACAAATCAGAATACATAGTAAGGTGCTTGACTTGCTCCTATTTATCTTCAATCCCTGGCACTGCATAAGGTTCCCTAAGACTACAGTATCAACCCTGAGTACAGAGTTAGGTATAAGCTCAGAGCACCACTGTATGTGGCAACAAAATAAGTAAATAGTATACAATCTATATGTCAAGGTAACCTTTGAAATAAATAATTGTTAGAAAAACCTTTCTAATTATAATCTTAGTTAATATTGCTTTGAAAAATTTACAAGATTTAACAGTTCATATGCTTGAGAATAAAATTTTTTTTCTTTATAACTCTTTGGATTACTTATTTATAATGGAATTATAAAGAATTAGGGCCAGTGCTGGGGGCTGGTCCTGGTAGTGCTCTGGCGCCTTGCTGTGCCAGGAGTTGAAACCAGGGCCTCAGAGAGGCAAAGCAAGCACTCCACCACGAACTCCATTTGTTAATCCTCACAGCAGTTATCATTGTTGCTAGTTACACTTTTATTCAGTGAGCTGTATATCACTTCTGGTGACTTCCAAGTACATGTGGACTGGAGCAGTAGCGCAGTGGGTAGGGCGTTTGCCTTGCACACGGCTGACTTGGGTTTGATTCCTCCGCCCCTCTTGGAGAGTCCGGCAAGCTTCAAAGAGTATCTAGCCCACACAGCAGAGCCTGGCAAGCTACCCGTGGCATATTCAATATGCCAAAAACAGTAACAACAAGTCTCACGATGGAGATGTTACTGGTGCCCACTCGAGCAAATCAGTGAGCAAGGGTATAACAGTGACAGTGTTACTAGAGAAAATCATATGCTTGTGTTACTTATAGGTATGATTTTTGTAGGTATGTAGGATTTCTACTCTGAAAAGCAATAGCTATTTTCTTGTTAAATGAAGAAGAGAGATACATACGAGTTTGGAAAATGTTAATATTAAAAGTAGTCAAGGAGTTCACTCTATAATTTGCGTCTATAAATTTGTTACATAGAACAAAAATTTTGACAATATTCAGACAGAAGTCTAAATGCCTTTCTTAAAACTGAGGAGTTGTAAGAATATAAGATTTTCTATTATTTCTACAAATAGGATCCTTTTCTAATCAGCATGTGTATGTGTGTATATTTACTTAGATATTATGAAAACCTGGCTTGGCTTTCACAGATGGGTTACTGAGCAACTTTTTATAGCATTTGAAATGATAGTAATTCCAATAAAAGATAAATAGTAAAAATTGCTGTTTTTACTGTTATAACAGTAGTATAAATTGGAGTCTATAACATCCCAAAACGATTCCTTTTCAGATTGAAGAAGAAGCAAATGGAGATATTTTTGATATAGAAATTGGTGTATCAGATCCAGAGAAAGTTGGTGAGTTGTTTTGTGCTGTCTTTTTTGGGGTAGTTTGATTTTAATATATTGTTTTTCCTTAAATATATTATTACATTATTAAAGTGGTACTTTTTCATTTGTTTTTGAACTATGATTGATACATAAAAGTTGTATGCTTTTAGCATATATGTGTGATGAATAGATTGTAGCACTGTAGCACTGTCTTCCCATTGTTCATCGATTTGCTCGAGCAGGCAACAGTAACATCTCCATTGTGAGACTTACTGGTTTTGGCATATTGAATGCACCATAGGTAGCTTGCCAGGCTCTGGTGATGAATAGATCATGTATATATTAATATGTAGACATTATGTAGTGGCTTTCATTATCAAGTTAATATCATGTAGTCATAATTTTTAGAGCATGTGGTTAAAAGTAGCACTGTAGCACTGTTGTATCATTGTCCATCGATTTGCTCAAGCGGGCACTAGTAACGTCTCCATTGTGAGACTTGTTACTGTTTTTTGGCATATTGAATACACTGTGGGTATGATTTTTAACTGCTTATTTATTGAGTTGTTAGACCACAACTGGCATTGCTTGGGCACTATTCGTAGCTCTGCTTAGGGATTGCTCCCAGCAGTGCTCAAAGGATGATGCATGCTAAAGATACTTACAAATTATGCATTCAGTCCATTTGAGCTACCTCTCTGGCTCAAACTTAGGATATTTAATAGTATTATTTGACTTTTCTTGTAGGTGATGGTATGAATGCTTACATGGCATATAGAGTAACAACAAAGGTAAGACTTCTTCAAAATATGTTGAGTTATTACTATATGTAGTACATGGCTTTGATGATGGATGAGTATTAATTATCCATGTTTTTTATCCAGTAAAGATTATAAATAACTGGTGGCAGTTGTGTAAAAAGAGTAATCCGAAAGGATGGAGAGTTGTTTGAAAGGACCTAGTCTAGAATCAGACTGTTTCATGCAGGAAATGGTACCTGAACAAGACAAAGGTAGAAGTGACTTAGGAGATTGGGATGTAATGGAGGGAGAGATGCTTGTTCTAGGCAAAGAGATTGACATGTGTAAATGCTAGAATTCTAGAGAGCATCATCTTCCAGGATATAAAGAAATGTATCTCCTGGATTGTTTGGTAACAAGCCTTTCTATATTAGAAACAGCTACAATGTTAAGGTATCCAGGCTTCCTTCTAAGTATAACAGCAAGCAAGCCATTAATTATACTTAGAGTGGGGCACAGTTAGATTTTTGTTTCTGAAGATCACTATCCTCAGTATAGATTGGGAAGGTGAAAGTAATAGAAGGTTTTCAATAAGATCATTGCAATTCTTAGAGCAGGGTTTATATCAGTGAGAAGGTTTTTATCCTAAGGAAGTGGTTCGGCAGTTGAGTGAATAAATGTCTTCCTGAGTTGTATTTGAAGTAGAATCAGACTTAAACATAAGAAACAAGGAAGAAGAGATGCCAAGATTACCATCCTAGGATTTTCAGCAATCCTGGAGAAAAGGTAACACATGGAAAGGATATGGCTGAAATTTGTCAATTCAGTGAACACATATTTAATATATTTTATTTGATAAGACTCTCAGTACTCAGGTAAAACAGAAACTGGTTTTATATAAGTACTGGAAACAGTCCTTCTTTCATGAAATTGACTGTTCCAGCAGCAGGAAATACAGGTAACTTAAGTGGCAGAAAGATTTAAGTGGGGATGTGCCTTGGACTTTTTAATATATGGGAACAAAACTCAAAGAAAATCTGAGCCTGAGGTAAAGATTTTAGTATCATTAGCACAAATATAATTAGAGTAAAAACGGTAAGTCAAGGATAGGATAACATTTTTTGTCTTCTTGCTGTTTTAGGCTTGGTTAGGTTTTTTTTTTTAGGTCTAGAAATAAATGGTTATTCTTTTGCAGAGTAGGTATGTGAATATATGTATATAATTATATATGTATGACATTAATTTTCAAATAATTTCTTAATATTCAAACTCTGAAATACCTCTTCTTTACTTTTAGACTTCTCTTTCCATGTTCAGTAAGAGTGAGTTTTCAGTTAAAAGAAGATTCAGTGACTTTCTCGGTTTGCATAGCAAGTTAGCAAGCAAATATTTACATATCGGTTATATTGTGCCTCCAGCTCCTGAGAAGAGCATAGTAGGTAAGTATGAATCAACAAAAGAGGAGTTTTTTGTGGCTGTTATTAATTTGGTTTTGCCTGTAGATTTATTGGATCCATGATCATTGACATCTCAGTGTTGAGGAATACTGAATTTAGACCTTCCTTCTATACATCAGCTTAAGAATGTATAGGTATTAGTATTAATCTAAAATATAAGTTTTTTTTAATGTAGTACAATGCTTTTGAATATTGGATTAGTTTGTCAAATTGAAAATGTTAGCCTTTTTAGGATCGCTGAAGCATGGTATTATTGAGTCACATTCAGAGGATACATGGACCCCTTAACATAGTCACATTTTTCTAAGGTATGTAAGTATTTCACTGTCATGTACATTGTCCAAAAAAGATATCATCTAGCCTCATCTCATATAGGAGTTAATTTAAACTCACTTTAAATTTATTTGGGGGGATGGAGAGATAGACAGGGGATTTAGGCAGTTGCCTTGTAGAGCTGACTCCAATTTTTATTCCCAGTTCTGCATATGGTCTCCTGAGTACTGCCAGGAGTGATCTCTTGGCACTATTGGTTCAAGGAATAGCAAGGAACTATGTGGTTCTAAGGATTAAGCCCTAGCCTCCTACATGCAGAGTGTGTACTTTGCTTATTGAGCTATTTCTCCAGCCCTCTCTTAAAATTTCGTAGTATTTTTCTAATCTTTTCATAGGTTTTTATTTTATTATTATTTTGTCTGCATATAAGCTATTCTGAAGAAATAACTATTTTTATTTTAAAATATTTTTTGTTTCATAAAGAAATTTTATCTGTCGTTAATGGTTTAAATGGACATGTTCTATGTTTTAATTAAGAAGTCTAGGCCTGTAATGATAGTATAGTCAGTAGGGCATTTCCCTTGCACATGGGCAACCTGGATTGGATCCCTGGCATCCCATATTGTTCCCTGAGCATCTCCAGGAGTAATTACTGAATGTAGAGCCAGGGATAAGCCCTGAGCACTGCAGTGTGTGGGCCCCAAAACAAAACAAAAAAAGAAGTCTAATTGAACAGTTAGTTCAGCTAGAACTACCTAAAGAACCCATTATATTCATTATGTTAATTGAGACTTTACAGAAGTTTTGCCTATATGGGCTCTGTCATACTGGGTGAGAGAAAATTCTCTGGATTAACCTATTTTAAAATAATAGCAAACTCTTTATCTTCTGGTAGAAAGTAAAAATATCGTGATATGTGTTGTAAGACAAAAAATATTAATTGAATGTACACTTTTTCCTGGTCTTACTAAATTTTGGCTTAATGGAAGATATAGTTTCATGTCTTCTTCACAGAAGAAGGATGCAAGTAAAAAAGACAAATGACGGTGTCATTATGAGATTAGATTTGTATGCACCCCCTAACTCAGAGCTGCTCAGAATATAGATACTTTTGACATTATTTTGAGAAATGCTAATCTATTCTCGTTTCTCTCTTTATTGCAATAGTTTTTTGATAGTCTGTGTAGACAAATTAAGTTTCTGATACTATAAATTATAAATATCCTTTCTTTGACTTGTAGTTTTCATGTACCAAAAGAGGAAACACAAGTTTATTTTTCTCATTGTTGGTGGCCAGACAGATACTAGTCTATTACTTAATGCTGATAAGCCCCCTTCAGACCCCCCTCCCCCCAAATTAAAAACTGTCTAGGCAGATGGTTCAGAGGGTAGAGTACATGCTTTGCACACCAGAGCCTAGATTTAATTTTCAACATTTCATGGTCCCTCCGAGTATTGCTAGGAGAAACCCATGAGTACTTCTTGGGGGAGTAGATCCCACCCACCACCATGCGGTGTGACTAAAAAGGATCACAATTTTTTTTTCTTAATTTTCATGCCTAAGTACATTGTATTTCAAACTAATATTTTTTCATCTTTGTTCTTCCACATATTATTGCAATATATAATGAATTGCTTGTGTGAATTTAAATTAGACAAGGTAGCTAACTCCTGAGAGCATCATTTCCTGATACTATGGTACTATGGCAGTCTTCAGACATTATTAGAGCTGTGGTAACAGTTATTTTCATGTGATCTGTATACATGGCTAGGATAGTCAATAGAAATTTAAGACATGAATTGTAAGCATGGGACTAGAAGAATATTACAGCTATCAGGGCACTTGCTTTGCACACAGCAGACCCTGGTTCAATCTCAAGTGGGACCTCCCAAGCAGTGCTTAGGCTGGCCTGGTGTTCAGGCCATATAACCCAGTACTGGCACACAGCACACAGACAGGCACTTGGGTCCAGTGGTGCTGGAGGCTACTGGGGCTGTAGCCTACAGTACTCAGGGAACTCCACAGGACCAGGGGATTGAATGGTAGATAATCACGCCAGTCCTTTGAGCTCTCTCCCCAAGCCTGAATTTGCGTTTATTTAATAAGGTTAACTTGTCCTTGTCCTTACTCAGGAAACTAAGGTTCATTGAGATTATATAACATCCCATGTTACACAACTACAAAGTAGCAGAACTGAGCTTTGAATACAGGTTATCTTTCTTTGAGCTTGTACCCTTAGTCATTTTTTTATTCTCTTGCTAATTTTTGTATGACTATTTCAGTAAAAGCAAAAAAAAGTATGTTTTGCTTTTATATTTTACCTAAGTAGAAAACTTTTCAGTTTTAAAAATCAATATTATGTTATTATCACTGTATCACTGTCACTCTCATCCCATTGCTCATCAGTTTGCTCGAGCAGGCACCAGTAACGTCTCCATCGTGAGACTTGTTGTTACTGTTTTTGGCATATCGAATACACCACGGGGAACTTGCCAGGCCCTGCCGTGCAGGCAGGGTACTCTCGGTAGCTTGCCGGGCTCTCTGAGAGGGACAGAGGAATCAAATTTGGGTTGACCATGTGCAAGGCAAACACCTTACCTGCTGTGCATATAAAATGCTAAAATATTAAAGGTTGATTGAAGGGTTTTAAAATTATTTCTGTACCACTTTATTCTAGAAAGAATTTGAGGGGTCGGAGTGGGTAGGGCATTTGCCTGGTATATGGCTAACCTGGGTTCAATCCCATGTAGTTCTTCAAGCACCGCCAGGAGTAGTTCCTGAGTGCAGAGCCAGAAGTAACCCCTGAGCATCCTTGGAGCCCCATAATCCCCCCACCAAAAAAACACCCCAAAAACACCAAGCATGTCAACAAAAATTAGTCAAATAGTAATATTATATCAAATAAGGCAGTGTTCAGAAATTCTAAAGAAAATGATTAAAGATGGGTAAAAAGTTAGTCTGTTAACTTTATGACAGCTAACCTTGGAGAGAAGCAGACATTGAAGACAACATTGTCAATTTTTGAAATCAAAAATTAAAATTTCTAAAGAGACCCTTTTAACTATATATATAATATTTTTCTCGTAACAGTGATATAGTAGAATAAGAGTAATAACTTCTCAGAAGAAAAGTCTTTTCATTACCATGTAACTGCTATATTTTGAAACCTTATTTGACTTTTAAAAAAGCTTTTAGAAAAGAGCATCAAAATAATTTAAAGTTTCTGAGAATTTACTGCTTAGATTCTTTTTGCCACAATGGACCCTAAGGGAATAAAAACACAGAACTCGATATCAATAATGATAAATTGGTTTTGTTTTCTTTTTTTTTTTCAGGAAAAAAGAATATGTGAAATAATATTATGTATTAGTTTATTCAAAGCAGATAATTTGTGTATTAATTTTATATTTCAAAATATGGTGAGACTTCTTGTTACTGTTTTTGGCATGTCAAATACGCCATGGGTAGCTCACCAGACTCTGCCGTAGGGCAAGATACTCTCAGTAGCTTTCCGGGCTCTTCAAGAGGGGTGGAGGAATCGAACCTGGGTTGTCTGTGTGCAAGGCAAACGCCATACCTGCTGTGCTATAGCTCTAGCCCTCAGAGTATGGTATTTTAGAGAAATGATTTTAAACCAATAGGTGAATATAGGTGAATGTATAAACATATTCACCAGAGTAAATATAAAATATATATATATACATATATATATATTCACCAGTTGTGTTAATCTGGATAAGAATTACATGGTTTTGCATTGTTAGTGGGTTTTTGAAATATGATCTACATGCCATATAATTTCTTCATTAAAGAATATAATTCAGTGGCTCTGAAGTGTTCAGTTGTGCATATATTGCTACAATCAATTTAAGAAGATTTTTATCACTCGTAGTCATCATATTCTTAATTTTCCACACTGCCAGTCCTGCGCAGTCACTTTCTCTATAGATTTGCATATTCTGAATAGTTCATATGAAGGGAACTATGTAAATGTGGTCTTTTATGATGTTTCTTGGCTTACCATAGTCTTTTCAGGGCTTATTTGTGTGGTAGTATATGTTGACACTATTTCTAGGGATCAACTTTTGAAAAGAAGTAGAAGGTTAAAAAAACTACAGTCCGGGGGCCGGAGCGATAGCACAGCGGGTAGGGCGTTTGCCTTGCACGCGGCCGACCCGGGTTCGATCCCCGGCATCCCATATGGTCCCCCAAGCACCGCTAGGAGTAGTTCCTGAGTGCAAAGCCAGGAGTAACCCCTGAGCATCGCTGGGTGTGACCCAAAAAGCAAAAACAAACAAACAAACAAACAAACAAAAAACTACAGTCCGATATCAATCTAAAAGTGACATGATTTTAATTTTAAATTTGAAGAGTTGAATATCAAATTTGAATTTTGAAATTGTCACTATAGAAGTGATAAACATAGTTTTTACTACTAAATTTGAAGAATTTAAATGTCTCTGAAAGACATTTTAACTGTTATAAAATCAGCCAATTCTTAGAAATAAGAAACAGGAAAAACATTTAGCAAATTCATGAATCATACTTAGTTTTCTAATTCTCAAAGTCACAAATCATAACTACTGTCCACAAGAGTAATAACTGAACTTATATATTTGCTGATTTTAAATTCCATTATGCCTATTAATGTGTAAGCACATTTTAATTTACCATCGATGTAATTATATCACAGATAAAGATTCCACACAGAGGCCAGAAAACTACAGGCAGTTCCAGTTATTCCGTGTGTTGCCTTGGCAGGTAGTGATGCTAATCTAACATGAGTTTTAATATTTGAAACAAATGCCGTAAATAATTTTTAAGAGTTTTCCTTGATGCCTGAGAGATAGAACAGTGGATAGGGCATTTGCCTTGCACATGGCTGACCCAGGTTTAATCCCAGGCATCCTATATAGCCCCCCAAGCATTGCCAGGAGTAATTCCTGAGTGCAGAGCCAGGAGAAACCCATGAGCATCACTGGGTGTGGCCCCAAAAAAAAAACAAGTTTTCCTTGTAATATTATTTCACAATAATACAGCATCTTTTTGAATATCATTCTGTTTTTTTCAAAGGAATGACCAAGGTCAAAGTGGGTAAAGAAGATTCATCCTCCACTGAATTTGTAGAAAAGCGGCGAGCAGCTCTTGAGAGGTAACTTTAGACAGCTGTGCTTTATTCATTTAAATAATAGTAATAGTAATAATACTTTGGGTATTAGTATTTGGCTTGCTGCCAACCTTTTCAAGTATCTTAAGTTTTTTATTGAAAAAATTGTTTCCATCCACCAGCTTCATAATGCACTTATTTCATTTTTGTATGAATACATGAAATACTAATTCATGTATTTGTAATGAATACTGGTAATACTCAGGCTCCTCCTAAGATAGTGCTCAGTTGCTGTTGACCGTTTTTGAGAGACCGTGCAGTGCTGGGATACAAAGCTTGCACTCAGCCAGTGATCTGTCTCTCCAATTCTGTTCTAAGTTTTTTTAAAAAGCTATGTTAATAGTAGTTTGACCTCACCATTTTTATATGATAATTGTGCTCGGTAAGAGATAGAACTATCAAGCTTATAAAAAGAAAACATGAAGCTTGTGAGTGGGGGAAATAGCTGATGAAAATATTTGGATAAAAATAATGCCTCTTCAATATTATTTAGGTTCTTCTAAAGTTAGACTCATTTCAGTTTCTTATTAGCTATTTGAGCTAATTTTAGTTCATCTGCTTTTCTTCTGGAATTACTGAGTACAGTGAAAAATTAGTTTTGTGCTTTCTCTTTTAGTTTTGTGTAAAATCACTGTCCCTCAGTGCTAATCTTCATTTGCGTTCACTGTCTCCTTAAAGGCTGGTATGTGCTTCCTTCATTTAGAACACTTGGTGTTTTCATTAGCTTGGAAACTTGTTTTCCTTGTGGTAGACTAGAAAGAAAAGGGACAGAATGGATATTGCTGCCAAAATCCTTTTCATATTTGTTTTTCCTTGGGGGCAATACCTGGTGGTGTTCAAGAGAATTTCTGTGGTGCTAGAGGTTGAACCAGGGTTGGCCTTGTGTAAGGCAAGTGCTGTAACCCCTGCACTGTCTCCACAGCTCACTCCCAGCTTCTTAATTTATTTTTTTCCTTCCTATGTTAAAAGTGGAGAAAAGAGATTTGAAACTTAGAAGTCCAACTTTTGGAACATAAGTTGTTAATTATGTAAATTTGAATGTTTTCTAATTTTGTTTATTTGAAATTATTACTTTGTTAAATTTGCATATGTATTCTTTGCACATTTAGAAGATAGAAATTATGTCAGAATCTGCAGTTACTCAGGAAGAGGAATTAAATTACATCAAGAAAAGTTAAGGCATTATAATATATTCTGTTGTGAGAGAGGTCACATATTGAATATTTTTAAGAATGAAGCTTGATAATGCTCTTCTTCATTTCACTTAGTCCTTTCTGAAAGTATAACCATGACCCTTTCAAGTCTTATTTTTCTATGAGTAAATTTGAAATATATTGGATGGCATACTTGATAAGGAAATTATTGAAGATTTAAAGTAAATGTATTTTATAATTCCTCCCATACATTCATGCAGTAAAATATTGAGATGTTTATATTTTCTAATTTTTATTTTATTAAAGCACTGAATTACAAAGTTATTCATAGTTGGGTTTTTGACACACAGTGTTCTATCACCAACCCCTCCACCATTGTCATCTCCCCTCCACCGGTGTTCCCAAATTCCCTTTCCTACACCTGTACCCCAACCCTTGACAGTCAACTTTTTTTTTTAATTTAATAGCTTATTTTTAATTAGTGAGTCAACATGAGGGTACAGTTACAGATTTATACATTTTTGTGCTTGTGTTTCTCCCTTACAAAGTTTGATAACCCATCCCTTCACCAGTGCCCATTCTCCACCACCAGTAAACCCAACATCCCTCCCCCCCCTCCCCAGTCCTGTCTCCCCCCACCCCACACTGCCACTATGGCAGGTTATTCCCTTTTGTTCTCTCTTTCTAATTAGGTGTTGTGGTTTGCAATAAAGGTGTTGAGTGGCCATTGTGTTCAGTCTCTAGTCTATATTGGGCCCGCATCATCTTTCCCCCACATGACCTCCAATCACATTTTACTTGGTGTTCCCTTCTCTGAGTTGCCCAGAATGAGAGACCAGCCTCCAAGCCATGGAGACAACCTCCTGGTACTTATTTCTACTATTCTTGGGTGTTAGTCTTATAGTCTGTTATTCTATAGTCCACAGATGAGTGCAGTCTTTCTATGTCTGTCTCTCTCTTTCTGACTCATTTCACTTAGCATAATACTTTCCATGCTGATCCACTTATATGCAAAAGTCATGACCTCATTCTTTCTAACAGCTGCATAGTATTCCATTGTATAGATGTACCAGAGTTTCTTCAACCAGTCATCTGTTCTAGGGCACTCGGGTTTTTTCCAGATTCTGGCTATTGTAAACAGTGCTGCGATGAACATATAAGTGCCGATGTCATTTTGGACAGTCAACTTTTAAATCTAGTTATCAGAGTTTAAGGTCTCACAATTTCAGGGTTGTTTACTCTGATTTGGATTAAGGAAATATTGGATCCTGGCCTCGTGTATATGTGAAGACTGTTTACTGATAAGTGACTACTTGCTAAATGCTATCAAGTGGGATTGGCAGTAGGGAACAAAGAAAGAGAGTATAGAACGAGGGAACGTTTCATTTTACTTTTAAAAAGATGACAAAAGAAAACAAACTTAGTGGTATTAGAGCAGAGAGCTGGAATGATCTAAAGTGATTTTGATTTATTGAATCACTGTGAGATGTACCATTACAAAGTTGTTCGTGATTGGGTTTCAGTCATGCAGTGTTCCAACACCCATCCCTCCACTGGTGTACTCACTAATGTCCCCAGTTTCCCTCCCGCCACCTCCCAATCCTCCAAGCCTGCCCCTGTGGCAGACACTTTTCTTTCTCTTTCTCCTTCTGAGGTCATAGTTTGCAATACAGGTACTGAGAGGTCATCATGTTTGTTCCTTTACATCCTTTTCACACACAGATATTGTCCAGAGCGTTCATTTCTACTTACTGTCGTAGTGGTCCCTTCTCTATCCCAACTGCCTTTTCCAGTAGAACTTGAGGCAAGCTTCCAAAAGTGCGCCAATAAGTTGTTGTATCTCATCATGGAGCCATTAAGTCCTTGTAAGAAAGATTACTAAGATTATGTTAATTTCTTGGTGAGGTCCATCCTGAGTGATGGAGTCTGGCTGGGTACATGGTGGGGACTTTGGATTGTGGGAGCATGTGGTTGCCATGGGCCCTGTGTGGGTGGGCACTGGGATAACCCACCCCCTTTCTGTATGCCCTGAATGATTCAGCTGTGTGCCGGTCTGAAAATTTTTGCAGTTTTTTTAAATCCCTTTCTGGAAAACAATATGGACATTCCTCCAAAAACTAGAAATTGAGCTTCCATATGGGTCGGAGGCCATGCAGGGGAAGGGTGATGCGGGCTGAATGTGGACTAGAGACTGAACACAGTGGCCACTCAACACCTCTATTGCAAACCGTAACACCTAATGAGAGAGAGAGAACAAAAGGAAATGCCCTGCCACAGTGGCAAGGTGGGGTGGGGGGAGATGGGATTGGGGAGGGTAGGAGGGATGTTGGGTCTACCGGTGGTGAAGAATGGGCACTGGTGAAGGGATGGGTTCTCAAACTTTGTATGGGGGAAACATGAGCACAAAAATGTATAAATCTGTAACTGTACTCTCATGGTGATTCACTAATTAAAAATAAATAAATTTTTAAAAAAAGCAACATATGACCCTGCAGTACCACTTCTGGGAATATATCTTAGCGATGCAAAAAAGTACAGAAGAAATGGTGATATCTGCACCTGTATGTTCATTGTAGCACTCTTCACACTAGCCGGAATCTGGAAACAACCTGAGTGCCCGAGAACAAGACTGCTGGTTAAAGAAACTTTGGTATAGCTACACAGTGGAATACTATGCAGCTGTTAGGGGAGATGAAATCATGAAATTTGCTTATAAGTGGATAAACATGGAGAGTATCATGCTAAGTGAAATGAGTCAGAAAGAGAGGGACAGACATAGAAGGACTGCACTCATTTGTGGAATATAAAATAATATAACATGACACAGACACCCGAGGATAGTAGACACCAGGACCAGGAATACTGCCCATAGTTGGAAGCCTGTCTCAGGAATACTGACCCATAGTTGGAAGCCTATCTCATGAGCTCGGAGAGAAGCCAGCTGGGATAGAGAAGGGATCAGTTAAGGCAATGATGGTTGGAGGAATCGTTCGGGATGTGTGCTGAAAGTGGATAAAGGATCAAACATGATAACCTCCCAGTATTGTAAACCATAATGCCCAAAAGTAGAGAGTATCGGGGAAGTTGTCTGCCATGGAGGTAGGGGGAGAGTTGGAAAGGGGGCATATACTGGGGACATTGGTGGTGGAGAATGTGCACTAGTGGAGGGATGGGTGTTGAATCATTGTATGACTGAAACTCAAACATGGAAGCTTGTAATTGTATCTCGCGGTGATTCAATTAAAAAAGAAAAAAAGTCATTTTATAATCTAGTATTAGGTAATTCCATTGGGTTTGATATATATTGGAATTGATATATTGGAATATGTCTTTCTTCCTGTTCATATACAAATGTCTCAATACTTGCTACTTACCAGCTTTTCTGTGCATTGAGATGAGCAACTTATGCTGCTGCTTTAAGTAATATGCAAACAACCAGGTAACTTAGCTGATTAGTACTAGAGAAGATTGGTATTAAAGTATAAGTAAAATTCCACTGAAAAAGTATTAATATTTCTTAAGCCTTTAGGATTAAAGTTTTTATTCATTTCTTGCTTGGTTTTATAGGAAACAAGTATAATCAATGTAGATTATAATGCACATATCAAATATTCTATTTAATAGTGTCTTATATAGGCTAATGACTTAGAATGAAGCTTGATATGCTATCATTTTATTTAAAAAGCATCAGTTAATTTAAGCAGCAATAATATGTTGAATCATTGCATAAAATTTTATTTTAGAGAATCTTTTTTTTACAAAAGCTTTTTTATGTTTAGGCCTATTTTATAATCTTGTAAAAGGGGGTGGAAGTTGTTTTTTAATTTTATAAAGTAGTTCACAATATTTGATTACATTTAATATTCAAACACCAATCCCACCACCATTACACCTTCTCATCACCATATTTTGGATGTTTCCATTCCATTCCCATGGGGTGAAAGTTTTTGATCACATTTATATAGCAGAAAAGGAATAAAAGAAATTAACTGTGGTGGTGTATATCTAATATAGTACTACATGTAACACCTAAGATGAGGGAATTAAAATTTAAAATATGGGATTAGAGAAGTAATCAAATAATGAAGTCTGGAGCGATAGTACAGTGGATAGGGCATTTGTCTTATACTCGGCAAACCTGGGTTTGATCCCCAGCCTCCATAAAGTCCCCAAAGCCCTGCCAGGAGTAATTCTTGAGTGCAGAGCAGGAGTAACCCTTGAGCATCACTGGTGTGACCCAAAAAGCAAACAAACAAAAAAGAATCTAATAGCAAACCTTTTCTTCAACGTAGGCCCTTTATTATGGGTGATGTGTAAATGTGGGCTTTTCTACTAAAGTTGGGCATATAGAACTTAATAGGGGTTTTCTCATTTCTATTTTGTGTGCTTTTATCTAAAGATGACATTTATTATTTTTAGATGGTAAAATCTTAAAAGTAGAAATATAGGACCAGAAAGATAGTTCAAAGGACTGTAGCATATGTTTTGGTATACAGGTGGTCTCGCCCAGACTTGAGCCCCAGAACTGCTAGGAGTAACCTCTGAGCACAGAGCCAAGAATAGCCCCTGAGCACTGCTAGGCATATCCCTAAAACAAAACAAGTAGCGATATAGAAGGATAGTTGGCCTTTATTATGTAAGGAACAAAAGTTGATTATTTAATCTGCTGTTAAGAAAATAAATTGGCATGCTTTCTTTTATTTTGGTAAAAATAGTAATAAAAAGTTGGTTAGAATATCCATATGCATAAATATAGATATATAAAATATCAATTAGGAAATACTAACTAAAGTTAAAATTGTTTGACAAATTCAAGTATGTACAGTTATTTAACCTGTCTTCTTTTGCCAAGTCTCCTTTTTTACTCAATTGTGAATTTTCAAAAGATGAATATAAATTAAGAGTGAAGGCTGGCTGAGCACATCTTTTTACTTATTTTTTATTTTTTATTCTTTTGTTAAAATAAGATTTTAAATCCTACTGATCAATGAAATAATTTTATTCTTAAATCTAGATATCTTCAAAGAACAGTAAAGCATCCAACCCTGCTACAGGATCCTGATTTAAGACAGTTCTTGGAAAGTTCAGAGGTATTATTTTCTATTTAAAGTTTTTGTTACATAAAAGTTCTCATTTATGCTTGCAGAATAATTAAGAATAGATGTTCATTAAATGAATTAATAGATGGGCTAATGCCATTGTTATTCCTTAGTACTTTACTGAGCTTTAATTATTTGACTACTTTCAGGGTATATTCTTCGCATTAATAATGATCAGCCCCCTTGTTGAAAATTTAAAACTAGATTTAAAAGAATGGCTTATAAAAATCTAATTCTGGAGGTCCCAACTTGTTTCTTAGGTTTTTTTTATTTACTTAGACTTCATTTTAGAGATAATTGAATGTGATGTTTCTTACATTTTGGTCCAAAGATCTTCAAATAAAAATGAGACTTGAAAGCTCAAATTATATGCATACTGCTATTTTGGTTTCATTGGGTGCTGGGGATTGAATCCAGGGCCTTGTTTGTATGTGTGAAACTTGTGTTCTACCATTGAGCCAATTCTCCAGTTCCTCAGCCATGCTGCTGTTTGTGCTGAAGATACTTGGGACATTTTGGTCACTATAACAGTTTAGAGCTCTTGATTTTATTATTTGGGAATAAAAGAAATTTCCTTGAATTGGAAAAAAAAATCAAAATCATAGATCCTAGTATGTAAGGAGATTTTTCAGGATTTTCTTCTTTCCCTATAAAACGGTTTATTTCTGCTAGCAAACAGGTAGCCAGTGTTAAGGTGCTTGGCAATTTCTTAATGTATTTTGACAAATGGGGTGTAGTTCCATCTAAATGTAAACATGCAGAAGAAAAGCAAATGGAAACTCTATTTTTCAAGTTTTCCTTTGAGAATGTACAGAGTAGTGTATTTGAGAAATTACATCTCACTATTGAAATGTGTGAGAGTGAAGAAAATAACACTCTCCTTTTTGTTTCTCTCTTCTTTTTGTTGGGGAGGGCATTCTCTTTTGTGCCCACTTAAACCTCCAGGCTTTTAACCGGTTTGTTTGCCCTTATTTGTCATTCAATTCCAGCTGCCTAGAGCAGTTAATACACAGGCTCTGAGTGGAGCAGGAATATTGAGGATGGTGAACAAGGCTGCCGACGCTGTCAACAAAATGACAATCAAGATGAATGAATCGGATGCAGTAAGAGCTGATTTTTCAACTTGAATAATGAGATGAATTAATGAGCCCAACAATTGCATTTTAAAGCTGTACAAGTAGAAAATAGGATATTAATTTGCTTATTGAGTTTAGTTCTCAGTCACATCAGTTGACCCACCATGGTTATACATGGTTAATTTGTTGCTTTAAAACAGAGAATGTAGCTTGCTATTGGTAACCTGATTTGTAGGGGTTTCTTCTGGCTAAATTAACTCCATTTTTCATCTTTTTTTTTTTCTTAGTGGTTTGAAGAAAAGCAGCAGCAATTTGAAAATCTGGATCAGCAACTTAGGAAACTTCATGCCAGTGTCGAAGCTTTGGTCTGTCATAGAAAAGGTTTGTTTGCTTTTTTATTTATGTGCTAATCATTATGGGTTCAGATATTTGGTTTAAATATTTATAGAAATAAATACCCTCCACTTATTGCAGAAGACTATGATAAAGAGAAAATATTTTCTACTACAACTTTATTTCATATTTTCATTAACTTTTAGCTTTGAAGTAGAAACAGAACTTATGAAAGTATATTATTTATTTTGTACTGATTCTTTGTTGAACGTATATACTAATGAATGAATGCACATGTCTTACTAATATCTGGTTAAAATTAAAAATATAAGATTCTAAACCAATGTTTGAAAATTTCTTTAAAATATTTGTTTTGTACTGCTATCCCTGAACTCTGAGTTTTTTTTTTCCCAGCTCTGAATTTTTTTTTTTTTAACCCAGTATTTAACAATCTCGGGGAGATTTTAGTAAAAATTCTTAGAAAAAAATGGGTTGTAATTTTTTTATTCTAATTTTAGAGTTTTGGAGACAGTTTTATTTATGAAGAATACTAGGCTTTTAATATCAGCTGTCTAAAATAATTTATTTAATGTGTGTCATTATTCGCATGACATTTCATTAAGGTAATAGAACAGATAATGCAACAAAATGTAATACATTTGTTATTAAAATTACTTTTTATCAGCTTTTTTCATTTGTATTATATCTCCTTATAAATGGCTTTTTGGTTTTTTTGAGAGTGTTTCATAATACAGACCAACAGAGCAGTTTCTACATGGTATAATAATTAGTCATTGATAGAATACAGCCTATAAACATCTAGTTATTTTTATTTGAAGTATCTAAAATAGTGATATTTAGAAATACTTAAAAGTTCTTAATATTTCACTGTTATTGTTACAAAGCAAAAAATAAGATTAATGTGAACTGTATGCATAATTTTACCTCCCTTTACTGCTACCTAAACAATCTCATTAAAAATTTGAAACATTTTCAATGACAGGTAAGATTTAAAGATTAAAGAGTGTGGTATAACTCAATTCTGTGTGTTTCCAGAATACCTTCCCAATAAAATTTATTCTTTTATTAGGAATAGGTATAGACTGGACATTTTGAGGGAGAAAGGGTAGACAGATAAAATTACTATTAAATATATCTAGGATATTTCCTGGGCATTTGTAGACAGTGCTTCATAATTTTTAGAAGAGCTCTGAGAAGTTGACAGTTATTCCTAGGGCATTTTAATGATTGGTATATATTAGATATTTTTTAATATTTGTGAATTTTATAAAATAAAATTTAGAAAGTAGAAAATGGGCACTATACTTTAAGGCTTTACTTAAAAAAATAAAAGTAAATACTTTTTCATTTCAGAGCTTTCAGCCAACACAGCTGCCTTTGCTAAAAGTGCTGCCATGTTAGGTAATTCTGAGGATCATACTGCTTTATCTAGAGCTTTGTCTCAGCTTGCAGAGGTTGAAGAGAAGATAGACCAGTTACATCAAGAGCAAGCTTTTGCTGACTTTTATATGTTTTCAGAACTGCTTAGTGACTACATTCGTCTTATTGCTGCTGTGAAAGTAAGCTTTATTTTGCAATCTCTTTTAAATTTTTCTCACTTCTGTTGTTCTTTTAAAGGAACAGTTTTATTTCCTTGTAGGTGTGTATTTAAATGTATAAATTAATTTACACCACTCTCGCACATGTAAAGTGGCTTAAGGATGGTTATTCATAGCTTAATATTTTCTTTTCCAATGATAGAACTAATGCTGTAAGAGGTCTCAGGAATGCCAAAAGGAATAAAATCAGTGTGTATTTACATAAGCTTGCACCAAACAGTATTTGTTTATTCCATTCTAGCACAAACTGACATAGCCTGTTGTACTGTTGACATTAGTAAAGCTTTAATAAAAAGCAGGACAAAACCAGAACTGATAGTTACACAATTACATTTAACGGTTGCTTTAACATCAATTTCTATTATAAGCAAGCGTTCTGTGTACATATACTATATAGTCTCCATATATTTATAGATGAGATGGAACATGTTTAAATAATAAATTGTGTTATCCAGTGGAAATGTCTAAAGATAAGCAGTCTTTTGCTGGAAAAGTAATCCTTTGTAGTAATGAAAATTAGTATTCTACAGATACTTCAATATTCAATTAAACTGAACTGAGTTATTTTTATTGATCTCATGTTTTTAAAGATACCTTAGAATTTTGGGTTTCTTTGAAGTTTTGTTAAGAATAATAGTTAACCATATATTAGGAGCAACGGAAGATTATTAACCTTTTACCTTGTTAAAAAATCTAGAATACTAATGAGATCTTCCTTGCCTCCTTTTGCACCATTTTTTTCCAGCTAAGATGTAATCAACTTAGTTTTAATCTACAGTCTAAATATTGATAGATAGCATATTTACAAATCTCTTCTCTAATAGTGATAGTTATTACTAGGAAACTTCTCAGTGTTACTTGCTTATTAGGTTTGTAAAGTGACCAGTTTTGCTTGTATTTACTTTAGGTGTTTATTTTGAATTGTTGGTGGCTAATTTATTTTTCAGTTATTTTAAAGGTGCTAACATAGATGATAGTAATTAGCATACACTTGATTATATTTTTGGCAAAGTGTAGTATACAGAAATCTACTTCATATTTTCTATTTCTCTCACCTATTTTCACCTTACTCTAAAATTCCTACTAACCTGAGCGATGTGGCAAATAACCATTTTCTGCCCCAAACCCTTTGTCCAAAAAGGGGGGCAGGACAGTGTTGATTAGGAGTACAGGCAAGAAAGGTAATCTGGAGAGACTCCCTGGCAAGGGTGACCTGATAGTGTGATAATGAATGTGTAAGTGGATAGTGTAAAGTTCAAGACAACTTTCCTCACATTGCCTAAATCTTCTTGATGTATTTTTATATTATATTTATATAAATGTGCAGTCACTGTTATATTTTTTATCAAAAGATGTACCATAGTCACCTAATTACTGTCTGAGACAAAAGCTTAGAATTGTCTTGAAATAAAAAAATGAAACAAGGTGCTGCTGGAGCAATAGCATAGTGGGTAGGGCATTTGCCTTGCACGCAGCTGACCCGGATTCGATTCCCAGCTTCCCATATGGTCCCCTGAGCACCGCCAGGAGTAATTCCTGAGTGCAAATCCAGAGTAAACCTTGTGCATTGCCGTGTGTGATCCAAAAAGCAAACAATAAATAAATAAAAATAAGCACCACACACACACACAAAAAAAACCCTAGACTTTTAACTTTGTTAAATTTGGAAACTTTCAAATTGATTTGAACAAGAATCCCTTTCTACTTACTATATTTATACATGTATAGAACACACTTTGAAAAATAATGATTCATTTACTAAAAGAGGTTTAAGGAAATAGGGCCAAATTATACTTTGAGAATGTTGACTATCTGCTAAACTCAGCCCAGGTCTATTATATAAAGGAGTTGAAAAATTATAAATAACAGGATGGTAGCTTTTGTGGTCTTTATATTTTACTTGTTTGGTTGTTTGGGGTCCACACCGTGTAGTACTCAGGGCTGTTTCTTGTACTCAGGAATAAATGCTGGCAATATCCAGGGAACCATATCGTATGGGGATCAAACTGAGGTTGCAAGCACAATGGGGTTACAAGAATAGGAAAATTGTTTGTAGTTCCACAGTAAGCGTGATGATTGTGAATTATTATGAAGCACTGTAGCACTGTCATCCATTGCTTATTGATTTTCTCCAGCGGGCACCAGTAACTTCTCCATTGTAAGGCTTGTTGTTACTGTTTTTGGCATTTCGAATGCGCCACTGGTAGCTTGCCAGGCTCTGCCGTGAATATTATGAGATAATAGAAATTAAATTAGTTAGATTTGGTATACCACTGAAAAGGCCAGCTGATAAAAGTATTGAGAAGCAGATCACAGCTTCAAGACTAATCATGGAAGAGATACCAAGCCAATGAGACTCTCAAGTACACTGATCTTCCAGCTGAAAACACCAGGGCCTTCTCAGAGTGCCGGTGGGCAGCTGAGGCCCTGCAGCTCCTCCCTTCTCCTCCCCCCCCCCTTACTGCCTCCCCATATTGTCAGAAGCCCTAGCAGCCCTATCCACAGCCACCCAGCTACCCAGCTTCCCAATTAATCTCAGAGGAGATGCAATGCTCCTAAATCTCCCAGATATACCTGACTGTACTGAAAACTCTGGGGCCCTCTTAGGAGCTGCACCCACACTGCACAATAGCCTGCAAATAAAAGGCTCAGCCTCAGTTTCATGACTAATCTCAAGAGATGTTGTAAAGCTAAAGAATTATCCCAGTTCCTCAGTTCCTGAAGCAAGTGGCCACATATTTAGCCTGATGACACCTTCAAATTCTATTGTATTGACAGTCCAGTAGGAGCACAGCGTATTAGATGGGAAAATAACACATGCCCACTAAGCTCAGTAAGTGAAAACAGTAACCTAGAAGGCTCAACAAGCAACAAACAGCTCGGTAAATCATCAGACAGTGACTTCAATAGCACCATTGTGAGATATTACAATTTTCACAAATTTTTTTTTAAGCTGGGCGCTTTTTTTTTTTTTTGGTAATCCCTTTTGCTACTTTGTTGTAACAAGCAATACAAAATGAATTATTTTGTGCCTGCTAAGGGAGCAGTTTTGGAGGGTGGGCAGGAAACTGGAGACAGTGTTGGAGGGACGGTCACACTCCTAGTAGGACAGTGCTGGAACTTAATGCCTAAAACAACTGTGTTATGAACAACTTTGTAAACCAGGGTGTTTAAAGTTAGAAAAATTTAAAAATTAACTTATGCAGATACTAAAATTGAAGATCATTTGATGAGTTGTGGCCCTATATTGGTACTTTTTAGTGATCAGATTAATAATAGAATTTATTACTAAAGAACTGATAGAATCTTGTTCTTCTAAAGAAAAATGAGGTCCAAAAATTTAAATTACCAGGTTCAAAGAGATAGTATAGTGGCTAAGCCTTGCCTTGCACACCACTGACCCAGGTTTTATCTCCAGCGTTGCATATATAATACTTGGGCAGTCTCTCAAACACTGCCAAGTGTGATATCTGAGTACAAAGCCAGGAGTAACTCCTGAGCACTCCCAGGCATGGCCCCAAAACAAAAAATAAAAGTAATATAAATAAAAATTTAAGTTACTGTAAAGGTCTCATCGTGATTCAATTTTAAAAAAAATTCTTTCAAATAAAAAATTTATTTTCTGAGTTTTTTTACATGCACATGTGAATGAAGGGTGTGGGGACAAGGATTGTTGTTTTAAGTGTACTCTAAAAGATCTGTTTGTGTTTCTTTTTTTGTTATGGTTTTGGTCCACTTTAAATTGGATTGACAAATCTGCATGTAAGAATGTTTACTTCAGGTTTTTGTTTTGCACATAAGAAC
The DNA here is from genome assembly GCF_027595985.1 of Sorex araneus. NCBI lineage: Eukaryota > Metazoa > Chordata > Mammalia > Eulipotyphla > Soricidae > Sorex > Sorex araneus. Next base: position 36,823,145 of record NC_073307.1, on the reverse strand, counting down.
CTAGAATTTGGTCCTCAGTACCACAGAGTTCCACCCCAGAGTGGCATCGGGGTGTGGCTTCAAAGGTTGGGCGTTGGTGCACCAGGTAGCACTGGGGCTTGAGCTCTGGACTGCCACATGTAAAGTAAGCATTTCTAAAGGAGTGTTTTAAGGAAAATGTGCTGTTTTGGAAAACAAAAGCAGAGAAAGGGTGTAATTAAGATTCAGAATTATATGATAAGAAAAAATTAAATCTAGCAAAGTAGATGGAAATACCTATAGAGTGCCTACCAGCTTTTTCAGTAATTCTGTTGTGACTCAAAATATCCACTATCTTTAAGAACATATTTTAGTAAAACATACTTGACTCCTGTGTGATTTTATATTGCCCACACATTTGAAATATGTTTTGATATAAATACACTACAATTAGGAATAGTTTTTGCACATTGTTAAGTTACATTATTTGTTTTTAGTAGAAAGATACTCAACTACATATGTATTAGTTTTAAGTAGACAATAATAGTACTTATAAATGATTAAGCTTCCACAAAGTGAAGTCACTGTTCTACATACTTTTCACACATTTCTGATCCACCAGTGTAGCTCTTCCCACCAGTGTAGCTCTTCCCCCTTTCATGCCGTTTCAAAATATTTGGTTTGGAGTCACACCTACCAGTATTTGGTTATTCCTGATGGTGCTCAGAGGGACATGTGGTGCTGGGGATCAGATACAGGGCTTTTGTATGCAAGTATGTGTTCACTCCATTGAGCTCTCTTTCTAGCCTCCCCCTTTTTTCTATAGCTTACAGAAATTATATGAATTATGAATTTAGCCAAAAATGATAGTAAAAGACAAAACTAGTTTATGTCAAAACTCAATTTGTTCCAAAACATTCATTTAAAATTATGCTATTAGATAGGGGTAGAGTGATAGTACAGCGGGCAGGGTGTTTGCCTTGCACATGGCCGACCCGTATTCAGTACTGCATCCCATATGGTGCCCCAAGTACCACCAGGAGTGATTCCTGAGTGCAGAGCCAGGAGTATACTTCCTGAACATTGCCAGGTGTGACCCAAAAAGCAAAAGCAAAAAAAAAAAAATGCTATTTGCATTTTTTAAAATCTTCAGATCCTTATAAGAACATATACATATCTTTATTCAGTGTACTTTTAGCAATATCCTGATTGTCTGTTGAACCACAAGTTCATTATTTAGAATAAATTAAAATAGCTCTCATTATGTGTATGATGATTCTTACTTTATTAAGGATTACTAGTGTCAAGCTAAGAAAGGGATGTTTGGGCAAGTGGTGGTGGTATCTCTCAGTGAGTGTTCTGGGCCACACTCCTAGTGATATTTGAACCAACGAGGCCTGTGGTTCAGTACAAAAGCTCTGTGGTCCTGGGGGACCCAGAGGACCATACCCTGAGTGCTTGGGAGACCCAGGTAAGTTGGGGATGGGTGCAGTACTACCCCCACCCCCAGGCAGTCTGCATCCCTTGAAAAAGAGGTTTTTGTTAGGATTTATCACTGTATCACTGTCATCCTGTTGTTCGTCGGTTTACTCGAGCAGGCACCAGTAACGTTTCTATTACACTCAGCCCGGAGATTTTAGCAGCCTCTTCTTACTCATCTTTCCCAAAGATTGGAGGTTCTTTCAGGGTCAGGGGAATGAGACCTATCGTTACTGTTTTTGGCATATTGAATACGCCACACCACGGGTAGCTTGTCAGGCTCTGCCATGCGGGCGGGATATTCTTGGTAGGTTGCTGGGCTCTCCAAGAGATATATATATATATATATATATATATATATATATATATGTCTGTTACTGTATTTGGGATATGAATACACCACGGGGAGCTTGTCAGGATTCCTGAGTGGGTAATAGACTCTCGGTAGCTTGTCAGGTTCTCCAAGAGAGAGAACTAGGCTATTAGATGTTGTGCAGCCACGTGCTTCCAGGAGTTTGCTTTTATAGTCTCTGGATGTTGGCTGTTGATTACACGGCGTCAGGGGCAGTTTCTGGGTGTGACTGCCTAGCTACTGGAAAATGGGGGATATGGGTAGAAGAGGCCCAGTCCTGATCTGAGCAGCCTTGGAGATCTTGGCCCCCAGTCCCGCACACCTGGGTTTCTCTGCCAGTTCCTTCATGCGTGAGGCTCATCTGAACATGTGAAGAGTGACCCGGAGCATGGCTGTGGCTGGGTTCCGGAAGTACTCAACTGTCGAGGCTCTGCTCAGATTTATCACGATTATATCTATAAAAATTATTAGTTTAGGTAACATGGTTACAAGGTAAATAACCCATGATCCTCCATCACAGTCCTTATTTTTGTCATCTTTAGTTCATTTTTTTTAAATCTCGAAGTGCTTTTTATTTCTTAATTTTTTTATTTTATAAAGTAGTTCACAGTATTTCATTATATTTAATATTCTAACACCATTACATTCAATATTCTAATTCCACAACCATTACACCTTCCCACCACCATAATTCAGATGTTTCCATCCCGAACCCCAATCCCTGCCCCAAAGCAGAACCCAAATAACATATTTTGTATTGTTTGTTATGAAAAAACTCTGAAAATCTACAACAAAGTATCCTTGGAGGAAAGGGTGTGGTGATTGTTGTATTTCACCCAGGGGCCATTAAGCCCTTCTATAAGAGATCATTAACATGTTGTAAAAGGTTTATAGCCTTGTGTGCTTTTATATATCTATAGATATGTATATCTATAGATATATATCTGAAAAAAATTCCCTCTAAGATTGGTTGCCTCCTATTTTGAACCCAATCAAATGTGGTGTGGTACTTTTTGGGTAGGGTGTGTCCAGGAATAGGTTCACTTATAGGTGAGGTTCTACCCGAACGTGTGTAGAGTGGCCTTGAGCATGGAGGCTGTTGAGTTCTGGGGGTTTTCGGCTGCCAGGGCTGGGTCCTTGTAGTGGGAGGTGTCTCACCCACACCCCTTCGGAGTGCCCTAGTGAAACAGCCTGGCTCAGGGTCTGTCGGTATGGTTATGTCATGTTCTGCTACCCTCGGGGAGACAAGAACATGCGATCTTAGTTCATTTCTTTGTTTGTCTCCACCCCCACTCTCCCCGCACTGCTTGGTAATTGTTTTGTAATCCGCTAGGGAGTTGAAAATTTTCAATTAAAAATAATTTTTTATGAGACCATGCATAAACTCTTTGATTTGATGTAGTTCCATTTGTTTATTTTTTATTCTGCTGCCTTTGTCTTTGGAGTCAAATAATGGTAAACACCTTAGAGATCCAAATCTTGGATCCAAATTCTGCCTATATTTTCCATGATGTATTTTACAGATTCTGATCTGATCTCAAGGTCTTTGATCCCTTTTGAATAAACTTTGTATAAGGTGTGAAAAAATAATTTTTTATTTTTTCTCCTATTCTGCAATATTAAAATAATTAGATTTCTAATTTATTCTAAGTTCTATATAGCACTGCATTTAATATCCTCTTCCTTGTTTTTTTTTTTTTTTTGGCTTGCACCAAGTGGTGTTCTGGGCTTACTCCTGGCTCTATGCCCAAGTATCACTCTTGGTAGTGTTTGTATGTGGTACTGGGATGAAAACTGGGATTTGTCACCTGCACAACAAGCACCTTAACCTCTGTGTTATATCTCTGGCCCCCTGTACTTAATTTGTGTCCTTTATTTTGATCACTGTGGTTTACAGCCACACCCTCCACCAGAGTGTCTGCTTCCCTCCACTATTTTCCCAGTATCTCCCCCAACCCATCCAGTATCCCCCCGAATTTCCTCTGTGGTAAGCTTCCATTAAAGACCTGTTGCTGAGTTTCTGTTGCCTTTGGGCATTTGTTACTCCCCTACTATGGTTCTTTATATCCCTCACATGCTATGTCTGTCCCTCTCTTTCAGACTGGCTTTACTCAGCATGATACTCTCCAGATCCATCCCTGTAACAACATTCATTTTTCCCTGCTTTGCCAGACATTTTGAAAGAAGTGCAAATTTGATTAAGGGGTTTTGTTATTTACTTTTTTGGTCTATTTTGTTCTTCTTACTAGAAATACATGTTATTTTGTCTGTAGTTCTCCTCTTCTCCTCCTCCACCCCCCATTTTGTTAAACCTTACTTTTTCACTGCTTTATCTTTATTTTGTTTGCTATGGATAATTTCTTGCATGACATTTTTATTTTCATCGTTTCCTATTGTGTTTAGAATTTTGCCCACTTTTTTTCTTTTTCATGTCATGTTTCCAGCACTTGTTGTTTCTAACAAAACTTAGAGTATTATTTAGTAGTAAAACTTTCACTGTAGATATAACAGTATTTTTCTGCTAATCTCTTAATACAGTATAACTCTGTTAATCACTTTGACTGTAAAGGCACATTTAGTAATGTATAATAAGATGGATTTTGTGTATTTTTTCTTGATTTTTGAACTCTTACTCAGTTTTTTTGGTGTTTAGCTTTGATGTTAGGTATGTATCCATATACTTATTTTCAGTATATTAGATGACAGTTAAATAATGATTATTTTCAGCATTCTAGCACTTTTCATGTTATGCAAGTTTGTTGCAATGAAATCTTGCTTAATGGCTTTTTATTATTTATTATTATAGGGTGTTTTTGACCATCGAATGAAGTGCTGGCAGAAATGGGAAGATGCTCAAATTACATTGCTCAAAAAACGTGAAACTGAGGCAAAGATGATGGTTGCTAATAAACCAGATAAAATACAACAAGCTAAAAATGAAATAAGAGAGGTGATTAATATAAAATGCCTTTCTCTTTATTCAAATTTTCCATGAGTCATCCATATATGCATGTTTTCATAAATTATTTTCTGAACCATTCAATATTTAGCAATTTTTCCGTAGTTTCATAAACTGCATTAGAATTTAATGTTTTTATCATCATTAAAACTTTCAGAGTCCTTTATAACTTCAGTGATTGTTCTTATGATTATTGAGCAGATAAAGCATACATAGGGCTGAAGAAATAGTACAATGGTTAAGGTACTTGCCTTGCACTCAACCAGCCTACGTTTAATATTTGGCACCCTAATTGATTTCCTAAGCCTTGCAGGAGTGATCCCTGAGTGCAGAGCCAGAAGTAAGCCCTCAGTGGGCCCAAAAAAAGCGAAAACACAAAAAGAAGCATACAAGAATAACACTTGTATTGATTGACCTTTAATCAGTACACATTTCTCTTGAGATGGTTTATTTGTTTTTAGGTATTTACTCTGTGTCAAAAAATAGTTTTAGAGATAGACTTATTTCACATTTACCTGTCCAGAGACATATCCCCCCATATATATGCATTATATATGGTATTTTAATTAATTTGTATAAGTTTATTATAATTTATACACTTTTTTTGTCATGCTTCACTAAGGAAATTGAAGAGGTAGGACAACCTTTATATTACTAAAAGTAAATGTACCTGCTCTTTCAAGAGTATGTACTACTGTTTCTATTGCATAGTGGGAAAATACCATTTCATTGCTTGTCTTTATTTTATTTTAGCTGTTCCATTGGTCACTTACCATGACGTTTTGTTGTTTCGAACTAAATTAATGTTAACCCATAAGTTTTCATTAGACTATAGTTAGTGTGTATTTTTTTCTTTAATCTGGACATTTTACCATTACAAGAGTGGTGTTTAAATGTTTGTCATACAATATTCCTTATTTAAAGTATTTTCATGGACACATATAAGGAAATGTATTCATACAATTAGCTGAATAGTGTTGGTGGTGTTGATACAATTTGAAGAGATGGCATAAGAGAGGAATGAGAAAATTCCACTCTTAAAATTGCCATATTATTCGATAGTAAATTTTATACTTGAAATATTTTCTTCAACCTTAGTGATATTTAAACAATGGAGATTATCAGTCAGTCATTAATAGAATATTATAATTTTGAATAAATCTAGCAGTGAAATTTTAATGAAAATTAAGTTGATATGAATATCTACCAAGAAAATTATGTATGTTTGAATGATACTGTATTGGACTTTGCTAGTGTTAGACTTTCTCAGGGTTTTGAGGCATGACATTAAATTAAATTTATCATCATGACTACTTCTTCAGTTTTTCTGAAGAAGATTAAAACATTTGTGCCTTTCTGTTTTATTAGTGGGAAGCAAAAGTACAACAAGGAGAAAGAGATTTTGAACAAATCTCTAAAACAATTCGAAAAGAAGTGGGAAGATTTGAGGCAAGTATAACAGTTTGACTTTTTTTTTTTTTCCCCAAAAAAATGAGGTCACATTTTGCTGAGACTAAGAAAATCTAGTTCTGCACTAATGGGCTTTTTTTTTCTCCCCTCCCCCATACTGTATTTAATTCAACAGAAAGAACGAGTGAAAGATTTTAAAACTGTCATTATCAAGTACTTAGAATCATTAGTACAAACACAACAGCAGGTAAGTTTTTTTTATTTTTTTGAATTACAAACTGAAAATTTGTTTTTGGAAAGGAATTTTTAACTTCAGGAAGAATAAGAATTGAAATTAAAATAAAAAACAGTGATAGCAAAAGAGAAACAGAGTAGTTGTAGTAATCAGAATGCTTGGGTCTGTCTCTGCCTTAAGTCCTAAACAGTAGGTTGAGAGATGGCTTTTGCAATTTTACACTGTGTTCAACTTTCCCCCTTCTACCTGGTTTGTTCACCTTTAGCGCAAAGCTGTTTTAGTAAATTTTTATAGTATAGTAATTTCTTCTCTTCCATAACAACTTTATTTAAAAAAAAAAGACTTAACTAAGAACTAATTTGTGAAGCGTTTGTAATAATTATCTTGATTCCCTGCTTCTGCACCCTGTTGCCAAGAATCACAGTGTGGTTTCTTGGTACCACTTACCAGTCTCCCTCAGTTATTTTGATTTTTGTTCTATTTTGTGTGGTACTAGTGGTGATTATCATAAGAGGCATTAGGTTTTTAATGAGTGTTACACTGAGTTAAAAATATATGATAAAATAACTTCATACATATATATTTTAATACTAATTTTAGTTCTCAAATTAATGGGACCATAAATAGTGTTGGGGATTGAACAAGGTTGCCTGAATCACGGCAAGTGACTTAACATCTGTATTGTCCCTAGCACGTAGTCAGATTTTTAAAATACAAAAATATATTAATGTTTTTAAAGAAATTTTTTCAAACGTAACTTGAGTTCATGCTTTAATCTGTTCTATGGAATCCAGGAAAGATTAGCAGCCAATTCTTCTGGTCATTTTTACCTTTGTTGACTGATACTTCCTTTTCCTCCTTTATTCTGTTTTTCATTATCTTTGGCTAGCAATAACAAAATATGATTATTTTCTTAAGTAGGAGATGTTATCACTTTATATTGGATAAGCCTACTGTACTTTAATTTTAAGGTAATCACATTAAATTATACTAACAACTTGTTTCTATATGAAGTTTGCGGAAATAAACTCTAGGTGCTTTTAGATCATGTCAAAAATTAAATTACTCAGACATTTAATGACTGACATATATGCTATTGACAAATTTTAAATAAGGAAATTAAAATGATCCTAATAAGATCCAGACTTTAGAGGTTAATCATGGTTAGCTATCACTATACATTTTGTCTTTAATGTTAATCAGGGTATAACTTGTAACAAAGGGTAATAAAAATATCTCTTATTTTTGTTATTATCTATAGCTGATAAAATACTGGGAGGCATTCCTACCTGAAGCCAAAGCCATTGCCTAGCAAGAAGATACTCTCATTCAGAAGATTTTGGATATTTGTTCCAGTATGCTGAACTCCACAGTGAAATCATTTAAAATCATCTAAATAAACCACTATATATTTTGTGAATTACATGTGGTTTTTTTATATATATATGCTATGACATTTTATTACAAGCTGCATGTCCTGACCCTCTTTGAACTAAGTGGACTGTGGCATGACATTCTGCAATACTTTGCTGAATTGAACACTATTGTGTCTTAAATATTTGCACTAAAAAGTGCACTGCAAGGCCAGAAAATCTTACAATATTTTTTCTTTACAATACGTTCTGTAGTGTGTTTACCCTCTTTATGAAGTGAATTATCAGTGCATTGATTAATGTTCACTTATACATTCCTGTACAGAAATTATGATTTTGTGATTATAGTAATAAAATAATATTCCTTGTGAAATATTAGTAACAAGTTATTTGGGTATGTCAACATATTAAAGATCTTATCAAAGTATAAGAAGAAGAAACATTTTATAGGGGCATATAGGTGATATTATGATCCACTAATAATAGCCTTTTTCTTAAGGGACTAATTGAAACTTAAATTTCTCATGAATTCATCATAAACCAAAGAACATTGATTTCTTGATTCAGCGCTGGGAAATGCTCTTGTCTTGGGTAAAGGTAGAGAATAATTGTCTTGGCTTGTTTTTGACAATCTCTACTATAAGCAGTTTAATAGTTAGGGGGAAATGTATTCATGTACTTTCGTTACAAATCCATGGATCATACTCATCTTCAGTTGTTACCTTCAAAATCAAGGATTGCATTGTTGGATCATACTCATCTTCAGTTGTTACCTTCAAAAGCAAGGACTGCCTGTTTTTAATCTGTTCGTTACCTTTTCTTTGTTTTTCATTTTAAACTGAAAATAGATCACGTGTGATCACAACTACAAAGACTGACACCAAACTTTTTTAATCACCAAGGAACACACAAAACGTACTCGAGAAAAATGAAACTTGGTTTTTACAACCTACTCATCTATCCTGTATCTTGTTTAGATATCTGTTACCTAATTGTTAATACTGGTAAAAGTTTAACGTGGCAGCAGGGTCAGTTTCATTTTGTTTTGAATTATTCCTAATGAAGTCTTTCTTCTCAAGCAGTACTAACATCTCCCTGCCAGAGGAGTAAGTTGTGGTATGTATAACTGAGTCCTCTCAGTTCATTGTACAGATTTTGTGTATTACCTTTATTTTTGATTTTTTTTAAGGTCACTGTAGGTATTACTTATATTCATGCTCTTAGAACCCAGACAATTATGTACAATATACAAAATAATATTTGCTCTTTTTAGAATAAAAAAGTGAAGCAAAACTAGTATAATATTCTAGTCTTGCTTCTGTTGAATGTAATTTAGATATGAGAAACAGGTAGTTTATAATAATATATACCTGATACTTTGTTTTCTTCTAATACTGACAAAATATAGTTCTACTTGGAATAGTTCCACTCTAATGATGTCCTAGTATTATATCTTTATTTGTTATGTACAAATTAGTTGTTCAAGCCAGAATTTTATTCCACTGTGGTACGTTCTTTAGAATACTCAGTACTTCCAAATAAAATAATTACTTTCTGTCTTAATCAGCTGAAGAAAGTAACAGCTTCAGCACAGTTCCAGAAATCATGTGTGAACCTCTGAGCTCTACCAACATTTAAGGGGGATTTATTTACTTCAGTAATTTTACCAACTGCACTCATCAGTTTCCTCCGTTCTCCGTCCTTCCAAGTAAATAAACAAGAGTATTAATGCTGATAATCTTTTAGTTGGGTAGGCCTGACTCTTAAATACTCTTTTATTCTTTAACCAGATATGATTTAATGGAAGGATGTTAGTAATGGAACAAGCTGAACTTGGGATCAGCATATTCAATTCAGTTTTGGCTTCTAGCTCTTTGTAGCTCTGTGACATTCTATTACGTATCTTTGAAGCAAGGCCATATAACCGATGCCTGAAGTGCCTTTCTACTTCAAAACGTTTTAAGATATTATGTCAATTAAATATTTTATTAGAAAATGCAATCTGAAACAAAACTACCTTAAGTAATTAATAAAATTAAGCTAAAAGAGAACTCAAACAAAATGAATGTATGTATAGATATAATTTCTTATACATAAAAGATTATGTCCTTGATTGTATCTTTTGCTAAGCTATTTTAAACAATTCAATTTTTATAAAATGCATATATGTTTATACTAGTCTCAAAATATAATTGCTTCATTGTTGGTATTTTGAATTTTTCTCCTTTGTTACTGGCATAAGATGTGTTACTAGTGGGCTTTAAATACAAAATAAATAGGTCTTAGCAAAATCAGGTTATTTTAAGGGAAGTGTCAAGAAAATAAAGAAGAATTTTATATATTTGTGTATATATATATATATACATATACACACACATTTTTTTGTGTGTGGTTGTTTCCTAGTCCTTCTTGCTTGACCACCCCCCCCCAAAAAAATTATATCCCTTTTAAAAACTCAGTCTTAATATCTGCATGTAATTATAAATTAACAAAAATGTCTACTTCACTTTTGTGGTTCCCTGCATAGCCGGTCATATGGTTATCATGAATTAAGGAGACATAAGTTCATTAACAATAACTAACTACAGATGGGCAACACAAAAGATATTCTACTTTGAGATACTGAAGGAGGAAGATAAGACTTATAAGAAGGAGGCTTGGGGAGTTTGAAGGCATTTCAACATCTTAGTTCACTAGGAAATAAGAACGCCACAATAGTTCTCTCTGTGATATTGCATATTTCAAAAATACTGGGTATGCTGAATAGAATCACCAGTCCTTTCTCTATGCAAAACATGGAATCGAATAAATAGTAGACGATACTCTTACAGTAAGAGTAATATTAGGTAGTCACATGGAAATAGAGGAGAACCACCACAAATGAAATGCTGGGAAAGAATGTTGACACATTCTATTGTTATGAGGACCATGAATTGAGCCCTGCTAATCTGTGGAGGAGGGCCATAACAATTTGACTAATAGAAATAGAACATCAGCCACATTAGTAGTTTAGACTTTTCCATAATCTGATTTTAAAGAGTAAGTAGACAAAGTTAGTAGCTCTAAAATATCTAACACATAGTCCAGTATATTAAAAATTATTCCAATATTTTAAGTTCTTGTGGTTATGTTTGTTTGGGATAGTCTTTGATATCTTCCTTATGTTAAACACTGTCACATCTCCATTCAGACGACATTGGTGTCACCTGTGGCTAGATGGATAATAGTGAGCAGTGCAGGTTTAGACAGTACTATGGAAATGGAAGTACAGATGAACTTGAACAGCTCTATTGTTAATTCACGATCCATGTCCAGCAAAGATGCTCAATAAAAGGGACAAGTAGTAGGTATGACTCTCAAGGGAAGGTACAACTTGGGTGCAAGGCTTCTTAAGGAAGTGTGCTTCCAAGTAGTGATTGGTACTTACTTTGAATAAATTGTAGCAGTGTTGCCAACGGAGAAGGTAAGAGATGGTCTAAACTATGCTCTCATTTTACAGAGGAGCAGGTTCAGAGCTTAAATCATCATGATTAAAGTGATTTTTTTGTCTTTAATCTGTATTGATGGTCTGAACATTCTTATTTGAAAATGTTTGATAAGCTTTTCAAAATTTTTATTCTAATCATTCACATAATTCTCAGAAGCCTTTGGGATAAAAATAATTTATTTCTTCAAAGTTAAGTGGCTAAGCATAGATAATTATACAGAATACAAAAGTTGTGACGTGCTGTCTAAATTTTTAACACGTTTAAGAAACTTGAAATGCTTCTCTTCCTTTCTCTTGTCACATACCTTTAAATCTCTGCAGATTAAATTTTTAAAGTAATTTTTTTTAATTAACTTGGTCAAATGGAAACTTTGTAATTAAAGCCAATTAAGATGAAGTTGCCCATTTGTTAGTTAATATGCTGAAACTTTTTTATTAAGGGAAGCTGGTGGGATAAAACCCTTAATTGAGAACTGAGGTTTTTTTTTTAAGGTTCTATTTTTAAATAACATGTAACTGTTCAATAAGAACTAAACTTAGACAAAACTTAACAGAACTATTTAAACAATAAATTGCTTTCTTATTCCTTCCACCTAAAAGTCTCCAGTTATCTTGATTTTTAAAATTTTATGGATCTTCAGATGTTCTCACTATATATACATTTGTTGAGTGTGTGTACATCAGTGTGTTTATGCATGCATGGCAATTGGTTTTTCAAGCAAACTTAGCACTACATTTAAGTTGTAATGTAACCTCAGCCTCCAGTAATATGTATGAAGCAAAATGCTTATCTTTAGGAGTGATTTTGCTCATGTATTATCCTGCCAAGGCCAGTTTGGGTTCATTCTTTTTCTGAAACCTCCCTAAAATCTGTTTCCTCTCTTCTCTACTACCTCCTGGGTTCAAGAATTTGTGACTATTTACCAAAACTTTTGTCTTTTATGAAATAAACTTCATTAACTTATTTACTTAGCCAAGCCTACAGCCTGTTGCTAAATTAATCTTTTTAAAGAACTCACTATGTTTTAAAATCTTTACTACATTACAGATAAAATTCAAATTTATCAGAACTTGGCCTTATATCTTTTCCTGGCTCCATACCCTTAATTCTTTTTCTTTTGTGCTTTTTTTGTTATGGTGTTAAGGATCAAATCCAGGGCCTTAAACACAGGAGACAATTCTCTTGCCCTCGAATCATGTCCCTGGCCCTATTTTTCCTGGCTTGACCTTACCCCTTGCTATTATCCACCTTTTGCTGTAATTAGAAGTTGCCCTATCTTGTTGCCTTATGCTTTACTATTAATGGTATTACTGATAGACTTTACCTGAGTTCCCTTTCCCCTTCAGCAGCTGTGTGAATCCCTCCCACCCTTTGTTCTTTAGAGCCAAATTTGAAATCTAGCCTTTATGCATCCTTTCCAGTTCTAGAAGGAGGCAAAGAGTCTCTTTTTTCTTGGTAGGTTTTTCTTTTTCATAACATTTTATTTGTGTTATCATAGAAGTATTTCCAGTACAAACATTGCTAATGTTGTTCAGTGAGTGTTGTGGGAAATGAATTTGGACACCTTTAGATACCTCCAAGAGACCCAAAAGAGTTTTGAGGTACAAATAGAATTGCTGAGGGAAAGAAACATTTCCACACAAACGCATAGTCTTCGCTTTATGTATGGAAGCAATGGAATGGCTCTAGGAAAGGACAGTGTTATTTATGCTGTCCAGATTAAAGGTTTTGGTGACTCAGGATACTACTGCTGTGATTTACTGAGTTTTTACAGTAGGTACAGAGTTTGGGGAAAAGCCAATTTTACTTACATGGATTGCTTTTACTAGCTGATGGTAACTTCAGTGTCATTTGTCATTGATTTTTGTTAATTTTCTCATGAAAAGATCATTTAGCTGACCTCCCAGATTTCAGAGTTTCATGAAGATATTTAGGAACAGTGTGATGATGATAGAATTGCCACATTCTCTTTGTTCACTTCAGAACCATCTCATATTTGTGAGCCCACATTATTTCTACCACTAAATCTAACAAATGATGCATTCCTGACCAAAAAAAAAAAATGGCATTTACAGACACATGCCAGGCTACTAGCAGAGGTAGGGTTTGCAAAGAAAGAAAGCAAATAACAAAACGATCAGTTATCTGTTCCTGAAGATTCTATGTTTATGTATGCCTGGGTTACATTATCCACTGAGACAATAACCTTTAACCACATCGAGATACTTCGTGGGGGCAGGGGATTTTTTGCCATCAGCTATTTAAAAAATATTCTTAGTCCTTGAACATCTTATTGCAAACATGCCTCTGTAGTTGTTATGAAGCTAAAATGGGACACAGTGGGTCATAACATGCCACTGCTTGTGTGAAGATGAAAAGTGCCAAATGAGACTAAAAAGGGTGTTTTTGTTTGTTTGCTTCGGGGACACACCCAGTGGTGCTCAGGGCTTATTTCTGGCTCTGCACTCAGGAATTTTTCCAGATGTTGCTCAGAGGACTGTTTGGGATACTGGGGATCCAGCCCAGGTGGCCGTGTCTAGCTAGCTCCCTACCCGCTGTACTATCCCTTCGGCCCTATTTTCCTTTAGAAGGTTGTGGGCCTAAACTTAAAGTCACTGTCACTGTCATCGAGCGGACACCAGTAATGTCTCATTGAGAGACTTATTGTTACTGTTTTTGGCACATCCAATACGCACGGGTAGCTTGCCAGGCTCTGCCGTGACGGCTCGATACTTTGTAGCTTGCCGGGCTCTCCGAGAGGGGCGGACAAATCGAACTCAGGTCGGCCGCATGAAAGGCAAACGCCCAACTGCTGTACTATCGCTCCAGCCCAAACTTCAAGTAAATCAATAAATTTCAATATAGTCAAAGTCCTTAGAAGCTACAAGCTGGATGGACCCCAGACTCATTCGAAGCATACCAAGTTCCTAGCGCCATCCATCCTGTCCAAGGGGCTGATGATCAGTCATCCCGGCGCGCAGGTGGGTACGTGCTGAGCGAGTATGAGGCATCAAAGGGCCTAATCTGGAAGGGTCTGCAGCGTCCACATCCCGCGGGTTCGTCATGCGAAGGGCGCGGTTACACCTTTTTCCTATAACGAAACAGGTTATAATGCTTTTGACAGGGTGCCATGACCCACAAAGTTCAAGGGCACTCCGAGTTAGGGGTAGCAGTTTAGCCTGAAGCCGAAAAGCGCCTGAGCTGACTTCTCAGTGACCCGGGAGTCCCCTCTTAAGTGCCTGTTCTGCTTCGTGCTACAACATAATATGGAAGAAAAGCAGCATTGACAATGGTAACCTGATAATCAGGTTTCCTTAGCAGGGTGACTTAATCTTTTCAGGTATTAGATACTTTGAAGTGGTTTAGGTTCGGCCGGAGGTTAGTTCTGGTCCTCGCCACGACACCCCTGCAGTCCCCCAATTTCTCGCTTTCCCCCACCGCTTGTCTTCTATTTCCTTATAAGAATTCCTATATTTTCCTGTGGAAGAATTCCTATTCAGTTCCTTGGAAGCAAGACTAGGACTGGGGCCAGAAGCCAGATCTCGGATCTCAGTGACGGACTGTGCAAAGCATTGGGAAAGTCTTGGTAGCAAGTTGGGGGGGGGGGGGGACGGGGGGGAGTGCGGTTCACGGTTGTCAACTTCTGCCACTATTCCGAACGCAAATCCCACCAACCCCAACAAAACCTGGATGCTCCCCGCTTTTTCTATTCCCGACTCGCATGAGCTCCGCGGGCTGAGCGAGCAGGCCCGCGTCTGCGGAGCCCGAGGGGCGAGGGAGCCGGGGCGCGGCCCAGTCCCCGGCGCGGAGGCGCGCACACCCCCTTTCTGCACACTTGGGTGTGCGGGCGCCGCCTCCTCCGGGCCCAGCTGATCTCCGCTGCCCCTTCGGCCCGACCCACCTCGCGCCCCGCGTCCTCGGCGCCCAGCACCGGCTCCCGGGGACCGCAGCTCGGCGCAGCCCCCGGGGGCCCCGCCAGGCCGGCGAGGGGGCGGGGCGGCGGCCGGGGGCGGAGCGGCGGCCGCGGCGTGAGCCCGCCCCCTGCTCGTCCTCCGCCGGCCGGCCGGTGCGGCCATGGAGGTCTACATCCCGTCCTTTCGCTACGAGGAGAGCGACCTGGAGCGGGGATACACGGTAGGCGCGCGCCGCGGCCGCCCGGGGCCCCGCCGGCCCTTCCCGCAGCGCTGCTCCCGGGGGCGCCCCCCGCCCCCGCCCCGCCGCGGCGCACGGGGACACTCGGCCGCCTCCCCTCCCCCGGCCCGGAGGGAGGACTGCGCCCCGGCGCCGTTGTCAAGGCAACGGGCGCCCCCCGCGCGGACGGGCTCCGCGCGGCCGCGGGCGCCGGGGCACCCCGGCTCGGTCCCGGCGCTCGGCCCGCGCCGCTGCGGGCCTCCGGGCCGGAGCGCGTGCAGCCCGCGGACGCGGCGCTCGCCTGGCTCGGCGCGGTGCCCGGGATGAGCGGCGCGCGCGCCTGGCACTGCTGCCCCCGCCGCCCGGACCCGGTGGCTTCATAGAGGCTGGAGGTCAGCTGCAAGTTGTGCCGGCTTCATTGCCACCAGGGGAACGGGCTACTTTTCTGGTCTTGTTTATTGCTTTTCAAAGCATCCTCCGTAGCTGTTAGCCACGGTGAGCCCCTGTGTTTGCCTTTCGGTGCTTGCCAAAGTTTCTAGCTGTGCTGTGTTTTGGAATGGCAAGGTCAGGGGCAGCCTGAGCCCCTCCTCCACACCTGGGCTAAGGGAAGAGGAGCAGTGAGGAAGCCCTGGCCCCTGAGCTTCCGAATTGGGGGAGGATGCGGAGAGGGGGGCTTCGAGTTAGTAGGACTGTGGCAGGCTTCCCAGGCGTTTGGACATCTCTCTAGTTTTTGCTGGAGGAAAAGCTCCTGGCTGGTAGCCCTGCCAACACGTGTTTGCAGGAGTTCAAGGACAGGTGGGCTCCGAGCAGAGGGCAGTGTGGGAGGACTGTTGGTTACCCTTTGCATCACTCACTCGGGGAACCCAGCCAGGTTCCAAGGATTTAGTTGAAACGTTTCCACCTGTGTGCTTGAAACAGCGTTGACTCCAAGCTCAACTGGGAACAGTCTTTAGAATCTCGCATGGTCATCAACTCTCAAAGGAGGATTTAGAATCCAGTAACAGTTGGGGGGAAAATATCCAGAGAGTTGTGTCGGTTGCTTGAATTAAGAAGACTGCCAGATCCAAGTGTTTCCAAATAGGTCCTCCCAAGTCCTTTCCATGGAAGGAACCTGAGTAAGCTCAGTAGTGGTCCTTTATTTCAAGAATCATTTTCCTGTAAATTTATTAACACTTGGGGTACACAATAAGTTAGAATTAAATTTAAACCCATTCAAAGTATTTACCCCCTAGAACACCCAGGTTATCTTTCCTTCTTTCAAGATCTCACCTCTCCTCTGTCAACATCAGCAGTTAGGGAGGCCCCGTCTGCCTGCTATCTTGATATTCTGAGATATGAAGATTAAAAGGCTGCTTGTTCGAGGTCTGGGTTGTGCCAGGATTGTGCTGTGGTTCACAAGGATCATACACAGGAACTGCAGCTTGCAAGGCACTTGGTTCTCTGCTGTGAGCTTTATCTGCCAAGTCCCTTTATAAGTCAACTTCAGAGAAGAACCCTAGCTCATTCAGATTGGTAACCATATTGTTAAGATAATTTCTGCAAGTGACTTGTTTTTTCCCTTATGAGATTGTGAAGCCTGTCTTTGTACTCCGGGCAACTTTTTGTAGTGGTACAACAGCTTATTTGTTCAGCCAGCATTTGTCTACAGTCTGTTATGTGTCTATTCTAGATGCTAGGAATATAGCAGTGAAAAATATTTTATCTTTGAGGGAGAAAAGGACCCTAGAATTTAAAAATTCCGCCTTTAATTTCCTAAGGAAAAAAACTGATAAAACAGTGTAGAGAAGTACCTTTTTGACTTTAGAGGTTATGTTTGTGTTTTAAATTGAAGAATTTTTATCTTACATTCCAGTAAATTCAGTGACAAATTTAAAGTACAAAAGGGTAATTCTTCCTGCCTTCTAAGCCCATGTTCTCAGAGATAAAATGAAGAGGAGTACTTTCTTAGGAACTTTACCTCTTACAGTATAAGAACATAAGGTTTTTCTTTTCCTTAGTTTTTGTGCCGTACCCGCTGTGCTGAGGGGGTCACTCCTGGAAGTGCTCAGCAAACCAGATGCTGTGCTGGGAGGCATTGGACCAGGTTTAGGTTTAGCAACATGAAAGGCAGTGGCCCGAATCCTGTTCTGTCTGGCCCCCTGGTCCTCCCCCTCCTCCCCCGCCGCCCGAATAAATAGCATGGACCAAGAAGAAAGTTCAAAGAACTGTGTATGTGGGAGCCCTGGGTTTGATTCCTGATATGACCTGATCCCCTGAGTGTCATAAGCTGGGCTCTCCCATTAAAAAATAAACAAATGGCAAGATTTTACTATTGCTGCTATCCTGCAGCTCACAAGTAGCCCCACTGTGTCAGTGTGGATAGTTTTGTCTCATTAGGACCAAAGTGGATCTTACACAACAGTAGTGCCCCATCGTATGTGGTCTCTGGTCCCTCTGACTGGCTTTGGGCATTTGCTTATAAGATTTTAGCTACTATGACAAATGTGGAAATAGAACATCTGCGTCATTCTACCCTCTGTACAGTCTAAGTCACCTTCCAGAGAAGGTATTACTTGGCTCATTTTACCGTCTAAACATTTGCCGCAGGCCTGCACTGTGGGGAGTGGGGGTTGTGGGACAGAAAGTTGTTCCTGTCTTTAGCCTACTTGGCCACGGGAGAGGAACAGGGGAAGGAAGGGCCCCCCAGGTCCTGATGTCAGCGGAATCCAGAGGGAAGGAGCTGAGTGGGCAGCTGTGCTCTGCCTTAGGGTGCTGAGGGGGGGGAGGGGTGGTGGTGAGGGATGAGGAGGGAGGCTGGCTTTTGAAATCTGATTAAGTTTTTGCTGGGCTTGTGAATTCTAGAAAGAAGAAGTGCAGGGCAAGATCTCATGCCGGGCACAGGCATTTTAAACTCTCCAGATTTACCCTCCACAAAGGGGACCGGAAGGTTTTTAATCATTTTCCTGTAGGAAAGAACAGAAGAGGGTATTGGAACAGGTTGTGGATGGACTCAGATATGACTTGGTGGAGAGGTTCTTCTCTACTGTCCTGCCCTGCCAAGAGCTTCTTTTGTAATGTGGTGCCACAGACTCTCAGTTCCCTGGCGGCACTCTGCCCCCCCCCCCCTCCCAACTCCAGGCTTGGCATCTCCTACAGACCCCCAGTGCCTCCCCGTTAAAGGATAAACAGTTGTTCCTTCTACCAAGTGAACCTGGGCAGGGCATGATTAGGGGCCAGAGCCAGCCCCTGCGGGTCATGTGGTTAAGTGCAGGCAGGATTTTTAAGGAACTGAGGGATTGTGCTGTGATTTCATACCAGACAAGGTAAGGTTAGCTCATGCCATAAAGGAGTGTGGACTTTAGCCTCGGGCCATGGAGTCCCTGGAGTCTTGCTGGCCTTGCTGTTTGTAGAATAGGAAGTAGCATGCTGAGTCGTGCATTTCAAAGCATGGCCTGGAAACCCGCCCTGGGTCACATGCAGAGATGCTTGCAACAGAACCAGAAAGGAGAGCACTGAATTGGGCAAGTTGGCAAGGGAAGGAAAAAAATGGAGGCCTGGATCTTCAGGGCCACTTGATCAGATGTGAGGCAACAGGGTGACCCTGAGGAAGACAGGTACCATTTACCAAGGGGAAGCTGAAGGCCTGGGTGAAAATGGACAAGGGCTTCATTTGGTTTGAGGGGCTTGTTGGGGTGGGCGCTTTGATCGCAGGAGTTCAGACTATCCAGGAGGCTGGGTGGGAGGTAGGGCTCCTTGGGCTGACCTTGCCCATGCAGAAAGCAGAAAACAGGCGCTGTTCTCAAGAAGAATGGGTGGAGGGAGGAAAAGGAGGACTGAGGGTGAAATCCTCGCATCCTGCTTGAGGAAGAAGGAGACTCAGTGTGAGGGAGAGATGAGACAGACACTGTCCTGGAGGAAATACTGGAGACCGAACTTCTGTGGGGAGAAGGGGGGCCGTGGGGCCCCTGGTTCCCAACTTTAAGCCTGGAGTTAGGGTTGAGGTAGCAGCACACATTTGAATGGGCTCAACTTTGGCTTTCTCAGTTGTCAAAACCTCCGCATTGATTAGTTTTTCAAGTTCATTTTAACTCTGCTATTGACTCTGAGGCTTACGCATCTTTTTTTTTTTTTTAAAGGGAGATTTGGAATCTATCACTGATCTTCTTAATTACCCTGCTTTTCAATACATAAGGCAGCTTCATTTCTACATGATCATAGTATTGAAATATGCGGGAATCTTTATTGATTTAATGCTTTATGGAGTAAATACAAAAATAGAACAATACGATGGGCCGCCATTTAGCCATTACTCACCTGCCAATATTTTACAGTTCTGTTTTTCACACCGACTCCTTCGTTTCTCACCTTTTTGAAATTCTGAAATTTTGAAAGAAATTGAAGGTAATCTCACCCATAAATATTTACTGAATACCCATAACTTTCTATTAAGCATAACCAGAATGTAAATGTTATCATAAAATTCATAATACCTCCATACTGTCTGATTCCAGCTGTGGTTTGTTTTGGTCGAGGGGAACAGCCACACCTCGTGGTGCTCTGGCGACTGGTGGCATGGCTTGGGTAACCATGTGGTGCTGAGGTCTCCTGCATGCAAAGCCTGTGTGCCACCACTAAGCCTTCTCCTTGTCCCTCCTTTTGTCTTTTTCTCTTTTTTTCCAAACATAAGCAGGCTGTAAATAGTTCCTTGGAGTTGACAGTGGCCTGTGGGAAAAACTGTTACAGCCATTTGTCCTTTCTTTGTGAGTACAAGCCTGCAAAGGACACAGAATCCCTTCCCCCCTGGTGTCCCTGTAGATTTCGGGGTCAGCATGCTATAAATCCTACAGCATCCTGAGGAAGAGAGGGCTTTTCTCCTCCTCTGTTGTGGGCTTCTCCTCCACTCCTGCTCCCACTGGGCCAGTTCTGTGTGGGGGTTGGCCGACGCGTTCCCGAGCAAGAAAGGAGCAGTCCTCTGAACTGGGATTGTCAGGGGCATCTCAGGAGCAGGGTACCAGGCCTGCCCATTGCTGGCACTTCCCCCAGCACAGTGGGAGAAGGGCAGAAGGACAGCGAGACCACAGTGTCCACAGCGGTGCCTTTCAGTCCCCAGGCACATCTGGCTTGAAGGGGATCTTTGTTCAGTAGGCCAGTGCTGGCCGGGTGCCTCACTCCCAGCAAACCCAGGGCCCAAAGACACTCTAAGTGGTATTGAGCGATTAAATCAAACCTCTGTGGGATATGTTTCTTACCCTCAAAGACAAGAAAAACCGTGTGAAAATACTCTCTTGGCACCTTGGCAAGTGGGATGCTACATTCAATCAAAATCAAAGCAGGTTCTAGAGGTGATTTCTGCAAATAGGGTTTTTAGAAGTGTGGGGACAGAAGTTTGTCTTCATTGAGCTGGACCTACCTTTTCACCTTTAATGGGATTTTTTGGGGGGGTGGGGGGAGCACTGAGAGTGACCTAGGACACACCCACCAGTGTTCAGGGGTTATTCTTGGCCAGGTAAGAGCAACCCCTAAGTTGGAGGTTGGCCATATTCAGACCAGCACCTCACTCCTCACCTTTGGTTTTTTTATTTTCTGATTTATATTTTTTTAAACAGACCTTTGCCATTGAAATAATTTTAGATGAGCAGAGAAGTTAAAAGGTTTGTATGGAGAGTTTCCTACCCCTCTCTTCTGGTTTCCCCCATTGTTCACATTGTTAATATTTGACATCTCCATAACATTGTCAACACCAGGAAGCTCTCTGGGACATTGCTGTGGACTTAGCTCCAGACTGTCCTTGTAATCCACCCCTTCCACTTTTCCCCTTTCTGCGCCAGGACACAATCCAGGAGGCCATATTACATTTTCTTTTGTCTGCTTTGATGTAATTGCTATGTCGTCTAAATTGTAGCACACTGTGTATCAGAAATGAGGCAAACCTGCTATTAGAAACAAACCTGAATAGAAAAAACAACTTTTGGTTGTTTCACAAGCTTTCTGGGTATTATTTGCTGTTTGACAAAAGTCTGTTTTATGTTTTACCAGTTTCTGATGGAAGCTGACTTGGTCTGGTGGGGAAAGGCAAGATAGCAAGACACAGCGTCTCCAGCTGTTTTCTGATGTTTGTTCAGGACTTAGTGCTGGCTCTGTGCTCAGGAATTACTCCTGGTGGGCCGTGTGTGTGTGTGTGTGTGTGTGTGTGTGTGTGTGTGTGTGTGTGTGTGTGTGTGTGTGTGTGTGTGTGTATTTTGTTTTTTTAGCTTTTCTGTGTTTGTGGTGCTAGATGTCAAACCCAGAACTTTACACATACAAGGCATGTGTTCTGATGCTGAGCCACACCCATGGACCTTATCATTTTAAGTAGATTCTGTCTTGAAATTTACTCTTTTTAAACTCTTTAATGGATATCAGTAATATAGACAAAAGTCTGAGAGAAATATGTATGTTAGATAAACTCTTTCAGATACTTTGAGGAACTGTTTTTCTTTTTTTTTTTTTCTCCCTTCCAAATGCCCCTCCTGTGGACTTATCACTAGTTAATAATATTAAATGTTTGCAGGAGTGTATCTTGGCTTTTATATGCGTCTTGAAGGATTTGTGATCCACGACTCACCAAGTGCCACCCCAAAAAGACCCTCTCCCTATATATAGATCCCAACCCCACCCCTTATTTCTCCCTGGCAACCACCGTCCTTCCCTTTGTTTGGGGCCACACCAAGCAGTGCTTGGAGGCTACACCTCAGTGCCCAGGACACACCAGTACAGTGCCAGCGAGAGAACCAAGCCCCCCAGCACGCAAAGCCTGTACTCTGCTTACTGAGCACTGGGATTCTTCCAGCTGGCATTCTTTATTGCAACTTCCAGACTGTGCACACCCTGCTGGTTTTATTTTCTAGTCGTTAAGAAAAAATATGTATTTTTTTTAATTCTTCTAGATCACCAGTGAAATGTGTTTCCACGAAGGATTAGGATAGATTTTAGAGGCCATCAAGGTACATTTTTGTCATGTCCCATCCCCCTCTGCATCCCTCCATTTATAGGACCCGTCGGGCTCATGCTTGACATTCCTGTGCTGGTCTCCAGGTTTTTGGTGGAATTTAGATGCTTAGATTTTTAATGGTATTTCCTGTTATTTTACTTCGTTATTTTGCTTTCTGGGTTATTTCTCAGTTGTTGTCTTCCCTCTCCCCTCTTGCAAAAGTATCCCTGCATTGTAGAAAACTTCAACCTGTGTAGCAGTAGGGAGAGTAATGACCTTTAATGACCTTTTACTAAGCTCCACAAGCTCTAAGCTCATGGCCAATGCTGTTTCCTGCCTTTCCAGTGCTCTTGGAACACGTGCTTTGATTCATTTGAAAGCAAACTTCATATTTCTCTCTGTAAGTACTTTTAGTTTGTATTTTTGAAAATAGGTTCCCCATCGAGAATATCATCACAGTATCATTACCACAGTCCCCTAAAAATAAGTACCGATTCATCAGAGCATTATAAAGATCAATCTTTCACTCTCCCCTTTTTTCCCCCAAATATGGGCCCCACTTTTAAATGCAGTTTGTTTTGAGTTAGGATTGAACTTGGGTCGACATAATGTGATTGCTTAATAGATCTTTGCAGTGTATTTAAGTACTTCTTCTTTTGCCTCTTTCTTTTCTTTGTTTTGTTATCATTTTGTTACACCAACTATGCCATTTGGCCTATAGAGTTTTCTTTTACTCTGGATTTTGCTGAGTGCATCCTGGTGTGGTTATTAGCATGTTCCTTGTGACATGCATAATGAGAAGATTGAAGCTTGATATCATTTTTCCATTCGATTTGTGCCACTGGGAGTCACCGAAGAGTATTGCCCAGATATGTTCATTCATTTAGCAGTGATTTCTGGTGCAACTCCTTTTTATTGACCAGCTTGAGGACAGGTCTAGAGCAAAACTGGGGTCTCATAAACCAGTTAGTTACTAAAGGGAGACTAAATGTTTGACTATATATTTTGAAAGAATGAATTGATTGACTTCCCAAGATCACAAACTGATGGTGGTTAGCCACAAAGGCTTTCTTTACAACATTAAGGTCATTATGAACTTGTGAGTGTTTGTGTTCTTGATGTGATTTGATACCCTGTAGATATCATTTTTTTATGTTTCTGCCTGGGCTAGCACAGTGGTTGGGCATTCGCCTTTCACGAGGCGGACCCGAGTTCGATTCCTCTGCCCCTCTCGAAGAGCCTGGCAAGCTACCTAGAGTATCGAGCCCGAGAGGCAGAGCCTGGCAAGCTGCCCATGCATATTGGATATGCCAAAAACAGTAACAATAAGTCTCACAATGAAAGACATTACTGGTGCCCGCTCAAATAAATCGATGAGCAATGGGATGACAGTGATGTTTCTGCCTTGCCTTTGGCCATTTCCAAGTTTGGCCTTTTCAGATTAGAGCCTGTGTCTTTAGTGTAACCTTTGTTCTTTTTATAAATTTTTTTGTTCCATTGTTTTGTTCCAATTTAACAAGTACCCCTGATGCATCCCCCTTTCCTGCCAGACAGGTGGGACAAACCACTTCTCAAATGCTTCCTGCTTGCTTGTAGAGGAAGGTTACACTTAGGGGCCATGGTCTGGTCATCAGGTATGTGCATTCTTTGGGTTTGTGAAGGTTTCTACATCTTTACAGGGATCCACATTTGGAATTTTTAATGATAAAATACACAATAAATGTCAAATGGGAGGACTTGTTCTTTTCATTCTTTTTTCCCTGTTCTCTCTTCAACTGTGTCTTCTTTATTCCACTTTAAAAATCTTTTTTTTTTTTGCCACTCAGCAGCTTTGGGGACACCTTCAGGTGAGTCACAGCCAACTAGCCCTAGGGTTCACAGTATGAGGACCAAGGGTATCGTGGCTCGGGAGCATGTCTGGTGATGTTTGGGGCACCCTTTCGTGTGACATATTGGATCCACATTAGGAACATACAAGGAACACACCATAGCAGTTGTACTATCCCTCCAGCCCCCAGGAAATCTCAGTCTTTTAGGTGCTGAGGCTGATAGAATAGCACATAAATCGCAATTTACTTTCTCATATTATATTCATCAGAGTGTCTTCATTATTAACTTTTTTTTTTAAGTTGGCTTCTCTTGAATCCTTTTCTGAAGACATGGTCTCTTGACTACCCCCACTCCCATTCCCTTATGTTGTTTGTTGTTGAGGTGTCTGTGGTTATCGCCTATGTGCTGATGTGCTAGTGATTGCACACTCCTTAGGATGTTGGCGATCCCAATGGCAGTGTCACCAGGTATTTAATATTGGGGGGGCGGGGAGCAAATGAAGGACTGAGTTTATAGCCTCACGCCTGGCAAGGCCAGTCTAACACTGAGCTATTCCTGGGAACTGTTTTGTTTTTTTGTTTTTTTTTTTTTTGAGGGGGGGCACAGAGGGGGAACCTGCCAAGCAATGCATAGGAGTTCTGGATGGCCTTTCCTGACAATATTCAGCCAGCCAGGCCTGATGATGGAGTGCTTCTCGGGCCCATGGTGCTGGGGGCCACCAGGGCAACCCCACTGGGGTGCTGCAATACCAGGTGTAAAACTTAGGGCCTTAAGCATACAAGGCATTGTCCTCCTGGTCCTTGAGCTGTCACCTGTCCTTGAACCTTTTATCCTCCAAGTGTGTATGTGGGGGTGGGGGGGAGTAGAGAGGGGTAACATGCATCGAATCCAGGGCCTCACATTCTCAACTTTGCTAAGCGACATCCTTAGCTCCAGAAACATTTTTAAGAGGGCTTTGTTCTTGTAGTTGTTTGAGATACCCGGCTAGGAGTCTAGGGATACAAATTCAAAATTAGTTTGATTTGTTTTCTGTCTTACAACCCAACAGTCACTAGTCCCACTTTATTTTGTTTTCTTAGGGTTTTTTCTTTGTTTTTGTTTTTTGTTTGTTTGTTTTTTAAGGCCCCACTTCCTGTCTTAATACTCATCGTATACTTGAAGCATGTCAGATTTTGCCTGCTGCCACCTAACTTCCTTCATTTCCTCATCCCCTTGCTCTCCCAGCAGCTATGGTTTACACTTTGAGCTTGAAATAAATATGTTTCCTATTCCCTTTCTTAGATTCAACTGTAGTCTGTTAAAACGTGTTCTTGACCCCTGGTTTTGTCTCAAGTGGCTGGACATGCTGCATCCACCTTGTGGCCACAGTCACTAACCCCCAGAGGGTGTCCCTTACCCCCATAGTGCATATTTTAAATGGATTCAGTGGGTTAGCAGGTGTCTTTGTGTGCCTCTGTGACCATGTGTCTTTGTAATGGGTTGAGTGGCTTTCTGGATCAGAAGGTCAATGCACTTTAGTTTGAAGGGTCAAAAGCCTTCCTTTGGGCAATCTGTGAGCGGCTTCTTGCCCCTCCAACTTGCCAGCCCCTGGGTGTGGTGTGGGCTCCAGGCCAATCTGATAGGGAGCTGGGGTATCTCCCTGTACTGCCCGCCTGCCTGCTTTGCTTGCTGCTGTGCTGATGACTAGATTGGGCAGACTCGTAACAATTGATAACAAAACATTGTTGCCAACCCTGTGTGGGCATGTGTGTGTGTGTGTATGTGTGTGTATGTGTGAGTGGGTATTTGAAATATGCTCACACTCTTGTGAATTTTTAGTCAAAAGGTAAATAGATTACTCAGGTGTTCATTTTATAGCCCTTAATCTAAGAAAGAATGGAGAAAGAGCAATTTAATAGGTGAGTAGAGTCTCACCCGTTGCCTTGCCTGATTTCTTTGAGTTTAGAAATTATTGTAGAAACTCCCCTACACCCTCCTTTTCACCTTGTGTGTGAAATGTTTTTTTTTTGTGTCAAGTTGACATTCTTGTCATTGTTTCTGAGGTGCCTGCCTTCTCCCATAGTCCTTTTTCATGAGGCCAGGAGGACCTGGAAAGATCTGTGCTAGTTGGGCCATTTGAAAAAGGAAGAATCATTTCCATTCCAGGGAGGGGCAGGTGGGGGTGGTTGGCTGGGATACTTGTGGCGGGGGGGGTGGGGGGGAGCAGCAGGGTGGAGTTGAAGCTGGACTCACTGGGTGAGCGACTCTTAGACACTCAGACAGGATTTATTTCCAGAAGCCCCTGTCTATCACGTGCTTCTGTTTTTGCTGGTTTTGAAGATGAGCGAGACACCGAGGTACTAAGTATGTGAGAGAGAAAAATTGTGTCACCAGCATTTAGGAAAGACAGAGTGAATTGGTTTTTCAAAACTTCACTCAAAAGAGAGGTGCCTGCCGTAGAGGCAGGCTGGGGTGGGGGGTGGCTTGAAGGGGTGGGAGGAGAACTGGGGACCCTGGTGCTGGGAAATTACACTGGGAGAGGGATTGGTATTGGAACACCATTTGACTGAAATGCAATCATGAACAATTTTGTAATGCTCTATCTCACGGTGATTCAATACAAGTTAAAAAAAATTTTAAAAAAATTTCACTCAGCTGAAAAACTGAATCCAGTAGTGGGAGAATGGGCTGAGGGGACAGATGCTCTAAGACCACGTTGGTGAGACTGCAACTGTGGAGATCAGTTTTGGAGGCCAGCTTGTGAGTCTGTGAAATGAAATATTTATACGCCCTCCAGCCTAACCTTTCCTGCAGTGCACATGGGCATACGTGGAAACTTAGTCCTTCGAGCATGGTTCAAGCAGAGCCAGCTGATTTCTGATCCTCATGGGTAGTGTGTAAGATTATCACGTCCCGCTGGTATCTGGTGTTTTCAACCCCCTTTATGTAGTAGCTCTTCACCCACAGCTCTCCTGGACAGTGACCCCAGGCCGCTGCTCACTGCATCCCTGCTTTCTGCCACTCTTCACTGGACCCACCTAATCTCCAGGGCAGTGGCACTGCTTATATATCTTATGTATCTCCAGTCTTGTCTCTGTTATCTGACTGGCAACACCCCACATAAAGGAGATTTAAAACAACCATTCAAGTGTCTTAATGATCTGCCTCCCTCCACGTCCCCCGAAACAGCACTGTCTTTCGAATGGAGAGAAATGGGAAGTAATCACCGACTCACATAACAAATATTAATCCACCTCCTGTCAGTTGGCGCTTTCTTGCCTATCGGATGGACATGGGGGACAGATGCCTGGTCCCCCAGAGCTGGAATCCTCAGCAGACAGATCCAGCCAGAGGTTGAAGCTCACCTGATTATTGAACTGTACTCCCTCCCCCAGGACCATTTTCCTTCCCACACCATCTTTGGGTAGGGGACAGGAGGGCCGGGAAGGGGGCTCATTTCCTCAGGTGGATCCGGGGGGTCTCTTCATCCTGTGTCCACTGGTGTGGGACCCTCCATGGCTGGGGGGTTGGGAGAGCGAATTACGGTAGCAGGATGGGGAAGGGGTGTTTGGGCCACTTATCCCAGTAACTTGTGTCTTTGCTGTCTCTGTCATGTCACTTCCATTTGAGGATGGGCTGTGGCAGCTGTGGAGGGGTGTGTCAGGCATCCCCAGCGCCAGTTATGAGCAGACTTGGTGTGGATTCCTGTTTTGGTGGCGGCCTGTGTTCAGGCTGCAGTGGACCCAGAGAGGAGTGGGGCTTTGTTTCAGAGCCCTGCCAGAGGGGGCGCTCCTACTCCTGCCCGTCAAGCGCCTTGCTGCATCCCGGCCTGGTGGCCCAGCCATCCTCCCTCGGTACGCACTGGGGCGGAGCCATCCCCTTTGACACAAAGCGAGCAGTCACCATGACCGGGCCTGAGAAATGCCCCTGTAAAAGGCTCCCTCCAACATTCAAAGAGGTGTGTCCAATCAGGCAAGGCGGGTCCCCACCCTGCAGGTTGAAGTATCAGCCACACCCCCAGGCTCTTCCCCAAACACCCAGGGTAAGGGTAGTGCTTGACTGTGTATCTGGACACCCATGGCTGAACCAACAACACACTTCCCTTTGATAGGCGTGCCCTGCTTTCCTAAACAAACTGCTCTGTCTCCCTTTCACTGGGCAGGAAGTAAGCTTTTATCTCTAATTAGCTAACGTTTATTTTATCTTTCATTATTTATCTTTCATTATCTGATATATCGCCAGCACAGCAGAGCCTGACAAGCTCCCCATGGCTTATTCAATATGCCAAAAACAGTAACAACAAATCTCACAATGGAGACTTTACTGGTGCTCGTTCGAGCAAATTGAAAAACGGACAGCAGTGCAGTGCTATCTGATACATTTTTAGGGTTTCTTAACTGCATGTTGGGAGGCTTTTACTTCAGATGCATACCTGTAAAAGACCTCTGCTCCATTTGTTTTTACAAAATGATCACAGCACAGGAAATGAAACTTTCTGGAAAAGGTCTGTTTCCCTTGTTTAGTATTAGGATACAATTAGAGCTCATTGTCAGTAAAAATTGATGGCTCTAGCTTCTGCAATATTGAGCCTGTGCTAATAAATGCAACAGTTGTTCATAATTTGGTGGTAACTGACCTTTAAATGTAGATGTTCACAGAGGCTGTCCCTGGGGACCAATCTAACATCCAAATGACACCCAGGAGGACTTGTTATCATTTAAATATGCTTCCTTTTTGTCAATACCAGAATAACAAATACTGGTCAGATTTCTAATGTTGATTCAGATACCAGGAAACTCACTGAATAAATTAGTGCACATTTGATTTATATTGACCCAAAATTTTTTTTTACATCGTCGTGTTACAGGTCAAGGTGACATGCATTTAAATGCATTGCAGAGCAGAGGTCAGCCTTGACTGACATGAATGCTTACCCTGTCTTTAATTGACTTTTAAATATTATCCCCAAATTCCTTCTCAACTATCAGTTATTAAGAATGAGGTGGAAATTGACTGAGGATTTTGGTGAAGACCTTATTTTTTTTTTTAAGTCAATGATCCTGACCTTTCCCATCCAGATGATTGGAATAAATATTCGCTATAATATTTATCTTACAGTTCACAAGTCTGGCTGCTTTTTTCATCATAGGCATTGACTACACTGTTGGTGGGTTTCCCAGAGATTTTTTCAGGTATGATTTGAGATGACATGGGGAAACAGTTCATCATGAACAAAGTCTTGCCTAGGGTTAAAGGACTTCATCAAGAAAATATATTTTCCTGGGTCTGTGAACTTTTTCATTGGGATGTATGTGTGTGGCTGGGTGGGGAGGGTAGATGTAGGGTGGAGACTCAGATTCATTCTGTCAGTCATTTATCAGTAGTCCAAAGAAGTGGACATTTCCAGAAAGCTTTAATCGACACCTGATTTGCCCTTTGAGAGACTATCCTCACAGTGGATGCTTCCTCTCTCACATAATAAAATTGTTGGGAAAAGCATTTTTTGTTCTTTCAGTGCACAAGTGGGCATCTGGCAGTGCTGAGAGGCTACTCTTGGTGCATTGCTAGCAGTTGCTTCCAGTGGTGCCCAAGGGCCCTCGGGTGCCAAGGGTGGAACGTGGCTCCCTATGTGCTGAGCGTGTGCATTCTTCTGAGCTGTTGACCAACCCATCAATACGCAATCTTTCCCCCTTAAACTTATGTTTTTTTGTGAGAAGGTTTACATGATTTATTTTAAATATAGAAGTACTGCTATTTATTCAGCCACTGATTAAGCTGATTGAATTGGGCATGAACTCATAACTTTTTAAAAAATGTTTTTAAATTGGATATCCATGGGATAGACCCTCACAAAGCTGTTCATAATTGGATTTCAGTCATGCAATGATCCAGTATCCATCCCTCAACCAGGGTACATTTTCCACCACCATTGTCCCGCCTTTCCCCCCTACCATCCCCCAGCCCCCCCACCCCCAACCTCGCTCTATGGGAGACACTTTCCTTCTTGCTCATTCTCTCCTTTTCCTTTTGTGCAATACGGTTTTCAGTACAGGTGCTAAGAGGGCATGGTGTTTGTTCAGGGCATTCGGGATATTTTTATCGGAACAGTAAGGTTGGAGTAGCTTTTCAACTGGGTGACAGCTTTGGGTTGTGGATGTGACTGCCGAGGCTCCAGAAGTACAGGGAGTTGAGGGGAGGTAGCCCATTCCAACCCCGAGAAAGCCTGGAGATTTCAGTCACAAAATCTGTATGCCAGAATTTTCAGCAAAATATGATTTATCCTGAGATAGCGGAGTCAGGCCAGGGGTATGGTGGTGATTTGGGATTGTGGAAGCAAGCAGCTGCTGGGGGCTCTGCATGGGTGGACCACAGGTCAACCCGCCCCCTCTGATTTACCCCAATCTGTTCAGCCATGCATATAGGTCTGAGATTAACTGCAGCTTTTGATCTATTTTGAAATTTATCTATGGGTCTCTGAAATAAGGCAAATAAATGAGCTTGTATAGTTTGGAGGTGATTTTGGGGTATGGCTCCCACATACCTAACTTTTGGCCATTTAGTTTTTTGGTAAACTTGATCCCAAGTTGTTGGGGTCCAGCCAAAGGCACAGCAGCAGATTTGGGGTATCAGGAAGCCTGAAGTTACCATCAAGCTGCTGATGCACTCGTCCTGCAGGTACAGGTTGACCTGCTGGCGGCACCATAACCCCAAAGGTTTACATAATTTTAAAGCTTATTTTATTTTTAAATTTTAATTTGCTTGTGAGAAATATTGCCTCAATTTAAACATCCCCTTTCTCTCCCCCTGTTTAGCACTGAAATGCACAAAGGTCTCTATTCCTCTTGGCCATTTAGATCTCTGAGGTTAATCTAAAGCTGTATTCAAGGAATTTTGGGTAACTGAACTTTGCTTTTGGAATTGCTGCATATAACCAAAAGATGGCACAGATCTCTTTTCCTCTCCCTTAAAAGTAATAACTAGAAAAAAAACTAGAGTGATAACTCAATGACTAAAAAACATACTTTGCATGCAGAGTCCTCAGGTTCAGTTTGGGAAAACTCACATGGTCCCCTAAATGCTGTGGAGAGTGGCCCTGAGCACAGAGCCAGGAGCAGTTACCAGGGATCACCTGGGACGTGTCCCCAGCCCCCAGTAAAAGTTTCTAGTGAAAGCCCTTAGAGGCGAAGCCAGCTGCCCTCTAGAGCATCAAAGGACACCAGCTTTGCCCCCGTCTCCCCAGCCTCCGGAAGGGCATCAGTCTGGACATGGGATGGCCATTTCTGACATTTTCAAACACCTGGTTCCTTAGCCTGTGGCTTTGCCTGGGTGTCCATCTTCCAGGACAGCCGTGGCCCCTTGTGTCCCTGAGGGCCAGACATATGACAGTGTCAAGCTGGTGATAGAAGAGGAAAGGAAGTAGAAAAGGCAAAGGGAAGGAGTGAAAGCAGAGCCAGTGCAAAGGAGCAGGATGAGTTGTCGAGGGGAGGAGGGGAGAGGCCCTCAGGGATTCTCTATAGTGGACTTGCACTTAGCAAGCTGGTGGCTGAGGGATGGAGAGACTTTGGGGCCTGATGTTCAGGGGCGAAGCCGGGATTTGGGGAAGAGGTGAGGTGTTGGTATGTTGGTGCTGCTGGTGGATAAGCCTCTAGCTCCGTGACCACACTTGGGTTTGGGCTTTGGCGCCAGTACGCAGCTGCTGACACCCCCACTGGAGGTGTCTGCAAACAGCCGTGTCAGGAGTCCTCCCTCCTGGAGTCTGAGGATTCCAGGGCAATGTTTTTGAGGATCAGCCAAAGCTGAGAATTGCCCTGGAATTACGCCTGTGCAGTGCCTGGGAGCCCCATGAGACCGTTAACACGCCCCAGCACGGAAGCCAAGCTGGGAAGCCAATGGTTCCTGGGTGTGACCAAACACACAGGGTTTGGGGCCTTGTGATGTGGAAGCACAGTACCCCTAAGAAAGATCAGTGTGTATTTTCTTACCAAAGTTACATTTATTTAAAACTATGTGTGCAGATTTTCATGCTTGATCCCCAGAGACGGTCTGTAATGGGGGCCCAGACTTGGGTGGTATTTCAAAGCCCTCCGAATGATTCTGGGTCTTCACCAAGTCTGCAGAGGTCAGGGTAAGTGGCGGATGCTATTCTGGAGGAGCTGCCGGCCCTCCCCAGGAAGTTTTTGTTTTAAAACTCTTTGACTCAGTAGCAGTGCACGGGGGCAAGCTGCTCAGTCGGCTGCAAGTGTGTGTTCATCTGGGGGTGCAGGGGGGTGGGGGTGTTCCTGAACCTGTGTGCTCAGAGGCTTCCCTGGCCGCAGCCAGACTGGGGAGCTCCCAAGATGACCAGACAAGCTGGCATCCGCTTTGGGTCCCGGTGACTCACTCAAGCAGGAACTTGTGCAAGACGTGCTCCTTGCCTCGAGCCTCATGCCCAGGACACGCCGTCTGTCTGCCCCCGGAGCTGGC
Source organism: Sorex araneus (assembly GCF_027595985.1). Lineage (NCBI taxonomy): Eukaryota > Metazoa > Chordata > Mammalia > Eulipotyphla > Soricidae > Sorex > Sorex araneus. The sequence continues at coordinate 36,790,539 of NC_073307.1, read as the reverse complement.
ACGGGCAGAGGCACCAGCATGCAGCCAGCATCCAAGGGCCACCAGAAGGGGAGAAAATGCCGTCATCATCATCATCGGCATTTTCTCATCATTGACTGATGAGGAAGATGCCTCCTGTCATCTCTCTGGAAGCTGTTTTCTTCTTTCTCACCTTGGAGTAATTCCATATTTAATTGACTTTTTAAATAATTCTTCCGGTTTACTTCATTAGCTTCAGGCCACCCCTAATGTTGCTCCGGGGCTTCTTCTTATTCAGTGCCTGGGCTTGCTCCTGGGGGTGCCCCAAGGAGTGCTGGGGATCAAACCAGGGATCCTGCATGGAAAGCAGGTGCTCCAGCCTGGTGGACTGTGTCCCCAGCCCCTTAGAAATGGCACCACCAGAAGGCCAGGAGACAGATAGTACAGTGGTAAGGCACCTGCTTTGAGTGTAGCTGACCCAGGTTCAGTTGTCAGCCCCAGAATGTACTACCCCAAACACCACTAGAAGTGATTCCTTAACTCAAAGCCATGAGTAAGTCCGGAGCACCACCGGGTGTGGCCAAAAATAAGCCAATGAACAGAAGGCCAGACAGCTCAGCAGGCTGGAGCACGGGATTTATGCCAGGTACCACACCTAATGCTGCATGGTCCCCCTAAGCACAGAGCCTGGCATATCCCTGAGACACCACCATCAGATGTGGCCCCAAACCAAGCAAAACAATAACCATGCAGTCAAGAACAATGAAAGCAGGAGATCCAACTATAGCAAACAAACTTAAAAATAGACCTTGTCTCACAGAGGCAAGCTTGGGGAGTGTTTAGGGGTGCTGGGAGGAAACCTGGGACATAGGTAGAGGGAAGTCAACACCTGTGTTGACTCTGGTTCTGGCACATAGTTTGATTAAAACTCAAAGATTAGTATGATTAAAACTCACGAGTGGCCACAAGGCCCCCTGAGCACTGCATGGGAGGCCTTCCTCCTCCTACTCCTCACCCCTCCCCCTCAAGATAAAAAGCCTTTTGTTCTTTCAGATTAGAAAATGATGACATCCTCATTGTCCCAGTCTTCAGGATCAGTGAAGACATGGGTTATGTGGCTCAAGAGACAGTGGGTGACATCTGCTGGGTGTTGGTCACAGAGGACTGGCAGGTCATTCTAGCTCCGTTCTTTGGCTGGACTTGGTTAAAAACTTGAGCGGGTCCCCACTTTCTCTGAATACAGGAAGGTTTTTTTAGAAGAGAGACAATAGCCACACCTCGGTGTGGTTGACTCTGGCCGTACTCGGTGCTGGTCAGGCCACCCCTCTTCTGTGTTTTGCTCAAAACGTTGCACTGTGGGATCCCCAGTGTCCAGTGCAGCCTGGTCAGGCAACAGCTGAGGCACAGGCTCATCACAGGTGTCCCTGTTTGTTGTCTGCAGCGGGGAATCCTGAGGGGGCAAGGAGGTGAGCTTGAACCTGAGCTTGTGCACAGAGAGAGGGGAGAATTGGCAAGTGTCCCTGTGTTCCAACCCATGTCATATTCTGGTCCTGGACCCTACAGGGTTAGAGGCAACTCTTGAAAATCCGACCAATGCTGGTGGAACATTTAGTTTGTGAAGTTGAACCCTTTGTTCGGATGAAATCAGTGAGAGCGGAAGTGATGAGGTTGAAGGGGGATCTGTGGAGCTGATGATACCTAACCACTTCCTAACCGTGCAGTCTGGTGTCTGTTGCCACAGTGCCCCACTGCCCCAGGGACAGCACCTGCTTCCCAGTCAGGAGGGAGGGCTGAGCCACGTGATGTGATCAGCACCTCCTGGGGTCAGTGGTGGTGACGTTTGCTCATAAACATTTCCATTTTTCAGGGCAGGTATTCCTCTAGGACTAAATAGCAGGGAGCACTCCAGAATAGTAGGTTCTTTGTGTTGTTGGCACACAGGGGAGGGGTTGAGCTTGGTAGAGCACATGCCTGCTGTAATCTTGAGCTGTATCCTGGCACATACACACACCCTCACCCACCAACGTGCTTGAAAGAACATTGCGGACAAGCGACGAATTGCACTTCGTTTACCTGGTGTCATTTCTCCCTCCAACCTGGGTGTCCCTGCTCAGCAGCTCAGTGCCACCTGCCCAGGGGCCCAGAGTCTCCTGAGATGCATGAGGCAGCTGCTTGTCAGCTCAGCAGAAACTTTGGTCACCTGAGGTAGGTTTCCTGCTCAGAGACTGCCATGCACTTGGGTATGCCCACACCTTGGCCCCATATTGCTTTGAAAATGTATATTAATTCTTTAAGCTTTTTTGTTTGGGAGTCTCCGCCCCCTCCTCTTGTTTTGGAGGCACACCTGGTGATACTCAGGGGTTACTTCCGGCTCCACTCAGAGACTACTCCTGATAGTGCTTGGGGGGCCATATGGGATGCAGAGGGTTGAAGTCTGCCATGGGCAAGGCAAGCTCCCCTCCCACACTACTCTATGCTCTGGCTCTTGAAAGTTTTCATCCTGGAGCAACATTTACTTTATGCGAGAAACATAGCCATTTCACTGGCCATTCGTGATAGCACCATTCTAGTCTCCGAAGGCATCGTAATTCCTTGTGCTCTCAGTGTGAGCATTAAATGGGAAGCGGGCACTTATTTGTTCTTAAGTTGCTTAGCAATGAGTGCAACTTAGCAAGTCAAGTAGTTGGATGCCAGTGAGTGCCTGCTCCAGGCATGTCAGGCATGATTCTAGCCCTTAAGGAATTTGAATTTAGCTCTACACCAGAGAACACTGCAGCCAGGAAGCAGTAATGGAGGCTCTGTGGTCCCAAACAGCAGAGCCCTGGGTTACCTTGAGTGGAGATGTTGGAAATGAGAGCAGGAAAGCAGAAAAGTACCTGGAAGACTTAGCCCAGGACACAGGAGTTACATTTCCTATAGCAAGAGAGAAAAGGGATTTAGATAAGCGGAGGGAAAGGGAACCTGGGGTGGGGGAGGCGGGTGGGGGCTTCTGTGAAGGAGTCTCTTGCCACCCACCCCTGTGTGCTGGAGATCATGGTGGGTGGACGCAGCGCCAGGAGTGCAGGTCCCTCCCTGGGACAGGAACTGGCCAGGAGGGTGTTCCTAGCAGGCGGAAGGTCTGAGTGGCCCCATGGACAGTCTGAGCAGCTCTGGCGGCTTTGGGTGGGGAGTGGAGGGACAGGAGGCACAGCACGAGCAAGCGTGTGGGACACGTGGCTAGGAAACTGCTGCTGGACGGTTGGTTTTGTGCAGAAACCTCTCGGGCTCCAGAGCTGATGACTGGACTCTGGGGATTATCTGGACTGAACGCCCCGAGGTGCTGAAGCGCTGGGCCCCAGTGAGGTGACGGGTGGAGCATGACCTGGAGGAAGGCCTCAGGTGGACAGGCTGAGTGGCAGCAGAGGATGTCACTGGCTTTATGATGGTCTGGAATTGACAGCTCAGAAGAATGATATGTCTACCTGTCATATATATAGACTCCTCTCTCCTGCCTGGCACTAGTGGCCCACATCCTGGACTGTCCCCGCACTCCTGGATTTCAGGAAGCCCCTCCTGAACTCAAGTCCTGTGTGGATCATTGCCTGCGGGAGCCCCTGGCACCCGCCCAGCTCGTGCTCTCATGCTTTCCCTTCCCATGCCCGTGCAGGTCCCACTTCCTCCTCCCAGCTGAGGACAGCATTTTCACTTTTTTTTTTTTTTAATTTTTTATTGAGTCACCATGTGGAAAGTTACAAAGTTTTCAGGTTTAAATCTCAGTTATACAATGCTCGAATACCCATCCCTTCACCAGTGCTCATATTCCACCACCAAGAATCCCAGTATAGCTCCACCCACCCCCTCACACCCCTAACCCCCCCACGCCCCTAGCCCCCCCACCCTAGGCCCCCCCCCGCCTGTGTAACTAATAAATTTCACTTTACTTTCACTTTGATTGCATACAATATTTCAACAAAACTCACTATTATTGTTTGGAGAGTCTCTCCCCTAAAGTCAGACCTGCTGAAAAGGAAGCATTAGATAATTTGTTTTCCATTGCTGAGGATGAAGAGGTATGAGGTCGAGTGACCACACTTATTGGCCTCTCAGTTTTGGGTTTCTGTAATTTAGTATTTTAGTAACTAAGTCCAGAGAGATATCTGCCAGAAGTTGCATCGTTGCCAACTTGTACTTCTCAGTTACATTATATTCCACATATGAGTGCAATCTTTCTATGTCTGTCTCTTTCTTTCTGACTCATTTCACTCAACATGATACTTTCCATGTTGATCTATTTATATGCAAATTTCATGACTTCATCTTTTCTGACAGCTACATAGTATTCCATTGTGTAGATGTACCAGAGTTTCTTTAACCAGTCATCTGTTTTGGGGCACTCTGAAGAAACCCGAATGGCTCAGAGGCACATGAGAAAATGTTCCACATCACTAATCATCAGGGAAATGCAGATCAAAACAACCATGAGATGTCATCTCACACCACAGAGACTGGCCCACATCCCAAAAAACAAAAGCAACCGGTGTTGGCGTGGATGCGGGGAGAAAGGGACTCTTCTTCACTGCTGGTGGGAATGCCGACTGGTTCAGCCCTTTTGGAAAACAATATGGACGATTCTCAAAAAATTAGAAATTGAGCTTCCATTTGACCCAGCAATACCACTCCTGGGAATATATCCCGGAGAGGCAAAAAGGTATAGTAGAGATGGCATATGTATTTCTATGTTCATTGCAGCACTGTTTACAATAGCCAGAATCTGGAAAAAAACAGAGCATTTTCACTTTTGCCCCGGTTCACTGCCTGTTTCTTTGCCTATGACTTTGGGCCTGTAGGTCCAGAGCATGAAGGTCCCCACTGGAAAGTGGGTGGATGTGGGTCCAGGATACGCGGGACATGCCAGAGACCCTGCCTGCTATGGCTGCTTCTTCTCAGTGGGAGCAGTCGAGGGCTGGCGCAAAGGGTCCCCAATCCCACAGACACGGGAGCATGTGGGCCTGTGGGAGAAGAAAAAGTCGGTTTCTTCTGATGCCGAGCTGGGACACCAAGTGTGCCAGGAGTGAATGTAAGTGCAAATCAGCATGTGTGAGTGTAGTTGAGTATGTGAGTCTGTTTGGGAGTAGTAGCATTGTAGCACTGTTGTCCCGTTGTTCATCAATTTGCTCAAGCAGGCACCAGTAACGTCTCCATTGTGAGACTTGTTGTTACTGTTTTTGGCATACTGAATATGCCACAAGGAACTTGCCAGGCTCTGTCGTGTGGGCGAGATACTCTGGGTAGCTTGCCGGGCTCTCCTAGAGGGATGGAAGAATCGAACCCGGGTCAGCTGTGTGCAAGGCAAACGCCCTACCCGCTGTGCTATAGCTCTAGTCCAATAGTGTGAGTAGTGTGAGTGTGAATTTGAGAGTATGCATGTGTGAGAATGGGTGTGTAAGAGTATGTGTTTGTGTGCAAGGGTATGCGCAAGCATGTATGAACGTATATAAGGGAATGTATTATGAGCATGTGAGAGTGAGTGTGAGTCTATGTGATTTGAGAGTATGAGTGTATGTGTAAGTGGGAGACTGAGTGTGTAAGAGCATGAGGGTGTGTATGCATATATACAAGTGTGTGCATGTGCCTATGTGAATGGGAGAGTGTGTGAATAGGCTCGTGTGAGTAGGAGCCTATGTGAGAGTGTGAGTGTGTGTGACTGAAAGTTATATGAGTATGTGTGAGTGGGAGAGTTTTGTTTGTGAACTTGTGACTCTGACAATGTGTGTGTGATTGTGTGAGTGTGCCTTGCTCTGTGTGTTTGTGTTTGTGTAAAAGAGAGAAGGGAGTGAACATTGCTTTTGCTTTTGGAGTTGTTCTTCTGGTGGGGCTGGAGATTTGTGCTGATGACTCAGCCACGTAAAGATGGGGACTAGGGGTAGAGGGTCAGCAGGGTTATCTGGTAGGAACAGAATGCAGTCACAAAGGAGTTTCTAATGTTCGTATAGTTATGGCAGAAAACGAAAAAGTGGAAAGAAGGAGAACCATAATAGTTTATGTGGCCTGATAGAGGTGAAAATCATGATCATTTTATGCCCGTTTGGGCAGCCTTTGCTTAAGGTGGGCATGCATATCAGTTGTCATTCCAGAGCTGGTGGCAGCGGCTGGCGGCTGTCTGGGCTGGGCAGGTTTACAGACCCTTCGGGCTGGGTGTGTAGCGACTGTAGTGAGAAGGAAGAAAGCTCTGGGTAGTGCTGGGAGTTTCCGCCTCGGAGGCTGGTGTGCAGGGTTTCATCTCACTGGTTTTTATCTTTATCAACTCGAAATTCCCTATCTATGGGTGAATGTTCTCAGACCCTCAGGGGCTCTTGGGGGGTACTTCCCCCGGCAACGGGAAACCTGTGTATGATCTCCACATCCTCGCATTCTGCAGCCAGAGTTGGTGAAATCCCTGAATGTGGAACATGGTCAAAGAGAATTCTCTCCTAAGTGGAGCCGGGTAGTCCAATCATGCCATGTCTCCCGGGGCCAGTGATCTCTGCTTTCTCCACCCCTGCAGAATTTATCAGTCAGCCTCAGTAAGAGATTGACCGCAGTCACGGGTCATAATGTAGACTGATGGCAGAGTGTGCTCTCGGAAAAGTGAGAGGAGTGTGGTCTCTCCGGGTCAGGTTGCTTCCCATCGTCTTCTTGGGCCACAGTTCATGCAGGTAATGGAAAACGCGGAATGGGAAGCCCCAGAGGGCTGAGGTGGGGGGCACTGGTGGTCAGCTGTCCTCAGTCAGTGGGGCCTGGAACCCAGGAGCAGTATGGGAAGGGTCTCCGTTCCCACCCCCGAGCACTGACGTGCAAGCAGCACTGCACAGGTGCCTTTTTTGTCCGTGTCTTGGTTTCCTGCTGTCTAGGTGGTCATAGCAGGCCTTTTTTTTTTTTTTAATTATATGAAATTCTATGCTCAAGGAGTCAGGGCAAGAATTAAACGTGGGGAATTGGTCCACACTGGAGACTTAAAAAATACATTTTAGCTAAAGAAATGTTTGGCTGGTTTATCTGAGTTTGTGTTAATCATTAATATATTTTTTTTTATTGTAAAAAATTAGAAAAATTTAAAGGTTCTTATTTTTTGTTTGGGGGCCACACCTGGTGGTGCATGGTGGTTACTCTTGGTGCAGTGCTCAGGGGGCCATGTGGTGCTAGGGACCAAGCTCAGGGCTCCAACATGCAAAGCAGACATTCCAGTCCTTTGAGCTGGTCCCCAGCCCTCATTAGGTATTACTTTTACTAAATCGACCATGACGAGCCGTCATCGGTACATTATTTTCAGGAGTCTGGAGATGGGGGGATCAGCTCGGGAAAATCAGAAATGGACTGCAGACTTGGATCCAGGGTGCTGGTGTCTCTGGGAAACATGTGGCAGGCCCACGAGGCTTTGCTGTCACCGCATCTCAAGTTGACCAAACTTTTTCATCCCGGGCATCCGAGTACAGAGCTTGTTGGGGGGTGGGACAGGGGAGCGCGCTGGAGTGTGGTCTGGGGTGGAAGCATGAAAGGTGGAAGCAACCCCATATCTTGACCTTCCCAGAGGTATTCGGCTTTTCAAACGAGTGTTTCCGACAGTCAGAGCCGGGGTTCATCCCTGAGTGAGACAGTGCACCTCGCCACCACCCCCGTCCCCCCAGTCCCACTCGGACCGGCCTGCTGTGGCCAGGGCTGCCTTTAGCCTCTGCAGGTGGAAAACAAGCCTGATGAAAATGTCCCATCCACCAGCCCTTCGGCGGCAGGGCTTTCTTTATCATATCAGCGAAGAGCAATGTTGCGTTGTGTGGTGGTCAGAATAGAAGCGGACCTTGCTTGTTCCCCAAAGCTCCACTCCCAGAGATAAGGGGGGCAAAATAATAGAGTACAATGGAAAGAGTCGGGTGTAATTATTTGTAGCTTGTCAAGCGAAGCCCTTTCGGCCCCGAGTGATTCAGATCTGGGAACTCTGCACAATCCTGTGCACTGGCCCCAGCCAGCATCAGCGAGATCTCCCCTGGCCGCAGACACTGCCGAAATTGCTTCCGTTTGTCATGCAGCCGCCTGGCCTGCTGTGCGCAATATCATTTGGTTGCAAGCGGGCCTGCCCCCAACAGCGGCCACCCTTTCCCCGGTGTCTGACTCTTGGCCCGTGATTTGTCATGTCCCCACTGCTATCGGGGTGCAGTTGTTTTAATAGATTCTGATGGTCGTCTTGCAAAAAAATGCAGGATGTGTCTGCTTTGGGCCCAGCACACGGGGGAGACGGCAGGAACATGAGCCAAAAAATAAAGGAAGATTTGTTTAATTTCATTAAAAGTTGGTTTGAGGCCATAGGATTCTGTTTTCTGGGTCTAAAAACTTAAGTAGGGACTGGAATGATAGCACTGTGGGTAGGGCACTCACTTTGCAGGTTGCCGGCCCGGGTTCAATCCCCAATGCCCCGTATGGTCCCCTAGTGATCCCTGAGCGCAGAGGCAGAAGAAAGCCCGGAACACGGCTGGGTATGGCTCAAACCCCTCCTCCCTCAGTAAGACAGTTTATAAAAATGCAGGTGAAGGCCAGAGAGGTAGTATAGCAGGTAGGGGGCTTGCCTGGCAAGCAGCCGACCTGGGTTTAGTCCTCTGCATCTCCTATGGCTCCCACCCAACCACCCGCACCCCACACCCTTCACCAGCCCTCTAGGAATGACTCCTGAATGGAGAGCCAAGAGTAACCTCTGATGAGCACTGCAGAGTATGGCTCCAACCCCCTCCCCGACCTCACAAAATAAAGTAAAATAAAAATACAATTGAATTGCTACCAAGCATACTGCTGCTGCAGCTTCTAAATAGTAGCGGTAGTTTTGTTTTGGGTGCCACACCTGGCCGTGTCCAGGGGCTGCTCACAACTCAGAGCTTGGGGATATCATCAAAGAGCAGTGCTCTTTGTTGTAGTAGAAGCAAGGTCGGCTTCTCTTGTGACTACCACACAACAGAACGCTGCTCTCTGTGAACATGGCGTTCATCACGTGCTAGGGATTGGACTTGGGGCCCCCACCTGCAAAGCAGACACACCAGCACCTGTGCTCCTCCCCCCACCTCTGTGTGGCATATTTTTATCTTGAAAACAGTCACCTCTCATAGCACCTTATAGCCGGCAGTCATTTCAACTTTCAGAAGTCCCAGGGGTACGTCAATCAGCAGCCAGCAGCCCTGTGGTGTATGTGTCTTCCTTTATTCAGCCTCTTGCTTTTCAAGATTTTGTCCAGGGCTCAGCTGCCTGGGTGTGGCGTGGCGCGTGAGATATGCAGAGTCCTCAGCACACGCCCGCCCCACAGACACAGCTTATCGCTCACCTGGTCACCGCTTTCCCCCCCCCCCCCCATTCACATGTGCTTGGAAATCTGAGAAGCCGAGAGCCACTGGCTTCAGAGTCAGATCTGCATTCAAATCCCATGTTTGCCTCCGAGGGTTTGACTCTGGGTGGTTTGTTCAGTTGGGCTAAACTGCACGTTCCTCAGCTGTGGGGATTGTAGAACCACTCCGTGTAGTATCGGCAGAGTCAAGAAAATATATGCAGATAAAACTACAAGTATAAAACTCTCTGCCTGACATAGGGAAAACCCACAGTGAAAGAACAGATGAAATTGTCTAATGGAATTTGTGGTCAGAGTATTAAACTTGGGCTTGGAGAGATGGACAGGAGTTACGGTGCTTGCCTGACATGCGGTCACTGGACACCGGCTCCTGTCCCTGGTCCCCTGGTCCCTGCTGGGTGAGGCCCTAAACACCCTTCTGCAAAAGAGCATTCTACTTTGCCTAATCATGAAATGAGCCCCCTGAGTAAGGCCTGAGGCTCTCATGCTGCCGGGGCTGGCTGTTGCTGGCTCACATAGCCCTTCTCACGCTTGCTGCCCTTTCATCAGAGCGTGCCCTGTCATGCCCCCCGAGCACAGGCAGCGCCCCACCTGGGGCTGGCTTCTTGGAGAGGGCCACGGAGGCTGCACTCCTGGAGACCAGGGTCTGCACCCACAGCCTGCCCGGCTCCTGCCCTCCTCCCTGCACCCTGTGCCCTGGCCCACTCGGTGGCTGCTGCAGAGGCTGCCCCAAACCTGCTTGCCGCCCAGAGAGACAGGCTTACCTGATGCCAAACAGCTTATTTTCTTTTCTGTGTGAAGCACTTTCTCCCCCACACTCTTTCTCTCCCCACCTGCCCCTTCCATGGGTAATGTCTCAGGGTACCTGTGTGAAACTTTCAACTCCTTGGCTTCTAAACTTACGCATGGTAAGGAGGCGGTGGGTAGTGGATTTGGTTCCCTTTCATTGCCACACGTGGATGAGTTAAAGAAATGGGAGGGGGCAGAGAAATGGAAGGCAGTGCTGGGCAGGGGGACAGAAAGGTGCGGGGTGGAGGGGAAGGAAAACGGGGAACCAACATACGGAGAACAGCAAGGGGTTGGGAGAGATGGGCCGAGGGATTAGCTGTCCCCAGCTGCTGGGCCGGGAGCCTTGCTCGCCTGTCAGTGCTCATCCGCATTAGGTAGGAGGTGGCTGTTCTGCCCCGAGTGATCTGACTGACATGCTCGTGGCAGAATGTGTCAGTCTGGGCAGCTTCCCACAAAGGTTTCAGGTGCTCAGGTCTGTGATCCCCAGTGATGTTGAGACTCACCTGCAAATCACACCCTCGAGGTGAACTTTCTGCCCCTCCAGGCTCCACTCTGGAGTGTCTGTCTTGTTGTCCGAGGGCGCCTGCTCTGTGAAGCAGTGATACTGATTCTGCATTTGTTCCTGTGACCTCACCGCATGGATCCCCCCCCACCCCGGCTCCCTGTGTCTTGGACACATGGCACCTTGCTAAGGATGAATGTGTCTGTGACCGGACCTCCGCAAGGGGAGATCCCCGTGTCTCCGAGTGTGCCTTTCTTCCCACTCCTCGCCCTGCCTCTTCTGCGCAAGCCTATTCCATGTTCCAGCCGGCCCCGCTCCTGCCACCCTCAGCCTGGCCCCACACTGCAGGCCCCTCCTGGTTGGTGCCGGGTCTTCACACTCCCGGCAGGACCCCCTGCAGCCTCCACAGTTTGCATCTTCTGCTTTCCCCACTATTCCATAATCCATTTGAGCATATCAGGCGTTCTTTAAAGACCTGTGGGTTTCTTCTCCTTGCCTTACACTAGGATGGCCTCTGGGCTCTGGAGAGCACCCATTCTTGTTCTCTGATATAGGCATGAATTTTGTTTGAATTTTCTCCTAAGTTAGAAGTGCCACCCTTTGGGTGGTGGAGGGGCTCCTAAGAAGTGCTGAGGGAGCCCCTGGTGACACGTGGCCAACTGGGCCAGAGAGCTCAGTACTGGGGCCTGAGGGGTCAGAGCCATTTGGGTCTTGCAGTGCCAGGGGCCAACAGAGCTACTGTGGTGGAGCAGGGGGTGTGGGGAGGAGGCAGATGTGTGGTGCCAGGGCTTGAGCTCGGGTCCTGGTGCACACACCCCTGACTGCCAACTTGGCCATCTTTAAGGCCTGAGTGGATGTACAAGGAAGAAGGACAGAAGAAGGCCAGCACTGGATTTGGGAGAAGTAAGAGTGGCAGAACCGGCTGGGGTGTGTGGTACGGGACAACCCGGGAGTGTGGTCATAGCTGAGGAGGGAGAGCACGCAGACAAGTGCATGTTCTGGTCGCTGCCAACGCTGGATTTGTGTCAGGAGGAGACTGAAGATTATCACCACTATTCCCTTCTCTTTGTCATCACTGTCATCATGGTGGTGGGGGTCAGGCTCCTTTAGTTGTGGTTCCCGGTGCCTTCTATTCATCACTGCTCCAGGGACCCTGCATGGCTAACATACATGCTCACTGGGAATCACACATCCAGCCTCAGTGCTCACACATCTGACTTTGCACACAGGTGCTGTGTCACAGGGCCACCTGATGCACTGAGGGTCATGTTGAGGACTCTCCCATGCCCCCTGCATTATCTCTGATTTTCAGTGTTTCCACTGCAGTATGTCTAGGAGAGGATTCATTTTTATTCATCCTCTATCACTTTGTGTTCTCTTAATCTGCAGAACTCATGTCTATGACTAGACATTACAGAACTAGTGTCTGTGACTAATTCTGGGCTATTATCCACCCTGGGACCTACTTTCAGCTATTTATAGTCTTTTCAATCTGTTCTTCATTCCCTTGCATTAGGCTTTCAGAATTTTTGTCCTGATATTTCTAGCTATGCTTTGTGTCATTTCCTTTTATTTTCCTTCCATTTCACCTAATCTCTCTTCAGTGATATCTAACATGTTGTTTAACTGCATCTCTCAGGGATTAATTTCAGTGACTTTTTTTTTTTCATATATAAGCTTTTTTCCCCCCATGATTCCTTATGTCTGTTTCATTTGAACTGTTTTATGCATCTGTAGATGCATTTCCCCTCTTGTTCTGTAATTCATTTGGACATATCAGCTGTTCTTTAAATTTTCCGTAGTCCTGTTATTTGCATCCCCCTTTGTGTTGCTGATATTTGTGTGTTCCAAATTTTTTCATTTGCAAATTGATTGGATGTGAGTCCATGTTCTCTGCATCCCTTGTATGCCATCAAGAGACTCTTAGCCCCACTTCCCTCTCTCCAGATCAGGCCAGACTGCTGAACTCCTGGAGAGACAGAACATAACATGGAGTGTAGCACAGAGACACAGGGGATGGAGCCTGATGACCTGTAAATTCAGACCTGGGTTTTATTTCTTTTTCTTGCATGTCACCTTGAGCATATTATTTAACGCTTCTGTGTTTCACTTATCCATGCAATGAGAGTAAACTGTTCTGATGGCTCAGGAGGTGATGCTCCAAGGAGCATGTGGCACAGAGAAATCATTCATTTTTTTCGTTCCAACACAATGGGAATACATACAGCTGATGCAGACTGGGCTCATAGGATTTTTCTCCCCAGTACCTGGTTGCTGGACTGTATTGCTGCCTCTCTCTGCCTTAGGTACGCAGCTTTATTTATGCAGCAGCTGAGACCACAGTTTCAAACAGCTCTGGTCTCATAGTCCTTTCCGCTCAGTGTGAAGTTTTGGTTCCTGATAGAGAAGGAGCTTCCAGCCTCATCTACCGACCACTGACCTTGGAATTCAGCTGGTCATAGATACAAAGACTGTCCTGTTAACCATTGGATGGAGTTACTTACAAGATAACTTTATTTTGAAGAAATTTAGTACAAATAATTTTCATTTCTGTATATACCATCTTATCAATTTATAACATTTTGTTGCTTTTGCTTTATTAACTTTCAGTTCACATGTGTGTATACACACGTATATGGTATGTAGAACATATATAATTTTTTCAGAAAAAATGGAGAGTAAATTGTGTACATTATGCTGCTTTATTCTGTATTATTTCAAAGTTCGTGTCATTGGGGGAAGTATCTTAACATCACCAAAGTAAAATAGTATATCGGGAAATATAAGATTGACATATCACTTTTTAATCTATAACCCAAATTGTCAGTTGTCTCAATAATGTCCTTCTTAACAGTTTTTATTTTCTCTTTTGGCACTGGATCCTGATTCACATTCTGTTTAGTTGTCATGTTTCTTTAATTTGAAATCATCTCTCAGCCTTTCGCTCTTCCATGACATTGTCATTTTTTGTAAAGCACAGGTCAGTTATTTTATAGACTCTTCTGTAGTTTGGTTTATGATGGGTAGATTCAGATGATGAATTTGTGGCTGGAAAACTGCTAGTGATGCAGTGTTTTTTGGCTACAGCTTGCAACCACTGAAAAATGCTGAAAACCACTGTTTTGGGGTTTTATATATGACAACAGCACATGGTATCTGTTTGTCCTGAATCAGTAATCCATAATCAATTAGTAAGCAGTAGTCCAATTTTGATTATTAAAAAAGGGGGTGAATTTTTGGCCACTTGCTTAGTTTATTTTTGATTTCTCTATCATATCTATGGACTGGAGCCATAGCACAGTCGATAGGGCGTTTGCCTTGACGCAGCTGACCAGGGTTTGATTCCTCTGTCCCTCTCGGAAAACCCGGCAAGGTACCGAGAGTATCCCGCCCGCACAGCAGAGCTGGCAAGCTACCCATGGCATATTTGATATGGCCAAAACAATAACAACAAATCTCACAATGGAGATGTTACTGGTGCCCGCTCAAGCAAACCAGTGAACAACGGGATGACAGTGCTACAGTGCTATCATCACAATCACGATCACGAAATCCCGTTAATCGTCAATTTCTCGAGCGGGCTCAGTAACCTCTCAATTTGTCCTTTCCCTGAGATCTTAGAAGTCTCTCTCGACTCTGCCCACCCAATGATGTCGCACTTGGAGGCTCTTTCAGGGTCAGGGGAATGAGATCCTGCATGTTACTGGATTTAGCATATGAATACACCATGGGAAGCTTGCAAGGCTGTCCCATGTGGGCAGGAAACTCTCAGAAGCTTGCCAGTTCCTCCCAGAGGGAGTACTAGGCTACAAGATATCTTCTGGGAGCTCGCTTTTAAATCTCTGGATGTTGGCCATTGATGGGATTACACACACCTGGGTTCCTCTGCCGGTACCTTCATGCATGAGGCCTGTCCTAATGTGTGGAGAGGGGCCTCGAGCATGGCTATAGGTAGGTTCCGGTGGTCTTCGGTCGCCGGGAGCTCTGCTTAGGGTGGGGAGGGAAGCTGGAGCCCATCCCTTCCAAGAGGCCCCGGGGAAGATAGCCAGGCATGCAGGCAAGAGACTCTCTGCCCGCACGCCCTCTGTGCTCAACCACAGTGCTATCATATCTTTACTATTCTCCTTTTAGTGACTAGTAACATGTGGTGAGACACATTGAGATCAAAATACTCTCTTTCCAAATATTTCCTCACTGGTTCAGCATTTGTTAATAATTTCTCTTACTTCCCCCCTGTTTTGTTTTGGGGGCCACACCCAGAAGTGCTCAGAGCTTACTGTGTTAAGGGATCACTCCTGGTGTCACTTAGAGGAGACTACATGTATATGTGTTGGGTATCAAACCTAGGTTGGCTGCACGACCTTACACATGTACTGTCTCTCTGGTCCCATTGGTGATTCTTGCTCGTCTGAGTAAGTTTATACTCTGGTGTTGTTCCTCTGTAAAGAGGGTGTTTTCTTTTAAAGGCGGTTTTGTTTGTTTGTTTTGGCCCACGCCACCCCCACCCTGGGGCTTGGGCTACTCCTGAAGCTGTGCTTAGGAGACACTGTGGTGCTGGGTGTTGAATCTGGGCCACCTGAATGCAAAGCATTTGCACAAGTTGCTCTTTTTGTATCCCTGTAGGGGAATTTTTGTTTGTTTGGTTGGTTGGGGTTTTTTTTTTTGGTTATTTTTAATTGAATCACAGTGAAATACACAGTGACAAAGTTCTTCATGATTGCATTATCATATAGAACAGTCATATAGTGTTCTAACACACATCCCTTCACCAGTGTACACAGTTACCCGCCCCCGCCCCAGCTCCCACCTGCCTCTGGCAGGCACTTTTCCTCTCTCTCCTTCTCCTTCTCCTTCTCCTTCTCTTTCTCTCTCTCTCTCTCTTCTCTCTCTCTCTCTCTCTCTCTCTCTCTCTCTCTCTCTCTCCCCCCCCCCTCCTCCCCCTTCCTCCCTGCCTCCCCCTTTCTCCCCCTCTCCTCCCTCTTTTGGGCATATAGCTGGTGCTCTGTCTCTCTCTCTCTGTCTCTCTGTCTCTCTGTCTCTCTGTCTCTCTCTCTCTCTCTCTCTCTCTCTCTCTCTCTCACCGCCTGCATGATATGCATGATAAAGGGTTATCGTGCTTAGCTCTTTACCTACTTGCAGCATTCACTTCTTGTCCAGAGCAATCATTTTCAACTATTATTGTCATAGTGGTCTATAGGGGATTTTTAAGCCATGAGTTTATAGCCCTGTATTGAAGAGTGAGTCCCCATTGTTATCCTTTCATTAAGTGTAATTGACTCTTCTTAAGAAAACGAGCCTTAGATGAACAGTAAATGTAGCCATAATCCTTTTCGTACCTATTCACAGATATGAAATATTAGTTAAAACTTTTATCAGTAGTTTCCTACAAGATCTGTAAAACAAAATTTAATACAGAAGGGTCATGAGATAAAAAGTAAAGCTGCTCTCATTTTATTCATCTCTCAGAGTTCATCTGGCAGAGATCCCAACTCACTGGACTAGGTGCTGCCAGGCCAAAGAAGAATTTAAACAATACTGTGGCGGTTTTCAAATTGAGAACTTATGTATCATGTATACAAATTGTATATGTGTGCATTTGTATCTATGTAGCACACTTATGGGTGTCATACCCAGACGTGCCCAGGGCCCCCCTCCTGGCAGTTCTGGCAGAGGCGCCAGGACCACACCCCGGGGAGAATCATGTAGCATTGGGGATCACACTTAGCTCCGTAAGGCCTGTGCTCAGCCACAAGAGCAATATTTCAGGCCAGCATACAATATTTTTGACCTCACTACAGAGATAAGATGCTTACCTTGCATGTGGCTCTGGTGGCCATGACCCTGGTTCAAATGCCCAAGACCACAGATGGTCCCCTAGAGCACTGCCCTAGAGCACTGCCAGGTCACTCCTCAACACAGAGCCGGGAATAGCTCCCAAGCACTGCTGGGTGTCACCCAAAATATACATTTTTGACCTAACAAAACTTTACCCAACATTTTTTACATAGGGATTTTTTTTTCTTTTTCTGGCTGGTAGTGTTCAAGAGTGTGAACTTAAAAAGTCTTTATTTATTCTTTTATCAGTGTATTTCCCGTTATGAAGTACTGTTTGCTACATTTAAGCAAGGCTCAAGTCCAGGAAGATGGCTCCGTGGGAGAGCACATGTCTTTTGTATGGAGGGCCCGGGTTCCACCCCCAGTACTGAAAAACAAAATTAAAACACAACAAAACAACACCTCTTGGAGTCAAAAAGATGACTCAAAGGGTTGGAGCACATGCTTTGCGAGGGCACCTGGCATTTAATCCCTGGCTCACATTTTTGTTCCTCGAGCATAAGAACCATAAATCCCCCCTGAGCACTGCCAGGTTTGGCCCCCCAAAACCTGTGAAACTAAAACAGAAGCCAAGAATAAATAAACCTCCAATAGGTAGCTCAGTGATATAGCCTTGCCATGTATGTGTGAGGCCCTAGATTTGATCCCAAGCACTGAAAACAGACAGACAAGTCTCTAAGGCAAAGCTTGAAAGAAAATAAGTTATAAAATGCTACGTCCAGTATGGGACTGTTTGTGGAGGGAAAACACAAAATCAACATTATTTCTGTAGGCATTTCAGACTAAGTTATGATGGTTAGTTACCTCCTTTGGGCAAAGATACTGTTTTATAGGAGGGAAATATGGGAAATCTAACTTGTTTTTTCTTCACACTTTTTCTTTTTTAATAATAATATGTCCATGCTTATCAGTGCGACCCTTTACTTAGAGGAATTAAATGGCTTATAACTTCAAGAACTCTTTGCTGTCTCCTCCATCACATCTTGATTTCTCCTTGAAGCCTCTCACTGTTGTGGAGAAAGTTTTAGATTTTCACATTTTATTTTTAAAAAATTAATAAAGTGTGATTTAGTTATATACAGATGTATTTTTTTTTCAAACACTTGTTATTTGTAACTGTATTATTTTCTATATAAATTTCCAGGGAGGGTTGCTGACCAGAAAGATGCAAGTTTTTCTGAAGCAGTGCGCTGTATTAGATAGAGCCATTGTGTGAAAAGAGTGTGTGTATTGTGTGTATCTGTCTGTGTGTTAGAGCCATTGTGTGAAAAGTGTGTGTGTGTTTGTGTGTGTGTGTGTGTGTGTGTGTGTGTGTGTGTGCAGGGAAGGTTGCTGGCCAGAAAGGTGCAGGTTTTTCTGAAGCAGTGCTCTGTGTTAGATAGAGCCACTATGTGAAAATGTGTGTGTATGTGTGTGTGTGTGTATGTTTGTGTGTGTGTTACAGACTGGCTAGTGACCCCAGCAGTGTAGCTGACCATGAATGGGAATCGAAAGTCTAAGGATGTCCGGTCTGTGCTGTGGCTGCAAAGGCCTGTGTCTCTCAGTGGGGGGTGGGGCGGGCGATGGCCTTGTTGCAGACTTAGTGAGGTTCTTTCTTCCTTTCCTCAGAAGAATACTTTGAAAAGCATGTAGACCTACAGGAATAGTGAAAGCTTAGTAGCAGGAGCACTTTCATTCCCTCTCCTCCACAGCCCTCCACAGCCTCCCTCCCCATCTCTTCTCTCCTCACCCCTCTCCTCACAGGCAGTTCACCTTACCCCAAAATGTATCTCTAGCTCTAGTTCTTATTTTTTCTTTCATAAGTAACATGTCTACCGTCTAACCTTTTTCTTTGTTTTTGTCCTGCTTCAGTCAGGATAGCCTAGAAAACTCCATGGACTTCACAGAAACCCTCCTCATTTGCTTTGGCTCCAGGAAACTTCATTCTGTCACCAGTGCTTCCTGTGAATTAACATTTGCATTTTTTTCTTCAGTATTTTGCTCTTACAAATAACATTCTTCACAGCACTTGTTTTTAATATGAGTAGCTGCCTTAGGCAGGCATTGTTTCAGTACTGCTTGGTGATGCCATGAAGAATCAGGTAACTTTCTGCTCTTGAAAATGCTTCCAGTCTTGTGGAGTGAAGATTTCCAAAGTGCACTAGCAAGAAAGGTGGCCCAGCTCTTGGTAGTTCAATCTTAGCTGATTTTCTTCAATAATTCTGAGAGTATCTCTTGGGGCTGGAGCGATAGCACAGCAGGTAGGGCGTTTGCCTTGCATGCGACCGACCCGGGTTCCATCCCTGACATCCCATATGGTCCCACAAGCACTGCTAGGGGTAATTCCTGAGTGCAAAGCCAGGAGTAACCCCTGAGCATCTCTGGGTGTGACCCAAAAAGAAAAAAAAAAATTTTGTGTATCTCATAGTGTATTGGGAGTACATCCTATTCTGTAGTATAGTACTAACTAAAAATAAAAGCAGGCCTTTTAAGGAAGGTAAGTGTTCTTCAATAAATCAGAGCTTAATAGTTGTTTTAAAAATTTAAGTCCTAAGTTAACCGTTTTGGTCTACAGTACTTTCTAAGGGTCGAATATAGAATGAAATTTTTTTTCTCAGACTGGCACTTTAAAATCAAAATACAAAGTCTGTTTTATTGTACTACTCTCCCTTCTCTTGCCCTCCCCTCCCTTCTGTGCCCTCCCTTTCCCATTCCTCCAGGTTGTTCCTAGTGACCAGGGGTGAGACACATTGGCTTATGATACTTTAAACTAGGAGTCACATTTCATTTCATCTCTGACTTCCATTCCCATATAGTAAAATCATTTGTGATTATACCACTTATGCTTGGTTCAGGGGGATTGTGTGTGCCTTGTTTTATAGATATTTGGGCTTTTGATTTGGCTTTGGTGAGATGTAAAAATTTCTTGTAGTTCTGTCTGTGCATCATATGTAATTTCAGACTTTAGCTGTTGGCTCTTTTCTGAGTACCACTCTTTGCTGTGTTCACTGCAGGTCACCTGCCATGTTATCCGGAGGCCACGAGCATCATTTTGGTTTCTGGTTTGTAGTCACAATCAGATTCTACATTCTGGACCTTAGAAATGGAGCATGTGAACCCCATGGTTACAGTTTTCTAGCAAACTCTGACTTTGCACAGTATTTGGCCTCTCTCGAGTCCACTCATCTGACTTGTAAGACTTTCCAAGTCTCATTGACTCCCATCCTGGACAGTCAACTCCCCCCCCCCCCGCAAAAAAAAACTGTAGATACAGTTTCTTAGAAAGTTGCAAATAAATTTTCTCTCCGGGACCATCTCTGAATCTTGATCATTTAGATTTCATGGATAGCTTATATTTAAGTCAACCTGGCTTGTCCTACTTTAATAGTTATGCAAAACTGGTCATCTTTTATTTTGTAATTATTTCCCCTAGTTGCTTTTTCCTCATTCTCTTTACAGTATTTTATGCATTTAATTTGCAACTCTTCTTTCATTTTTTTTTAATAATAATTTTATTGAATCACCATGTGGAGGGTTACATAGTTCTCAGGATTATGTCGGTTATACAATTCTCAAACACCCTTCCCTTCACCAGTGCCCATCTCCCATCACCAACCCCCCCCCCCAGTATACCTGCCGCCCCCTCCCACCTCCCCAGTCCCCACCCTTGTACATGATAAGTTCCACTTCGTTTATGCCTTATCTCGATTACATTCCATGTTTCAACACACAACTCACTACCGTTGTTGGGGTTTCCCCCAAAAAAGGAAAGCAGTCCTATTGCCAAGGAGGCATTTGATAGTTCTCCACTGCTAAGAATATAGAGATATTAAGTCCCGCTGTTTGTTACATAACTTTTCTTTTTCCCCCTTGCCCCGCGCCACCGAGTTCACGCCTGTTTGGTAATCGCCACGCTGCCTGACAAGGGAAAAAAAAACCGAAAAGGATGGTTATTTCCCGTCATCGGCAGGCGTGGGGCTCTGGCTTAGTTGATAGACTAGTCGAGTGTCTGCAAGCAGTTTCTGGAACCGAAGGGCTTGCGCTGGTATCGGCTCCGGCTCGAGATTCCACCAGCGTCCCACTGTTCCATGTACATAATTTTTCCCCTTATATCCCATTCCTACGCCACCAGGTCTGTTTACTTAATGGACATCACACTATGTTTGACACCACGCCGCGTTTCTTCCCGAGAAAGAAGGATATTTCTTCTCAGCTGGTGTGGGGATATAGCTTAGTTCAGTCTAGAGAGATGGCTACCACTTTGATTGCCTTCAATATTTCAGCAACAGACTTACTATTCTTGTTAGGATCTCCCACAAAAGTCCGACCCATTAAAAAGGGACATATTACATATTGCTGATGCTAAGATGACATTAGGTCGCGCGGCCGCAGCAGCGGCCGCACGGTTTTGGGTTTCTGTATAAAGTCCAGGGAAAGTACAACCAGAAATAACATCACTACAAACTTTTACCCTTTTATGGTGCTCATAAGATGGAGAAGCCTAGAGAGAGGCTCGGCGTCTCCATTTTGCGCTCAGGAAAACCGCGGATCCTGCGCTGTGCTCAGGGGGGAGGTGTGGAGAGAGAGAGAGGTTAAAAGAATTGGGGGATGCCCGGCTCCCACTGTTTCAGCGCACCGTGGGGTCTCTGGTCCCATGCCGGAATTAGTTCAGTGGGCTGTTTGGAGTCCAAGGGCGCTTCCTTGGGCTCTTCCATCATGCTCGCTCCGCAGCAGGGTCCAAAGGGCTCTTCTTTCATTTTTAATTTTTTAATTTAATTTAATTTTTATAAAGTTGTTCACAGTAGTTCATTAGAGATAATATTCAAACACCAGTCCCACCACTGTGCACCTTCCCACCGCCATAAGAGGAAAGTGTGTGAAGATTATTGTATTTCATCCTGGAGCCCTTGTATAAGGGATTACAAGCAGTATGTTAAACCCAAACAAATCTGTGCTTCTTTTGGTATGTCAGTGGGCTAGAGTGCATTTGCGGCCACGCATTTCAGGGTGTTCTGTGTCACTCTCTTCCGGGAGCTTTATTTCACACTCTCTGGATCTTGGCCATTGATGAGATTATATGGCACCGTGGTTTGTAGGTGTGACTGCCAACCTACTAGAAAACTGGGGGTTTTGGGGGGAGGAGGCCCAGTCCCATTCCAAATGAGCTTGGAGATCTCAGTCACGGATCCCTCATACCTGGGTTTTTCTGCAGGTTTCCCTCATAAGTGAGGCTCGCCCACTCCTGCGGCTATTAACCTTGAGCATGACTGTACAGTGCAGCCGTTCTTTTAATCATGTTAACTCTCACATGCTAGTTTCCTTCTTCATTTCTTGACATTGAAAGTTATATAATTCCTGTGTAATGGCCTCAATAAATGGACTGTGAGTTTCACCTTGGGGAGGGGGGTGGCATTAAAATAATGCAAATGGTAGAGGGGTTTGGTGTTATAATAGTAAGTGAATCGTTGATGGATAATAGGAAGGAGGCAAGAAATGACTCAGGGAGAAATTTAGAAGAATTCATGAAGATCCTGTAGAGAGAATGATTTTAAGTTTCAAAAATAACCAGTTGAAGGAAATATAAACTAGCCCTCAAATTTTGGAGAGAGAGAGGCAAGCAGGATGAGAAGTAACATGATGACTAAATCATTCTGTGGCATATGGGGCTCATTAGCTGTTTTCTAAGGTTGATTTCTCAGGATGTGTTAGTCAAGTTCTGGGGGCAGTGCCCAGAACACCCCGAAATAGAAACATTTAAAAAAGGGTTGCCTCAGAGCTGGAGCAGGGCACTGTGTTATGATGTGTCTGCACATTTGATATGCCGCACTTACATAAAAAAAAATCACTCTGATTAAAAAATATATATAATACAGAGACGCAGGAAAGCATAGAGGAGAAAATAAAGCCAGGTGTTAGACGTAGACCTTAGTTTGTCCATGATGAGCTCCCATTTTCAGTAATCTTAGGTGAAAAAGAAAAATTTAACTTTTCCAGGATCCTGGTGGATGCTCCACTCACGTTTATTGTTTTCCCCTACCTCCTTCACCTTTTTTTTTTTTTTTTTTTTTTTTGCTTTTTGGGTCACACCCAGCGATGCTCACGGGTCACGCCTGGCTCTGCACTCAGGAATTACCCCTGGCCGTGCTCAGGAGACCATATGGGATGCTGGGAATCGAACCCAGGTCAGCCTCGTGCAAGGCAAACGCCCTACCTGCTGTGCTATGACTCCAGCCCCACCTCCTTCACCTTGAGTTCATTTTTCTCCAAATGCAACAATAGCAAATAGAGAGTGTGGACAGCGGGTGGGGAGTGAGGGAAGGTCCTTCAAGTCGTGCCTTGTTTCTGAGGTTGACCACAGCATATTCATAATAGAAGTCGGCTTACTTTTCATAGCGCACAGCTTATTTATAAAGCAGCTGACACCCCCCCCACACACACCACCATTATTTTCTTAGTTGATGTGATTTGTTCAGAATGGTCACACTATGTGCTGCCCTCAGCCAGTGGCACTGACTGTAGTGAGGTCACGCTTTTGGAAGTTACACACAGAACCACCTCAGTCGTGCCATTAAAACTCCCATCCGTGACAGTCTCATGTGCTTGGAAACATGGCGCCCAGGGCTGCAGGCGCCACTCAGGCAAGCCCCCTTCTCTGGACAATCGGGACAGAGTTCCAGATCAGGCCCCCTCGCCAAGGAACTGGGGCCTCAGGTCTCAGACGTCTCTGCCGCGTGAGTTCTCCAAGCTTGTCTTCGTTGCCTCATCAGTATGCCAGTAGGTGTCACTGTGTACATTAAATGGAAATCAAAGACGCCATCAAGTAATTTTCCAAAATCAAGCAGAATTAAGGTGTTTTCCGAAGCCAGGATTCTTCGGTCATACGCAGCAGTATTTTTAGGGCTGGGGCTGTGACTTGGTGGTAGAGGTCCTGAGTTCTATCCCTGGCACCACCAAGAAGGAGAAAAAAAAACCAACACTATTTTTTACCCTTTCCTATTTTTATTTTGGCAAATTACGTTATTCCGCTGTCTCAAGAGTACATGACAGCATTCTGCCCTCTCCCCATCCTGCTACCTTACTGCCTCCACGCAGATAAAAATAGTTGTTTGCAGTGCTTTCATGAGAATCAGAAGCCACCCTGTAGCTCAACATAGTAAATGGGAAGAATGGCTCACTCCATCTGTGCCTGTCACTCTCCTGCCATAGAGCTTTGCTGCTAAAAACATACTTTTGGGGGAGGAGGCAAGAGGGTTTTTCCACAGAATTGTAATACATGAGAATTTCTTTTTAAAAAATCTTCTGACAAGATGCAGTGAATAAGTGTGCCTATGTTCATTCATTATACATAAGTGCGTGGTTCTTATTATGCTCACTATAAATGTGTGAATGTGCTCAACACTTGCATGCTTGCCCCTGAAATTTTTTAACAAGAAGTGTGAGGCTACCCCTCAGATTTCTGTGTGTTTCTTGTAACAGAGTCAGCTGGTCACAGTTCATGTCCCATTGTGGAACTTTATTGTTTGGGTATCCAAGAGTTTTCTTATGCATTTACCTTCCAAAAAAAAAAAAAGTGACTTTTTGTTTTCTGTTACTTTATATGGAGGGTGGGTAGCCTTGATACAGTAAGATCAGCAGTATCTTAATTCTTCAGATTAGTCATGCCAGTGAGGGCTGTACAAGTGCTCTGGAAACTGTATCATGATCTGTTGCTCCAAGTGAGATATTTGTATGTGGGCTCTTTTTTTTTTTTCTCAAGAAAAATGTTGTTGGTTTCACGCAGGGTGACTTAGAGAAGATACTAGTGTCTGAGTGAATCCGTGTGAAACCGGAGGCAGGGATTTCATCTCTCGTCAGTACTCAGTTACCTTCCACCTTCCACTCCTGGAAACACAAAGTAAAACTGGATACATGTCCTGTTGGATAGACGGGGGAAATTATAAGACATAATACACATGAAGTTAAAATCCACTGGGCCTTTCTGAAAGTCTCTTTCTCTGTACTTTTAGCTTTTCTAATTGCTTACACAAATCGGCATCCTGTGGGCAGTGTGGCATGGTGCTGAGAGCAGGCGTGTGCAGCTGGGGGCTCGGGCCAGCCGGCCAGCTCTCCCTGCCTGTTTTTGTGGATATAGCATAATGTCTGGGGCAAGGGGGCAAATGACACTGTGAATGTTAGATAGATTTGACTGTCACAGAATCAATAACATTTCATTTCTTCAACAAAAGTGAAATCAATGTCCATAGAGAATGAGGTAAACATCTGCTAGATCTTGGTGATGGGTAGACAGACATGTCTGTTGATCCTGATTTCTGCCCAGAGACTCTGATACAGTTGGTTGGTTGGAGGTTGGATGCTGATGTTAAGCCTTTCTCAGGTACCTAGTGGGCAGCCACAATTGGCTCCAGTGCCTCTTCCCAATGCATTTGTCCCAGTGTGGCCAGTAGGGTCATTCCTAAATCAACGCCCAGGAACTGGAGTTCAGGAACCTCTTGAAAGTCCACATTTTGGGGGGCGAAGCAGGAGTTGCAGTTGTATATTACTGGTGGTGGACTTGCTTGGCTTTTATTTGTTTTTCTGAGCTAAACACTGCAGTGGTCAGGGTTTACTTCTACCTCTGTGCGCAGGAATCACTCCTGGCAGTGCTCTGGGTTTGGGTTTGAACTGCATGCAAGGCAAGCCTCAAGCCCTGTAACTCTCTCTCTGGTCCTAACTGTTTTTGAGCAATACCCTTTATTTAAATAGCATTATTTGACATGCCTATATATGTGTTAGGGGCACAAGTTTATGCCTCTTTAAAGTATATTATCACACTCCAGTCATCACAAAACAGCAGTATCCATCCACCAATGTCCTTTGGAAACACACTTTGGACACACCGGGATGTCCCCACCCCTCACCCTTTACCAGTCACTCCACTTGGAACTTAAGTTCTGTGCTCTGAGTCCAGGAGGTAAATTTTTTTCATTTATTTTTGTCTGTTGCCTTGTCTTGTTTCTATTACATATAGGAGATTATTCAGTGTTTTTCTCTTTATGATTTATTTCACTTTGCACAACCTCCTGTTCCATCCCTGATGTTGCAAAAACTAAGACTTCCTATTTCCTAGTGGTTGACTAGTGTCTGTACAACCCATCCTGACCTACACACATGTTCTTGGGTGCCTTGTTGTTGTGCCTAGGTCTTGGCTATTGTTAGTAGCTTGCAGTGGACATAGATGAATAGGTATCTTTTCAAGTGAGTGTTTTTGAGTCCTTTGGTTTCAAGAAAACTTGGTTTTCTTCCTGTTGCTTACCTTCATTTGGAACCTTTGTTCTTGGGTGTTCCTGTTAGAAGAATACCGGAAGGTCTCTGCCCTACCTTTAATGCCGATCTCGCCGCCCCCCCACACCCCCCTCTGCTTCTTTTCCCCGTGGGGTTTTCTGTATCTACCCAGATACAGTATCTGGAGTGACGTTATACTGTATCTGGAGTGACGTTACTTTAGCTCTAAAAACATAAACCTTATTATCTTGGGGGTTTTGTTAAGTTTGTTTTGTTTAGGGGCCACATCCAGCAGTATTTAGGGTGTACTTGACTCTGCTCCCAAGGATCACTCCTGATGGAGATCGGGAAACCAGATAGGCAGCTGGGGATTGAATGAGATCGGCCACATGCAAGGCAAGTGCCCCACCCTCTGTACTACTGCTTCACCCCCAAATAATTAGTGTTGGTAGGATTCTTCTAGAAGAGGGTCGGGGCTGGCCATAGCCTTTAGTAGCTGGAGAGCGCTTATTTCTTTAGCTATCATTGTGTCAACAGAAGTTTTCAATTTCTACGAGAAAAAAAAAGGTTGCCTAAGATAGTTTAGCAATAGTGTCTCTCTTGAATAGTTCAGTCCCTTCAAATTTGCTTGAACAGTGACTTTGCTAGGTGCTTCCAACAGTGATAAAGAGTTGACGAAAGTCATGAAATTGTCATTTTCCAGGACAATGCTTGGTTTTACGAGGTAATTCCCATAGCCAGTGGTAGGTGATGGAGGGGGTACATTTTTCTTATTAAAAGGTATTTCGCTCACATGTGGGGCAAAAAAATTCCAGGTCTTAGTAGAAGCTTGGTAGATGCTTGAGCTTTAAAAAATGTGAAATATGAAATCTCCTGTAAAAAATTAAAGAGTAAGAAACTTGCTGAACTCAGCATTAATAAACATGTTCTAAATTTCAGTTCTAGACGGCCACATGAATGTTATTAGGTGGCATTAGATAGAAACTAGAAGCAAGATGAAAATCTTGCCTGTCACAAATGTTGTTTCTTAATGAATAGAGTTCTCTGTATCCACAGGTCTCACCCACATTCACAGATTCAGACACCTGTGGATAGAAAACACACATGATATGGTTGTTACTGCCGAATGTGTATGGACTTTTCTTGTCATTATTTCCTAAACAATAAAATGTAGCAACCATTTAAGTAGTATTTAGATTGCAGTAGGCAGCACGTATCATCTAGAGTGCTGTAAAATATCTAGGAAGTTGTGTGTGAAGGGGATCACATGCAAATGCTGTACCTTATAAAGGGGCCTGAGCACCCATATTTGTTGGCACCCTAAGGAGTCCTGAAACCATTCCTCTATGGGTCCCGTGGGGCGGTAGAAGCATTCTTCTTTTTGAGCAGGAAAATGATTTAGATATTTTATTTGTAATTTTTGTTGGTTGGTTTTGGAAAACAACCTGTTATGGTTGTATCCAGTGGTACTCAGGGGCTACTCTTGGGTCTCTGCTGGGTTTGGGGGTTGGTGGGGGGATCTCTCCCAGCATTGCTGGTATCATGTGATGCCAGGGATCAAACCCAGCTGAGCAGGGATCAAGATCAGCCCTTTGAACTAGCTTTGCAGCCCTATTTAAAACTTAGGTATTTAAAGTTTAGATATTGTTGCTCTATATTATGAATGACTTGTAACTTGATGCTAGTATCCCATACTATCTCAGTGTTGAGTTTTTTGAAACACTTTTTTTTTTCTTTTCCTTTCTCTTTTCCTTTGGCAAGTGTGTGTTATGTTTCTACATTATGGCTCATTCTCTAGGTGATCAGAAGGAGAATGTAGCAGTTAATTGGATGCCGTTTCTTGTAGAAATTTACCGAGTTCTTTGAAGTAATTGCAGTTGTAACAGTGGAAACAGATATGTGATTGGGGCCAAGAATTGCGAAGGCAGGGATATGACTCGATGGTAAAGTTCAGTTAGTCCATAATGCTTTCCCCCATACACACACACACACACACACACACACACACACAGAGTCACTTAACTGAAAGGTAATTAGCCATGGAATCATTTGATGCATGAGGAGCAGCCTGGCCCAGGGGCACAGACATGCAGTAGGTATTGGGGTGCCCCAGCCCTATTAGGGGCTAATTACATCACGTCCCCTCTCGGCCATCAACACCCTATTCAAGGTTTAACTGGCCTCCAAATCTTTCACAGTTTCTCCTCTCAATGCTTCTGGAACCTTGAAGTGGTATCTCCAGGGTGGCGACCTCACCCCAGGCTCCCCCACTCTTGGTGCTCTTGTGGCTGCCCCAGGGCTCCGAGGTTAGGACAGTGCTGGAGGATGGGTACCTGCATCTTGGGGACCCCCATGGCACCTCAGCTCCAGTACCCGAAGCTGCTCCCCTGTTCGCCCTTCTCTCTACCTCCCGTCCAGAGCAACAACATTCTTCTCCCTCCAGGGTGCTCAGGACACATGTTTGTCACTGCCCACCAGGTTCCCATCGGAGACAGAGGAGAGTTGTGGTCTCTCCCTGTCTGGGCTTCCAGCTCTTTACCAGAAATAGCTGTGGCCTTAGCCCCGCCCCCCACATCTCCGTATTCTCTAAGAGGGACACCCTGCTCCCCTCCAAGAGGCCTTTCCTTGTTGTGTGCCTGAGAGGTGCCTTTCTGGGCAATTCCTTTGAAAGTGGGACTTTTAGCATGTTTTAGACCAGCACCTCCCAAGGGTGCCCCCGTGCACCCCGCTAACCTCATCTGCCCCACCCACCCCTGCTCTGACATTTCTGTCCCCAAGACAAGGTGAAGTTGCATCTACTCGTGGCTGCAGAGGCCAGCCACATGCGATCGGCCCTCTTGGGTGCCTGCATTCTTCAGTTCCACCGTTCATCATCCTGAGATGTTCTCACCCTTTCTGACCCTCTATACACAGGCCCCAGGTCCCAGCTCCCAAACATGCTCTTCTTGGGGCCTTAAATGTATCCTGCTTTTGTCTCTTCTGTGCCAGCTGGGCACTGTCTCGGAGATTCTGCCTGGCCCCCACTCCCTGTGAGCCCCACCCCCATGATGGTCATCTCTGCACGGTCCTTGCGTGGTGTCTAACTCCTGTGAGCAAGGAAGGGTTTAGAGCAAGGCAGGTTTTAGAACCCGGGACAATTCTGGGCTAGGTACAGATGGCCAGCTTTTATTTCTTGCTTCTCCTTAAATTTTGGCCTTCTGCCATTTATCTGTGTTGTGCTCCTGTAACACGTTGAGTAACTAGCATGTTGACACCAGTGCTGCCATTTGTGGTAAGTAAGCCATGTTCAAGTTCGAACCACCCATGGGGCAAACTGGCATTGACATGTTGAGTGTAGTGAATCAGTTAAACCCAGTCCCATGGGTCACACTCCGGTCAGGGAGTTGTGTCTGCAGGTTACCCTGCAGCCTCAGTCAGGGGCGAGACCCAGATTGTGACACCAGAAGAATAACACAGAGGGAGTTGGGTCATACCAGGCTGGGCTCAGGGCTGACTCCGGGCTCTGCACTCAGGGATCATCTTTAAGTGAATATCCAGAAAGCACCTCTGGCTGCTCTCACCCCCTGGAACTGCCCTGGGGCTCTGTCCTGCACTCTGGGAAGCAGCTAGAGTAGAGTGAGGAGGCTGAAAAAGAAGATGTCGAGACTGGAGCAATAGCACAGCAGGGAGGGCATTTGCCGTGCACGTGGCCGACCCAGGTTCGATTCCCAGCATCCCATATGGCCCCCTGAGCACCGCCAGGGGTAATTCCTGAGTGCAGAGCCAGGAGTGACCCCTGTGCATCGCCAGATGTGATACAAAACAAAACAAAAAAAAGATGTCATTCCAGGTGATCTCAGACTACGAAAACTAAAGCAGGCATGTAGTGTGATTAGCCCCCAGACCTATCATGTGTATGCCCGTACATCCCCAGAGGCTTGGCCAGTGCTGAGTGACTGGGGAGGAGGGGGGGGCGAGGGGAAGGGGGTGTGTGTGTGTGTGTGTGTGTGTGTGTGTGTGTGTGTGTGTGTGTGTGTGTGTGTGTGTGTGTGTGTGTGTGTGTGTGTGTGTGTGTGTGTGTACTGAGCTACCCAGTGCGGAGTGACCAGGGGGGGTGTGTGTGCACTGAGCTACCCTGCCTTAGGGTGGACCTGGGGACCCTAACAGGAAGTCCCAATTGCTGATTTTGAGGACCTTTGGGGGAGTGAGCCTGTGGCAGGGTCACTCCTGAAGGAGAGCAGCCATTCCCCAAAAAGGGAGAAGGAGAACCCAGTGCCAAGGGTGGTCGGGGTCCACCCAGCACAGGTGTCCCCAGCCTCTGCCAGGCCTTGTAGTGCTACCCTCATGTACTGTCGG
Source organism: Sorex araneus (assembly GCF_027595985.1). Classification (NCBI taxonomy): domain Eukaryota; kingdom Metazoa; phylum Chordata; class Mammalia; order Eulipotyphla; family Soricidae; genus Sorex; species Sorex araneus. Next base: position 36,760,543 of record NC_073307.1, on the reverse strand, counting down.
GGTTTGAAGTCGGGGCGTCCAGCTCACACATCAGGTGCTCTGCTCCTGGGTGCCCTTGGCTTTTTATTTTTTATTTTTTCCCCCCATCTTCCTTTGTAGGTATCAGGTGAATTGTGTCCCATTTGCTGCCTTCTTTTCCTGTGTCTGGATGGCAGCGTGTTCTGATCCCGGTCTCTGACGTGAACTTTCTTGCTTCTCAGCAGCAGAAAGGGGAAGTGGTTAGAATTGTTACCTTTAAAACCGCATAAAGCGGGGACTGGAGCGATAGCACAGAGGGTTGGGCGTTTGCCTCGCACGCCGCCAACCCGGGTTCGATTCCCAGCATCCCATACGGTCGCCCGAGCACTGCCAGGAGTAATTCCTGAGTGCATGAGCCAGGAGTAACCCCGGTGCATTGCCGGGTGTGACCTCCCCCCCAAAAAAAAAACCCAAACCGCATAAAGCAGTATTAATGCTCTGGTATTTTTCAATCTTAGAAATAACTAAATGTGTAAGTAAATTTGGGGTGATCTTAAGTTACCGTTTCTCTATCTCTTTTTTTCCCCTTCTTTGTTTTTCCTGGTGATGTCACAGGAATCAAAGAAAAATGCCCACTGAAACTATTTTATGCCAGGGGACAATTTTTTTTTTTAATGGAACCATTCCAGCCCTCTGTGCAGCACCTTTTTGCCTCTTCTTCTAAAGGACAGTGTGATTAGCTGTTAGAGATGCGAGATTTCAGTGTCTCTTGGTGTATCTGTCAGGACAGATTCATGAGCGGTTTGCAAGGTGCTCATGAGCAAATCAGGTTGGTAATACAAGGATGGCAGCACAAAGAGATTGCCCTCATCACCTCATAGACAAAATAAGCCGGCGGGGCGCTGGGGGCGGATAATGAAGTTGTGTTCCATTAAGCGCCCGTGGGCGGCGGCGCAGGGGCCTCACCTGCGTGTGGCCGCGTCTCTGTGATACAACCTCATCTATTCCGTCCACCAGTTTTGCTCTGATCAATAAGCAGTTTTCTGTGGCCTTTCACTGCTGTCAGATGTCATTGAGTGATGTAAATGCACGTCAGAAACTAGAAACTTGACAGCTTGCCTGGAGCGGGAAGGGGGAGGGAAATGGCCCCCTCGATGCGGCTGACTGCTGCCCGCCCGGCCCTAACTCACTGGGCACCAGGCAGAGGGCTCGTGCCACGGAAAACAGGGAGAACACGGAACGGTCTCCAGAAAAAAATAAAATCACACGACATTCGTGTGCCAATCACTTATGTAAAATAGACCTGGAAGAAGCAGAAGGCTGATGGTTTCCACGGAAGGATAGTTTTAAAGCAAATGAAAATTGGTTCTTACTACACTGCTCGCACCATCTCCTGATGCCAAAACTGGAATTAGGGAAGTTTGTGTTGGTCCAGAAAGACATGTGGCTAAACTAGAGTAGTAAGGCTGCACTGGGAGCAAGGAGAGGACCGCACATCCTCAGCAGGGAGCATCAATCCCACAGGGAGCACCAGCGCCGTCCCTGGTGTGAAAGTGACCAGAGGACAGCTCACAGGAGCAAGACTGAGTATCCTTTAGAGGGTATGTCTGGCCAAACAGGAAGCCAGCAAGCTTTCTCTTTCTTTGCCCTCCCTCTTAAGGCGGTGAGTGACAGGGTGAGGGATGTGGCTCAGAAGCAGGGGGCATGCTCGCCCCATGTAAGGATCTAGGTCCCATCACTGGCACCACCTGAAAAAATGAAAGTAAAATCTAAGCATGGAATTACAAAAACGTGTTTACCCAAATTAAATCACACGCAAGATTATCTAAAACACACAGACGAGAAGGCGATAGCTGCCCTCTTAACAAAGGGTGCCTATTTCAAGGGCCCTCTGCTTTGAGTTTTCATTCCCCAAACTGGAAAATGGCATTCAGCTATGGTGAACGGTACATGTAAACGCATTGGGTTAAGAGACTTGTTTTTGTCATTGACTAGATTCCAGGACACTGAAATTATAATGAGGCTCATGCCTTGCACGCAGTCAACCCTGGCTGTGAGGCAACATCATATAGTCCCCTAAGCATCTCTGGGTACAGTCCCGGAGACCTCCAAGCCCTACTGGGCTGGCCCAGTAATCACTAGCAGCACATCCTCAGAGCTTGCATTGAACCACTGGCCCAGTTTGCAGAGAATCGCCAGAAGGGGCACAATGTACCACTTAAAAGGTCCCCTAAAATCATTTTTTTAAATCTCTTATTTGTTGAGTGCTTACTGTATTAATGCTAGAGGCCACACTTTGCACTTGTCATTAATAACTTTTTAAAATCATCACCAAGAAAGAAAGACCTCTGTTTAACAGGGAAAAATGAATGTCAGTGAGTTTAACTAATTTACTAGAAAAACCATAGCTGGTGGGCCAGAGTGATAGTATAGCAGCATGGAGCTTGCCTTGCACCCAGGCGATCCCGGTTCGACCCCCAGCATCCTTTACAGTCCCCTGAACCCACCAGGAGTAACTCCTGAGTGCAGAGCCAGAAGCAAGCCCTGAGCACTCCCTGGTATGATCCGAAATGCAAAAAATGAAAAGAAAAGCCATGGGTAGGGCTGGGTAAAGCTTAAGTGTCAGTGTGAGACTTCAGTCTCCAAAGAGCAATCTGGATGACAGACTGGTAGGGCCCTACACAACACCATGAGGATGATTCCTTTGAAGCAATGTTTCCCATCCTGGATCATAACCGCCCTCAGGGGTGCGGGGCCAGTGGGGAGTGGGTCCTATTAGGAGGTGTTTTTCCTTCGCTGAAAGAGGTTTAGCTAGCCAGGCAAGGTACTGAGTTAATTCCTTTGCAGGAAGGGCTGTTGGTCAGCAGTTTGGGCACCTGTGCTCTCAACCATCAGGAAGAGTGGAGCACAGGGCTCAGTCTCGGGATGGTCTGTCATGCTCTCCCAGGACACCCTGTCCAGATGACTGGCCCCACCCGCCTTTCCCTTCCAACTCTTGTCCATGTAATTACAGTCAGATGTTGGCAACTGGTTCATCTCAATCTCCTGCCTGAATCCACAGGGAAGAGACCATGGCTCTGGCTGCGTGCCGGGGCCCACACAGAGCCTGGCCTGCACATCTCGACCAGTTCTTGCTGAAGGGAGGCCCCACTTTGAGGGGCAGATTCCTCAGCAGAGTGGAGAGCATGGGGTGGTCACCCTTTGCAGCCTACCTACCGACTCATCCTGTCTGGTGGATGCTGTTCACTGAGGAGTGCGGCTTGGGGCCGGAGTACCAAAGTAGATTGAGGGCTTGGTGGTTCAAGGCGCAAAGACCTTTGTTTATTCTCCAAATAGCGAACCTTCCCTTTACTTGGGAGAACAGCTGTGCAGGCAGGAGATTAGGAAGAAAGACGATCACCAGAGAGAAGCTGACTTTGAGAAAGGGAACCCTGTGCACCAGAGTGACATCAGAACTTGGTGCCTCCCATGCTGATGTTCAGGGTTTCGAGGCAGTCTTGGCTCAAGGCGCCATGGGCCTGCCCCAGGCCGATCCCCTGACCTCTGCCTGGGTCTGATCCTCTGTGTCTGAGCACCCCATCTCCATTCTTCCATTTCCATGTTGATTTTTGAAGATCTTTATCTCGGGGACCCAGGTCAGAAGATTTGGGTGAGGTTCAGAATTAGGTTTGGGGAACAAAGTGATCAGACTCAGATTTTATAAGTGGGAAGAAGGAACTTAAGGGTGTCTATGAATGGTGGAGACAGAGCGGATGGGCCCGAACACATCTCCCTTTACTCAGGTGGAGGTGGGAGGTGGGGTGGGTATTGCTAATAGACACCAAAGTAAAGACACTGGCTTCAGGGCCTTTGCCTACCTGGGTTTAAAGGCTTCCTGCCTTTTCCTTCCTTGAGGCATGATGTCCGAACAGGCTGTGGAGACTTAACACTCCTGCTTCCCTCATCCCTTTTCCTACTCATGTTCTGGATGGGGAACCAGGCTTTTGGCTAGTGCTTGCTTCTTATGCTTCAAACCCATGTCACCAGCCCAGTGGTGAGTCATCAGCCTCCATGTTTGACCAGAACCCAGAATCCATCACAGTAACTGGTCATCTCAGGCAGAAGTACAGTTCTGCGAGGTCCTCGGATCACGCGGATTCCTTCTAATTCATTCTAGTATCAAATTGATGAGCTAAATCTAGTCCTGGTCAGTGTGGAAGGAGATGATGTTGGCTCTGCCCCTCCTGGTCCCACAAGCTGCTGGCGTCCTCTGCTGGCCTTCCTCAAGCGGTGGAAGGCTGCTCCTGTGTCCCCAGCTCGCTGTCTTCTCACATCCTGATGACACGGAGAGGCATTGGTCCATTCGTACTGGACAGAAGACCTAATAAGCGCTAGAAGTGAGTAAATGATTTGCCCAAGGTCACCTGATGCATCATAGGAATTGAGACAAAACCCCCAGTGGTGCTAGAAAATCTGTCTTTTGTTTCCGTATGACTCTCTGGGTTGGACACACATGCATACACTATCTTCTCTTGCTGGTTTCCCGAGGGCAGTGCGGCTTCAGCACCTCTGAGGAGTGAACCCCCTCAGTGTCTTCCCTGCAGCTCCCCTCAGACTCCTCAAGGGACCCTTTCGCATGGGCAGTTTAAAGCAGAAGTTGAATATTTACCCACTTTGCTGACCACTGACAGTGGCCATGTCAGCTTCCATGTTTGCAGTGACCCCCGCATTTGTGTTTTAGCAGGCCAAAACCCGAGTCTCCAGCTCGGCACCGCCCTGATTCATGGAGTGATCCGTGGGCCTCACGCTGGGGCTTTCATCTTTATCCTGGTGTATCTGAAGTTCCGCACTCGATGCCTTAATGATACGCTAGTGAATGCTGACTCACCCAAGAGAGAGGGTGGTGAGGGGTGGGGTTGGCCGCTTCGCTGTGGCCTGTAATCTGCTTCCCCAAAATACAACCTTTGGCCAGAAACCAGGCTCTATTCCTGTGCCTTCCTCACATCAACACCTGGAGTCTGTCTGCCCAGGCTTACCTGGGTGGGGTGGATTTGGGATGTGGGTGCTGTGCTTGTAGGCAAACTCTGAAGTCATCATACTTTTTCCTCGGTTCTAGACTGTACGGAAATTTGATGAGTCAGCAGTGCTTTTTGTTATCGGGTTGGAGGGAGCCTGACAGAGGACCCTGCCCCCCATTCTAGTCTGCAAATCCCTGAAAACTACTTTGTGTATCTGTTGCGTCTCTCTCTGGAAACCTCTCCCACGTCAGTAACCTTCACTTGTGGCCTCTAGACAGAGCCCAGACACTAGTGAAGGGTGACTCACTGCACACCCAGCCCCACCTTACATAGAACACAAGGATGAGTGTGTGGTTTGCTTGCTTGCTTCCAAGTTTCATTTCCCTGCACCCCTTACCTTCAAGTTGCTTGTCAGGTCTTTGTGAAGGGGAATTATAAAGTCACTGTGATGTGTTTTCTTTTTCTGTTTTTTTTTTGTTGTTGTTGGGGGGGGCGGTGAGCGCTGCACACCTTAGAGCTTACTGTTCGCCCTGTTCTTAGGGATCATTCCTGGCGGGGCTTAAGAGACTGTGTGTGGTGCTATGGATGCAATCTGGGTTGTTTGTATGCAAGGCAAGCACCTTGCCCCCTTACTCTCTCCGGTCCTATGCTATAGTTCTAAGTTTATAGATGTACCTTCAGATGGTTCAGAAGGAATGGGAGTGAAGATAGACAGTCGGCAACTACACCACCTCCGCTTTGCTGATGGCATCATTCTAATAACACCGAACATTAGCCAAGAGGCACAAATGCTGACCGACTTTGACTGTGAGTGTGGAAAAGTCAAACTGCAGCTGAATCTCACAAAGACAATGTTCATGAGAAACGAAGTAGTTCCTGATGTTCCATTTGCTCTCAACAGAATGATCCTCTCCGAATGTAGTAGTTATGTGTACCTGGGTCAAGAACTCAACATGATAAACAACAGAACTGCACAGGAGGGAGAGAGTGGCATGAAACACCTTCAAGAGCGTCCAAGAAGTTGTTAAGAGGACGAAGAACCTCCGGCTCTGGGCACATCTTTTCAACTCCACCATTCTTTCTGCACTAAATACGCCTCAGAGACTTGGGCCCTATGAAAACGAGATGAGAACGTTATTTAGGTCTCCAAAAAAGAAATCGAAAGAGCTATGCTTAGAGCATCACGTTTCACTCAAGTGAGAGAAGGAACCCAAAGTACTAATCTCCATCAACGATTGAGTATCAGGGACACTGCCTCATTTGCCAAGGTGTCGAAAATCAGATGGGCCGGACACATACTGCGATTTGGAGAGGACCGCTGAACTAGAGCTGGATTCCACAGGATGTCAAAAGGACGCCTGGCTGCCCACCTACAAGATGGTCAGATTTCTTCATCAAGACCCTGAATGAATGGTTTGAGGCTCTTCATGTTCCTCGAGTGAGCAGATACCATTGGGCTATACTAGCATGCAAAAGGGACAAATGGAGACATTACTGGCACTTGCTTGAGCAAATTGATAAGCAACGGGATGACAAGTGATACAAGTGAAGTGATACCCTCAGATGCTAGAGGGGATGATGATGCCTGTCACGCAAATCAACCTGGTTCTGAGACTGTGCAGCTTGTTAGCACAAAGTTAAGTTGAACAACCTTGCCCCCACCCACCCACAATGGATTATTTTACTTATGGGTCGGTCCCCCAAATTTTTTTTTAATTTTATTTTTCCCTTATATTTTATATAAACACTGGGGTTTAAAAAGTTGCTATAATGATTTGTTACAGGCATTCAGTGTTCCAACACCAATCCCAGCACCATTACACTTTAGCTCCACCATTGTCTCCAATTTTCCCAAACACCTCTTAATCCTGTCTTTATTGCTGGCCCTCAGTAATTTGTTTATGTTGCTTGTTATCAATAATTTGCTAACAGAATGATAAAAAAATATTCCTTAGAAGATAGTGACGATTGTCATCTCACTATGGAGCCCTAAGCCTTCTGTATTTATATTTTGTTCATCGAGATTGGTTGCCTTCTACATTACATCTCTTCCAATCTGATAAGCTGCCTCTGGTTTGTCAGAGTTTGAGATGTCGCTCCAGGAAGACCAAAATTTTTAAATGAGTTAAATTTGTAGTGGGGTTGCTGCTTTGGGGCATGTGTGTGACTGCCAGGGCTTCCAGAAATACAGGGAGATGGGGAGAAGTAGCCCATCCCCAGGTCCCTGAAAGCCTGAATATTTCAGTCACAAATGCCTGAGTTATTCAGTTGATTAATTTCTGCATGAGACTCATCCTGAGCAGTGGAGTCTGGCCGTGAGCATGATGGTGATTGTAGAGTGTGGAGGTTTCTGGCTGCCCGGACTCTGTTTGGGGGCGTGCTGGGCTCACCTGCCCTGCTCCGAGGTGTTCCTGATGACTCAGCCTTGCACGAGGGATCTGAAATAATCTCTGCAACTTGTTGGTTTCTTTCAAGATTTATTTATGAATCTCTGGATCATGGCCTGTGAATGAGCTTACTTGGTGCCAGAGGTGGTTCTTGGGCATGACTCGAGTCCCAGATTAATACTTCAGCACACTTCTTCAGGCCATGCTCTAAGGACCCTGTCCAAAAGCCATTAGCTCACATTCCAGAAATGACGAAGATCAAGTTCTTTGCATATCAGTTTAGTTAACCTAAAATCGAATTAGAAGGGGTGATTGGAGCTTGGTAACTCTCAGGGTAAATAATAGGTGTTTTGAATAGTGCTGACAAACCAAGGGATGTCATTAAGTGCAATGAGGGTCTTTCTGAAGAGTGAAAAATTCACAAGGACAAGAATACCGAGGACTTTATGGACTGTAGAAGCACTCCATTTCCTAGAAGTGAGGCTACTTATTAGCCTTGAAGCATTTTGAAAAGTTATCTATTTTCTTGATCCTCAGTTTTCCTTCTTTTCTTTTTCTTTTTCTAAGGGTTTTATTGGCATGCTATTGCATTACAATACTTTTTCTTGTAGCCACTGATTTGGGCTGCTTAATATACTATATACTAGCTGTGTATGATGAAACCATAAGGAGTTTGTCTCTGCCCATCTGGTTTTTTTACGCAGCATATCTCAAGGTTTACCCATATCGGTAAAAATGACACTATGTCTTCTTTTTTCACAGCTGAGTAATATTTCCTGATGTGCTCCTCCTCTCTCCTCATCTTTATTTTGTTTCCCAGCCTTGGGAACTTTGGTTGCTTCCCCCCTCTTGATTTCTGTAATATAATAATGCAGTGAGCAGGGGCTGCTGTCACCTCTTCTATTTAGTATTTTTCTCTTTGGGAAAAAAAATTCCAGAAATGGGATAATGATTCTCAATTTTCTACACATCTCTAGTCTGTACACTGACAACAGTAGCCGCTCCTGAGTGGTTAAACCACGCCAGGGTCCTAAGAGGACTGAGGGAGCTGAGTCCCATCCCTGGAGCAGCTCCTTTGCCTGAGATGATTCCTGGTGACCACTTGGATGGGGATCAAAGACATCAAATCCCATCATCTGTTTGTTTCACGTTTTGGGCCCCACCCTCGGGTGCTCAGGGTCTGCCTCTTGGCGATGAGGTGACATGCAGAACGGGGCTTGAACCAGAAACATGTGCTCTGCCCTTTGTGTTTTTGCTCCTGCCCTGACATTCCCCATTTTCATGTACAGCTAATCCTTAGGACTCTTTCCAAAGATCCTATGGCTCATCTCACCCGGTTAGCACTTTTACATGTTGCTTTTTGGATGTTGATTTATGGGGCCGTACCTGATAGTGCTCAGAACTTATTACTGGCTCTGTACTCAGAGATCATTTTTGACGGGCTCAGGAGACCATATGGGGTGCCGGAGATTAAACCCAGGTCTGTTGCTTGTAGGGCAAGTGACCTACCTGCCGTACGATCTCTCCAGTCTCTTGTTGCTTTACGTTCATGCTGGTACTATTATAGTCACAGTAATTTTCTTTTTTACTAATTCTTGTTTTCTTGTTTTTCTGGAAGTAGGGCCACACCCAGCCATGCTTAAAGCTTACTCCAGGCACTGTGCTCAGGGGACTATATTGTGGTGCCAGGGATCACGGTGTGCAAGGCAAGCTAAACCTCTGTACTATCTTTCTGACCCTTTCTTTTCTAATTGTTAAGCCTCAGCAGCCATGGATTAGAATTTGCTTGCTATCTTTCCTGCTGCCTGCCATACCAATCCTAGTGGAGGTCAGCCATTAGATAAATATTTCTAGACTTTTTCAGGGCTGGAGTGATAGCGCAGTGGGTAGGGCGTTCGCCTTGCACGCGGCGGACCTGGGTTCTATTCCTCTGCCCCTTTTGGAGAGCCTGGCAAGCTACCGAGAGTATCTTGCCCACAAGGCAGAGCCTGGCAAGCTCCCCATGGTGTATTTGATATGCCCAAAACAGTAACAAGTCTCACAATGGGGACGTTACTGGTGCCCGCTCAAGCAAATCGATGAACAACTGGGATGACAGTGACAGTGACAGTGACAGACTTTTTCAAGCTGAGAGTACTTGGTGGCCTCTGATTTAACATCGTAACATAGTTGCAGGTCTGGGGGACAGGTGGTTCTGGAGAGTTCTGCTGGTTTACCAAAGGCCCGGGTTCCCTAGGGAGGAGAACATGCAGCTTTCTGAAATGCCCCCTCCTACTCTGTATAACACAGGGTCTGCCTCTGTCAAAAGTTTAAATGTGGGTCAAGAGCGGATGCTTTTTATGCTGTCTTACCTGCATCTCCCCACATACAAGTGCAAGGGGTACTTGTATAGAAAATGTATCTTATACTCAGTGCAGTTACAACTTTTTTGCTGCTTATTAAGACTTCAGAGATACAAACCAGTAGCTCAGTAATTGCTTTCTTGAATCTGCCTTTAATAATTACATTTAGTAAAGCTGTATCGAAAATTAGAAAGGCAGAGACTAATGGAAAACTAGATTTTTCACTGAATTAGAAAGCAAGACAATCCATATATTGACAACACTTCAAGTTGAAACAGATCAGGAAAACTGTTTTGGACTGTTTGTGCAGAGAGGCAAACCCGGCCTGACGGGCAGCGGCATCTACGTTTTATGGAGGCAGAGAAACTCCCCGAGATTTCATGTAAATCGGCACTTTGCACAGCGAGAGTCCACATCTGATTTGGATCCGAGTCATTCGAATCTTTTACATCCTGGAATTTCTCCCTGGTGCTAACAAAGAAGTAAAAAAAAAAAAAAGAAGAAGAAGAATTGTGTTAATGAAGTGGCAGGATCTGTGAATTTAAAAAAAAGTACCGAACTCATTTGGAGGTCAGTCTTGCCCAGAAAACCGTGAGATGGGGGGTGGGGGGGAGGTTGGAGAGAAGGGCTTCACTGGACCCGGTGATGGGGTACTTGGTGCTGAGTTTCTAGCTTCCTGGCAAGAAAAGATTTTGTTACTTGTCGGGTTTTCCTGTTTGTTTGCCTTGGTGTGGGTTCTGTTGCTATTGTTCTCTTGGTGCTGCTGGGGATTGAACCCAGAACCTCACGCCCACAAGGCAAAAGGCTCCGGTGCTGAGCCACATCCTGGCTGCCCTTTTAGTTTTACTCTATTTAGTGTTAAGCAGTGAATTTAATATATTAGTGTTATTGTATTTCGAAAGAGGATTAGAACGATCCAACCAGTTGATTAAATCAAGGCTGTCTTGTTATTAGGAGCATAACTGAAATGGTGATACAAGGGTGGTAAGTACAAATTTTCATCCCTGTTAGAGGGATGAGATGGTTTTCACAGGAGAGCTCAGAGCAGGACCCTTGTGGCCTGTGATAGGTCAGTTCTCCCCCACCCCCCATCCCAGCACCAGACTCAGCCTTCAGAGGTGACAGGTGATAGCCCATCTCAAGGAGAAACTCCTTTTGGAGGGCCTGGTTTCATGGTCACGTTATTAGGGATATGCTAGCCAGATTCTTTTAATATCCACTTTTAAAACCCACCGCTTCTGGGGTACCAGAGAGATAACACAGATGGCAGGGTGCCTGCCTTGCATGGGCTGACCGGGGTTCAGTCCTCGGCAGCCCATGTGGTTCTCTGAGCACTGCCAAGTGTGGCCCCCAAAGCAAAAATAAACACGTAAAACCCATTCCTGTGAATGAGTGAAAGTGCCTGATCCCTGTGTTAGTGAGAGGCTGTGTGCGTGGCCCTGGAGGGCAAGAGGAAAGTCTAGAAGCTAGGGGGCTTGGGGCAGGCTCTCCTGCATCCCTTGCCAGGGAAGGAAAGAGCAGGAAACCGCTGGGTGCGGAGACCTGAGGATTGAGTAAGCAGGGGCTTGTGGCTGGACCCCACCCCCTTGCCTTTCCCCTTTGTTGCTGCCACTGTTGTAATGCCAAGGTTGGGACCACACACACTTGATGATGTGCTCCCAGCTGCAGTGCTCCGGGGGTGGTGCTCTCGAAGGCACCCGGCTGCAGTGCCCAGAGGAGAGGATTGTTCACTCTGTTGAGGTGAGGGGCGGGGGTGCCCCACAAGGCAAAATTACTCGGATCACACTTGGCATAAGCAGGTGGCTGCAGGCTTACTGTCATAATGTCATTGTCACTTTTCCCTCTGAGCCATCTTCCAGGACATCCTGAGCCAGACTTCTGAAGACCCCAGTATCTGGTACAAATTAACCCGTGACTTATCATTTGTTAGAGCATGCTGATTGGGCAGCCGGAAATGGTTGGCAAGGTGGAGGAGTGGGTTAGTAGGTGGGCAGGAAAGGAGTGGTCCTGCATTGAGAAGTCAGTTCGCTCTTTGGAGAGGGGGACTAAGGCCGCTGTCCTTGGACCCAGTCTGCTCCTGCCCAGGGTGGTTTGGGCAGTAAGGTCAGTAGGCCTGGTTACTCGTGGGTGAGGTCACATTGTTTCACCCTGGCCTGGGTGCCATGGAATTCATGCAGGTGACAGTTTCCCTTTGTGGGGACTTGGGGAGAAAGGCAAATGCCAAGCTGTGTAGGGCCATTACATACTGAGAAAATCGGAAGCCACTGGCAAGCATCTAGTCCCAGCAGACAGACAGACAGAGTTGGATTGTGATTGTATGACTGAGTGTCCATGAGGGACTCGAATATCTGATACAGCCTGTTCTGCTCATCAGTGAACATTTTCACACATAATGTTAAGAAGACATGGCATCAGGGAGACATCACCAATTCAGAAACACTAGCTAATCAAACCTGAAGAGTAAGTACAAAGAGAATTATTTTATCCATAATCTCATCCTGTTTTATTTTTGATCCACACTCAGTAGTGCTCAGGGCTTACTCTTGATCTGGTGCTCAGGGATTGTTCCTGACTGGCTCAGAGGACCACATGGGGAACAGGGAATCAAACCCAGGTCAAATGCATGCAAGGGAAGTGCCCTACCCACTGTCCTATCTCTCTAGAACCCCATCATTGTTAGTTTTTGTGCTAAAAACCCAGGGTCCCGCACACATTAGGCAAGTGCTCTGCTACTGAGCCATATCCTCAATCCCCAAGCTGATATTTAACTTTAAAAGATTTGGTGGTGGTGGTGGTGGTGGTGATGGTGGTGGTGATGGTGATGGTGATGGTAATGGTTTTCTTTTTTGCTTTTTGGTCCACACCCAGCAGTGCTTGAGGGATACCTGGAGCGTAGGATGACTCCCACAAGCAAAGCAGGAGCTCCAGCCATTGGCACCATCTCCCTTGCCCCAAGCTGCAGCTTGAAATAGAACAACCAGAGTAACATTAAAGACGGCAACTGCAGAAAATGGTTGCATCGCTCATAAAGCTTTACTTAACCAGAACTATCCTGTATTGTTTATCTTACATTTACGTTCGCCATATAAAAACACACTGCACATGACTTTGAAAATAAAAATCAATGAAAAATGTGCAATGGAACTGCCTTGCTTAACCAATTACCACCTTCTCTAAGTGTGGATGACACACGCCAGTGCCAGGGACTCTCCAGGTGCGGTGTGTAACAAGGCCAGCGCACACATGAATCACTGTCATTCCCCGTGTAGCATCAGCACTTCTAACCCAGGTATCGGGAAGTGCTGGAGAGGAATAGGGGGGAAAGGCCATTCCAAGAGCTTCTTGTATTGATTTCTTTTACCCCAAACAAAGAGATTCTCCTCGTTACATGATATATCATAATCACTTAATTTGCCCCACTTCTTTACAAAAGGGACAATGGATTCTGGGAAAGGTGTTGACTTGCAAAAATGCAATCACTTCTCAAGGGTTTTTTCCCCCCTTGGTTGTTGTTTGTATGGGTCATTTTCCCTTAGTAACATGACATCTGGGGTCCCTGTAGAGAAACAGAAAATGCAAAACCCTGATTCACTTTAGTTTGGTTTAGTTCACTTTAGACTTCAGTTTAAAGTCTACAGCCACTACCGTCTGTATCTGGACTCCGTCCAGGTTGGAGGTGGGGGCGGGAGCAAGCTTCCCCAGGCTTCGCCACTGGCCGACAGGAGCAGGTGTTCACAATAAATCCCCTCTAAGTCCCCTCTATCACCTGCCCGGGAACAGTTTTCCTGTCACTTTTCTGCACAAAGCCCTATGCAGCTTTGCTGTCCACCAATTTGGAGGCTATAAAAGTCACCCCCAGGACTGAAGAAAACATTGGCAGAAACTCTCCAGGATGTGAACCTCAGAGGTGTCCTCAACAGTTTGACTTCAGACAACACAAACAACAAAATTTTTTTTTCCTCAGACAATGTCTTTAATAACACCATTGTGAAATACAACAATTTTCACAATTTTTGTAGAACTGTCATTTGACTTCCACTTACTATTTTGTTGTAAGCAATATAAAATAAATCATATTGTGCCTGCTAAGAGGGTGCACCTGGGGAGGGTTGGGAAACTGGGGACCATGGTGGAGGGATGGTCACACAGGTGGTGGGCTGGTGTTACAACACTGAGTGATCGAAACAACTGTATTATGAAAAATCACTGTGTCACTGTCACTGTCATCCCGTTGCTCATCGATATGCTCGAGCGGGCACCAGTAACGTCTTCATTGTGAGACAGTATTATGAAAAAAGGCAAAAAAAAATTTTAAACAGGACTAAATCAAACTAAAGAGTTTCTCATGGCAAAAGAAAATTCAGACAAAAATAAGAGGATAGCCTACTGAATGGGAGAAAATATTTGCAGCCCACACAGAAGATGAAGGGCTAATATCTAAGATAGACAAAGCGTTTATAAATTTCACCAGCAACAAAAAAAAAAATCACCCTATCCAAAAATGGGGCTAGGAGATGAAGAGACACTTCTCCCCAAAGGACATATGGAGGGTCAGTAGGCATATGAAGCAAGCAAACCAACCAGCCAACCCCAAACTGAACCATCACTACTGAGCAGAGAAATTAAAGTCTAAATATGATATATCTCACATCACTGAGAATGGTTTAAGGCAAATATTAAAAACTTTCACGATCACAAAATCCCGTTAATCATCGATTTCTTGAGCGGGCTCAGTAACCTCTCCATTCACCCTCTCCCTGAGATCTTAGAAGTCTCTCTCGACTCTGCCCACCCAGTGATGTCGCACTGGAGACTCTTTCAGGGTCAGGGGAATGATATCCAGCTTGTTACTGGATTTAGTATATGAATACACCATGGGAAGCTTGCAAGGCTGTCCCATGTGGGCAGGAAACTCTCAGAAGTTTGCCAGTTTCTACCAGAGGGAGAAGTAGGCTACAAGATATCGCTTCTGGGAGCTTGCTTTTAAGTCTCTGGATGTTGGCCGTTGATGGAATTACACACACCTGGATTCCTCTGCCGGTACCTTCATGTGTGAGGCCCGTCCAAACGTGTGGAGAGGGGCCTCGAGCATGGCTGTAGCTAGGTTCCGGTGGTCTTCGGCCGCCAGGAGCTCTGCTCGGGGTGGGGAGGGAAGCTGGAGCCCATCCCTTCCAAGGGGCCCCGGGGAAGACAGCCAGGCGTGCAGGCAAGAGACTCTGCCTTAAAAACTTTAATATTTAATATTAGAGCAAATATTAAAATCTTTAATATCAGAACCAGTGTTCTAACAGGCAGCCCCCTTCTCTCCGTATTTGTAAACCTGAATTTACTTTTCTACTTTGCATGAACCATGTGCTGGTATTAACACACGTAGTGTGATGTTTTAAGTGATTTGGTTGATTATTAGGTTGTTTGATTTCTGCTTTCACAAGTATTGGAACCTCACTGTTCCACCTCACTGTCTTACCCGTTCAACAGAGCAGGCCGGCTACCTGCAATAAGTGCAAAAAAAAAAAAAAAAAATGGAAAGAAAAACTGAGCAAGGAAATAAATGGCAGGGCCAAGCACAAACTGGGAAGCATGTGCCTGCGCCTAAATGCTACCGTGGTATTTTAGGAAGGTGACAAGGGCAGCCACTGTGAAATAGAACCTTCAGGAAGTTAGAGTGGGGGCAAATTGTACAGAAAACTGCTTATAGACATCTTGTTGTAGGACAACACTAGACTGTTGTAAAGGCCCTAGAGTAATGAAAATTACTTTGTACTGGGCTCCTTAATTAGAAAGAAACTCACTCTGACTAGCTAGTTCTATTTTGAAGGTGAAAAGGGTCCATATTCAGATGTGACCTTGCATGTGACCAGCTCAGTGCAGTCCTTGGCACACTGCACAAGGTCCCCTGAGCACCACCAGGAGGAACACCTGAGCACAGACCTGAGCGCAGCCCTTGAGCATCACCAAGTGCAGCCCCACTGGTGTTGTGTTTTATTGACAAAAGGCTCACCTTGGACATGGTAGAGCGCATGGGAGAGCAGGTGTTTTTGATTACTAGAGTCAGGAAATGCAGTACCTTCCATCTTCTTCTACGATTCCGTGCAAATTTTAGTTGAGTTTGTTCTAAGTCCTTGTGGTTAAAACTCTAAGTCTCTCGGGGTTTTTTTTTATCAGGCTTCAGTTCCTGTGTCTTCAGAGAGATCCAGCCCTCAGGAATTGGAACTTTAAACCACTGTGTTCTGGAAACCATGGGGCTGAAGTAATATGACTCTATAATGTAGACATCTGACGGGCTAATAGTGTTTGGTAGGTTAAAATCCACCTTTTGCGTGGACTCAGTGAGAAATGTGTGCTAAGTCTTAACGTAGCTCAACTACGGGTTTGGAGACACGATTCATTCATCAACTGGGGGAGACCTGTGTCACTCTGAGCCACAGGGTCAATGTCTAATGGGGAACAGGACTCACTGCTTCACTGGGGCAAGGACAGGAGCCTCAAATCTGGCACCCACTGTAGGCACAGGGAAGTCTGATGCAGAAAAGGAAGATCTTGAAAGTGCATTGGTAGCCTCTTACTGTTAAGGTGGTAAAACCCAAAGCTCTTAGAAGATCCAGAGGCCCCAACATGAGCTTTTCTTCCTAGGTGACTAAATCCTCATTCCCTGAGGACTCGTAATTAACTGTCCATGAGTGTATACCACTGCTCAGAACCTTTCATGCAGCCCTTACTGTCCATTCAGGTCATCCACCATCCCTGCCAACACCTGATGTACTTCTCCATCCCCGTTTACCTTGCTGATAGCGGATGCATTTTCCCCAGCTCAGTTCCTGATGCCTTGTGCTTCGATTTGCCACTTCTGCCCTCCACCCCCAAACTCACCATTCCACGCTCATCAGGAACCCTAATGCCTCTTTAGCCTTTCATTTTTCTGTTTTTTTCTCTCTTTTTTTAGCTTTTCCTTTCTCAAGTGAACTCCATATGCAGGTGTCAACCTGTCCTGCTCTCACTGCTTCCTTCCCCTGATGAGTCACTACCCAAGTGTTCAGATCTTTACTTTTGCATCTGCTGAACCCTGCTAACTTCCTTCAGCTTCTACCTCCAACAAAGGAGGGAGAGAGAAAGAGACAGAGAAAGAGAACGGGGGGAGAGAGAGAGAGAGAGAGAGAGAGAGAGAGAGAGAGAGAGAGAGAGAGAGAGAGAGATTCTTTTTACCTTGGTTAGTGGAAGCATTGTACAGAGAACTAATGGATTTGTTTCCCAAAAAACTAGCATCTTTCTTAATTTATTAATAAAGACACAATGGCTCGAATATTTTTGTAGATTTGACCTCTAAGTAGTGAAGATAAAGTTTATCCTGTTTTCATTTTTCAAAGCAGAATGAAAGAAAGAGAATAAAGGTACTTGTTTAACATAATATGTGGTTTCTTGCCACAGCAACTCATATACGCAAAGTACCAGCAGTAGTCACACTTACAGAAAATCCAAGTCAAAGTTTTCTGATATTAAACTAATAAAATACTACTGACCAGTCAGCTTGTATGGCCTAATATATTTGCTGCATTTTTCCTTTCCTCCTGAATTGATTGATCGGCTTTGTGTCATATACAGTTTCGGAGAGAAAGAAAAATGAATGACTTTTCATCAATAACCAGTCAAAAAACTAACTAAAATTTGGCCATGCTAAGGTTTAGACTGAAAAGTTCTAATCAAATATATAGATACAATCAGGAAAATATTCCCTTTATAACCAGAGAGATTTAAAATGAAAACATTAATAGGAATTATGTCATTATTGGGACATCTGAAAGTAATATACAGGAAGAAATGCCAGCACTGCTATTTCATCTGTAGGAAAAACAAAATGTGATATCTTCCAGGATCAAATGTTAGTTGGTATGGTGCTAAGTGTAGAGCGTTTGCCTTGCACACCACTAACCTGAGTTCAATCCCCGGCATCCCCAATGAACCCCTGAGCACTTCCAGGACTAATTCCTGAGTCCAGAGCCAAAAATAACCCCTAAGCATGCCTGGGTATGACCCCTTCCCACAAAAAAAAATACAAAGATAAAAGCCATGACCCTAAAGAGCTAATGTAGGGGCCAGAGTGATAGTACAGTGGGTAGGGTGTTTGCCTTGTATGTGTCCGACCCAAGTTCAATTCCCAGTATCCCATATGGTCCCCTAAGCACCACCAGGAGGAATTCCTGAGTGCAGTTCAGGAGTGACCCCTGAACATCGCTCGGTGTGACCCCCCCAAAAATAAAAAAGCTAATGTCTGTCTTGATGGCTCGATGTTAGAAAATACACATTGGAGTCAGAGGGATAAAACAAGGGGAAGGCATTTACCTTACAAGCAGCCAATCCCAGTTTGATCCCTGGCACCCCACATAGGCATGAGCTCGTGACTGAGGCCCTACGACCCCAGGTATCTGTTGACTTTTCACTTAAGGTAAAAACATGAGGGCCAGGCTGCGGTTCAAAGTGGAAGAGCACTTGTGAGACCCTGGGTTCAATCCTTGGGTTGGTTCCCTGACTCCTTATGTTCCCAGCCCATTCCTGGTGAGGCGGTAGCCCCTTTGCCAGGTTCTTCAGTGCTCAAAGAGAAAGGAGCAGGCTTTCCCCAAGCTGAGGGGCCATGCTCCATGCCCAGTGCTGTCACCCTCTCTTTCTCTCCACGCATGTTTCTCTAAAGAATCGTTCTTTAAATAAAACTATTTTACTTTAAAGAAGCCTTTGGATCTCTATGGTGTTTCGCTCCACATTAATTCTGCAGCGTCTATCTGATTTCATTCTGTTTGTTATTTTGTAACTTTGATCATTTCTCTCCCCACTCCCATTTTTTGTTCATGTCCTGTGACTATAGTTAAGATAA
The DNA here is from genome assembly GCF_027595985.1 of Sorex araneus. Lineage (NCBI taxonomy): Eukaryota > Metazoa > Chordata > Mammalia > Eulipotyphla > Soricidae > Sorex > Sorex araneus. Next base: position 36,741,996 of record NC_073307.1, on the reverse strand, counting down.
AATATTTTGCCCCTTTCATTCAAACCCCTTCTCAGCTTCTCTCCTATTTTCCCTCCTAATTTTGCTACAGTGCTTTACGTGAGCAAGACTGAAAAATGTTTCTCTAAAAATTACCGACTTGCAGGTTTAAGATTGAGTCTGAGAAAACTAAGTCCAAATGTTATAAACATAAATGCATGTGCATACTTTCATCAATGTTTATGATTTCACCATGTACTCCAGTGTTTTAAACAATAGAGAAGAAAATGTAGCCTTATAAACTATTAAATCTTTTTACTCGGTGGAATGGGTTGCAGGCATTATTTCAAATGGATGATAAATGGATGTTCTTTATTATTTTCAAAGTGACACCCTTTGTGTCATACAGTTTTGTTTAGTTTCCTTAGAATTTCTAGGCGCTTTTTGTTCATTTATTATTGGTTTGGGGACCACACCCAACAGTGCTCAGGGCTTACTCCTGACTGCTCAGAGACCATTGCCCGTGGTACTCTGGGGACCATATGGGGTGTCAGGGATTGAGCCTGGGTTGGCTGCGTGTTAGGCAAGTGCCTACCCTGCTGTTCCATCACTCTGACCTCAGTCTTTTTTTTCCCTTCGAATAGAGAGTGTCAAAGGCTTTGACACTGTTGCTGGGGCTTCATTAATTGTTACTGGTTGTAGACCTGTTTTCTCTTCCACAATGTTCTTGGACATCTGGACTTCTCTTTTAGTTTGAGTCATTTTCTGGCTCTAAGCTACAGTTTGAGGTCCCCTGCATTTTGTGTCTAGCTGAGATGCCATAGTTTCTTGGTTTGTGTTTTTAATTCCCCTTTAAAAATTCCTTAGAGAAAATTTTCTGCACATTTACCTAATAGATAAAACCACCATTCTTCTTCCCGCATGCCTGCAAAGAGTACTTTCCCTTGGAGAAGAATCTGGCTGGGTATGGAATTCTTGGTAAAGGGTCATTTACCTCCAAATTTTGAAAGAATTTGAAGCTAAAATTTCAGACCAGGTTTTCTGTGGTTTTCCCTAGATTCATGGATAATATTCTTGTAAAACTCTGCAGCTCTGTTTTGTGTTTGTGTGGTGGGCCAGAGGCAATGAATATGGCAGTGTACAATATGGTGTCATCTTCGTCTTTTTTCTTGCCTTTTTCCATCAGCATATTTGGCAATGCTTTTTTTATTATTGTAATTTTTATTTTAAAAAATCCGTGTCCTGTCTTTGCTTGGATTGTGGTAAATCCTTTTGTTCTTGCCAGCTAAGGAAATTAAGACTTGTTTTATTTTTGAGTTTTGCTCTGACTCTAGTTCTAGTGTTTTTATGTTTGTTTGTTTGTTTGTTTGTTTGTTTTGAGGCTGGGGGGGTTGGTGGGGAGAGGGGTGGACCACACCTGGTGGTTTTCAGAAGCTACACCTGACTCTGTGCTTAGGGCTCTCTTGCTGTTCATGCTCAGAGCACCATAAGGTTCCAGGGGTCAAACTGGGGTCATTCATATCCGAAGCAAGCACCTTGACCCCTTGGACTATCTCTATAGCCCTTGGTTTTGTTCTTACTGTTGTTTTTTGTTTTTTTTATCACCTGGAATCTCTCTCTCTCCCCCTTGCCCTTTGGAGTATCATGAATTTCCTTTGCAATGGGGAATCATGTTTTTAAAACTCACACAAGTTTAAACATACCTCAGTCTTCCACAGCTGTGTTATCCTGTAGTGGCAACTATTTTAGAATTGTTCTTTCCTTAAGCTATGGTTTATTTAAAGTATGACATTTTCTTTAAAAAAATTTTTTTTAATGCCTGAAATTTCAAAGATAGAAAAAGGTTAGCAGCTTCTCCACAGAGAAGTGTAGACAATTGAATTAATAATGTCTTTTTTTTCAAGATGGCATTTTAGAATAGAGGATGAAAAATATAAAGCTCAGAAGACCAATAAATTAAAGTCTAATGCTTAGTTTTATTGAACTATAAATTTACTTAAAAATCAGCTTTCATGGTAATTTATAATCTGAGCATTTCTTACCAGTTCTCCCTCATTAAAAAACATAAACTGTTGGTTTGTATGAATTAAGATGTTTTGAGAACCTGACTCCCAGTAGACACACAGTAAAATGGTTCTCTTATTTAACTTCTTGTGATGGAATAATAATCCCATTTGTTTTATTTTCCTTTATTTTCTCCCTTCGTGCCAGGGATCAAACCCTGGGTCTTACACATGCAACACATATGTGCTGCTTCAGAGCCACAGCCTTTGGCCCTGTATGTTGTATCTTTATTATTTATTCTGACTCAAAAAAGGAGGACATGTTGGTTTCAAACCTAGGGTTAATATTGTGCTTTGTTTTGATTATTGTTATCATTCAATGTGATATGTTACATATAAATATAAACATATAGTAAATCATTAAATATATAAGAAAAGCTGATAGTGTCTTTCAGGTGTTTTATTTTATTTTATTTTATTTTATTTTTTGCTTTTTGGGTCACACCCAGCGATGCTCAGGGGTTACTCCTGGCTTTGCACTCAGAAATTACTCCTGGCAGTGCTTTGGGGACTATATGGGATGCCGGGGATCGAACCCGGGTCGGCCGCGTGCAAGGCAAACGCCCTACCCGCTGTGCTATCACTCTGGCCCCTCTTTCAGGTGTTTTAGATTCTCAACATAGCAGTTTGAATCTGTGAGGTACTTGGAACATGGGACTTTGTAGAACTCTCCCGCTGTGATTGCATGGCACTTCAGTTACTAGACACTCATCCTTCTTATGAGAAAGCATTTTTGTTTTGCTTTGTGGAAGTGAAGAGTGTTGTAAGGTATAAGCTTCTGACCACCGAGACAATTAATGTCTAAGGTCTTCTTAACTTCAAGTCCATTTTATTTCTTAGATATGTTTCTAAAAAAATTCCGGGTCAGTATAACAAAAAGTATTCTGTGATTGATTTCCTGTATAATCTCAGAGATATTTTTGCAAAGTCTCTAACATATAAATGTCTCCTAGGAATCAAAACTTCCTTTCAAAGCTGCATTTATTTTCCTTTACTATTTAATTTTCAAGAAGTTAATAATTATCCTAGGCCTTTGGATGTAATTTAGTCATCTGAACATTGTAATTTGTGTGTTTTCAAGCAAACATACATTAAATCCTTAATAAGTTTATTTTGTTGCATAAAGCCTTCCTAGTTTTATGCAAAAAAATGTTTCTGAAATCTCTAAGGGCAAGGAAGTATCTAGTAGAGAGTTAGCGAGGTCAGTCCAGCCCTCCTGAAATTTTATGTGGGAAGTTTGTAAAGAAAATTTAAGCACTACTCCTCACCCTGATCAGATTGACACGAGTAGTTTTCATCTCACTCATCAGAGTGCCTAAGTGGTGACAACGAGAGTTGGCTGAAATGGGACACAGAGTCTGTACCTCCATATGGGTCATAGTGTGACTCAGTGTACTCGAGGGGGATAAATCTGGCAACAGTTTTGCATTTTGTTTTATGTTGGTACACATATACAGGACCAAGGAGTATTTTTATGCATCTTTCATCTTTATCATATATATAGTATATTAGTACATATATAATGTGAAAGGGGTAGATATTATATACATTTGAAGTCTATAGGGTACATATGTTGACACTTTACCGATATATACAAATATGAACTATATGCCATATGTGCACTTACCTACAGAGGATGAGCATGCTTTATAGAGTATAAAATAAATACATGTGTATCTTTGAGTCTATGCATAATCAGCAAGAACTACAATAATTGCATATCCTTCTTAGAGTCCTGAGTACATTCAGTATAAGATCCATACATAAGAGTACTATGTAGTCATGAAAGAGTGAATGTGACAAAACGTGAACAGTAAAGGTATTTAGAGGGACTGAATGAAAAAACTAAAGTAAAAGAACTACAGTATGAGATGGTTACAGTTATATCTAAAAGTAAAATCATTTTCATATAATTGCAACCATGCAGGACTTGACATATATGTATGCAGACAATTTCTGAAAGAATTTTTAAGATACCTTTTGAGTCAAGAACTTACACATCTTATGTAAGACTCTTGCTTTTTTTTTTTTTAAGTTTATAGCCTTTAAGTTTGTTTTTGTAGCCGTGGTTTGTTTAGGGGCCACATCTGGTGGTACCGCTCATATCTGGGTTGATCAGGTGGTGCTGAGGATTGAACCCTTGTGTGCGAAGTTGTACTCCAGCTCTTTGAGCCATCCCCCAAGCCCTACTTTGGATTTCAAAAAAAATTTTTTTGGTAAGTGAACATTATTTATTTATTTATTTATTTATTTATTTATTTACTTTTTACAGTGCCAGGGATTAAAACCAGGCACTTCACATGTGCAGGGCATGTGCTCTACCACTGACCTACTTCTCCCTAGCCCTCAATCAACTAATCCTTGGTTTGGTGCTCTGTTAGTGTTAGGGACTGAACATGAGTTTCCCAGTTCAAGACATGTGATCCAGACCTTGACTTATCTCCCTGAACCCTAATTTATTTAATAGTGGCCTCATTCGGTAGTGCTCGGGGCTATATGGTGCTGGAGAGTCGAACTCGGCCTCAAGTATGCAAGGCTTGCACTCTGTCAACTTGAATGATAGCCCACATACTATTTTTATAAGCGAACCATCAAGCTCAGATGTGAAACTGTAAGGAAGGAGGGTGGGGGTTGGAGAGATCACAAGCCCAACCTGAGGAAGTAGTAGAAAGAAGTGCAGTGTCTGGTTAGTGTGGAAGGATCAGGGGCTCCAAAGAGTTGGGGGTGAATACCTCAGAACCTTGTTGCATTGCCTAGGTAAACTGTGTTCCTGCAAAGAGTCCTCCAGAGGACAAACCCTGGGAGGATGGGGGAGGAGAGGGTGTTCTCACTTCAGAAAGTATGGGAGTATTGCAAGAATTAGTTCAGTGGCACAGGAAAAGAGCTTAGAGCACTACTTGCGTAGAATCAGTGCTGTAAAAACTTCTGCCGTTACTGTTGCTGTCAGTATTATCATCTGAGAAGGTTAAGTATTTTTAAAATAATCATTTAAAAATTAGCTGGCCTTAAGCTTCCGTGTGTCTTTTCTGGGCTTTTTGTTTGTTTGTTTGTTTGTTTGTTCGGGGGGCTGCATCTGGCAGTGACTGTTTACCTTTTTTACATGACATTTTCCATGTTTTATTTACAAACATGGCTAACGTGCATATGCATTGAATCAGTGATAATCTCGGTTACTTACAGAAACGTTTTAGGTTTTTTTTTCTTAGTCAAACATGGGGGTTTTTTGTTTGTTGTTTTCTTGGTAATACTTTTTCTCTTTCTCTTGCTGCTTTTTAAGTTCTCTCTTACAACTGGGTTACAATATGTGTTGATTTTGTTGTTTCTTTGACATTTTCTATATTTGTTATGTTTGTGTCCACTGGTCTTCTCGGACCTGTGGGTTTTTAATTTCCATCAAATTGGAAGACATTGGGGGTCATGATTTATTCAAATATATTTGTCTTTCTCTCCAACTCCACCTTGACTTCCCCTACCATGGTGGATGGGGTAAATAAATGTCCAATCCATATGTTCAGTTTACATTTAAAGTTCTCCCATAGTTCATTGATGCTCTAATTATATTTCAGTTCTTCCCCAAATTTTATTTTAGAGTTTCTGTTACTAGGTTTTCAAGTTTACTTTTTTTTTTCTACTGTGGCTGATCTTCTGTTCCATCTGGAGTTTATTATTATTATTATTGTTGTTGTTGTTGTTATTGTGTTGATTGCATATGTGAGGACTCAGTCTTGTTTTTTTTTGTCTTGTTTCTATTTTTTTGCATCTCCACTTAGCATGGTCAGCCTTGTCTCTGCATTCTAGGGTAAAAGAAATTCTCTTTAAAATCAACTATGTCAATGCTTTTGTCTAGCAGTTGTATCATCTGTGTCACTTTCAGATCAATTTTGATTGATTAGTTTTTCTTCTCTTGATGAGTTGTGTTTACTGCTCTTTTGATTGGGTGGCCGACTGTGAATTTGATCTTATGAGGTGCTGGGTATTTTTACGTGCCTACGAATAGTCTCGCGCTGCCGTGTGGTTACATGACTGGGAGGCGCTGCTGTCTCTTCAGCTCTCACCTTGATGCTGGTCACGCTGGACTGAAGAGCCTTCAGTCTGCAGCTAGTTTTGGCTCCCCACTGCGCCCCACCCCCCCAGCCCTCCTGAGGGTCCCGAGATTTGCCACCCTGGCTTCGAGGAACAGACACTCTCTGAGACTCTCTGAGCTCTTGCTTCCACCTCGACAGGTGCTGGTGAGGCTCAGATGAATGTTTGGAATGAGATGACCTAGGGCAGGTTTAGGGGTTCTCTCTGGGTGCAGCTCACACCCACCCCCACTGCCCAACCCAGGGTCTGCCAGGGTCCTTACAGGCTCTAACCAGTTTGTCCTTTCCCGGGTCCTCCGGCCCAGTGACTCGAGTGCCCCTTTTCCATGTATTTTGTTCAGCCTTTCTGTTGTTCCAAGTGTCAGGGCAAATCAGCTCCTTATTTATTCTGTCTTGGCCCAAGATGGAATCTGCCAGCTCTCGGCTTTCAGTTGGGAGTTTTAGCACAGCATCCTGGGACACCTCTGGGTACTGGCCTCCAAGCCTGCAGACTGGACTCACACACAAGCTCTCGGACCTCCCAGCACCGTAGTTCCTGGAGTCTGCTCTGCCCCTGTCCTGAGCAACCTCTGCCCCAGTGCTCTTTGCCTTGACCTCCAGAGCACCCTGGGCTCCTCTCCTCCATGTTTGTTCCTATGTACAGTTGGGACCCCGCAGGGCTCCCCAGGTTTTGTTTGCTGCTGAATCCCCAGTGCCGAGAATATCTCCCGGACGCTCAGGGGTTCCTCCATAAACAGGTGGAAGCCCGTTGGATTCGGTGCATGGCAGGTTCCAAACTGGAGCCTCCCTTACCTGAGCGGGAGAGTAACGAAGAGGGGCTTGCTAGGAAAGCAAAGCAGGAAGGGGCTTTTCCCTCCAGCATGGACATGGCCTGGAACTCAGATGAGGAGGCGGGGGAGTCTGGCATGGAATTTAAGAAAATAGGATTTATTAAATTGTCTCTACTTCTTGCTACATATTGTCATGGAAATTTTGATTAAGCAGCAGCCTCCCAAGATGTTTTCAAGAAAAAAAAAAAAACCTAAAGGAAGAGTCTATAGTTTTGGGTACAATGTGCATTTTTAAAATGGCAGCATCATAGAAACAGGAGAGTTAAAATGTATCAGGCTTTTCTGAGTGTAAGTATATGTGAGTGGGTATGCATGAGGGGGCGTGTCTGTGCTAGTATGTGCTTATGAATTATGTGTGTGTGAGAGTGTTTATACGTGTGTATGAGTGGATAAGTATATGAGAGTGTGTGTTATGTGAGAATCTGTGTATAAATGTGTGTATGCTTGTGTGAGTGCATGAGTGTGTGTCTGTGTTTATGAAGGGTATGCATGAGTGAATGTGTGACTGTGAATGTGTGAGTATATGTGAAATGACGTCCCAGTAAGTACACATATAAGTGTGTGTATGAGTATTGTATGAGTGCGTGCATGCGTGTGTGTGTGTGTGTGTGTGTGTGTGTGTGTGTGTGTGTGTGTGTGTGTGATGAACCCTCAATAACTGGACCTAGGACAATACCTCACTGATCTCCTGCAGCTTAACAGATGGAAACTCCTTGGATGGCGCCCACATTGTCCTGATTTAAGTTTGGGGCCTGACCCCCAAAAAGGGGCTCAGCATCCTATTACCATGCCCCCACCTTCAAACTCTGCTTCTTTTGTTTGTGTTTCTCGGGGTGTTTTCCTCATTCTATTTCTGGCAGGTCCTATGAAGAAGAATCATTTTCTTCAGTGAGTTTGTAAAAAATTCTTTCTTCAACAACAAAAAAAACCCCTGTAATTTGAGAGTTGGAAGCATATGCATATGTTTTTAGGGGAAACTATTTTACTTATTCCCCAAACTATGTTTGTTAGGGAAAATTCTTGAAAAACCAAATGTTGGTTTAAAATATTAAATTTGTGAAAGAGAAATTTACTGCTTATTTAATTAAGGCTCGTTTCTTAAACAGAGCCATGCCGCAGAAGAATGTTTCTTGTTTGAAGAAGCATGGAAATACAAACATGTTTTATGAGTTTTTGTTTTGTGGTATGGGGGGTCAAACCCAGGGCCTTACTCATGGAGGCATGAGCAGTGTACTGAGCGCTGTCCTCTGCCCCACACTTTTGCTTTATTTTGCTTTTGTTCCCCCCATGACCCCACCCTGCAGTACTTGGGGATATTCCCTGTGCCAGGCAGCGATGGAACCCATCTGCCCCCGCCCGCTCAGCCATCTCCCTGGTCCCTGCCCCATGATTCATACTTATGAATCCGCCTTATTGCAGACTTGCCTAAAACCTAACATGCAGATGAGATGAAACACGGGCCCGTAGGGATCTCTCCAATCCCAAAGGTGTGCCCCGTGTCTCCCGGGCTCCATGGACAGTGGCTCTTATGTGGTGAGGGAGCATGTTCTTAGGACCCAAGTGCCGGGGACCCTGGGGCTGACTTCTCAGAAGGGCATGGGGACGGGCAGCCACTGGGCTGTCTCCCTGCCCCGTGGGGTGCCACAGGCTCTGTGCCGAGCTTTGGGAATCACCTCCTCACAGAGGTGTCCAGGGCCATGCCCAGTGCACCCCACCCCATCCCCCCAGCCCCAGTTCCCAGTTCTGACCCACTGACCCGAGAATCAGGGAAGTGTCACACGGGGTCTGCTAATGAGAGCACCGTCGGCCGGGCCCTTCAACCGTCCAGAGTGCTGGGCAGGAGCTGTCACTCATGTCCCTCGGGGGAGGACAAACCTTTGCTACATTTTCTCCTCCGGGCAGCAAATGGCAGCAAAGCCCAGCTGAGACTGGTGATGAATATGCAGGCGGGGAAGACGCGAACCGAGAATGCAGGGAGGCTGCGTGATGGTCTTAGAGGAGCCACGGCCCGTCCAGCCTCACAAGGCCCAGAGGGGAAGCCGCCCCGGCCGGGCCAGGGATTTGCTGCCGCTGACCATGGGGGCCACGACATCCGCCTCGGAGTCCCTTGTGGTTCTGGGCGGGTTAGCGTGGAGAGGGAGGCTGCTCACTGAGGCACGGGAACCCCCAAGTTCCTCACCCTTGGCGGTGTTTGTGGAGGAGACTGCTGTGGCATGGTAACCTTTGGGCCACGCGAGCTCGCTCATCAATCAGTGCTGCGGGGCCAGTCTCCCGAGCCTTTCTGGGTTGGGGTGGGGGGTCGGCCGCTATAATTAGAGGGATGAAATTTATCATGGTCACAAACTTACCACTTCAGACAATTGAGGATTTGGAACTGGTGGAATTAATCTTTTTTTTTTTCCCTTCCCCTCCGTAGGTGTTTAAGATAGAAGTGCTAATGAATGGAAGAAAACATTTTGTTGAAAAGAGATACAGCGAATTCCATGCCTTGCACAAAAAGGTAACTTGTTTCTTCTCTTCTCCACGTGGCACTTGGCATTACTGAGGTTCAGATTGCTTTCCGGGGTTCCTAGGAGCATGGCTGTGTCTTGGACCTTTGATTTCTTTTATCAAAAAGCCCGTTTGTTTTCTGATAAAGTAAGTGGTGTCATCCCATGTCCTCTTGTTGATATGGGCTTTCTGCTAAGACCTTCCACAGGGACAGATGCACGAGCTGAGTGTTATGGAAGCACAGAGGAAGGCCCAGTCCCAATTTTATCCATGAAGGATACTCAGTTTGCTTTACAGGGAGGGGTTGGGAATGGGGGGAGCGAATGATGGGTTTATAGGGGAGAAATTTGATGACTTCACCTTATACTTTGTTGTGTGCCTGAAAAAGACTGAGCCTACATCTGAAGACCCTGGGGACGACGGGGAAGAAGGTGTCTGGCCTTCTTGTGAGTCTGAAAGGCTTCTTTTCAAGGCTGAAGTTTTAGTTCTCAGATCTAGGGTATTAGAATTCTCCAATGAGGTGCCAGAGCGATAGTACAGCGAGTAGGGTGTTTGACTTGCACATGGCTGACCCAGGTTCAATCCCCGGCATCCCATAGGGTCCTCCAGGGCAGCCAGGAGTAATTCCTGAGTGCAGAGCCAGGAGTAACCCCTGAGCACTATTGGGTGTGATCCAAAAAGCAAAAACAATAAAATAATTTTTTACAAAGCTTCCAATGAAGCAAGAGGGTGAAAGGAAGGGATGAGGATGGGTAGAAATGGGCAGGCAAGAATCCTAGAGTGGACCCTTCATTAAATATTATCCAAACTATAAATTATTACTGAGTTTCAGAGATTATCTTAATAACTAGTACTGCCTTTTGAAATTTCCAAGAAAATTACCATGATTCAATGCTGTCTCCTATTTTTTCTTTTTTGGGGGGAGGGGGTAATTTTGGCTACAGCTGGTGTTCCTCAGAGATTACTCCTGACTCTTCACGCAAGGATTACTCCTGGTGGGCCTGAGGGACCTCATGCAGTACAGGGGCTCAAACCCAGGCTGGTCATACACAAGCACCCTACCCACTGTGCTATATTGCTCCTGTCTGACTGTTTTCCATCTGTACACATGCATATGTACAAATCTGTGTATATATGTATTTTATAGGCGAGTTATACAATACATACATCCACACATAATATAGAAAATATAGAATATTCGCTCTTGTTACTCTTGAGAAAGAAGATAAGAAAGATACTGTGCCGAGGACAAATCTATTCTTTCCATTTCCTCAAAAACCTTTTATATTTTCTGAAAAATGCCAGCGTGTAAGTGATGTGGGGGACTGATTTTTCTGTGTGAAGGATCATGCAGCACTGAAACATTGCCCCCACTCCTTTGGGAGGAGAGGCCTTCGTCGCGGCACTCGGGGAACCATGCAGGAGGGTGTCTGCTCTCGTCCCTGGAGCTACACCCCTCACACATACATACTTCCTCTTTTCTGAAGACTAAAATACTGAGTATTGGTTACAGCAGGATATTACTGAGAAATCAGGGCATCTGTTTCCCTTAGTTTTCTTTTGAAGAAGCATTTCAAGCTTTACATACGTTTTTGTTCAGGGACAAGCAGTGATTTTCACTGAATTCTCCAGCTAAAACTTGGGTGACATCCACATTTGCTTCTAATAGAAGCAGTAGAGGTGAGCACAGATTTGGGGGGCGTGGTTGCCTGCCTCTGAGTTTACCAGGGCAACAGCGCAGGGGCCTGTGGAAGAAAGAGCCTGGAAGCCGAGTCTCCCACTGGTCAGAGAATCCTCAGTTTCCTTGAGTTTTGAGACAGTTGATTCTAGCAAGATTCCTGCTGAACACCTCTTGAGGGAGGGAGGGAGGAAGGGAGGGTAGAAGGGAGAGAGAGAGAGAGGGAGGGAGGGAGGGAGCGAGGGAGGGAAGGAAAGAGAGAGAGAAAGAGGGAGGGAGGGAGGGAGAAAAGGGAGGGGGAGAGGGTGTCCCCTCGACAATCCCCCCAGGAGATCAGAGCCTGCGCCCATTCCCTGCCCAGCCTCAGATTGCCAGCACCAGCCTGTCAGAAGCAGGCCTGCACCCAGCTCCCCATGACCCTGACCCCACCCAGCTGACCCCTGACCCCTGCCCTGCAGCAGCCCCATGACAGGTCCAGCTGGGTGACGCCAATTAGGCCTGCAGGCAAAGGCTGCCCTGGTCTCTGCTAGAATGCTGTTTCCTCCTTCTGAAGAGGACTCGCTCCCCGTGATCACACACTTCATGGGCAGTCACTGTTGGGTGTACGTGTGAGGGGCTGTCGGGGCATTAACTTGATTTTCTAGGATGCTTCTCTCGGTTTCTGAAGTTTGGTTGCCAAGCGAAGCTACTCCTGCAGCATGACTCTCCAGACGTCAAGGAGCCGAAAGGGTCCCGAGCTCTCAGTGTTCCATAGTTCTCAGCAGGCCAGTGCAGCATCCTCACAGGGCCAGGGAGAGGAGCAGCCTCACGGGTGGCTGTGGTTGGGACACACCAGCCAGCATTCGGAGATTAAGAGCTGAACAGGCTGCTAGAGCTCTCGTGTACTTGCCTTGTGATTAGGTTAGATTTGGGAGGGGGGCGGGGAAAGGAAATTATGAAAGACGGTATCAATAATGGGCAGTATAAATAATGTAGAGATGTAAAAGTGTGTGTTAAGAATTGAAACAGGCAGAACCTTTCTTCTGAGTATGAAATTTGGCTGATTTTTTTCTGCCACACTATGTGACTTTCTCCTTTTACTATGATTCTGGTTTCTTTCTGTTTGTATTTTGCTGTTGCTAGTTTTTGTTTTCTTTTATGTTTGGGGAGGGGGAAACACCCACCATTGCTCAGGGCTTAATCCCGGCTCTGTGCTCAGGATCATTCCTGGTGGAACCATATGGGTGCTGGGGATCGAACCCAGGTCTGCTGCATGTAAGGCAAATGATTTGTATCTGCTCTACTATCTCTTGGGCCCCTTAGTGCGATTTTTTGACATATATATGTGTATATACATATATATATATACACACATATATTGAGTTTTATTATGTATTTAAGATACTATCTTTTTACAGAAAATGCCTCTCTTTGAATGCTGTTTAATCTGTCCTCCTGTTCTCATTTTAGGTCTGTGCTCGTGGTTTTCTTGAGTAGACCCACTCTTCTGCCTGACCTTGCGTACAATTTACATTGTGTTTCTCACTTGTTAGCAGCTTTTATAACTCCCCTTCCCCAGTTCAGAATGTCATCGGTGCTGTGCCCCTTTGAAATAAAAGTGTATGTCTCTTCTCCACATGCCAGAGAGACACGGGCATGCCTTCTGCATAATTATCATGTGAATTTTCAAGCAGAGTAAAAACCCTTAACATTTGACAGTTTTTCTAGTTGTTCAAGAAAGCTCTTAAGGGGCTGGAGTGATAGCATAGCAGGTAGGGCATTTGCCTCACACATGGCCGACCCTGGTTCGATTTCCAGCATCCCATATGGTCCCCTGAGCACTGCCAGCAGTAATTCCTGAGTGCAGAGCCAGGAGTGACTCCTGTGCCGGGTGTGACCCAAAAAGTGGGGGGGAGCTCTTAATTATCTTTACTTTCCCAACTTTTATAATAACTATTGGTGTTAAAATATGAGGTATTCTAGTATTAAAGTAGTCTAGTATTATTCTAATTGTTTGCATTTTTCTTAGGGTTTCTTTATCTTTGCGGGGGGAGGGGGGGTTGGTTTTATTTTTCCTACCTACATTATTTTCTTCCCTGGAAAGAACTTTTATATTATAATACTAACTCTTACAGGAGGTGAAAGGGCAGGGTAAATAGCCTATTGTTATCCTTGCATATTTCTTTTTTTGGGGGGGAGGGGAGTCTCACCTGGCACCAGGTCGGCTGCGTGCAAGGCAAACGCCCTACCCGCTGTGCTATCGCTCCAGCCCCATCCTTGCATATTTCTTCTACCCTAACACAATTTGTATTTTTCCTTTTCTTTTTTTCTTTGCATATTTATTTTGGTTTGGGTGCCACTCTCAGCAGTACTCGGGGCTGGTCTTGATTGTGTTGCTCGGAAGCAACCCCTGGTGGTGCTTGTGAGTCCATAGGGGATGAAGACCAGGAGAAGCTGCATCCCAGGCAAATTCCTTACCTCTTGTCCTCTCTCTCCAGCCCTCTGCTATAAGTGTGTTTCACCCAGCACCTTTCTGCTTTGGCCATGATGTTCTTTCATTTGCTTAAGGTTAAAACATTTTGTCATATCCCAGGTCAGCTTTCACCCCTTCTGATGTTATAAAGGCATCAGGTACCTTTGCAGAGCCCTGATGAGCATTTGACTCCCAGTCAGTATATCTTGGAGTGAGCGATTTGTCTCCAGTGCAGTGTGCTTGAGAGTGCAGATTCCCAGCTCCCACTCACGCCCTTGGGATCAGTGGCACCTGGGAATCTTCAGAGAAGGCCAGATGTGCTCATGCCCGTGGAAGTTTGGGGATCCCATGTTTAGTGCTGTCTTCAAAGGCACTGCTCAGGCACAGCCCACCCACTCCTGCCCTGGGGGCACTGCATCCATCACTGCAGGGCCCGAGCAGCACTGCATCCTCCGGCTCGATCGCAGAGCCACTGGCCAGGTCCAGTCAGTCCTGCAGGAGTCTCTAAGGAGGCCCCTTTCTCCAGCTAGAAGATTACATCTCTCTCCCGCCCCTTCCCTTCCTCTTTCTCTTCCTTCCTCTTTCTCTTTCTTTCTCTCTTTCTTCCTTCCTTTCTTCATTTTTTTCCTTCTCTCCTTCCTTTCTTCATTTTTTTCCTTCTCTCCTTCCTTCCTTCCTTTCCTTCCTTCCTTCCTTCCTTTCTTTCTTTCTTTCTTTCTTTCTTTCTTTTCTTTCTTTCTCTTCCTTCCTTCCTCTTTTTTTCTTTCTCTTTCTTTCTTTTTCTTTCTTTCTCTTCCTTCCTTCCTTTCTTTTTTCTTTCTCTCTCTTTCTCTTTCTTTCTTTCTTTCTTTCTTTCTTTCTTTCTTTCTTTCTTTCTTTCTTTCTTTTCTTTCTTTCTCTTCCTTCCTTCCTCTCTTTTTCTTTCTTTCTCTCTTTCTTTCTTTCTTTTCTTCCTTTCTCTTCCTTCCTTCCTCTTTTTTTCTTTCTTTCTCTCTTTCTTTCTTTCTTTTCTTTCTTTCTCTTTCTTCCTTCGTTTCTTTTTTCTTTCTCTCTCTTTCTCTTTCTTTCCTTCTTTCTTTCCTTCCTTCCTTCTTTCTTTCTTTCTTTCTTTCTTTCTTTCTTTCTTTCTTTCTTTCTTTCTTTCTTTCTTTCTTTCTTTCTCCCTTCCTTCCTTCCTTCTTCCTTTCTTACCCTCTTTCCTTCTTTCCTTCTTCCCTCCTCCTCCCTTCTTTATCCATGCTGTATGTGAGGTCCTGTATTTGATCCCTGGTACAGAGTGGATTTCCTTTCTCTCTTCCTCACCACATGCCCCTATTGGGTACATATTTCACGTTTACTAAATCTGGCCGGTCGGTATTTCTGGTGCAGGTGCTCTTCTTTAGCAGCCCCTGGGAGCAGTGTTTTGGTCTAGAAGAAGAGTTTCTCTTGTGTGAGTTTCAGTCTTCAGGACTCTGACCCCAGAAACGCATCCTGTTTCCCTTGTCCGCCCCAGTGCTGGAGCAGAGCGGACCCCAGTCCTCCTGGTCAGTCGTCTCTGTGCTCAACCCCCTGCCCTGCCAGAGCGAAGGTCGTCGGTGAGCGATTCCTAGCTCAGCTGGGATGGCCAACCTCATGCACATCGTGCTCACCCCAGCCCTGGGAGCCCAGCTGTCTGCCACCTTGTGGTTTCCATAGTGCGGTTTAAAATGCAGTGCAGGCCACAGTGGATGAGGCACTTACCTTGCGCGCAGCAAGCCTGGGTTTGATGCCTGGCACCCCCTGTGGTCTCGTAAGCCCATCAGGAGTGATCCTGAGCACAGAGCCAGGAGTTAGCCCTGAGAATTGCCAGGTGTGGCCCAAGACCAAAAAAATTTTTTTTTAATTAAAAAAACAAATTTTTTAAAGTTAAAATACAATACTTTCTCTGACTATGGCACTTACTTGGGCACTTATGGTTGCCCTCTAATTGATTAAGAAAGGTATGCTTACTCCTGGCTTCTTAAGGTATTTTATTTGTTTTCAATAATGAATTTATGTCTCATTTATATGAATGTTCTATGTCTGATCAGGATTTTTTTTTGCATCTTTTTCTTAGTAATGCAGATATTTAAGCAGTGTCTATAATATATTTTCTAATAGAAAACCAATATTTCCTTTATTTTTTCAAAAACTTAATTTTAATATTCTCTTTCTTAGGATAAAACACACTTGGTACTTTTATAGACTTATTCATATTTTCCCCTTTAAATTTTCTTAAATTCTGTTCACTATTCCTAAATTTTATTTACATTTGTAGGATTTGCCTGTTTCATATAAACTCTAAAATGTACTAAGCACAGAATTAGCCATAATATTCTTTACATTTGTCTATCTCTAGAAAAAGGTCTCATTTAAAAAAAAAATTTTTTTCCTATTTACAATTTTGGGAATTTTAGATAACTATATGTAGGTGTCACCACCTCCATGGGGTTGGGGGGGGGGGAAGAGAGAGCAAATGAGAATCTTCTTTTTGTAGGGAGGGAAGAGAGGAGAGAAACATAGTAAGAGAACAACAAATTGTCAAAGTCCTCAGCACTGAAGATTTTGTCTGCCAACCTGAGCATCCATGGGGCTGGGGGTCGGGCAGGGTCACTGGGACTCAGTGGGGACGCAGCTCTCTGGTGGGGGGCCTGGTGCTGGAATGAGGAATGATGAACAGTGTAACCGTGTTGTAAATCCTGGTGCCTCTGATAAAAATGGTTTTTTCAAACTGTAGTACTTTCTCAGGCCAGAGGAGGCATTTTCATTTCTAAACCCTTCATCGTGTCCCACATGCAATTGCAGACAAATGCTCCTTTCCCCCTCCTTCTGCTCTCCTGAGTTGGGGCCTTGAACACACACACAACCCCCCCCACCCCCTGGTGCTCAGCCAGGCCTCTCTCTCTCTCTCTCTCTCTCTCTCTCTCTCTCTCTCTCCCTCCCTCCCTCTCTCTCTCTCTCTCTCTCTCTTTCTCTCTCTCTCTCCCTCTCCCTCTCTCCCTCTCTCTCTCTCTCTCTCTCTTTCTCTCTCTCTCTCCCTCTCCCTCTCTCCCTCTCTCTCTCTCTCTCTCTCTCCCTCCCTCCCCCTCTCTCTCTCTCTCTCTCTCTCTTTCTCTCTCTCTCTCCCTCTCCCTCTCTCCCTCTCTCTCTCTCTCTCTCTTTCTCTCTCTCTCTCTCCCTCTCTCCCTCTCTCTCTCTCTCTCTCTCTCTCTCTCTCTCTCTCTCTCTCTCTCTCTCTCTCACAAACACACAGACACCCACACCCACACACACACACACACACACACACCCTGGTGTTCACCCAGGCCCGTGCCCTTGAGCTGTGGTTGCTGCACACACCTCATGGTGCTGGCTAGGACCCAGCTGGCTCCTGCAGTGGCCCCGAGGATGGAACTGTGGAATGGGCTGTAATATTCAGGCAACAAGAAGTCTTCCCATGACCATCACCCTGACCCCCTTTCACTGCTTTGGTTTTTGCAATTTCATTTTCTTTTTAATTTAATTGAGGCACCGTGATTTGCAAGTTATTCACAGTTGAGTTTAAATTATTTTCAAAAATTGTTTATTATGACACTGTGATTTACCAAGTTGTTCATAATACAGTCGTCTCAAGCATTGAATGTTCCAGCACCAGTCCTGCCACCAGTGTGCCCTTCCCTCTGCCGTTGTCCCCAGTTTCCCATCCACCACCCCAGCCTGCCCCCCTTCGAAGGCACAAATAAATTTACTTCACATTGTTTGTTACAGCACAAAGGCAAATGGAATGATCAAAACACAGATCAGGGGGGCTGGAGCGAGAGCACAGCGGGTAGGGCATTTGCCTTGCACGCGGTTGACCCAGGTTCAAATCCCAGCATCCCATATGATCAAACAGATCACCAAGAGTCAGTGGTGATAATTGTTGTATCTCACAATGATGTTACTGAAATCATTTTCTGAGGATGTGTTACGCTGGTTATAACTTGGTCATCTTCTATGCACAGAGTGGAGTGTTAGACATCCAGTGTTTCAGTACTAGTGTCAGCTTCCCTCCACCAGTGTTCCCGGGTTTCCTCCCCCACTGCCTCCTTGATTGGCACTTTACGTTTTTATTTTTGTTTTCATGTTTGGGCCACTCCCAGCTATGCTCAGGGCACACTCCTGGCTCTGTGCTCAAGGACCATGCTTGGTGGGCTCCAACTACCATATAGAGTGCTGGGGATCAAACCCTGGGTAGCTGTCTGCAGTGTAAGTGCCCATCCCCCCAACTCCTTGACTGGGACATCTTTAAGTGACTGTAGTTCAGAACTCCATGCTCTTGGCTCTGTGACTTGGCTGTTTGGCTGTACCACTTCTCAACACCACTGATGTGCCAGCGGCACTTGACTCCTGCCCTCCAGTAATTCCCCTACTTTGTTCTTTTTTTACTCCCCCTTCTCTCTTCCATGTTTCCTTTTCTGTTCTCCCGACACCCTGGGGTCATGGGTGATCTAAGAATCTCTCCTCTGCTACACTCGTCCTGGACCCCCTCCTGCCTGCACAGCCTGGGGGTAGAAGCGGATGCAGGGGGACAGAGAGAGTCAGCTTCTTCCTGAGGGCCCCCTGTGATGAGCCTGGTTCTTGTGACTTCCCAGCTGCCGCCCGTTACCCCAGCTCCGCACAGGCCTGTGTTCAGCGGGGCTCCCTTCCACGTTTATGACTCCCATTCTCGTCACCGACTTTGACTCCAGTGTAAGATGGGGTTTTCCCCAGTTTCACTGAATGAAGGGCCTGTTTCAGGAGTAGCCCTCCACCCCCAGCTGCTCAAACGAGGCATGTGGCATCAACTAGAGGGAGCCCTGATATGTGTGTGGGGGGCGGGGCGGGGGGGGGGACAGCTGATAGTCAGAGATGACTTGTGCCCAGTGTGTTCCCCTCACTCCAATCTTTTTTTTTCTTCTATTCTTTTTTCTTTATATGCTGGGGGTAATGGC
Organism: Sorex araneus; assembly: GCF_027595985.1. NCBI lineage: Eukaryota > Metazoa > Chordata > Mammalia > Eulipotyphla > Soricidae > Sorex > Sorex araneus. The sequence continues at coordinate 36,723,494 of NC_073307.1, read as the reverse complement.
CCCTGCAGGCTTTTGAGGAGTCAGCTCTGAGTTAAGGTCTCCCACCTCTCACTGCAGAAAGAGGGAGAGGGACTGGGCCCCTTGGGACTGGTCTGCACCTCGAGGACCCCGGGCTGAGGGGGTGCTGTGTGCAAGCATCAGAGAGGCCATCTGGCTGGACACAGCCTGGCTGAAACCGTTAATCACGGGCTGGAGTGGCAGAAGAGAATTTATCTTGGAAGCAGCTGGGCGTCCTGCAAACAGCGTGTCCCGGGTTTGTCTCTCCTCATGGAAAGCAATTCATTACTCACCTCTAACGGCTGTCACCCGTCCCAGCAGCGATGACGCTTAGCTTCCCCAGCACCTCTGACAGGAATAAGAAAGAAAAATGTGCTCAGCACTCTATCTTCTAGATTAAAAAATAAAATAAAATAAAACCAAAAGAGACAGACGTAAGAGATGATTTTCTGTTCAGAAATTTAAGGAATACTGGGAGTTGAGAGTTTTAAAATTTTTTTCATTTAATTTAAAAAACCATGATTTATAAAGTTATCTATAGTGAAGTTTGAGGCAAACAGTATTTCAATGCCAGTCCACCCCGGCTGTCAATTTCCCTCCACCAGTGTCCCTTGCTACCTGTGACCTGTAACAGGCGAATTTCAAAGTTCGGGAATTATAGTTTGGGTCTCACGTTGTCGGCGTTGTTGAGTCTGTGCTTTGGTCCTGCAGCTGTGCCACACTCCCACGTCACCGGTGTGTGTGCCTAAGGCCCCGGCGCCACTTTGCCTCTTCTTCCCTTTCTCATCTTCTTCCATTCCCCCGGCTCGCTCGCTTTCTCAGCCCTTCACACTATGCTCTGGGGTCAAGGCTGGTCTGGACGTCTCCCCTAAAGGATGTTTCTTTCAGTTTACATGTAAATTTAAATCGCTTACTGCTACAGAATGATTTTCCAGTTTGGGACCTTATTTTCTTGCTTGAGAAATGCTTAAAATAGATGAGATAAGAGTTTTATTCCTTTAAAAATATCTCTTTAAAATTTTAAAAAATTCCTTTAAAAATCTCTGTCTCTCTAAAGGGCATACCCTGCCACAGTGACAGGGTGGGGTGGGGGGGGAGATGGGATTGGGGAGGGTGGGAGGGGTGCTGGGTTTACTGGTGGTGGAGAATGGGCACTGGTGAAGGGATGGGTTCTCGAACTTTGTATGAGCGAAACATGAGCACAAAAATGTGTAAATCTGTAACTGTACCCTCACGGAGATTCACTTATTAAAAAATAAATAAAATAAATAAAAATCTCTGTCTCTCTATCTCTCTGTCTCTTTCTCTCTCTCTCTCTCTCTCTCTCTCTCTCTCTCTCTCTCTCTCTCTCTCTCTCTCTCTCTCTCTCTCTCCCCCCCCCCCTACCTTTTCTCTCCCCAACCCCATCACTTTTACCCCCATAATTGATCGTGGTGAAATATTTCTCATTTAACAAAATAAAACCTGTTTTTCTCTCTCCCCCAGCACTTAACTTTCCAGCATTCTCTGCGTGGTCAGGCCATGGGCTTCACCTTGACAGACTCAGGCCCCCTTCCGAGTGGCCACATCTCACCCCCACCCCCCAGGCTGGCTCTCTCCTGCCCAGGCTCTTATACTCTGTTTCTGCTGAAGAATAACAAATGGTCACACTTGCAGCCGCTTCTAACTCCACCAGCGGATCCTTGCGGTTTCCAGGAGTCGGGAGTCTGGGTGCGGGTAGATCAGTGTCCCTATCCAGGACACTCAAAGCAGAAATCCAAGTGCTGACAAGGCCTGGGTCTCCTCCCCGGCGGGGACCCACTCCCAAACTCACTGAGAAGAGCCCATGCAGTCCCTTGCTGTCACAGGACCCAGGCTCCCATTTCCTCAGTGGTTGTTGGCCGTGGGAGCGTGCAGCTGTTTCCTCCAGCCCTTGCCAGGGGCCTCGGCATTGCAGCCCCTTCAGATCAGCGGTGTGCTAAGACAGGGTCTGAGGTCATGTATGACTGTCACCACGTGATAGGTGGGATGGTGCTCAGGGATGAAACGAAGTTTTCCAGAAACACTCGAAATGATAAATTCTAGCTCATGTGGTATTTTCAGGGATGCTAGTAACAAGCAATTGCACTTTGAAAAAAAAGGGGGGGATATAGTGAAACCATATTCAGTGGTGCTCAGAAGTGTATTCCTAGTTCTCTACCAGGGGTAAGTGACCCTTGATGGTACTTGGGAGACCACATGAGGTGCCAAGTATCAAACACAGGTTGGTTATTTTCAAGACAAGCACTTTACCCCTCTATTCTCTCTCTCTCTCTCTCTCTCTCTCTCTCTCTCACTCCCTTTCTCCCTCCCTCCTTCACCTCTCCTCCCCCCAGTTATGTATTTATTTTTAATGTGAAGCAATTATATACAAAGACTTTACATCAGAAAAGTTTTTTGTCGGGAGTGGGGATGTAAAAAACATTTTTTTGTTCAGCTAAAACTTCAATATATTAATTGATTTTAAGATTATAAAGTATTGGTGCTATTATAATTTGTTGAATTATAATTTTTTAAAGAAAAATTTATTTCAACCTGAAACTGTATACAATTATATAACAACAAAAGCAACTACCACAAATACAAAATTCTTATCCTGAATACTAAACTTTAACATTTACAACTGTGTAAAGAATTCATGAACAGAATTTTAGTGTGTTTTCCTCTGTTTTGGAGTTTATTGTCTTTCACTGACTTTTACTGGCCTTTTCCCCATGCAAATAATATCTTCATAATTGAAAGACCTTTTCTGAATTTTTTTCTTCCTCCTGTCTTACAGCTTAAGAAATGTATAAAAACCCCAGAAATGCCTTCTAAGCATGTTAGAAACTGGATCCCCAAGGTGTTAGAACAACGCAGACAAGGTTTGGAAACATATTTGCAGGTAAGATATGTTTAAATCCTCACTTGAGATATTGTAGCCTAGATGCTCATCTACCTCATTTTTTTTTCTTTTTCCTTAGAACAAAATGGGGGTGATTAAGGACAGTAGATACAAGGGCCAGGGGGATTGACCCATAGCTGGAAGACTGCTTCATGAGTGGAGGGGAGAAGGTAGATGGAATAGAGAAGGGATCACTAAGAAAATGATGGCTGGAGGAACCAGTTGGGATGGGAGATGCATGCCGAAAGTAGATAATGGACCAAACATGATGACCTCTCAGTGTCTGTGTTGCAAGCTGTAATGCCCAAAAGTAGAGAGAGAGTATGGGGAATATTGTCTGCCTTAGAGGCAGGGGGAGGGTGGGAAAGGGGGGGTATACCCGGCATATTGGTGGTGGGGAATGTGCACTGGTGGAGGGATGGGTGTTTGATCATTGTGAGATTGTAACCCGAAAATGAAAGCTTGTAACTATCTCACCGTGATTCAATAAAATTAAAAAAAAAATGGGGGTGATACAAGATATGTCAAACAACCAAACATTCTTGATTAAGATGAAGTGTATAAATTAAAATGAAATGTATGTCACTAATTTTGGTTCCAAATTGCCAGCCACCATTTGGTTGTTTTGCTTATTTTCTTGGGGGGAGGGGAGAATCGCAGGGTCAGGGGCCACACCAGGCGGAGGTCTGGAGGCTCATGCAGAGCTGGGGTTCGAACTCTCAGCCTCGCATGTGTGGGGCCAGGTGCTCTGCCTCTGAAGCCGTGTCCCTGCCCCCATGTTCTTTCATCCTCCATTTGGTCCCATTTAGAATCGAGCGGTGCTTAGCGCTGTTAATCTCTCTAAGACTGACTCTGGATAGGGGGTAGAGAAAATTGAATTGAAAGGTTAAAAGTGAGATAGCACCTGCCCTTTAAAAAAAATACTAATATATATATATATATACATATATATATATATATATATATATATATATATTCTACAAAACCCTTTGGTTTGGGTTTTACTCCTCCCTTGAAGACGAGTCCCTTCTTCACACAGCCCCCACCCACATCTGGCTTCGAGTACCAGGAAACTGAGTTTTCCCTGGGGTCTTCCTTTGAAATGCCTGGCGCATAAGCATCTCATCAAGGTGGTGCAGTGAGCACTGGGGTTGTCAGAAGGATGCAGGAAGCTGCAGAGCCTGGAAGACAAGGTCTCCCCTGCCAGGTGACGACTGTCCACTTCTGTGAGTTGTGAAAGGTCCTAGGAGACAGACGCCCCCCTGTGGTCCCAGCACTCCGGGAGTTTTGCTCTGGCAAGGCCAGACAGGGGCAGGCTTGGAGTCCCACCAGGACACCGGGACAGCAGGGCTCCGGGGGAAGGGAGTGGTCTGGGTCTAGGGAAAGGAGCTGGACTTCCGCTCTGCATTCCTGAAGGCCTGCCGGGGCACTGTCCGTCAGAGACAAAGGACTGGGCAGCCCCTGCCCACCCTCCCGCCCCCTGCCTCATCGCCCCTACACAGCCACAGCCCCAGCGCTGCTGTCCTCAGTGGACAACTCCTGGGACAGTGAGAGGCTGCTGGTGACTTCTCGCAAGCTCTTCTGCGTGGCCATGGTGAGGAGAAGCTGACAGTCCATCCTCCCAGGCTGACGCTCAGTGACACATTCAGAGCAAACCTCTCCCAGCAAAAGGAGAACCCCCAGATCCCCCAGCTGCCCCAGCTGTAAAGGCAGAAGGTTGGCACACAGGGCCCCATACAGAATGGGGCGGCCTTACTGGTGTGTCTCTGTTGGCTTTTCCACACAGAGGGACAGGGGGAATTGAAGAGATGGGGGGCACAGATGACAGGAAGACGTAGGTTTCCTGGACGTGTCAGCATGTGGGGCAGCCCAGCAGAGAAGAGCCAAATAGCAAATCCCCCCAAATGCAGTTAGATCATCGTCAGGGGTGAAACGTGGATTCTCTGCAGCTGCAGGGGGCAGGTGGATGCCGGTGCGCTCGCCTGGAAGCCAGCCTTGCCCGACACCCCAGTCCTCTCCCCACATTTCCTCCCACACGCCTTCCATTACTTTCAGCTTCAGTATTTTCTGTTGTTCACATGCCCAGGCACACAAATGCAGGTCAAAGCATCGGGCGCAGAGAAGAGTTTTATGAAGCTGAGAGTTTTCACTTCACAGGAAAGGGGGCTTGGGAATCAAGGTGTGGGGAGGGGGGCCTGAGAGGGTTGGCTTCTTCCTCTTGTCGGATGTTGAGTTAAGGGGCACCTTCTTACCCCACCCCACCCCCCATTTCTGATTCTGTGCGAAGACCTGGGCGGAGCTGGAAGGAAGTCGCAAAGATGAGCGAGGCTGTCTCTCCTTATCCACGGGATGGCACAGGTCCCCCTTCTGAAGGGCTCCCGGAGTCCAGTCTCTGGGTCTCTGCAAGTATAACAGCACTGAGTTGCTGCAGCAGCCTGGCTACCTCCGGGAGACTCCGCCTCGCCCTCCAAGAGAGCAAGCCCTGAGATGCCAGCACCCTGCCTTCTCGGACGGCTCCGTCCTAGGGCTCGTATCTGGTGCACTGAGGTGCTGGGACAGCCACCAGGGCCATAGCAGCTCCAGCTCAGGGGAACTCAGCTGGGCTCTGGGCCCCCAGAAGATGCCCCAGTCCCTGAGCATGATCATGAACCCTGGGCTCAGTTTCCCTTCCCAGCTCTCCCACTCATCCATGGACCAGCTCTTGCATTCTGGACATGGTGTTCAGTTGGCCATGCTGCTTTTATTTCACAGAGGGAGAAACCGAGGTGTAATGGGGGCTTGGAAGATTATATAGGGGGCTGGTGTGGTGGGGGAGGGAATCAAACTCCTGTCAGCTGTGTGCCAGGCAGGCACTTTACCCCCTGAACTCTCACTGCAGTCCCTCTTTTCTTGATTTCTGATGGTTTGACTTCGTCCAAGCATCTGTGCTTTCTCCTAGCCCTTCTTCTCCCAAGTCTTTCGCTTACCTGCTGTTGTACTGGTGGCGGATGTTGTTTATCTCCTTTCCGTTTCCTCTCTTTGTTCATATTTGTACATGGAATCATCACCTGCTTTCTCTGCTTTTCCACCTGAGCGTTGTGAGGACCGTAGACTGTTTCAAGTCTGGAATATCATCTGGATAAAGGATTCTGAGTTGACTGTTCTTACTTTCAACACCAGTGAACATTGTGCCCCTGTGACCTCAACAATATCTGATTTCAAAAGTCCACTTTGGGGGGCTGACCTGCTAGCTCAGTGGGCTGAGTGCATGCTTGCGTGTGGGCGGTTCAGGTTTGAGCCTCAGCACTGCGTGCCCCCACGCACGACTGGGTATCGCTCAGAAATCACACAAACACATCCACTCTGGGGGCCAGAAGATAGCTCAATGGTCAGGGGCCCGTGCTTTGTATGAGCTGGGACCTGAGTCTGAACCCAAGCACCGCCTGGCTCCCTGACCATCACCGGGTGTAGCCCTGGAGGTGTCCTTAGGGCCCCAGCACACTGCAGGACTGAGTGACATGGCATCTCCAACCATCTCTTTGAATCACCCGATCCGGTTGGCCGAGTATTACCAGGGTGTCCCCCCAGCCCCCCTGAGCACTTCTTTGAGAGACTCCAAAATGCAAACGTAATAATGCAAACAAAAATCCACCTTTGGCAAGGATGTGGCTCAGAGGTAGAGCGCTGGGTTCACTGCCTGGTGCCCTTTCCGAAACAGTAACCCACTGCCAGGGCAATTCTTTTTCCCTGGTGTTGTTTTAAAATGGATACTTTCAAGATTTTATTTTCATCATTAGTTGTTTTTTTTTTAATATAATCACATTGTATCTTATGAGTATTTCTTTGGGTTTTTCCTGTTTTGAGTTCTCCCGGTTTTTTAGATCTGTGGGTTTATGCTTTTTCTGTTATGGGGTTTGTTATTGTTGTTACTGTTAGATTCTGATTTCTTGGAGTACTTTTCAACTTTTTTGACGGGTAAGGGAGGATTGGGCCAACCCTGGTGATGCTCAGGGGTTACTCCTGGCTCTGTGCTCAAGAATTACTCCTGGTGATGCTTGCGGAACCATATGGGATGCCAGGGGTCAAACCTGGGTCAGCCATGTGCAAGGCAAGCACCCCGCCTGCTGTACTATCATACCGTTTTTGTTTGTGTGTTTGTTTTTTAGCTTTTTCCTCTCCTTCCAACAAGAATATTAAATGTGTTTATACCAATCCCACCAAGTCCAGGTCCTCTTCATTTTTCAAAGTCTGTTTCCTCTCCGTTGGGCAGGTTGAGTCATTGCTTTTCTACCTTCCATGTCACGGACTCTCTCCTCTGTGCCCGTGTCCTGCTGTGAGCCTGTCACTGAACCTTTTCGTTCAGCAATTGTGTTTTTCATTTCTAAAAGGTCTATTTGCTGTTTTTTTTTTTAGAAAAAGCTTTGCCTCCTGCCCTTCCTCTGTTCCCCTTATTGTTGCTCTGACTTGAGAGGTGGTGCAGAGTGGGGGGGGGAGTAGCACCCCCCTGGGGTGAGGCACTCTCCACAGGCCTCACCTCTATAGTTGTGTGCTTATGCACAGTTTGGTCACTGTGGCCCTCACACATGCTCACGAGGGTTGCACTGGTGGCCACAGTGCTCACATGGCCTTTTTTGCTACTGATTATCTACAAAGTCCATAACCATTTTACTCTGCCTTTTTTTTTTTCTTTTCTTGTTTTGTGTTCAGGACACACTGGTGGCGCTCAGAGATTACTCCTGTCTGTGCTCAGGGATCACCACTGATGGGTCTCAGGGGACCGCATGGGATGCCGGGGAATGAACTGAGGTTGGCTGCATGCAGGGCAAGCACCCTGCCTACTGTGCTATTGCTCGGGCCTCTTTCTTTTGTGTCTGATGGTTTATCTTTATTTTAACAACAGGGCTGGAACATAGCACATCAGTTGGGTATTTGCCTTTCACGCGGCCAACCCGAGTTCGATTCCTCCGCCCCTCTCGGAGAGCCCGGCAAGCTACAGAGAGTATCGAGCCCTCGCGGCAGAGCCTGGCAAGCTACCCGTGCATATTGGATATGCCAAAAACAGTAACAATAAGTCTCTCAATGAGAGATGTTACTTGTGCCAGCTCGAACAAATCAACGAGCAATGGGATGACAGTAACAACAGGACCAGTGTCACAGTCTCACACACGCAGTGCTGCTGCAGCATGCCCCCATCAGAAGTGTCAGATCCCCTCCTGCAGCTCCCAAAGTCTCAGTGCGACTGACTCACAGGACTCAGAAGGGGCTCTCTAGGGCTTCGGCCCCTTTTGCAGTAGTGCTCTCGTGCACCTGGCCCTGTGAAGGAGACCAGGTTGTCTTTTGTAGTTCTAGGGACCCCAGACAGCAGTCCTGGGACTATGCTCAGCACATATGAGCTACCCTGGGGTTCAAATTCAGGGCCTCAGACTTGCAAGGCATGTGCTTCTAGCCTCTCAGCCATTCCCTGTTTCTCTTGCTGCCGCTTCTGCTTTGTTTGTTAAGACTTTATATTTCCTTCCTTCCTTCCTTCCTTCCTTCCTTCCTTCCTTCCTTCCTTCCTTCCTTCCTTCCTTCCTTCCTCCCTTCCCTCCTTCCCTCCTTCCTTCCTTCCTCCCTCCCTCCTCCCTTCCTTCCTTTTGAACCATACCTGGCAGTGCTCATGACTTACTCCTGGCTCTGTGCTCAGAGATCACTCCTGGCCAGGCTTAGTGAAGCCATGTGTGCTGCTTGGGATCAAAGCTGGGTCATCCGTGTGCAAGGAGTGAACCTTAACCCCGTACTATCTTTCTAACCTGAGTTTTTCTTTTTTTTTTTTTTCTGTTGTTTCAGACATGTTTGTGATTACTCATAGAAGCCTTTTTTTTTTCCTGTGACTGTCTTAAAAACATTGTCAGATAATTCTCACATCTCTGTCATCTCTGTGTTGGCATCTATTGATTATCTTGCTCATTCAGTTTGAGATCTTCCTGATTTTTTGTTATGATGGATGATGATGATTGCATCCTATGTGTCTGCGTGTTGCAGTCTAAGACTCGGGTATTAGGTAAGCCTCCTGTTTGACTTGGCCATCCCTGACACTGCTCACGCCGAGGAAGGTTGGGGGACGCGGTGATCCCACTGGCTCCCATATCTTGGTACACGTCTAAGCTACCACTTAGCCTCTGATACCTGGAGTATCGCCTCATGTGGTCTTTACTGAACCCCTGGGAGGGCTCGTGTTGCTGGCTGTGAGGGTGACTGTTTCGGCTCCTTCTCTGGCCCCTCTCCCACCCCCTGCCCTTGGGGGCCTCACTTTGATGGGCCTCTAGGCTTCTTGCTTCAGCCATGTGAGTGGAGGTCGGTGGGGCCTGGGACTTTTTCCATGAAGTTTGGTTGCAGTAGGTGGTTAGTGTCCACAGTTTTTCTGTTCTGCTAAGCTGTCTCTTCTGTGGACCTTTTGTTAAGAAAATGGGTCTTACTGTCGCTTTGCCTGCCTCTCTTGGCCTTTCCTGGTGGCGGACTTTTTCTGCTCCAACTTGGAACCTGTGAGGCAGAAGGAATCCAGGAATGGCCCAGGGAGATGGTGAGGAGGTCAGGGTCAGGCTTTGCACGCATCTTCACATTCCATCCCCAGCACCCTGTGGCACCCAAGTCCACTGACCATTCCTAGGAGCTCCCCTTTCACCATTGCCTTCCCCCCTCCCCCAGAAAGAAAGTGCAGGAAAGATAAAACTCTGTCATTCCTGGAGTCCAGGCTGGTCTTTTCTTTCCTGAGCCTTTCGCCATCTCTGGCTTTATCTCTACGTCTGGGATTTGTTGTATGCAATAGGAGGCAGAGAGAGGCAGCCTGCTTCAGCCTGTCAGTACTGACCATCTGTCTATTGACAGTTCAGTTTTATCTAATGTCATTTTTTTTATTTCTGAGAATTCTCCTTGTCCTATTTTCTAACCTGCCCTGCTGTTATTTTATTTTATTTTATTTTTTGTTTTTTGACCCACACCCAGCGGTGCTCATTGCTTACTCCGGGTAGGGCTTGAGGACTACATATGGTGCCAGGGATTGAACCCAGGCCACCTGATACCATATGAGACAAGTACTAACTCGCTGTACTAAAGCCCTGTGGGGTTTTTTTAAGGGAAGAAAAAACAGTTAATGTGTTTAGTTGATATTTTCAAAACTTGTTTTCTTATCTTTTAATTCATTAGCTATCAGTTTCCCAGGAAATAAAATTCTAGGTACCATTTTCCATCTGAATCTAGTGGACCAATTTTATTTTAATTTTAAGATATTTTTGACAATTTATGGAAATTCAGTAGATAGTGAATAACTTTATTTGACTTTTATCATAATTTTAATCAAGTAAACCCAAAGTCTTTGTCCACACTTTCTTATTTTTAAAATATGTAGCGTTTCTGAAAAGGGCAAACAACTCCTCATTGACCCAATCCCTGAACCTGAAGCATTAATCTTTTTTTTTTTTCCCTGTTCATTGCCAATGTCAAAGATGGAACCCAGGGCCTCACACAGTTAAGGCATGTGCTTTCATATTGAATCACATCTCTCACCCTGAACTATAAGCCATCTTATAAATACTAATTTCAGATACAGCCTAAACAGGTCCTTGATTGTCATTGCTTCAGAGTCTTTTACTTAGACATTACTGTTAAAATCTAATATTTCAGAAAACCTCTGAAGTTCTATTAGAGAGACAGTGGCTAATATCTTTGCTGCATACTTGCAAAATATTTTTTTTTGTATATTTATAAACATTGATCAGAATGATAAAATCAGAGACTCCATTGTACTTCTGTACTGGTTTCCTCTGTATCATGTATGCTTTTGTCTATGCTTTTGTTAAGTAGTTTGTCAATTACATCTTAATTTTCATTTCTCATCATGGCACAAATATTATTCCACATTCTCTTGCAGACTGAGTACTTGATGCCATGTCATCTCTGGTATGTTTCTTGTAACTGAGCTTATCCAGGAAAACCCCATCCCCTTTCCTCCTCTTGCATCTGAATGTGTTCATCTACAGTGTCACCTGAAATTGCATCATCTGACAATTTACATACCATCAGTTTTGCTATCTATATGCAGCCACTACTGACATGTAGCTCAGAAACATTTAAGACATAGCATGTCAAAATTAAGATGTTCTGCAAACATAAATTTTATATGAATTTCAGACCTTTATATATAAAGAGAGGATGAACTATCTCAATTTTACAACATGTGAAATAATGTAAGTATTGTAAGTTGAATGAGCGCCTTTTGCATGGTCCCCCATAAGCCATTAGGGCATTCCATTTGTTTAGTTTGCAAATCTGGGAAGCGGTTTATTTCTCAGTCTCCCTTGTCTTGGCGATGGACCCATGAGTTTCTTTGGAACTCATCTTTTTGAGCCCCCCCTACACACACACACACACACACACACACACACACACACACACACACACACACACACACACACACACACACACACACACACACACACACACACACACACACACACACACACCCCTACCCTACTTTTAATAAACATTGGTTTTTACCTTCATTTCCCATGTCCTTGCGGTCCAGGCATTGGTGCTCAAAATTCTAGGGCTCATGACTTGTGTGCAGGACAGAGAGAGTTTTCCTGCTTACACATTACTCAGAATTTCTGATTAGGCTTAATTTAAGACTTCTTTAAATTCTTCACTTCCCTGTCCCAGGTACAAGTTTCAGAACTGTCTCATGTGCATATATGTCTGTATGTATGTTTACATATGTATATACTTAAACAGATCATGTAGATTTTGAGGATTCCCAAGTAGTGTTCAGGGTAACTGGGGGCCCACATGTCTAATACATTCTTCAACATGGACAAGTTTAGAAAACAAGTTGAATTATTTTTCTGATTGTAATATTGTATTTGGCAATGTAATAATAGCACTGTAATTGCAATCTAAATGGATTTCCCATCCTCCTTCTCTAGAGAATGTGGGGGGGTGGGCATGTATTTCTAGGCTGCCTCTCCATCTCTACCGTTTCCTTTCCTATTTAGCTTTCTCTTCCCAGAGCTTCCTTCTTTGCCAAAGAGAAAGGGTTTGCAGCCACTTGGTTCTCTTCCCTCTGAGGCAGCAGGGAACACTGTTAAAATGTCAGGAGTGGTGTTTGACTTTGAAAATTACTGTCTCAAGGGCTGTTGTAGGGACGTCATCACCTGTTGCTCTAGGAATTTGCTGGAACACCATCCTTGGCATGGGGGTGGGGGGCGAGGATAAGAGGGGGAGAGTGTCTTCGGATCTGCAGACCCATGTGCTGACCCCTGGCCCCAGAGCTGACCTTGTCTAGTCTCCCACTAGCCAAGCAGTTTCTGGCTGCTGGGAAAACACCCCAAGCCCTCTCGTGGACTCTTTCTACCATAGGAGATTCTGTTGTGAATCTTTCATTACCTCAAACCACTTACACGTCTGAGATGTGACTCACAGGTGATCTGAAATGATTGGAAGGCATGCATTTTTATCTTTCTGGGAAAAATTGAAAAGAGCAGTTAGTGTTCTTTTGGGGGCTTTTCTCTGTGCCCTGTGCAGAATCTCAAACTATTTGTTTTGTTTTGTTTTGTTTTCAACTTCATTTAGTTAATCATTTAAAAATACCCACCACCAACATAAATATTGCAACTTAATTCTAGCATGTAAATAACTGAAGCTAAATTAAAATTGTATGAATTTTGAAATATATCAGTATACTTATAGGCTTGATATTAACCATGAGCTATTTTCCTTTTCATTCACACGCCTTGGTTTACAATGCTATTATTAATGATTTCTCATGTGCACAATTCCAACACCACACCCATCACCAGAGCATTGTGGTATTTTGAATCGCTCCACGAGAATTAGAGGGTCGGCATAACTAACCTGGGGTGAGCCACCGAAATGAGACTAAACTGAGATTCGGGTCTCAAGTGTTTCCACTCATTAGAGAAGGAGCCTCTTGCTCATTTTGGCAAAATTGCAAACCACTTCAAATCAGATGCTGCTGGGGAATGAGTCATCAAAACTGCAGAGGTTATGTTAGTAGGGGTTGCTGCTAATTAAGATCTTCAGATTCTAATCATCTCCAGGTTAGTTTTGTTCCCTCAAGAAGTTTTCTCATTTTTTTCACTCTTAAAAACCACAACACCCAAAAGGAGAGAGAACAAAATGGAATACCCTGCCACAGAGGCGGGGTGGGGTGTTGGGGGGAGATGGGATTGGAGGGTGGGAGGGATATTGGGTTCATTGGTGGTGGAGAATGGACACTGGTGGAGGGATGGGTTTTGGTACATTGTATGAGAGAAACACAAGCACGAAGATGGGTAAATTTGTAACTGTACCCTCACGGTGACTCACTTATTAAAAAATAAAGAAAAAAAAATTAAAAAAAACTATATAAAGTATTTTTTATCCTTTTTCTTTTTCTCTCTTCCATTTTCATGTTCATAAGGCATGCACAGTCTTTCCTAGCCATCCAGCTCTAGGAAAAAGTCATTGCAATTCCTTCCTTCCCTCCTTCCTCTCCCCTCCCCTCTCACCCTCTCACCTTCTCTCTCTCTCTCTCTCTCTCTCTCTCTCTCTCTCTCTCTCTCTCTCTCTCTCTTTTCCTTCCTCTTTCCCTCCCTCCCTCTCTCTCTTTCCTTCTTTCCCGCCTTCAGCAGTATTAGGGGTTATTGACACCTTGGTACCTGGTACCTGGGAGATGAGGTTTCCTGCATTCAGAGCTTGTACACTAGACCTTGGACTTGGATTGTTTGTTTTGGTTTGGTTTTGCTTTTTTGTTTTTGTCTTTAATTCCTAAGCATAGTGAGTGCATCCAAAATGCCACGGGAAAGTGTCATGTCCTATTGATCACTGCCCTGGCCCTGCACTCAGTCCATAGAATTTTGGGTTCAGTCCACAGGTTAAGAAGTAAACCATGAACATCGCCAGGTGTGACCCCCCCCCAAAAAAAATAAAAGATAAAGAAGAAGAAGAAGTGAAGTTATGGCAGCTCCACCTCTTCTAAGAACTTCCTTGAAACTGTCACACAAGTCAAGAGCCAGACCTCACATGAGGCCAGACTGTGTGTGTGTATGGTGGGGAGTGGAGGTGGTGAAAGAGGAATGTACAGTTTGAGCTTAAAAAATACCCCAAGAAGCCCACAGAAGGAACAGTATCTGTGAGGGTCCGGCTTATAACTCGAGACAAACTGTTCTTTGTTCTCGTTAAAGCTTGTGAACAGTGTGTTAAATAATATTAATGGCCAGGATTGTCAGTACTTAACAGTACTTTCCTTGTACAAGTGATTTTATTGATCGATACCGACTCAATGTAACGGGGGCAGATTATTTTTACTGATTTTATCGAAACCTTAACCAAGTTTGTTAGTGCCCCACATATCTTTAAATAGATCTAGATGATGATGTAGATTAAGAAGAGCAAACCACCATCCATCTCTTTTTGATCTGTTAATAACTTAAATCCATCATTGCTAGCCGGGGTTTCCAGATTCTCTCGTGCATACATGTTTTCCTTGCGCCTGGTGAGAAATCCTATAACTCCAGTTTCCATGGCTTGTTTTTCACACAGGAAAACCCTAACCCACTTATCTACACTTGGGCAGACATGCTTGTCATCATAAGGGGGAAACCATTGACCAAAGGGAAAGAAGAGGTCTTTGTTTTTCCTAAGTTTTGTTTTTGTAGGCAATGAATTACAGATTCTTAGATTTCAGGGTAGATAGTTCTAGATGTTTTGGTGTTAAGCTTAAGACACTTTCTGAAGGCTACCCATAATTACTTAGGGCAGTGTTTTTTCTCTAAATTTTAAAGGTTTGCATTTGGGGTCTAGAAAATTATGCTGCTTCATTTCAAATGGTTTGACTTTTCTCTGCTTGCAAGCCACTGATCTACAAACGGCATAGACTTCATTGAAAATAATTTTTAGTGCAGGCGCATTCTTAAATTTTCAGAGACCAGCCGACATACTATTTCTTAATGAAACCAAATTTCAAGGGAATAAATATGAATCCAATCATTTAGAAGTTCACTGACTTCCGGTGATGGGCCTGGAGGAAGCGGGATCCACAGTTTTGTCTTATGCATGTTGAGGGGGGCAGGGGTGGGAGGAGAGATCTGTGATGACTGTTGGAAAGCTTTAGGAATCCCCAAGTGTGTGATTTAATGGAGAGCAATCTTTCTGGATAAAGGGAGTGGAATGGAAACATGCTTACCCCAAAGCTTGGATCAGGATCCTACTGGAAATGTCTTAGCCTGGGAAGTTTTGCTGGTGTTCATCTGGTTTGCTAGTCCCTACTGATCAGGGTTTGTTTTCTCTTTCCTTTGTCTTTTTTTTTTTTTTTTTTTTTGGCAGGGAGTCGGGGGGAGGGATGCCTGGGATCCAACCCTGGTTGACTGTGTGCAAGGCAAGTATCCTACCCACTGTGCTATCTCTCTGGCCCCTGATCTAATTTTTACTGTCAGTCATCACTGAGGTTCCAGGCTCCCCATGAGAGCCCATGCCAATGAAATGGGTGTGGGGGCTGCAGTGCTATGCTTCTGGTTTGTCAGTGGGCTTCTGGCTCTTTCTAGATTGAGCCCACTGTGACAGTCCCCAGGCCCCGGACTCATTTCAGGAAAGCCAGCTGAAGTCTCGCTGGAAATGGTAACCAGTGGCACCATGACCCACGTATGGAAAGACATGCCGCACACCGCCACCACCGCTTCTTTTTAAAGCCATTTCCCAAAAGCAGTTGCTTCTGTCCCAGGAGAGGCGAGCCCCTCAGCTTCTGTCCTGAAGCTGGCATTCTGCATCTGTGCCCTCACCCCTCCCCCCCCCCCCCCCGCTGCCGCCCTGCTATGGAGCAGGTTTGAATGCATTTGGACTGCAGGTCACCACTCTGAGCTGCTAGGAAGACCAGCGTTCCTCCTAGGGTGCTGAGGATTCATGTGTGATCGGATGTGTGTGCTGTGGGCTCCTGAGTCTTCACAGAACCCCGCTGTGTATTAGGGATGTAGACAGTTGCGTTTGTCCCACCAGGATGGCCGGGCCTGTGCAGCCTGTGATGCATAACCGTCAGCCAGCACACAAAGTGCTCATGGCATCCAGGTGGACAGACATGTGCTGCTTCCTTTCTCTTCTGCAGAAGCTGCTTGCTTGTTTCTTTCTTTTGGTGCTGGGGATTGAACAAGACAGTGCTCTCTTGTGCTGAGCTGCACACCCAGCCTCTGACACACACATTTTACTGTATATTGGATATTGCTCTAAAGAAAGTTTTCTTTTCATCCTTATTCATTGTGGAAATTTTCAGTGTGCAAGTAGAGAAAAGAATAATATATTACACCACTGTAGTATTTTAATTACCGATAATAATATACAATAATGGGCTGGAGCGATAGCACAGCAGGTAGGGCATTTGCCTTGCACAAGGCTGACCCAGGTTCGATTCCTGCGTCCCTCTCGGAGAGCCTACAAGCTACCGAGAGTATCTCGCCTGCACGACAGAGCCTGGCAAGCTACCCATGGCACATTCAGTATGCCAAAAACAGTAACAAGTCTCACAATCGAGACCTTACTGGTGCAAATCAATGAGCAACGAGATGACAGTGACCGTGATTACAGTATACAATAATATATCTTAAAATTCCAGATACCCACCATCCCTTCTCAGCAGTTATCAACTCAGCGATAGTCTTGCTACCTGTATTCTCACACCCAAACCAGTCTCTCCCAGTATATCTAAACAATTCCCAGGCACCATTTTTATCTCTATAAGTTTTACTACCTAACTATATAATAATTCGTTTTTTAAAGAAAAATGTCACTAGTATCTTTATCCTAGAAGCTGATTATAATTCATTTAACAAAGAGCCTGCTTGTGACCCTCTGGATGGCTTCTTGTTTCCCTCTAAAGTTTTGAGAATTTTCTGTTCCCCCCCACCCCCCACTTCTCTCCATCCTCCACAGGTGAAGCACAGAGCTACAGAGCGTGCAAACTAAGCAAGCCAAGGCGCCCGAGATCCTTAATTTCATTAAACACTGTGTAACTGGTAAAGATTAATGTACATATCTCTTGCTAATTCTTTCCAATTACTTAGTTCATATAAATTCCCCAGCCTGGTTAATTATGCTGAAGTCAGGTAGTAATGTTGAACAGTGTTCCGACGACAAGGGAATTTTCCTGGTCTAACCCTGCCATCTCACTCAGCCTCTCAGCAGATTAGACCCTCCGCCTCGATTCCATTCATTTTCTGCTCAGGCCTAATTGCTGCCGAGCGGCTGCCACAGGTACCTGGATAGCCGGCATGGAAGGAGGCAGGGACTGGTGAGAACAAATAAGGAAAGATTAATTGTTTGTTTTGTTCCCTCCCAAGAGAAATGTGGGTGCTTAATCAAGAAAAATAATTTCTGCTGTTGATTTGGCTTATTTGGAGAAAAGATAATTGGATGAGGGCGGGTACAGAACGATGCCCTTTATAAGAGGTATTGCTACCTCCCGACACAAGAGACAGGGACACAGGGAAATAAATATCAGACACTGACGAAATAGATGAGGATGGCTCGCATTTCTCATAGTAAGTAATCTGGCTGTTGGGCTTTTATTTGCACCAATAGTGCTAGCTAGTATTGTCATTTGTTTTGTCTGGAGCTTTGGAAATCTAATCAAGGAGACAATAGTGTAAAAAAAATCAACAACACTTTTCCAAATTGTTCTTAATTGCTGGAGTACAAAGTGAGCTAAATGCTGTGATGTTTCCAATTAAAGAACCTGTTTCAAGCAAGCACTATTAAATCTATCTTTCCCAATCTGATAAGTAAGCGATCAAAGGGTGGAGCAGATTAATTGAGAGCAATTAGGTCCAGATTCCTTAAACCAGGAAGTGTGAGCCAACATTATTAGTGATTTTTGCCCATTATTGGCATCTAGCTGTGTCACTTGTCCCTTCTGCCAGTCAAACATGGGAATCAATGAAAAGCTCCCAGATTGCTTATATATTTAGTGCTGAGAACCATTTTGCTTTCCATTGTATCAAATTAGGGCAAGACTGTAGGTGTGTTCTAAAGCAAAGTTGGCCCTTGAATTTGGAAAGGAGAGAGAAAGTGAGTGATTGCCAGCAGAGGTGGGCATTGTCAGACATGCAGGGGGAGATGGGGCGAGGCAAGAGTGCCTGTGCTTGGCTGCAGCTAGCTAGAATGTTCTGCAGGAGACCAGCTAATAAACTCTGGAGGTTATGTAGGTCTTCCGTTCCCCGTTCGAACTGCTCCTCTGCCCTGGTGTGTGAAAGCTTCCTGCGATGAGACCTAGCAGGGGAGAGATGCTGGCTCCCAGTCAGACCTCCTGTACCAGGGCAGACCACCAGGGAGCCTCTAATCCACCTAGAGATTGAGAGGGCAGGGGTCGGGGTCTGGGTCTGAGACCTGGCCCATTCCTTGCTGTGTAAAGTAAGATAGTTGCTTAGCTTCAATAGGGGATCACAGGACAGACCTCGATGGACCTGAGGATTGCATGGGCACTCACCATCTGTGACCTAGAACAGAGCAACTGCACTCATGGATTGCTCTCACTTTCTCCCGCATTCTGGGCCATATTGGCACATATACTTTGTCCCCATTGCCCCCAGATCCCACACTCCCTCCATCTCTGAGAAGTCTATGGCATGAGCGATTAGTCTTATTTAACCATGAAAACAAATTAGAAGATCTTCTGAAAGGAACCATGTCACCAGTTCCACTGAGACCTTCATGATTTAAAAGGCTCTTGGGAGTCTGTCAGAGCAAGTGAGGGTAAAAGTTGTTCCCGGCAAGTTCAGGCAAAAATCTCTCATTCTTCACTCACTTCTTCATTCATTTATCAAATAAACTTCTTCCAGTGCAACTCCTTGAAAAGCCTTTTCCAGACCAGACACTAAACAGGGCAGTTTGCATTGATGATCTCCTCCCCACAGTCCTGTCCTCACACTATCTTCTGGGATTTGGGATTTGGGGTCATGCCTGGTCATGCTTAGGGCTTACTCAGGGCTCTGTGTAAGGGATCACTGTTAGCTGTGCATGGGGGGTAGTGGGGGTTATATGTGGTGCCCGGTATCAAACCTGGGTGAGTTGGCTTTAAGTGAAACCTGCCCACTGTGCTGTTGCTCTGTTTCCGTCCTCTGGTACTTACTTCCCTAAACATGGGTCCTTTGTGCTGCACAGCAGCCAAGACCCTCAGAGCTCCCCTTTCCTTGGGAGACAGGGTAGTAGCCAGCTGGAAAATCAGTCTGCACTTGGTCATCACCGGCTTCTCATGGGAGATGATGTCAAAAGAGCCAGGATGGGAATCTGGTCTCTCTCTCTCTCTGCTTCTGAGGTGGGGGGTCCAGGAAGCATCACCGAAACTTTTAGGAATATACATTGTTTTCCATCGGCTAAAGAAGTATATTGAGCTTTGTGAATATTGCAGCTCATGGGGCCCCGGGATAGTGCACACCTGTCACTCACGAGATGCCGAGTTTGATCCCTGGTACTGCAGAGGCCCCTGAGCACTACCAAATGTGGCCCCTATGGTCCCCAAGACCACTGGGCTTGAGGCACACCACAGACCCAGGGCCAGTTTTGAGCCTGCAGCCTGCACAGTCAGGCTGAGTCAAGGCCCCCAATCACTGCTTGGGAGATATCCCTCACTTCCTCAAAATGTGCTCTTTTGACCAAGATGAATCCTTTTACAAGTCCAGCCATCAGAGAGTCAAGTCTCAGGACCAGAGGTGCAGCACATGCCTGCTTGTTGGTTCACGATAGCCTCTTGAGCTGTGGTACCAGATTAGGTAGGTGGACTTTAGGGCTCTATTTTCTGCTTCCCTGTGAACCTTGCAGAAAGCGCAGTGCTCCCAGGAGTGCTGCAGGGAGACACAGATTAAAGGCCCAACCACTAACTGTGCGTGTGGGCCTAGAGCCACCTCCAGCAGAAGCAAACAGCTCGGTTCCTGCTGGTTTTTTGCAGCCTGCCTCCACCTAGCCAGAAGCAGCCGAATCAGAGCAGAGAATGTGACATTAGGACCCCAGGCCCTCAGTCTCTGCAACTGTAGAAAACCCTTTATGGTAGGAGGCGGGGCCTAGATGTGCATGCACTGTTGGGACCCTGTCCATCGTTCATATCTACAGTCTCACTCAGCCAAACTTGATGGGTCCAGTTCTGCCTGCACATCCCCATCATAGTTTTTTACAGGGAAAACATCCAGGCCTTTCTTAAGTTCCCTTTATAAAATCATTCTCTTCGATGAAAATACTCCCTGCCTGTGTCATGGAAATGCCCCCCAATAGTTGGAGAGGTGCACCCCTCCTCCATCCTGCCTTTTGCCATCATTCCTGCTTTGCTCCCTTTTTCCAGGACCTTCAGGTTATTTCCTGTTTAGCTCAGGCTTCTTGAGATCACCCTGAGCGGTCTCCGTGGCGGCTGCTTCTTAGCTGCATTGCTGAGCAGAATTCCCCCCACCACACACACATGTGCGCGAGCGCGCGCGCGCGCGCGCACACACACACACACACACACACACGCACACAAAGATTACTTCATCGGTTCCTTGTCAGCTACCACATGGGGGTCTCCGAAGTTCAGGGGTTCAGAACCCCAGTCTTGCTGCACTGGGATGCTAGTGCAGCACAATAACTTCCTGCCCATCCCCATGCCTTGGCCCTTGTGCTTCTCATATTCATATCCTATTTTTCCTGCACACTCTTCACCCATATCTCCTAAGCAGACTCTCAAGGTTCTCTTCCAGTTCCCTCCTGTCCGTGGACCTTCCTTAATTCTACATGCAGGTTCACTATCTGGAACCTGATGCACTTTATTGAGCATTCTCTCATCATATTGTACTTTCTCTTACAGCTCTTTGGATACTGATCTTCTCCATCCTAAGATACCAGTCCTACATTCCACCCATTGGGACCCCGCCCCCCCAACTAAAGTCTCCGGCCTCACCTCCACCCACGTGACTCCTGTCACCAGACTTCCAGATAGCTTGGTTTATCTTTTTTGTTGTTGTTGTTCCTCTCTGATACTTTAGAATATAATCATTTAAGCAAATATAATGTCAAATCTCATTATGCTGTATTTCATTGAACCATAGTTTCTGAGTTGATAGGATTGGTTTTGTAATTTGTGATATGTTCAGTATTAAAACTTTAGCTGTATCAGAAAGGAAGCAAGAAGGCATGGGGAAAGTCTTTACAAAGGGGGCAAATGCATGGGAAAAGAGTTGAACGTTAGTGATGAGAAATGTGTTATTTTGTGCAGCAGAAAGTTTCAGATTTAAATAAGACAAATTTTTGTACAGCACATATAATAAAGGTCCAGTTCCCACAGTACTCAAAGAATTTTCCCAAATCACCAATATTGCAGCTCTGCCTTTAAGTTAAGATCTGGGGATCCAGTCAACAGAAGCAAGACAATTGTTCTAGAAAATAAAATTTACTCATGAAAAGACCTTATAAATGATCAATAAACCAAAGGAAAAGATACATCTTTATTAATCAAATCATAGCTGACTGCAGTGAGGTGATGACCTATTTGTTGGTAGGTAGGTCTACATAAATGAAAACAAAATCATTGTTGATAGGAAAATTGCACTCTGTATTGCTTTATGAAATTGAAAATTGTTAAGGACCTTTGGAAAAGCACAGTTCTCTCTCTATGAATGGATCCTATAATTCTTTCTACATAACTGACTTGTGCTGTTGTATAGAAGATGATTTTTGTTGCAATAAGAACTAATTATAGGATCTGTCCATTACCAGAGGAACTGGTTAAAAATACAACAGAGTACTCACACTGTGCAGAGCTATGCAAAATACTCCAAAGCATACTAGAACTCTACATACAGTGAAGGGAAAGCTCTCTGAGAACTGTGGACTGAGAGAAGGAAATACAGGAAATGCTCCAAAGACCAAAACCACCTCCATGGTCCTGTTTTATTTTATGATCAGTAACATTCATAGTCTAGAGCTAAGGGGGGGGGGGGTGGGGGAACCAAAATATAGGACAATCTTGTCATCAGTCAGAATTAGGGAAAACTAGCAAAGAGATTTTATCTTTCATGGTTGAAGTTTTTAAAAGCCTTATTTAGGTATACGAAATCTGTACTTGTCTCAAAACTGCAGGTTCCTATTGTTAGTCTTCTTATTGGCAAGATAAATCACCCGGGTTCAGTGGGCCTGTTGTATTGTCACTAGCCAAATAGGAACACTTGCTGCAGAAGTGCAAAGATGACAGTCACGCTTCCAGATGGATGCTATTTATTTTTTCTTCGGCTCACAGAAGGTTGCTAAGCATCCCCTGGTCAGACTCTGCCAGCCAGGATGCTGGTAATTGCATTGTTCCATGTCTTTATCGAGGACTCCCTTGCCAGTAAGTTTTTGGGAGGGACAAGTGTCAAGGATGAGAAGTCACAATGAAGTACCCGCGTCTGAGGAAAGATTACAGTGCGCAGGTCATTCCACAAAACTTGTCAGCTTGCTGCCCAAATAAATGCCTAGAGTGCGTAAAACACAGAGCAGAGTGACCCCAGGAAGAAAAATCAATCGCGATTCATATTTCATATGTCTGTAATTGCTGGTGAAGACCCAGCAGCGTTGGTTTGCAGGCGGCGTCCCTGGCCTGCGCTCGCCTTTCTTCTCTCATTGCTAACGGTCCTGTCTTTCCCGTGCTCCCGTTTCCAGGGAAGCCAGATTTGGGGCTTTGTTTTCCTTGTGTGCATTACTGCTCTGATTACTGGTTGCCTGGTCTGGAGTTGGTCAGTGCATCGAACTGCAGATGGCCATAGACCATGCACCGTGAGTGCCCAGTGTGCTTGGAGATCTTGAAGGTCTGGACGATTTATTATTTTTTCATTCTGCTCTGCAGTGGAGAGGCGGCAGTCGGAAGGAATCCTTTCTCATGGTGTATGTGTTGGGGGGAGTTGTTTAAAGCTTTCAAACATCCAGGTGGAACCCCTTTGTGATGGTGATCTTAAACGCCTTTTTTAAACCTCCCCATATGAGGGACTGTGATACCTGTTTTGAGAGTCACCCAGTCTGTGCACATCCCCTGTCTCCCACCCCCCCCCCACCCCAGTGCTTTTCCCCCGTGAAGCACTTTTGGATTGGGAACCCTTTTTGTGGACTGAGATGTCATAGGGATGGAGAAAATGCTGCTCACTTTATGGATTTCTGTTAGGTCAACAAAACTTTGGCAGCATTGATTAACTTGACAGTGAGTACAGCAGTACATTTATCACTTATGGCTGTGCTGTAGAAAATCTAATAAGAGGCAAACAATTCCCTTTAGAGCAGTAACAGGTTCACTGTGGCTAACGGTGCATGCACTGGAAATTTCTGCCTTTAAATTATACCCTTGCTGCTGTTTGGGTCATTGACTCAAAGCTACTGCACTTCTGTGGTCATGCTCTTGTTATTAATTTCATTACTGCCCTTTGATTAAATATTTAAATGGTTATGTATCAGTAAATGCTTTTGAAAATTGGAGTCGATGAGTTAAATACAGTTCTAGAATGATGATTTCACAAAAACAGCTAGAAAGCCCAGTGTCCCACTGTAAGAGAGCCAGGAAGAATACAGAGATTTCTTCCCATAAATTGTCCTGCATGCTTTCAGTTGCTTCATAATGGGGGTCTTTGGGGACATTTTGGTCTCGGCTAAATATTTTATAAAGTATTTGTGATAGTCTTTGGATAAGAAATGACTACAATGTATTGATAGAAATTTGGTGCAACTTTCCTCTTTTTATCTTAAAGCGAATCCATTAAGCTTTCTAATGTTGATTTTTTCCCTTCCTTCTCCATATAAACACATCTCATCTTCTTTCTGTGTTATTTAGGGTCTTGAATAGAGTGCTGATATTTACATATGAAAAATAGAATAAAGTGTTTATTGGTTAACACAAATTAGATATGATGATCTAAGAAATGTATGGAAATATGAAGAATTGGCAAGTCAGAATAAGGAATAAAATAGCTAGTTTTTAAAAAATCTGTTACAGTAGTTATCTGCAGAGCTAAAGAGTATGTGATCAATAGATAATGCTGGCACTTTTATAATGTACCAAAAAAAATCTGAAAAAGATGCTGAAAGAAAAACAATCTTATCAAACAGTCTGTTTTTTTAACCTTGTAAATCACTGAGTGTGGTTTTATAAAATAATGTTTGGGGGGAAAAATGAAAGACTTTCTAGAAATTATCTAGTGTGCCTTATTTTAGAATTTCTTATGTCATGCTAAAAATGTACCAGTCAGCTGGAAAGATCTGGTTAAAATGGGAGGATAACCTGTTTCTTCCTTCTTCTTTTTCTTCTTTTTTCCTTTTTTTAGTGCTTTGTGGTTTCCTAGGTAGTCTTGAATTACGCTTCTGTAGTAGTGTCTGTGAGATGATCCCATTTTGGTTGTTGGGAGAAAAATATTCTGCCTGAAATCAATTGTCAAGAGGTTGACTATAATAAGGCAGCCTGTGGTATGACTCACAGAAGCAGCAGCTCACTAAATTCCCACGACACTCTGTTGTTTGAAGAAAAACTGAGTTCACCTGAAATGTGAATACATTGAAAAGCCAGACTTAATAGACAGAGCTTAACAAGAGCAGAAGGGTTTACGGCCACAGCCCCCAGCCAGCATCCCACCCAGTTGTTGTCTTGGAGATATTAAAAGGCTCATAAAGCAGGACTTTTTCTAGAACTTTGAGAAGTGCCGGTTGGAATCAGGACCGTGCCAGCCTGTGGAGGTTAGTATTTTGACTTAATTCGAGGAGGATGTGTCCTCCTGTCTACAGGGTAAATGGAACCCATCTCCCGTCTAAAAGGAGTGTCCTTTGAGAACACAAGGAGCCCCCTGTCTAGGGCACTGGATTTCACAGGTTACAGCAGGAACACCCCCACTGCTTGCCCTGGTGAACAGAGGCCGGGTATTGATTAACTATCACGCCTGCATCAGAACTACTCTTAGGATTCAATTTTTTTTTTGTTTTGCATATTTTATTGATCAGAGTGGTAAATGAGCATCAAGCGTGCAAGAAGACGATGAATTGTTTACTTGCATAAAATAACCTTTCAATAAGGGAAGATGCATGGCTCACGCTTTGGTTCTGTTCTGCGGCCCGAAGCAGATGGCATTCAGCTGCTATTGATTGGCTTCCATAGTTAAGGCGCAGCCTGCAGCCCAGCGTGCCCGCCACATTGTGAGGAGCGGGCTGGACTCGGGGCTCAGGACGGGCGCCAGGCAGCACCCAGGAGCCCTGAGCCTTAGAGAAGAGAGAGCTCTTCCTGGAAACCACGGCGATGTGCTGGGAGGAACGCATGGGCCCCTGTGTGCAGCTGGGTGCCAGGGCTCTCGGGCATCCCTGGTACAAAGAAGTGTCCCAGCAGACGCCAGGCAGAGGCGCGATTGCAGCACGCTGGTGTCGAGCGTGTGAGATTTAAAGAACATCAGTGCAAGTTTTCTCTCCACCTATGGGCTATGTGCAGGAAACGTGTGTGCTGAAGTTGGGCTCCAGCCCTCCGCTCTGCCGTCTCGCCCCCACAGCAGCTTGCCTCTATCCTTTGTCAGCAGCCACATTTGGTTTGGAAATGACTTTCCCCAATAGGGAGTTACAGATGTTGAATTTATAAATATTTCCCTTTGAAGCTGACTCCAACAGTGACTCTACCTCTCAAAAACCAAGGACAGGTTCAAGTACTGATTAGGACTCCTCCGCCCCCTTCCAGACCCATTAAATAGAGAGAATATGAGCAAATAATATGTACATTTACATAATAAAGCTTGTTGTGGGGCAGAGAGGGAGAAGGAAATTCTTCCTCACTCACTTGGCAACATCTGATACCAGCTATCAGCCACATTTAACAGTCTTTTAATGATCCAAGAAAACTCAGTCAGCACCTTATTTGTGGTTACTTAACCAGGTCTAAACTTTTGAATATGAGCTAGAGGAAAGTGAAAAGATAGAAAAGATGGGGGGGGGTTATTGTGGTATAATCTTCATACTGCAAAATCACACACTGTAGCTGTACGATTCCATCCCTGTGAGAACATTTCGGTGCATTGTGTGACCATCCGTAGGACTCTGTTCTAGAACCCAAGTTTTCTCCTCCACTCAGAACCTATGCTTTTGCCTACTCAGTTTGTGCCGCTTTTATTATAAGCTTGAAAAAGCAAACCGATGCTCACTGGTCTTTGACACTCTCTCTGCTCACCAGCCTGCTTCAGGCTCAGGAGGGGGCTGGGCCCGACAGTGGCAGCCACCTGGGACTCAAGAGCTGTAGCTGATGGTGGGACTTCGGAGCCTTCCTAAAGTCAAGGGGAAGTCAGGGAAAGGAGAGGTGGGAGGAAAAGGACATCACGTTCCTTCATTCGGTGCCTGAGTCGTCCCCTGTAGCACACATACTTACTTTGCAGGGGAGAACTGTGAGGTGATTGACAATTTTTCCACGGTGCTGTCACCTCTGACTCCCCCCCATCCTGGTGAGTACCAGCTGGAAAGGGGGGAGCCTTCCCACGTGTCCACTGGGACCAAAGCCTTGGTCAGTCTTCCACACACACAAACACACCACTCAGGTGAGGCTTCGGCCCCTCCACTCTGAATAGTGCTTTTAGCTCATGGGTGCTCACGTTCCGTGTAGCATGTGGAATGTGACATTTTGCAGCCTATTCAAATGCTTGCTGTCTTGTGAAACTTTGTGCCTTAGCAGCAACTTGATTATTTGTGCGCCTTGAAGAGCAAAAAGAAGCCCCCTGGGCTCTGTAAAATGGCAGCTGATCACAAAGGCATTTCTCACTGAACACGTTTTGTCATTACCAGGATAAATAGCATGCGGTCATCAACTCCGAAAAAGATGCCAATGCTTAGTAGATATTTAGTGGAAATATATATTCACTCTCCGTATATGGAAACTGCTAGAGCAGTATTTTAACACATAATCCTTGTCTGTGAGAACTTTGGTTTGACTGTTCTGATAGTTCAAATACAATATGTGTATTTGAAGGAAATGTATGAGGTAGGGAAGGAGAGGAAGAGGTGAACCAAACATGGAATGATAGTGGTAGAGGGTCTTGGGCACTGTGGGTGGTGAAGGTGAAATGACTTTATAAATTAAAACTTATAAACATTAATATTATTATAAACAAGATACATAAGCTAGAATAAACATTTTAATGTGTGCTGTAATATTCAGATACTAATGAAAAATAAAATTTGGGTTGCTATGTGGGCAGTTTAAAGAATTTGTTTAGCTTTCCACTGCTGCTTAACAGAAGAAACACAATACTGCATTTAAATGTAATAATAGCACAGATCTTTCCATTTACAATATTCCATTATGGCCCATTTTATTGTGTTATCTATATGGTGTATGTATATGATTGTATGCATTGTATGTGCATGCTGCGTAATTCAGCATAAAGATATTATACAGCAGATAATGTGCTAAATATTTGCCTATGCATTTAGCTGTTTCATCTTTTAAAAACAGTTTTTTAAAAGCTACTTCAATCATGCAAGCAGTGACCATAATAGAAGGCATCAGTAGCCAGTGATCTGTTTCTCCAAGTCAATTTTGGAATATTTACTGTTCTGAAATTTATCTGTTGGTTTCACTTTGACAAGGAGGAAATCAGACTACAGAAAGGTTCTGTTTTCTCGATACTTAAAAATAATGGTTAAATTAGTCCCATAGACAGAAGTAAATGAGACTCATCTATTTTCCATAAGGAGCTCCCCAGTGAACTGGCCTGGGATTGTTTTCAAGCACAGTAATGCAGGTTGTGTTTGGATCGGCCTTTCCTTCTCTTACCTTCTTCCTTCTCTTCAATGGATATCATTTAAATTTCATGTGCTCTGTTGACCTCAGATCAACTTCTAGTTATCTTGAGAGACTCTTCCTTTTTCTTGCATGCCTGCGTCAAGGCAGTGAGAATCTTGGGTCTTTAAGCAGTTTGGACTATTTGACTCTACTTGTATCATGCATACAATATGATTTTCCTTCAATTCTGTTCATCTCAAGGTGAGGTCCCTTTGAGTACCTGCTCAGGGTGGACTTTCAGACCAAGCACAGAGTTGCTATACTCCGCTAGACACACACACATTATGGTCCTTCAAACACAAGCAGCTCGGTGATAAGTAATTTACTTTTAAAACTTTGATTTCATTGTTTCTGTTTTTAAAATAAAGTTGATTTAAATAAGTGTTCTTTGTGGTTTGCTGACTACTCACTCAGATTAATTGTGGATTAATTCATTAAATTAATCACAAAAGGCCATTGAAAAATCATTGAAACCCATTGGCTTGCTTTACCATAGGTGTCAATGTTTTTGTGCAGAGTAATCTGTATTTGTTAATTAGTCAAGAGATGCCTATTCTGTCATAGCAGCGGAGACTGGTAGAAAGTTCTAGCATGGATACCAATCCGGGAGCATCTCTCCATGGCCCACTCCCCCTTATCATGGGTATGATGACTGCAGAATCTGTTGAAAGGTAGTTATATCCCTGAAAATATAATTAGCCACTTCATTTTAAAGACCTTAAAATTGCAGTTCTTATTCTGAAAGCAATAACTGCACACCAGAAAACGCGGCATTTTATCATTTTTTTATTTCAATTTATCAGATCGATGCTTCTTCTATTCCTACACAAATGACAGTGAGTGGAGTTGGGGATATCTAAGCTTAAAGAAGCTTCTAGAAATGAAGCAGTAACCCCAAGTGCTCTGAATTCCCTGACCAGCTTGCATTTTCCTGCCCAGATTTGAAATGGGCACCTGCTGTTTAATGTAATTAGTTTCAAAGGGAATGTCAGATCTCTGGAGTTAACTCTGACCCAGTAACCCTCCTTGGAAAATATCAGTGAGACCAAACAAGAAGAGTTATCACAGTTGGGAACCTTCTTCTCACCGGATTATTCCTTATTCTGGAGTATGTTTAATGTCTTATTTGCTGTCTAGCTGTGTTATTTTCTGGTTACAAAATTGTGCTGAAGACAAAATTGCTTGAGTAAGTTGTTGTTCTCTTGTTCCAAAACTGCGTCCCACCAAAAGCTTCCACAAATTCCAAAAGCTTCCACAAATTCCAAACATTTCAAAATTCCCCCCAAGCTGGAATTGTAATAATTTTGAGCTTGTGTCATGATAATTTGGTTTGAAAAGCTAAACAAAAATGAAGGTAGTTCATTTCCAATGTGCTGTTTTTCATCTGAATTCAAAACGGTTCACAACAAACAGTTTCACATCTCATCCTTGTTGATCAGCTTATAGTGAGCTGTAATAAAGGGGCCAGAAAGGGCCTTGTTTGAAGAGAAGAGTAAGTCTGACACCAAATGGCAGCATTGCCACTGATGAAATGAAGTGAAACCATTTGTTTTATTTTTCCCCAGACTTGGGGGGTGAAGTTGCTTGTTTTGTTGGTGATTTATGAACCAGATCTTCCGACATGTCTTGTGACCCTCTTTACTTCCCCCAGTTGCTTTGGTTGAGTCTTGCTTAAATAGTCCCCTTGGGACTGTTTGCCAGAGCCACAGAGAGGACCAGTGGGTCCCTTGCATTCAGAAAGCCAGAAAGTTGTTGGAGAAGTCATGTCACACATCCTGCAGGGAGCGAGCATGTCCAGGGAACAGAGCAAGTTCCTGATGCCCAGCCAGCCCACTCCGGCCAGACTGTCTGAGAGAGGATCTTGTCCTGGTGTTCTGAGGAAGTAAGACCAAGCCACTGCCATCTCTGAGGGGGTTGAGATCAAGACCATCTTAGGAGGGCCAGAGCGATAGTACAGCAGGTAGGGCATTTGCCTTGCACATAGCTGACCCAGGTTCAATCCCTAGCATCCCATATGGTCCCCCATGCACCACCAGGAGTAATTCCTGAGTGCAGAGGCAGAAGTAACCCCTGAGCATCACTGGGTGTGACCCAAAAAGGAAAAAAGGCCCATCTTAGGAAAGAGAATATTTACTCTGAGTGTTGAAGGACTTGCTGCCTTACCTGAGAACACCAGTGGCTCATACCCAAATGATTGGCATTGGACACTTTGGACCTTGAACACTTTGGACCTTGGACACTTTGGTGGTGTAGACGGGAGGTACCTATCTCCATCAAAACCATCAGAGCCAGGGGGCTGGAGCAATAGCACCACCGGTAGGGCGTTTGCCTTACACATGGCCAACCCGGGTTCAAATCCCAGCATCTCATATGGTCCCCTGAGCACTTCCTGGAATAATTCCTGAATGCATGAACCAGGAGTAACCCCTGTGCATCACCGGGTGTGACCCAAAAAGGAAAAAAAACAAAACCATAAGAGCCAGCACTGTTTCAAACATGTCACCCAAATGGTAACAATTAAATCAAAACATTGAATTTGCCAAGGAGGCTCAGGTGGTGGTGGAGGGAACTTGGGGCATGGGTGTGGGGGATGCTGACCCTTCAGCCATGGGTGTGGAGTTGGGACATTGTAGACCTGGAACTCTTATCATTAACAGTTTTATAAATTACAGTGCCCAAATAAAAACATTTTTTAAAAAAAAAGAGATTGGAGACAAAATCTGGCAAGAGTGGAGAAAAAAAAGGGACTCTGGCTCAGTGTTGGCGGGAATAGAAATCGGTGCAGTCTCTGTAAAAAATGGCATGGAGAACTTCCCAGAAATGGAGATACCATATGACCCAGTAACACTGTGGCTAGGAAAAGATCCAAAGGCCATGAAAACACTGATTCAGGGGTTCACAGTAGCCTTATTCATTATAGCAGGGACCTGGGATCATCCTAAAGGCCCAAGGACAGATGACTGGATAAAGAAGTCACAGTGTGTGCACCTACTGGAATATTTCTTTGTCATAAAAAGTGAGATTGTATCATTTAGGACAAAACGGATAGAACTTAAGGTGATGGAAAGTATGAAATAAGGAAATAATAGTTACTGGAGGATTCCACTTATATGTGGAATATAAATAACTAAATAAAAAAAATGCCCCCCTACCCCGAAAAAACAGAACTAACTCCTACAAACTCCTACACTTGGTGAAAATGATGGCGGTTAACAAAGGGAAATAGAAGGTGAGCGAGAAAAAAACAGAGAGGCGCCTTTAGGTTGGGGGACAGGGTTGGAACTTTGATGGCAACAATGATAAATCCTCTAAGTATGTAAAAATGTTTCACCATACCCCTGAAATTCTAGAGTGCCGTAAATGAATGACATGTCTATTTTCTTAAGGTGGTGGTGAGGATTAAGTGGCCTGTTACATGTGAGGTCACTTAGCCAGCCCTAAAATACTAGGTAGATATTGGATTGTGCTCTTTTTCAACTTGTGCAAACCCCTGGCTTCATTTCTTACCTATCTGTAAATCCCTGATTCAACATTCTGCAGCTCAGGGACCTGAAGCTGCTTTGGGAAGCAGCCTTGCCTGTGGGCAGGCCACCAAAGTGTGGTATTCACTGAGAGCTCAGCTCTGAAGCTCTTCTGTCCAGGAAGCCAGAACTTGCCTTCTCATCATTTCCCTTTGTCGCTTCTGCTGCTAACCCCCAGACATTCCTGGCCCCGGATCCACAACGACCTACGTGAGAAGTCAACCTGTCCATGACGTGATTGTGATTGCTGGGAAGGAAGCAAATAAGGAGAGGAGGAGTAGGCTGTTAGGGGAGAGAGTGAAGCTTGGGCTCCCGGGGTCAAGGACAGCAGATACCAGGAAGGAGGTGGTGACCCAGAAGGAGCATTGGCGTCTGTGCCTGAGCCCCATGGTGACTGCCACTTTGTGAGCGAGCAGGAGAGCGGGCACATGGTGCTGGTGACAGGCTGGGTGTAGGTGGGGATGTTGGAGAAGGGGATAGCTTTCTCTTCTGCCAGATGTGGGGGTGGTGCTGTTGGGGTTTTTTCGAAGTTGGTTTTTGGGGCCACCTCTAGTGGTATTCAGGGCTTAATCCTGGCTCTGTGCTTAGGGATCGTGCCTGGTGGGCTCAAGAGACCCTTTTGGGGGCGTGGGGAGGCAAAGATCGAAGCTGGGTTGGCACATGCAAGGGAAGCTCTTTACCCACTGTGCTGTCTGTCCCGCCACGTCGGTGCTCTCTTTTGCTGAGGTGACAAGGGTGCTAGGGGAGACGCAGTCATCATCGGAGGAATTGGGAAGGAATTGTGTGTGCCGCTCTGGAGATTCTGAGTTGAAGATGTCTGTAAAACACCAAAGTGGAGATCTCACGCCTCAGTTCCAGAAGAGAAGGTCAGGTCCTAGAAATGAAATTGTCCATCATTCATGGAAAGGTCTCAACATCTGTGATAATCAGTGCTCTCAGCTGGGGAGCCCCTGTGGGGGCGAGGAGTCTGGGAAGAGAAAGATGGGGCCAAGGAGGAGAGTGAGACTGAAGTAAGAGAAAGCCCAGAAGAGCTGCAGAAACCAAGAAAAGAGGATGCTATAAAGGAGAGTGAGGTGAAGATGAAATGGTCCCTGAGGTTAGCAGCATAGAGGCATTGTGACTTCACCAAGTACAAGAGTAGACACCAAAGGGCTATGGCTAAAGAATTACATACTTTAGAAAGTCAAGAGGTGGGGTGAGAGTCAGAGCCTAAAGGACCAGGATGTTAAAAAAAAAAAAGAAAATAAAGGCTTTATCTTCTGAGAATTTTTTTTTTGGTTCAATTGCTCTCCTGTTTTGAAATAAGATACAAGAGTATGTTTATATTGTTTATGCTGATAGGGGTGGTTTAGCAAGGGGGTGGATGGATGGATCAATGAATAGATAAATGGATCCGTGGAAGAAAGGAAGGTAGATGATGGAAGGATGGATGGTGGATGGATTTATGGATCACTTGGTGAGTGGGTAGATGGATGGAATTAGAGATTGAGTTGACACACAAAAAAGAAGCTGCTATGACTAAAGAATTACATGGTTTAGAAAGTCGAGGAGTGGGGTGAGAGTCACAGCCTACAGGATCAGGTTCCCTGGTGGGAGGACAGACGCCCCCTCCATCAGCAGAGAGAGTGACTGAGGTAAGCAGGAAGAGGAGAAACGCGTTTAGAGTACGTTTCTCTACATACTCTAGGGAATCGAGCTTGGTACCTGCTCTATTCTCTGGTGTTCGATGTGGCTCAGCTGAGGGGAAGGTGGATAGAGGAGTAGAGAAAGAGGTAAGAAACGAGTGACCTCTTTGTCCTCGAGCAGTGGTCCTCAAAGTGGTTCCCCTCAGGCCTGAGCAGCCCCTCCAGAGCAGCTGTGCGGGTCATCACTCCCTCACCTATGTCCCTTCCCCTGCATAGCCCCTAGCTCTAGTGGTGCCGGGCTTCTCAGTGGGGGTCCACGACAGACATGGGAGGGGGAGGGGGAAAAATGGATCCAAATGTGTTATGTTCAGATATCAAAAGTATGTCTTCCAGTTGCTGCTTTAAAAAAAAATAGTGTTTCTCCCTCAAGCTTAGCAAAGATCTTGAAGATGGAGATGTAGTGTTTGAAGTCCGTACTCATTTCAACGGCTGGTCCGCCGGTGTGTCAGTGGACGTCTCTCCTCTCTGTCTTTAATTGCTCTGTAGAGAAAGCAGTTAAAAGACGATAAAAGTGTGTGTTTTAAAAGACCAGTTCAAATGGAATTGTATTGTCTTTCACCAACCAAGGCTAGTTTATTCCCTGTGGCTCTTTGTACAGTGCTTTGGACAATCCCTTGTAAAAAATAAGTTTAATGAAACACTTCCATTTCCATAGGGATATTGTCTATGATTTGTTTAGTAGGCCCAATTTGGTTGGATATTTTTCTGGATAATCAGCTTACTTTTTTCTTTGTTTAGTCTCATCTCATTACCTATGTGTTCGAGTTCTTTACTGCTCTATAATGTGTACCGGGCACCTGCTGTGTTAAACAGACCAGTTTTTCATGTTTGGGTCCTTTCCTTGCTTTTTATAGACAGTGCAAAGTAGGTGTGAACCTAATTGCTTTTTCCTATTTCAGAAGCTATTTTTTATGCTGTGAACTTTCTAAAAAGCATTTGGTTAAAAATAGAATACTAGAGTTTGTGGGTTTCTTCTACCTTCTCTCCTCACTCCGTCCTTTATTTGGGGGTGTGGGGAGTGTTCTAACCAGTATAAAATTAGTATATTAAAAAGGATACAGCAGGGTTAAGGGGGTTTCTCTCTTATTGTTTTTTTTTTTAAAAAAATAAGAGTTCTGTGCTCTGTGGGCCCAGAACAGACCCAGAACAGACCCAGAACACAGAGGCAGGGGGTGTCTGTCCGTAGAGCCAAATCAAAGGCATTAACTAAAATTGGTGATTCTTTCTTGAGCCTGATGGTTTTTCTAGCATTCCAAGGGATAAGGAAACTGTGCATTTGACTGTGTGGCTCAGATATTCGAGAAGAGCCAAGTGTAGAGTCGACTCTGGTGTGGGAGAGAGGGGGGAGATGGGGGTACAGTGAGGGCGGGGAGAGAGGAGTCGACTCTGGAGCCTCTCGGTCACTCTCAGTCACTTTGCTCTTGCCCACCCGATGATTTCCCCTGACCTCTGCGAGGCGGACCTGTGCCTTTGCTCAGGGGGTGAGGGAGCACCGACTCAGTACGGGATGATACTGAATGTGTGTGTGTGGGGGTGGGGGGTAATTATACTTTTTCTATCTTGTCAACTGGCCAATAGAAGGGGCGTTCAACACTAAGATGGAAGGGGGAGAGGGCCACGTGCCGCTGAGGTAGGTGAGTGGCCGTCTGTGACACGGCTTCCTGGGCCGGGAGGCAGGTGGATTCCAGGAGCCTGTGCTTTCGTGCTTTCCTGCCATCCGCCATCGTCCCATTCCTGCCTCTGGCGGGACGCCTATCAGAGAAAGGTTCAGATAAAGTGGAACCCCATGTCAAAGTTCATGTTCTCTGTGGAGTGTGAGCCCCTGAGGAAACATCCATAGTTGCACTCTTAAGTAATGAAGGTTTCATCTGGGCATGAGAATCGGGCACGAATGCTGGAGTACAGGACGTCTGCCTGTGACGGGGCCCTTCCTCCTTGCACTTACCTGACAGGGATGAGCCCTCCTACCGCACAGCCTCCTTCAGCCAATCTCTTACTCTTGTGTTTCTTTTCTTCCTTTCTGGTTTCTGGGGGCTGCTGGTGATACCCCCCACCCCCACTCCAGCCCCAGGTGATTTCAGTGAGCAGTTTCCTGGCGGGTTTATGTTGTAGCCAGGAAGCCAAGGGTCCCTTCCTACCTAGCTTTATTAATTCTGGGCTGCTCTTGTTTCTTGCTGTAGACCTATTAACTACTTTTCACTCTTTGTACCTGTGCTCCAAGGGTTCCCAGGCGCGTCTTGAACAAAGTGCCCCTGTCACAGAGGTTCCCACCTAACATGTTCCCCCAAACCTTGCTGATAACAGGGTCTCAAATCCAGGTGATGCATTATTGCAGGAGGGGGCATTTGTTAAACAGGAGACTCGATGCAGTGTTTATACACTGGACAGCTATACATAGTGCTAGAGGTCTTTGTATTAAAAAAAAAAAATTTTTTTTTTTTGGTCCAGTACCCTGAATCTTAACTCTTAAGCAGTGGAGACGTATCTGCCTAGAAGGACCTGATCGATCTCTGCCTCGCCACTGAAACCCAGCTGGGCCAGCCTGGGTCCACATGTGCAGTATGTAAAGAAAGCGAAGGCTAAATAAATCAGAGTAATAAAGCAGGTAGTTGGGGGAATGTTTAAGAGACTTGGGAGAGCAAATTGTTCTCAAACACTTTAAACACTTTAGAAACATCAATTCATCAACACACATAGGTTATGCTAATTGTAAATCTTTCATTAAAAAACAGCCTCCTGAGGCAGTTCTCAAGCCACATCTTACAAGCCTAGTTCTGATTAGGTCTTACTACTGTTTCTTCCTTAAGGTAATAAGATAGCGGTTACATAAACATGTTCCATGATTTGTATTTAAATTAAGTGTTTGATGCCAAAGAGCTAGTACAGGAGTTAAGTTAGCACTGGACTTGCCCACAGCTGGCCCTGGTTTGATTCCCCAACACCACACATAATTCCTCAAAGACCATCAGGAGTGACCCCTGAATACAGAGTCAGGAGAAAGCCCTTAGTACAAGGGGGGTGGAGTTCCTTCACCAATAATAAAAGCTCAAAAAGTAACATTAATGCAGTGTACAATATATACTGGGAAAAATTAAGCATTCTACTGAATTCATTTAGAAAAAAAAAAACATTTGATACTTTGGTAGAGATGGCAGTGCAATAATTTTGTAGACCATTAATATTAACACTATTATCACCATGTTCTGTTGAACACAAAACATTAAACTATAAAAAAGCAAAGTACTGTGGGGATGTGTCACTGCAGAATGAATGAGTGGGTGTGTGACTCAGTGACTAGGTGCAACGGTGATCAGTCGTTTGGGAGCTAGAGAAATCTAAGTTCCAGTCCTGTCTGAGCGCCCAGATCCCTCAGACACAGAACTTGGGTGATGACAGTATCTCAGAGTATTGTCAAAATTAAATAAGATCGAGTACCCAGGAGAGGCATTAAATAAGTGCTGTTTTTATTTATTTGTTGCTTGCGTAAAAATGATCATATTTGGTACGTTAAAATGGTTGAAAACTAATTTGACTCAATCCAATGTTAGTTGTCAGCTCTATAAAATAATTCCAAGATCTCACAAGAGAAGAGCATCCTGCCAAGGGCAAGGGTTGGGAGAGCACTGCCTCAGAAGAGAACAACGTGCATGGAGACTGCATAGGAGCTGGGAGCCATTTACAGGGAGCTTGGAAGGACCTTTCCAATAATAGAGCTGCATCCGCAGTAAAACGATAAGCCGAGCCAAGATAGACTATTTTAATAGCTATTGGGATGGATAGAGCCTTAGTGGCCACATGCCACCCCCTCTGCCCCGCCCCCCTCCTCAGCACTGTCAGAAGAGAGTCCTATAAAAACAAAATGTGTTTGTGCCTAGTATTCTAATGCAGGTACATTTCATAATTATTTTCATACATGTGCCACCATGAATAGATATACTTAAAATGGTATGTCCTGGAGAGATAGTACAAGAGTTAAGGTACTTCCTTGCCCACAGCTGACCGTGTTTAGATGCCCAACACCATTATAGTCTCCCAGCTCTGCCAGGAGTGATCCTGAAGTAAGCCCTGAGGACCGTGGGTGTACTCCACACCAAGTGCATAAATAAAATGATCTATTTATTTCTTAACTTAAGATAAATTTCTCCTTTTATAAAAAATTACAGCTAATAATCTTGTTACTTTGGTGACCCCTAGTCTATGAAAAATATCCACTGAGCTTGGGCAAAAGATTTTCCTAATGTTTTTACAGTGTTTCAAGAGAGGTTGGAGCCTCTCTTTTCAGTCTCAAAATCCTAAATCTAAAAGTTTAAGGAATTGCTCCCAAGGAAGATCATTAAATTCCTCAAATCCCTGTCAGGAATCTGCTTCCTAAGAGTAGAAGAAAATTCACTCCAGTTGGACAATCGGACGTACCTAAACTTAGTCCAGTCTTTTCCACAGATAATGATTAGCTCATGAACCTAGGAAATGTCAGAGAACAGACAACTCTTGGTGGCAATCAGCAGGCAAGGCACCACAGGGTTAAGGGCCTAAGCATCTCAAGTAAAAGGGCATTTTAATGAAAACCTAAAATCAAAGTATCAAATAATCCAGGGCATAAGAAACATGTAAGGGGAAGAGAATGGGCAATTTTGAATGGAAACCAAAGATGCAATGTAGAGTCGTTGAAACTAATTCCGTGAATTTGATTTAAAAAGCAGTTCAGAGGTAGCCAAAGAGCTCGTCTGCTTGGTGGGGAAGTAATAGAGTTTGTGGCAGAAACGACACATTGCTTCAGGGCACGTTTCTCATGCTTCGTTCTGCTTTGCATCTGCAAGTGCTGGCTACCTTTACCTGCAAACTCCACTCACAGCTCTCGAGTCAAATATCCGGAGAAACTCCTTCACCCCACAAGTTAACACAGGTGCCTTGTGACTAATGCTTTAAAAAAGAGAGAGAAAGCTAGCTACTTCCCTTCCAGTAACTTCTTCCCCTGTGCTGCCTCACAGCTATTATTGTGATTATTTAGGCTCGGGCCATTTCCCTCTCCAGACACAGGGTCCTGGGAGGGCCCAGCCATGGTTGTGTGACATAAATATTTCTCTAGGAATCTATAGTCCAGAAAGGCAGCAAACGTAAATTTTAATACAGAAATAGCTCAAAAGATGGGTTTCCAATTACTCTTACTCCATGCGCGGTTTTGGCTTTTTGACCATTTCAAGAGAAGTGATATTTCTTCTTAAATATTACGCCAAAGGACGTTGTTTATTTTCGCAGATCCTCTACCATGTTAAATAGACCCTTGTCGGCGTTCTCCTTTCAGTGCCTGTCTGGATTTCTTCCCGGAGAATCTGGGAGAGCCAGCTTGTCCTCTTGAATTCTGGGAGCCAGATGCGTCCTGTGAATGGGTGTCACCCCCCTCAGCAAGGCTGCCAGGGCGTGGGGGTTCCTGAGCCATCTTCATGGTTTGGGGGGGTCATAATCCTTCTGGGATCTGTCTGCTTCTTGAAGCGATGCTTCGGGGGCTCATGGCAGGGAGCAGGGGCTGAGGTGTGCAGGTGCAGGGTACCGTGTGCAGAGTCCCTAAAGGCAGGGACACGGAGCCGCTCCCTACAGTGAGCTTGGATGCTTTTCTCTCCGCCTGGCCTCCTCTGCCCCACCCAGGGAGAAAGAAGTGTCATTTCTCTGTATACCTTTGGCCCTGGGGGTGGGGGGGGAGGGGAGGGGGGACGGGGCGGGACCGGGGAAGACCCCGCTCAGTGAGCTCAGTGCCCCAGCTTTGGCGCCAGCGACCACACACCTGCGCGGACAGCAGGCAGAAGGGGCGCCTTCATGGCCCTGTTCCGAACCGAGGGCGAGGGGCCCAGATGCTTGGAAACCTCGTCGCCCGGGCGGCCGTCGGAAGGTGGCCAAGTGGTCTCGCCCACATTGGCAGCACCCTCGCTCCCTTCTCATTATAATTGCCTGCTGGGTAGGTCTGGATCTAACTAGAATGCCAGCGTTCGATTTCAGTGTCCTCGGCGGAGACGTGTCACCGCGTGCGCTCGCCTTCGTGACAATTTTCTAAAATGGAAACTCGTGGGAAATCATTACGGTGTTTATACGGCTCCCTTGTCGGCCGGCGCGATCCTGTGATATTTTACCAGTGTTTTCCGCCGCGTGATGGCATCTCGCGAAGGTGAAGGCAGAGCAGGTCCCTCTGTAATTTGGTGACTGCATTTCACTTGCGGAAGAAGAAAAGATAACTGACAATTAAGTATTTGGGATGTCACCGAAAGAACATGTGCGACTAATCAATGATGCCCTTTGGGAGCGTGATTTTATAAAGCTGATAAGGTAGAAAAATCGGGATTTTGCTATTTGTGGTACATGATGATAATTGCACCTTTTCAATAAAAAAGACATTTCTCTTGGAGTAAACATTGAGCTTGCAGGGGAAGCTGGGAGCAATGCTATTGTTTCTCTGTCCCATGTAGGCCTTTTAATATATATTTTATATTATACATTATATATTTTATATATTTACACATATGTATATATGTGTGTATATACACACATATATATGGGGGGGGTGGGAGAGGGCAAGAGAGAGAACGATTTTATCTTCTAGAATGATATTGTTTCGTTTTTGTTTGGATCCACCCTGGTACTCCCTCATGCACAGGATGTACTCTGACCCTGTGAAGTATCTCCCTGGCCCCTAGAGTGATTCTTCTCTAGGAATATCTGGGCTATTTTAAGGTAGGACATTTATTGTTCTGAACATAACACTATAAATAATGGGTTTTTTTTTTTTGGCTTCTTATAAGCTATGCACAGTTACCCAATTGCAGTGTTTATTAGAGTAGTAGGGGATAGTGACCACAGCGTCCATTGTGTAATGTGCTGCATGCGTGTTCCAGTTGTGTCTCTCTGGCTGGAGTGCTGGAGTCAGCCCCAGCACGTGCTCCACCGTGAAGCTCTGTCCCTGGGCTCTTGTTCGCTGTCATTGATCCAAGCCTGTTTCCATCTTCCTAGTTCTTGACTGGTAATCGGGATACTTCCTGAGTGAGAAGTTAGACGGCAGGCCCGGTGACGGTGCTCAGCAGGAGACCATTGCCCTGACTTGTGTGAGGCCTTTGGTGCAAACTCTCCAGCACCTCAGATGAAAGAGCAGGAGGAAGAAATTTAATGGCTTTTTTTTAATACATTATCGCCTGAGTGCTACCCCATCTCCATGTGTGTAAGGGCAGCTACCCGGTTTTCAGAGCTCAGGAGATTTAGCTCTTCAGATGCTGGGTTTTTCCCACCCACCCATAGGCTACTTTGTACCCTCACAGGCTTCGTGCGGGAAGATCTCTCCTGAACTGGACAGTACTTTCTGCTTTTCCCACCAGCTCTGAACATCATTACCATCTTGAACACCAGGTGACTCAAAGACAGTCATTTGTAAGCCCCTGTCCCCTCCCCCGGCACCCTCCTCCCGCTCTCTCCATGCTTGGCCCCTGCAGTGGGCCGGACTCTTCCCATGCAAGCTGCTTGACTCATTTATTTTTTTCATTGCTTGCCTCTAGCTCTTCCCAAGTTCTTCTCGGTCTCCTCCTCCTCCCCCTTCATTCTCCTTCCTTCTCTTTATCCTCCTTTTTGTCTCTTCCTCTTTTTCATCTTCTTCCTGCTTCTCCTCTTCCTCCTCCTCCTTCCCTCTGAAATAGTACCTGGGTCATGTCGCAGTAAGCATGGTGAGGACTGCACAGCTCATTTTACACATGACATAAGCAGCACTTCTGACTGGCAGCCCATACCACGACCCCCTCCCCACACACAGACACCTCTTACAGAACCAGCTACTCTCACTCTTGCGTCTGGATGAATAATTCTGCCTCTCCTCATGTTTGACCCCGTACTTACACCTGCAAAATAGAATTTAATGGGACTTATTTGTAACTTTAACTCCGGCTTGTCACATTCATTTTGAATTCTGATGTTTTACCGCCTAAATGAGCAGCCCCGCACTGTCTCCTGGTTTGCGTGCAGAGCCGGTGAGCTACAGCCCAGCTCTGCAGCCCAGTTTGTAGTGACCCACCGAGGTGCCGCTGGACCCAGGGTCCATCGCTGCCTGAGCATGGCTCCTCC
The DNA here is from genome assembly GCF_027595985.1 of Sorex araneus. Taxonomy (NCBI): domain Eukaryota; kingdom Metazoa; phylum Chordata; class Mammalia; order Eulipotyphla; family Soricidae; genus Sorex; species Sorex araneus. The sequence goes on along the minus strand of NC_073307.1, from coordinate 36,682,523 downwards.
AACAGTTCTTCCATTTGTCTGCGTTACAGTGTATCTGGGAGATTCTTCTCCATTACATCCTCTCTCTGCTCAGGCTGAAGTCATGATTTTCTTCTAAATCAGATCTCTGCAGACTTGAGGAAAACAGTCTGTCCACCTCCACCAGCCTCTCCTAACCAGGGCCCTCTCATGTTCGAGCCAGATGAGCAGGTATATTGGCCTTGGTGTTGCACTGACCCCAGGCTCCCGCCTCCACTGTTGGCCACATTCGGTGGGAGACAGAAACCACGAGTGCCAGCTTTCTGCGCTCTGCACAGCGGCGGATCTTGGTCTGTGAGACCAATCCTTCACGGGGTAGCCTCACTGCCAGACAGATATTTCCCCGCCGCAGCCCAGAGCCTCGAGCAGTAATGAATTCTGATCACAGGACGGTGCACACTCACTCCAGCAGGTCCTAATTGACACAGAGGCAGGACGCTGAAGGAGGGGACAGGAGGCCAGCCTGCCCGTCGGGAGCTGGCAGTTGAGCTTCTTCAGGCTCCAAGTGGAAGGTGTGCCCTATCATCACGGCCACCTTGGAGCTCTGAGCAGGTGCCCCCGGGGGGGAACACTGGGCACCGGCCACTGTGGGCATAAGTATGATTTTACGTGCTGTTTCCAGGAAGCAGGCGACCCCGCTTTCTCCTCATTTTCATCCAGGCTGCACAGAAATCCTTCCAGGTGGACAGAGGAAGCAGTCCACTGGACTTTTGCTCTAAGACGAACTCTCACTGTACCACGCTGCCTCTCTAAAGAAAGTAAATATTTGGAGCTGGAGTGGGTAGGGTTTGCTTTGCACACAGCCAACCCAGGTTTGATTCTCAGCATCCACGTAGTACCCTCAAGTCTGCCAAGAGTAAGCCCTGAGCACAGCCAAGCATGGCCCCCCAAAAAGGGAGGGAGGGACAGAAGGAGGGAGGGAGGGAGGGAGGGAGGGAGGGAGGGAGGGAGGGAGGGAGGGAGGGAGGGAGGGAGGGAGGGAGGGAAGGAGGAATATTACTGGGGCCAGAGAGATAGTATAGTGGGTAGGTCATTTGCCTTACATGTAGCTGACCTGAGTTTGATTCCCAGCATCCCATATGAACCCCCAGAACACCACTAGGAGTAATTCCTTAGTGCAGAGCCAGGAGTAACCCATGAACATCACCGGTGTCACCCCAGTACACCCCACCCACCCAAAAATAAAAATGATTAGCCATGGAAGATGAATCAAAAGTAATGCTTGGCAAGCCAAGATGATGCAAATATGATGTGGTATTCAAGAATGTAGCCCATCTAACATTTTGTTCTAATAGGCAAAATAATTTTGTGTCTGCTAAGAAAGCAGGCTTGGGGGTGGGTTGGAAACTGGGGACAGTGGTGGAGGGAAGGTCACACTGGTGGTAGGCTTGGTGCTGGAATATTGAATGCCCGAAGCAACTCTGTTATTAACAACATTGTAAACCACGGTGTTAAATAAAGTTGGGGAGGAGAATATTATTTGTATATTGGGGTGGGGGCAGGAACACTTGGCAGGCTCAGGGGACCACGGACTATGTAGGATGGAACTTGGGGCCTTGCACAGGCAAAACCTGTGCTCTAGCCCATTCAGCCTCTCCCTGGCTCCTGAACTTATATATGCTTTAAATGACGCGTGCAGGGCGTCACACACACAAACACACACAAACACACAACACCCCCCACCCCAGCCACCACTTGTTTCATCTCATTGAATGAAATCATGCATTTAGGAGCCAGAAGATTTGGTTGGACTAATTTTTTTCTGTATTTCTGTCCTAATTAATGGTCATTATTCATTTTTCCATATTATGGTAAATTAAGTTTATTTAGACTCTTCTATTTGAACTAAAATATTATTTTTTTACCAGCCTTCTGAACAGATTTCAGGGAATATTCCCACCACTGATCTGAGTGCTTACTCACCCCATCCCTGTGTTATTTCCTTTAAAATTGTCCATCCTAAGATACGTATGGTTCATTTCTTTGTGATTTCAGAATATTCAGTGAACATTTAACAAAGTGCTCGCAAATATCTGGAGTTTCTGTAATCTTTTTCTTGTGACTGTATCTTACGTAAAATAGTGGGATCATCTTTATTTGGAGTACTGTGCTTGCAGAGACTGAACAGGATTAATTCCTGACCTGGTGTTGCAGTGTAAACAGCTTTTTGCCTGTCTTTTGTCATTAATGATCATGCTGTAGATGTTGCCAGTGCATTGTAAGCCAATCTGTCAAGGCAAATAAACAATTCACCTTGTTAAAATTCCCTAAATCTTGCATTAATAAAACCAAAGTAACCCCCTGAACACTCAAGAGATGTCTTCCTCCATACTGCAGTGATGGATGACATGTCTAAAGATCCTGGAAATTAAGTAGTTCAGGTCATTAAAAGTGTCCCACACTTGGTATTGATTTAATTTATTTTAAAAGGTGGGGGTGGAGATAAGAATCCCCCCCCCCGTTATTTTAACTGAAAACTACTTCTTGTACACATAATTAAAAGCATTGCCTGAGCAAACAGCTCCATATTTGTTAACGATGTTAAGCTTTATTATTCAGATAGATATTTTATCATCCTTTTACATAAGCTTGAGAAACAAATAGCTAGATAATCATTGTGACTTGTTTTGGCAGAAAGAAAATCATTTGAACTTCTTACACATGACAATTCCAAGAATGTCCTGGGCACTGAATTAATTACCTTCAGGGAATCCACAGAATTCTCTCAGGTGGATAAAGCTTTAGATGAAAATCAAATAATTTGGAAGAAATTAACTGAAAGAGTAATGAAACTATGCCTCAGTGTCAGGTAGAGAAGGTTTTTCTGTGCATAATTTTTGTAATTTTCATATTTCTATTTTGATAAGAAAGAGAGTGGGAGCCAAAGAGATAGAATAACACATCTGGTGATCACCTTGCACATGGCCCACCCAGGTTCGATCTTTGGCTTCCTGTAGGGTCCCCTGAGCACCACCAGGAGTAATTCCTGAGTACAGAGCCAGGAGTAACCCCTGAGTACCACAAGGTGTGGCCCCAAAACTAAAACATATATATACACATATATTTTGTTTATATATTTTTATGTAAGTTTATATATTTTTATTTATATAAAAATGTATGTTAAACAGGGGGCCGGAGCGATAGCACAGCGGGTAGGGCATTTGCCTTTGCACACGGCCGACCCGGGTTCAATCCCCGGCATCCCATATGGTCCCCCAAGCACTGCCAGGAGCAATTCCTGAGTGCAAAGCCGGGAGTAACCCCCTGAGCATCGCTGGGTGTGACCCAAAAAGCAAAAAAAATAAAAAAATGTATATTAAAGAAAAGAGTAAACTTTTGGGTGAATTGATGGGTAGATATGTGGGGTATAGGTGGGGAATTGTACTACATTTGGAGAAGGGTAGAGGGCTTTTATTCCATTTCTCAATATTCTAAACTAAGTCTTTGTTCCACGTATGTTCTTCAGTTATTGCTAACCGCCGTCAGCCCACTCTCCATGGACCCCATAGTTCAAACTAATGTAAGAAATGCCCAGTTGTTTATGTCTAAGGAATAAAGGATAACTCAAGAACGATCCTTTCTCTCTTTTTTTTTAATTCCCCAAGCTTCTGTGGGAAGCATGACTATGAGAGCAATGGCTAAGCTCCACACAGGGTCTCCAGGTGACCCCTCCAGGGGCTGAGCCCTCGTATTGTACCAAGATGATGATGATGCCGGGGACAGTATTGTAAAACCATGCAAGAATGGGGCAGGGATGTAAATTACTCCTCCATATAAAACCTGCAGAGCTCTGTCTGGGCAGGACACAGGGAACTCAGCCCTCCCTTTGGGATCAGTCACGTGACTACTTTGCATGGCTATTTCTGAGCTTGTGAATGCTAGTCCACATTCAAGTCTTGTTGCTCTTAACACAAACTAATTGAGAGGGAGAAAGTGATGGGAAATGATTAAAATGACTATTGGATAGTTAGAATCCTTTAGAGGTTGTTGGAGTCTTTAGTGCCTTTTCCATGGCTTTTGTTAAAAAAGGGGGGGGGGGTGGGGACACCCAAATCAGCAGACTGCACACTCTGGCAGTGAGCATTGTATTCTTAAAAATGAATATATACAACAATGCACTAATTCTCCACTAGGTTTGTCCTTGAAATTGCATAATTTGTACATCTGAGAGCTGACATGTTATGCTATTATGCCAGCTATTTGGCAGAACTCCCTAAATGAAAGAACTCTACAGATTTTTTTTAAGAGATCTGGGTGGGAAAGTTCTTACTGAGCCTTTAAGTGGAGCTGTCGCAATAGCAATAAATAAAAAATAAGTATATAAAAAGAAATAGCAATAAATGAGAGTTGGTCCAGATGCTATAATGATGATAGGTATGGGATCCTGACTAACTCTTCATTAGAAAAGTCATTTGTAGGGGCTGGAGCGATAGCACAGCGGGTAGGGCATTTGCCTTGCATGTGGCTGACCCGGGTTCGAGTCCCAGCATCCAATGTGGTCCCCTGAGCACCGCCAGAAGTAATTCCCGAGTGCATGAGCCAGCGGTAACCCCTGTGCATCGCCAGGTGTGACCCAAAAAGAAAAAAAAAAAAGGAAAAAAGAAAAGTCATTTATAATATTTCCTAAACAGTAGTGGTCTTGTGTGCAGATAAATGGGCATACACATGTAGTACTAGACCACTTTATTATTCAGCAAGGACATTTTGAGGTATATTCCTGAGCAGTGCTGTGGGGGTTCCCAGGATTTTCAAGCATTGATCGGTGTTAGACTCTCCATGAAAGCAGGTACCCTTGCGTTCTCTGCTCCATACCATCTTGTACACTATAGTAGCGCTTGCTCTGGCTGGCTGGATATGAGAACAGGTACAATTGGACATTGACGCAACGTCAGTTCTTAGTGAATGAAGTGGGGACCATTCCTCATGCTCATGTGAGGAATGAAACTGGTGAGAGCTTTGATGGATGCTTATGACTTTTTGAAATTGTTTGTTTGATGGATTGCCAAGTGTACCACACTAGTTCAATTCTGTTTTTTTTCCTTTCCCAGGCTGTCATTTTAGAAAATGAGGAACTTCCAAAGCTGTTTCTTGATTTCCTAAATGTACGACACTTGCCCTCTCTCCCAAAGGCAGAGAGTTGTGGGTAAGAATTTTTTATGGATTGGGCATGTATTTCATATTACTCTTCCATCGGTTTTTTGACTCATAAGCCAGAGTGATGTTACAGGAAGGGCCAGCATGGCCACGCCCATTCTTTCGTCAGGGGACAGCCCTTGGTTGCCCCCTGCCTGTAACCAAAGGAATTCCTTTTAAGTCCTCTTCAGATTGCAGCCAAGTAAGTGACCAACACATAGTACCTCATATTTCCACTTAAGGAAAATTACACCATCACATGTGTGATGTCAGGGGATGGAAATTAATAAACTAATATTTTATAAAAAAATTTATTTTTGAATATTTATGCAGAATCATCCTCCCTGGACACATGTATTATTTAATAGCTATAAGTGGAGGCAGGCTGGGGTGGGGGGTGGTTTGTGGAGATCGGGGAGGACCTGGGGACATTGGTGGTGGGAAATTACACGGGTGGAAGGATGGGTGTTGGAACACTGTATGACTGAAACCCAGTCATGAACAGCTTTGTAATGCTTTATGTCACGGTGATTCAATAAAATTAAAAATTAGTATGAAAAATAAAATGTTTTTAAACATTTTAAAATAAAAGCTATCCGTGACCTGAGAGATTTGATTCTGTAGCAAACAGACCTGGGAATTAAGTGCCTTTCTCTGGGTAGCTCATGTCGTAGGCAGCAGAAGCCCAGACTTTCCAGGGGAGGCTCCCTTCCCCCGCCCACCCCCGCCACCTCACCTTCGGGGACTCAGGGGCAGGCCTCAGACCTGTCTGCTGAGGATCCAGACATATCACTTCATCCACAAGTTGAAAACCTTCTTTATTATGTAAGCCCCAAAGTAGACTTTAGAGTTGTTTTGTTGTTGTTTTGCTTTTGTAATGCCAGCCATTGGGCCCCGGGCCTTCTACAAGTACAGCATGAGCTCTACCACTAGGGAGATGGGAAAGTGGAGCAATAATTCCCATTTTTCTTGGTAGGGGGATAAATTCAAGATTCCTTCAGCTGAGGCACCAGCCATGCTGTGGGCCTGTGAGAGCATCTCAGTCTCTCTTCCTCAGAGCTCCCCAGTCACACATCTAAGAATACCAGTTGTTTCTTATTTTGTTGTATAAACCTTTAATACAACTAATGTGAATTTTATTCTTTCTTTCTTAAATTAAAAACATTTTAGATCTTTTGATGAGATGGAATCTGAAGAGTCAAGGTAAGTGCAGGTACTCACCCATCAGTAGCCACACGGACCAGGGCTGGGGCTGGGTGGAGCACTGAGTGGCCAGGGTCCAGGCCGCAGCCATGGGTTTCTTCAGAGCCTTAGTTTAGTTCGGAAGAGAAACAGTGGCACACGTACATCCAGTAGAATACTGCTCTCCTCAAAGAAAAGGCACAGTCATGCACTTTGCCACTGCATGGTAGGAACTGAATGCCATCATGCCAAGTGGAGTCAACCAGGAGAGAAAAAGATCTAGAATGAGCTCTCACACATGTGGGATACAAAGTATGAAAAAGCATAGTAAGGAAATAACAAGTGGCCCAATGCAACAGAAACCTGAGAACTGCTCTACAGAACTGCACTGGCTGTGGTGGGGAAATGAGGAGAGGAGAGTGTTTTTTTTGGGGGGGCACCCTGAGATGGTGGGCAAGGGTATGGGGTTCATGAGTTGTAATACAGGAAACCCTGCCATTAACAGCATTGTCAATCACGGTGACTAAAATTGTTCTTTTTTAATGTCTTAAGCCTTTGTTTGAAAGTGTATAAGTTGTCAACAGGACCCGAGTTCACCAGTTACATTTACTTGTACGCATGTGAAGGAATAAGAACCCTTTGTTGCTTTTCTACATGTCTAGAAATAGCTCGATGGGCTGAGTGCATGCTTTGCAAGCAGGAGGGCAGGGTTCAGTCTCTGGCACTGTTGGAAAAATCCCCAAGCTGGTTGTGGTTCAAACACCAGCCCCAAAATTTACCATTTTGTAAATAGTCATACTACCAGCTTTTAAGAAATAAAACTAAAGCATAGGTGAGAGACAGAGAGCAGGAATTAAGGTGCTTGCCTTGTGGCTGGAGCGATAGCACAGCAGGTAGGGTGTTTGCCTTGCACGTGGCCGACCCGGATTTGATTCCCGACATCCCGTATGGTCCCCTGAGCACCACCAGAGGGTAATTCCTGAGTGCAGAGCCAGGTGTAACCCCTGTGCATCACCAGATGTGACCCAAAAAGCAAAAAATAAAAAAGGTGCTTGCCTTGCCTGCAGCCAACCCCAAGCTGTGGCTTGATCCCCAGTACCACCTACAGTCCCCTGAACACCGTTGGAAAGCACCCCTGAGCACAACCGGGGTGACCAAAACCAAACTCAGAGCACTTTTCAGTAATGATTTGTTGTGGAGCTGGTCATTCAGCCTCTAATTCCAAGGGTGTCGGGCTGAGGAGCTCTGCAGAGCTGGTTCCCCAGCTCCCTTTGCTCTTCCTCACCCCACAGGGAGACCGAAGGCCCCGCGCCGTCCCCACACCGCAGTCTGATCCCCTCAAAGCTAGTTTGTAGTGTTTTCTGTTTACCGTCGTCCCCTGATGCTGACATGCTTGTTCTTGACCTTTCCAGCAAACTGTCCCACCAGCCGGTGCTGCTGTTCCTCAGGGACCCATACGTCTTGCCTGCAGCCCGCGGTAATCAAAGCTGTCATCTGCTAACAGCTCTTTACTGATCTGACCCTGCGCCACGGAAGCCACGTTTTTAATACAGGTCTAACAGAGTGACATTGGTCCAGGGCTTAATAATCTGCCAATAAACCATGCTCTTGGTGTGAGAGACATTTAGAATTTTAATTGGGGCAGCCCTTTGAGGAGGAAATGTAATTTTTCTTTCTCTGTGACCAGGCTCTTTTGAATTGGAGGATTAGGAGGGAAAGTAATTTGTTATCTTCACTTTCTGGGGGCGCTTTTATTTTGCCCTCCATGTATTTTTCTGTGTTAATAGGGTTTGGATCTGAGGCCTTTGTTTGTTGGTTTGTTTTTTAATTCTCCTTAACATTAAAAATTGCAGGGGAGGTACATGACATGTGTGTCCCCATTCACATGAAGGTGGCTGCACACCCAACCAAGAATCCCCTTTTTTTATGACTCATTTCATCCACACTGACATTCTACCAGGGATACTTTTCTTTTTTTCCCTAGCACTGAATATCACCCCCTACTTCCCATGTACTTTCCCCCAAGACCTCCGAAGTTGGTGTAATTAATTTCAGTATAAATGCCAGGACCATAGAGGTAGCGTGAAGGACTAGTGTGAGCATGCGTGCTTTGCTCACCACACACCCGGAACCAATCCCTGGCGCCACGCAGTTTCTGGGCCCTGACCCACAAACACCAAATCCAGAATAGCCCCTGAGCACCACTGGGTGTACCCAGAAAACAAACAAATGACAAATGTGATTCGTATTTTATACCAAATCCTTTCTTGTGCCATGAAATTCACATTTCCTGGCCTTCATGTATGTTCCGTTCAGTCCCCCTTTACAGCCACAGTGTCAGACGCCTTCTCATTTGATTTCCTTCATACTCATCGGAAATGGGCAGATTAAGTCTCATGATTGTCTGATGGGCTTCGGGAAGGTCCCTGACTTTCTCAGCCTCACCCAGCTCATAGGACCCCTTTTGTATAGTGTTTCCTTCTGTGCTCTTTACCTATAGCAAACAGTCAGCCTGTTTCTTTGACCATGTAGCATAGCAGCTATAGATCAATGGCGGGTTGAAACTGTTTCTATGCTCTGACAGTCGGCAGGAGAAAGGGGATGTCTCCTGTGGCCAGCACACACATGGTCCGATAACTCGGTGAACTGTTGGAGTCGGAGGGACGGTGTGCTAGACACCTGCTCTGTGAGGGACCATTCTTAGCACCTCCATCAGTCATAAGAAATACGGTCTTGCTTTAGTTTTCCTGGAAAACTCTGAGGAATAATTACCTTTCTTTAGTGTTTGCTTCCCACATTAAACAGATATGCCTGTTACTATTGTAGATACTCTATGGACAAAATGTTGTATTTTTTTAAAATTTTTTATTAGAGAATTATTGTGAATTTTAGTTACAAACTTCTGAACTTTTGTGTTTGCATTTTACTCATACAGTGATTGTTTACCCGTCCCTCCACCAGTGCCCATTCACCTCCACCAATGATCCCAGTATCCCTCTCACCACCCCCGCCCCATCCCCCACCACCCACCCTGCCTCTGTGGCAGGGCATTCCCCTTTGTTCTCTTTTTGCGTGTTGTAGTTTGCAATAGAGGTATTGAGTGGCCATCATGTTCGATCTGTAGTCTACTTTCAGCTCGCATCTTCCAACCCGAAAAAAATGTTGTATTTAGCCAACATATTACCACCTAGTCCACATGGTTTGTAGTTTATAAGATAATCTTTTAGAAATGACTCCACACGTACTTTTTCCAGGCTTTATTTGTGCTGAGATAATTCATACATTGGACTGAAACTCTGTGGAAATGCCCAGAAAAGGATGACCCTTGTGTTCTAGAATCATCACAAAGCTCAGAGGAAGATGGGAGGTACTGGAGAACCATCCAGTCCTGTCCTCTCAGCCTTCTGGAACATGCTCTGGCCACTTGGTTTGATGAGGAACAGGAGGAAAGAGCTGAAGGGCCAATATCTGGCTCTAGACAAAGGTGTCCTTTGGGGCTAGAGACATAGTATAGCTAGCAGGACATTTGCCTTGAACATGGCAGACTTGGGTTTGATCCCTGGAACCCCATATGATGACCCGAGAACCACCAGGAATGATCTCTGAGCAGAACCAGAAGTATGTCCTGAGCACCACTGGGTATAGCCCAGACACCACACACACACAAACATACACACACACACACACTCAGAGAGAGAGAGAGAGAGAGAGAGAGAGAGAGAGGGGTATCTAGTAGAATGTCAGCATGGGTGAAGCGACTTACAAAAATGGGATTCTTTGAGAGGAAATGGAAGTCTCAGGTTTGAAGACAGCACGGGAACTAGGGATAGTGATTTCTATTTTAACCCATTCTGACCAACCCTTATCATAAAGGAGAAATTTACTTGACGTATTGTGTTCTAATCGTGTAGGTCTATAGCATTTAAACATGGATTTTCCTTGCAACACATTTTCAGGCTCTTTTGCCTCATCAGTGTTGAGATTCCTGCTGAGAGGCTGCTGACCGGGCAGATACTGTCCCACATGCTGTGGCCCGCAGAGTCAGACAGGGGTGACTCTAAGGCCCCGGCCTTCAGTGGTACCCTTCACAGACTCGGAGAGGAGTGTCTCACACTGCAACCTCCGATTGCATCCTCTTACAGAATGCTATTAAGTGAGCGCCGTTCTCAGCAGATTCACTTGGGCTGTGGTTTTGATTGTTCTGGATTCAGGGCAACCCTAGCTAAGGTCCCCAGCGACTACACTGTGGCTAAACTTCAATGCCATGTGTCAGGCCTCCTTCTACTTGACCTCCTGTCTGCTTTAGACCCTTCTTCAAACACCTCCTGTGGGCTGTCTCACTTTCCTTCTATTTCCTTTCCCCAGTCCCCAGCAGCTCCCATGAAGGCAGTCCTAGACCCGCTCCTCTTCTCGGGACACTTCCATGCTGTGGCCTTGACCCCCCCCCCCCCGCCCCCGGTGTAGACGGCAGAGGTATGATGCTGCCTTTGTGCCCCAACCCTCACCTGCAGCGTCTCTTGGCCTGGCAAGGTGCCCAACTCTGGGCCGCATCTTCAAGTCTTCTAGCTCTGTCTAGGTTGGTTTCCCTCCTGTGCTCCTCTTCTGCCACTCTAGGGGCCTTCCAGGACCCCAGGGTGCTGCATCCCTCCCCCCTCAGGGCTCTCGTGTCTCATCTCCTCGGTCTCCTTTCTGGTCCTCCCTGCGTGCCTAGTGTCCCTATGCCCTTCCTCTCATGGTTGACAATGAATGTTCAGAAACAGCTGGAGACCAGCAGGAACAGCAGTGAGGCTCTCCTCCCTCACGTGTTTGTTCCTCAGCCCTCAGCAGGAAACAGCCCTGGGCCATTTTCTCAGTCATTCGAGCAGCGATGGCCATTGTTTTCAGCTGTACACATAAAGAAGTCAGAATCCAGAGCTGAAAGTAGACAGAAAAAAAAAAAGACTAAACCAGACTATTGCATTGTCGGGCACTAGCTTTTAAAATAACGCTAGGTTAAAATAGTTTCACTGGTACCGGCTTTTTGCTGCCCCTCTAATGATGCTCACAGAATCCCTTTGTAGTTCCCATTCTTTCTGCCCTGTGAGCCTCCAGCATCTAGCAGATGCTCAGCGCTTAGTGGACAGTATGCCCGGGTCCTTGGCATGCTCTGCACAGCCCACAAACCCTCACGCTGGCATCGTCTCCATTCCTGTAGCACCACCAGACCCGGACCCCTCCCTGCCACTCTCAGACCCAGATTCTGCTTGATTTCCCCTTGCCCTTACACCACTGTTTGATCTGTTCCTTACAGTGATACAGAATGACACAGTATTTCGTGTCATTTTCTGTTTGGTACTTTTTCTCTGAGCTAACTTCTCTGACTCCATTAAAGCTGAGTCTGCGCATGAGGTCATTTGTCAGATGGACTTTCATGTTCGGGCTGCACAGGATGAAAGACAGCGATGCTCGTGCGTGCCAGATGCCCTTGTGGGCATTTTACTTCAATTTAATCAACTGCTTCCCTTCTGGCTATTAGTGTTAGAACCACTTCTGTGTAGGAGAAATACATTTAAAATTGAAGTCATTGCTTTTGAAGGATATCTGAGCGTATAAGTATTTTTTATAAGTATTGCAAACTTCTAGATATGCTTAATAAAAAATTACATCAATTCATGTTGAAAGATGTGGACTGGAGAGATAGTACCATGGGCAGGGCATATCCCTTGCAATGTGGCTGACCAGGTTTTGATTCCTGGCACTTCGTATGGCTCTCCAAGCACCTCCAGGAATAAGCCCTAAACACAGGTGTGGCCCCAAAACAACAACAAAAAAGAGGAATCAGCAAGAAATCCAGTGTCTAGCCAGAGAGATAGTACCAGGGTTAAGCCACTTGCTATGCATGCCGCTGACCCTAATCCAGTGCCCTTGAGTACCAGTAGGGAACACTTCTGAGCACAGAGCCATGAGTAGCCCCTGAACTCCACTGGGTGCAACCTCCCCTCAAAAAAAAAAAGAAAGAAAGAAAGAAAATAAATCCAGTGCCATTCACCAAAAGTAACTGAATACACATATGGAAATATTTTTTTGCTATAAAATCATATTTTTTATTCATTTGCTTGTCTCCAGGCTGGCATATAAGCACATGATGTGTGCCAGAACAGTTACTTACATACCCAGTAACTAGACAGTAAGTACCTGGAACCTCATGGGGCTGGTACCTGCCATGTGCCAAGCCCTTCTTTTATCCAGCGAGTTTGCTAACGCCCTACCAGGCAGCCCCAGTTATGAAATCCCTCACTAGGCACATGTTGTTCATCATCCCTTTGAACTCACTCCCGCTCGTTCTCTGAATGACAGCCAGCGTCATCTTTTCAAAGCCCTGTTTTCATTTCTGTCTCACGCTGCTGAAAATCCTTCCCTAGACTCTGAGCTGCTTTTCAGACAAAGCCAGAATTCCCGCCCTTTCTGACCAGGTGTGCGATAGTGCCCCTGTCCTGGGCTGCTCCTCTCCTCGTGTTCGGCCCTTTCTGATGGCACCCAGTATTCCCATGGGCGTGGTTTTGCAGAGCAGACACTCCAGAGGTTGGATTGCTACATGAGCAGTCTTTCTTCTTCAAGTATTAGGCCACTGTACTGTTTTATACAAGAACGACACGTATTAAAGCGATGGGCTTAGCACTGACCTGGATTCTGATGATGTTCTAGTTGAAGTGTCCACATGAAAATCCTGAACACTTGAAAGATGAGTTCCTCTGTTCAGGTTAGTCGGACACTATCGGGAGCCAGCAGACCCGATAGCCCTGCATTTCCTTCATGTATCTCCTATAAGAATGTAACTGATTTTTCAAGCTTGACAGGATGGCATTTGTCCCCGTCCTTCTTAAGTTGGGAAGACAGCCCCGCATCTCGCTGTTCTCCAGAAGCCGGGACAATAGAACAAGCCCCCTCACAACATCTTGGACTACGGGCTGCTGTAAACCACAGTGGAAAAACTGCAGCAAAGTATTCCCCATAGAAATCTTGGAATTCCTGCAAGTGTATTGAGATTTTGTTAGAAATTGAATCGCCAGTGTAATCCATCTTCCTTGTGAGAAAACATTCAGATAAAAGAACTGAGGCCCAGCAGCATTCACCATTAGAACATCCCTTAAATCAATAAGCTACAAATCTGGCCGCACGGTCCTGGTGGCTGGACGCAGCCAGCGTGACGGATAGCACATCCGCCCACCCACGGATGTTGATTCCCAGCTAAGAGTCAGCCTGACCTGGGGAGATGCTGAAAAGCAATAAAACACTTTTCTTTATATTGTGCAATTCTGTTGAGATATATATGTATATTTTTTTTCCTTCAATGTGCATTTAAAAAAGCTATGTTCCTTTTGTTTTCCAGATTTTCCCAACGTGGTTATTGAAGGAGTTCTGCATGGGATATTTTACCCTCACCTACAGCCTAGGTAGAAATCTGATGTGTCCAGAAGCCAAAGCAACTCTTAGAAGTCGTAGGCAAGGCTATCAATAGCTACCAAATTAACCTAAACTCTGTGACACAAGCTAGTGGTAAAGCTCTCAGTCCCAGCTAAATTCAGGGCAGGGATGCTCCCATTAGAGTGGTGCTTTTAAAAATAGAAACTGAATGGTAGTGGGGAGGTTACCTTTAAGATAGAGCATGTAGCTGCCTTTTAGAAACCCAGCAAAGGGAGGCCAGAGAAGCCCCCTGGGGGTCCTGAGAGAAGCAAGCTCCTGGGTCTCGGGTGCCATTTGCTAATTGAAAAAATCCTCTCCTGAATCGACACTGAGACTGGCCAGTGTCAGTAGCTCTTTTGTTCGGATTTTATGACACACTAGACTTTTCATCGTGAGATTTTTTTCTCAGCCAGCGATGGATGTTTCCAGAAAATGCTGGCACCAAGGAAGGTATCCTGGAAACTCACAGCTCAATGTGGGAAAGGACTTAAACTGGAAATTAAGTGATACTGACAGTATTAAGGCATTTTTTTAAATTCATGGCGTTTAAACATCAATGTCCAGTGGAGTTGCACATCACCCAGGGTTCACGTCTGATGTCACCACATAAGATTAAAAGGAAATGAAGCGGATCATTTCAAATGGTGCCATGTTGGGAAATCTGTCTGTCCACAACCAGCTGTTATTTTTTTTGTTGTTGGAGGAAGTGACTGTCGCCAGTTGAAGACCAACTGAAGTTGTTGGATCAGTTAAGGGGTCATTTCATACAAAGCAGAAGCAAAAACATACCTTTAAACACTAGAATTACACCTCGCCCTGTGAGACTTGGTCTTGAAGAGGCAGATGTGAGCTGGCAGTGCCCAGGAGCACCCGATGGACACTTGTCTGGGTTGAGTCAAGTGCATCCATTGAATGAGGGGATGTTGCCACGGGATTTCCTGTTACTTCCTTACTGTTCCACTGACCTCATATTGTAATACAGAAATGTGTTTATGACATAACTCTACAAGCATCATATGGACGTTCTTAATGTAAAAGATAAAAGTTTAGACCCCAGTTCTATGTATGTGCTGTGTTTGGACATTTCATTGAGCACGAATTAATGGCTATCCTATTTATGGTTATTTGTTTTAACAAGCTTTTGTGGGAGGAAATATTTAGAATCAAAACTAATAAATGAATCTTAGTTTTGATTAGCATCTAAATTAGATTTTAAACTTGCTACAACTTTCTAAGATCCATTTAGAATATGTGTGTTACTTGACATTGGAAAGAAGAACTAATGAATCATGTGTCATGAACCAAGAACTAATGAACAGTAAAGTGTTAGAGATGTTTTTTTTAAATGTTTTTGTTACTAGCATTTTGAGTTAAATAAAAAGAAGGAATAAGAAATATCTGGACTTGTCCTCTGCTTCCAGGATGTTATTAGAAATGTAAATTGTGTTTTATCTCATTATGTACATGCAAACACAATCACTGTTACTGTCATCCCGTTGCTCATCAATTTGCTCGAGCAGGCACCAGTAACATCTCCATTGTGAGACTTGTTGTTACTGTTTTTGGCATATCAAAGACGCCATGGGTAGCTTGCCAGGCTCTGCCATGCAGGCGAGATACTCTCCATAGCTTGCCAGGCTCTCCAAGAGGGGCGGAGGAATCGAACCCGGGCCAGCCACGTGCAAGGCAAATGCTATTGCTCTAGCCCTATGCAGACACAATGGCTTTCATGTATTTACAAACATTTATTTCTAATCTCACACATCTGTCACCTATATTAGCCAATACATAATCATTAATTATAATTTACAAAGATCATAAGAATTTATAAAACTAAAAATTGTTATTGGCCAACTCCCTGGGTTTTTGGTGGTTTGAGAGACCATATGCAGTACTGGGAATCAAACTGGGATTGTCACTATGCAAGACAAGTGTCTCAACCACTATACTGTCCCTCTGGTCCTCAGAATTTTTTTTTCTGAGAATTGAAATTTTTTTTTATTTTATTTTATTTATTTTATTTTTTTGGTTTTTGGGTCAAACCCAACGATGCACAGGGGTTACTCCTGGCTCTTCACTCAGGAATAACCCCTGGCGGTGCTCAGGGGACCATATGGGACGCTGGGATTAGAACCCGGGTCGGCCGTGTGCAAGGCAAGCGCCCTACCCACTGTGCTATCGCTCCAGCCCCGAGAATTGAAATATTTTTAATATCTTTAATTTTAATTGAATCATCATGAGATACACAGTTACAAAGTTGTTCATGATTGGGTTTCAGTCATACTCTGTTCCAACATCTGTCCCTTTACCAGTATGTTTCCCACCACCAATGTCCCCAATTACCCTCCTGCCTCTCCCCTCTGCCCCCTCCTCCACCTGCCTGTATGGCAGATAGCAGGCACTTTTCTTTTCTCTGGCTCTCTCTCTCTCTCTCTCTCTCTCTCTCTCTCTCTCTCTCTCTCTCTCTCTCTCTCTCTCTCTCTCCCCCCACCCTTCTCCACCCTTCTCCACCCTCCTCCCTCCCCTTTTGGGCATTATGATTGCAATACAGATACTGAAGGTACTGAGAAGTTATCTTATATACCTTAACCTACTTTCAGCACTCCGTTCTTGTCCAGAATGATCATCTCTATTATTGTCATACCGGTCTCTTCTCTATCTTAACTGCCCTCTTCTCCCCCCACATACTTGTGGCAGGCTTTCCAGCTGTGGACCAGTCCTCCTGTTTTTTCTGTCCTTGCATATTAGTCTTATACTATGCTTTTTAATATCCCACAAATGAGTGCAGTCATTCTATGTCTGTCCCTCTCTGACTCATTTCACTCAGCATGATACTCTCCATGATCATCCACTTATAAGCAGATTTCATGACTTCATTTTTTCTGGTGACTACATAGTATTCCATTGTATAGATGTACCATATTTCATTTTTCCTGGTGACTGTGTAGTATTCCATTTTGTAGATGTACCATATTTTCTTTATCCAGTTGTCTGGTCTTGGGAACTCGGGTTGTTTCCAGATTTGGGCTATTGTGAATAGTGCTGCTATGAACATAGAAGTGCAGATGGCATTTCTGCTGTGTTTTGGGGGCCCGAGGTATATTCGCAGCAGTGTATTGCTGGATCACATGGAAGCTCAATTTCCAGCTTTTTGAGGAATGCCCATATTGTTTTTCAGAAAGCCTGGACTGATTTTTAAGTAGTGATGATTTTCATCTTTAAAAAAGTTTTATATTTATTTTTACTATTCTGTCTCACTAAGTAGAAACTATGGTCTAACCTTAATTAAAAAGAAATATAGCAAATTGACTTTCTTTCCAAAATCTTTTTAAACTCCTGCTCAGTCTCCAGTAACAGTTTTGAGAACATTCTAACAATCTTCAGTGCCCACCCACCGAAGGAGCTTTAGCCCCTGCCTTAGCATGTTGACACTAGTATGTACCACTGGTGGGCCACACACGGATGTAGCATTATTAGCACGAACTGCAGCACCAATGACAGCCCATTAAACAAGAATTTGAAGTGTCAGGAGACTACTGTTGGATCGAATGAAGTAAAAACACTAGCTGAGGGCTGAAAGATATTTCAAGGGTAAGTCTTGCATGTGGCCAGCTCTTGTTGGATCCCTAGCACCCAAAAGTGTCCACCCATCAGCAGGAGTAATTCCTGAGTACAGAGCCAAGCTTTCAAGTGTGGGTCCCTAAATTCACACACACACACACACACACACACACACACACAAAATCAGGCACTGCCATTTACATGTGTCCCAAAGAAAACAGCCCTTCAGCCATACTGGAACCCTTCACTTGAAGAAATACCAAAAGGAAAGAAATACTAGCTCATTGAAAACATAGCTACATTGACACTAGTGTGGTGAAGAGAAGAAGGACCAACAAAATTAAGTATGGAAAAGAAATCTTATTACCACCTAAACCAGGGTATGGCACTTCCCTCCTCTCCCAGCCCTCTGGTGTTGGATTTGCTGATTTGTCCTGGACTGTCTTTTGTATTTTGGACCACACCTGGCAGTGCACAGGGCTTAGTCCTGGCTCTTCACTCAGGGGTCACTCCTGGTGGTGCTTGGAGTCCATGTGGGATGTCAGAGATAGAACCTGGGTTAGCCACATGCAAGACGAATGCCTTACCACAGTACTATCAGTCTGGACCCCAGACCTGGGATCATCTTGCACTGGTTCCCAGTGCTGTTTGATGGGGAGGCTCTCAGGTCCCAGCACTCTCACCTGACCCTTGGCACACTGGCAGCCCTCCTGGCCTGCCCTTCTAGTGCTCTTTGTACTCTCCCCACACATATCAAACGACAGGCCATATGTCCAGTCCCAGTAAGAATAGAACCCTTACTAGAAAACCCTACAGTTAGAAGCTCACTCTGGCAAGGATAGAAGTGGTTTAGAAGCAACACATGGCTTTCATTTCATTCATTGATCAATTCATAATAGTGACCTACGGTGCTGGGGGAACAAAGATTCTGACTCACCCATTAGAGCAGCTGCTATCAGAGAAGCAGACAAAGACGAGTGCTGGTGAGCATGTGGATTTGTTGGAATCCTTGTGAGTTGCTGCTGGGAATGCAGAATGGGCTGGGCTTGGTGGGAGATAGTATGGTGAGTCTCCCCCAAAATTAAACATAGCATCTAACAATTCCACTTCAGGCTATCTGCCCAAAACATGTAAAAAAATAAACATGGACTTGGGCAGCTGTTTGCCAGTGTTTGCATTGGCATTATTCACAATAGCCAAAAGGCAGAAGCAACCTGAGCATCCACGGATGCACATATGGATGGAGAAGCAAAGTGGATCAATAAAATTTTTTAAAAGAAATATGGAATATTCAGCCTTTGAAAGAAAGGATTTTGGACCTGGGCAACAAATTGGAAAAGCCTTGAAGAAAAACTACTTCTGTGAGTACCTGAGTGCCCCGCCCTCCCAACACCCCCCCCACACACACCAGTGGAATGGTGGTCTTTCGCAGCTGTGAGTAAATGGAAATGGAAATCCCGTGTTCATGGAGCTTCAGCTGGGGGATGATGAGAATGTTCTGCAAAAGCGTGAAGGTCTTACAGCAATCTGAGCATCCTTAATGCCACTGAATAGTAAGATTAAAATGGAAACTTTCATGTTGGGTATATTTTATCCCAATCCTCCCCCCCCAAAAAAAATAAAACTTTCAAAGAAACAGATTTGAGTGAGGACAGGCTCAGTGAGGCATCACTGTAGTGGCCAGTGTTCATCCCCTCTCCCCTGCATCCTCTGCGGTATCAAACAGTGGCTTCTGCCCAGGGGTTGCATTCGGATCACTTAAGATTTGAGTCCATAGCTCCAGGCTGAAGCATGGCCTTGGGTAGTTAGAAAACTGCCCATTTGGTTGTGATAAACCCAGGTAGGTTGGTTTAGTTGGAAGGAAACGGTGTGTGAACTCCCCTCCTTGAATGGTCTTTGACTTGCAGGCATCCTGCAGGCCCCACTACCAAGAAATGAGTGCGATCTTTCTATGTCTGTCTCTTTCTTTCTGACTCATTTCACTTAACATGATACTTTCCATGTTGATCCACTTATATGCAAATTTCATTACTTCATGTTTTCTAACAGCTGCATAGTATTCCACTGTGTAGATATACCAAAGTTTCTTTAACCAGTCATCTGGTTTTGCGCACTCCGTTTTTTTCCAGATTGTGGCTATTGTAAACAGTGCTGCAATGAACATAGAAATGCAAATGTCATTTCTACTATACCTTTTTGCCTCTCTGGGATATAGTCCCAGGAGTGGTATTGCTGGATCAAATGGGAGCTCAATTTCTAATTTTTTGAGAATCCTCCATATTGTTTTCCAAAAGGGCTGAACAAGTTGTCATTCCCACCAAGTAAAGAGAAAGTAAAGTGAAATTTATCAGCTACACAGGCGGGGTGGGGGGTTGGGGAGGTAGGGGGAGGGGGGAGGTATACTGTGATTCTTGGTGGTGGAATATGTGCACTGGTGAAGGGATGGGTGTTTGAGCATTATGTAACTGAGACCTAAGTCTGGAAGCTTTGTAACTTTCCACATGGTGATTCAATAAAAAATAAAAAAAAATTTTAAAGAAAGAAAACTTTCACCCAACTCTCCATGGCATGCAGGGAGGAACCTGTTTCTGCCTCCAGGCTGCTGCAACAAATGCCACATGCCAGGTGGCTAAAAAACCACCGACACTTGTGCCCTTCAGTCCTGGAGGCTGGGAAGTCCAAGGGCAGGGCCCAGGCAATGTCAACCCCCTAGTGAGGGGCCATGCATTTTCTCTTTTCACTTCCATGGCAGGAAGGAGCCAGGGGATCTTTCTAGAGCTTCATTTATAAAGTCTCTAACCCCTTAATCACCCTCTAAAAGACACACATCCTCACACCGTGTAATTTGAATACGATGTAATTTCGTCATACAAACTTAGGGGTGCAGTTGGAGGGGGGACAGACATTCAGACTGTAGCAGAATTCTTGGGAGAAGCAGCGTAGCCAAGTCTGAGTCATGCTCGTGGCTAGCACCCTGTAGGGGTCTGTGCTCACCCACTCACGTGACGTCACTCAGCAGAGCGCACTGGAGTTCCCAGCTAGTTCAGGCACAGAGTTGGTCACTTAAAGAGCAGAGACTTCGTTCTCTTTACGAGGGAGAGTCTTCCCATTGAAGTGAATTGGCTATAATCTCCAGCCCTAGGAGCTATGTCCCCATCCTCTTTGGCTCAGCCTAGCGGAACTTTTCTTCTTGGCTCCATTCTGGTGTTAGTCCTTGATGAGACTCTTATGTCCTGAATTCAGCCATGGGACACCAGTGCCACAGCAGACACTCAAAACAGACATTCCTGCAAGCTTGGTGGTTCCCAGCCCAAGTGATACAGAGGAATATCTGGATTCTGGTGAGTTTGAGCAGTATTTATCTTTGGGGTGGGTGGGAATGGGTCAGAAAGGCACCATAATCTCCTGAGGTACATATAATTGACTGGAGGATGTTTTTGGTTTATAGAAATCTTCCCTATGAAATGTGAACTAGTTTTCACTCTTCTCCATAGTTTACTCATTGATAGACTTTTCCTTTCTTTGGTGGATGATCGTGTTGTGAGGACAGGGTCCGACGTCCTTTGGTGTAGTGTGCTCTGTGGTCAAGCTCCTGGCCCCACTGGCCACATGTCTTTCCAAGTCATGGTGTTGGATGGGGCAGAAGGGGGTGCTGTCGACTTCAGTCACCATGTTGGTGTTGTACTAGGATCTCAGCAGAGCTGCCAGAATCATGCTTGGTGCGTGTGGTGAACATTGGTAGGCTGCTCTTGGAGGCCCCCAGCATTGCCGGGAGTAACCTTTGAGCACTGCTGGGAATTATCCCTAAGTACAGAGTCAGGAGTAGTCTCTAAGCACTGCTGGTGTGGCCCAAAAACCTCTTACCCCAAAAATGAAAATAATGATTTTCTACACATTACTCAGCAGCTTAATAATACAAAGAATGGTTAAGGGGCAGGGCAGTGCCTTATTGAAATAGTTTCTTAAATGTGCATGGGTAGGGCAGCACCTTACTTAAGTGGTTTCTTAAATATCCATCTTTTACTTTACATATAATATGTGACTTAACATATTTTGTATATTTTTACTATACTACAGCATTTAGCAGAGCCTGGCAAGCTACCCGTGGCATATTCGGTATGCCAAAAACAGTAACAAGTCTCACTGGTGCCCGCTTGAGCAAACTGATGACCAACGGGACGACAGTGCTACAGTGTAGTGCTACTCCAGCATTACAATGTGTTGTGTACCCTTGAAAATCAACGTGTAGGGCCGACATTTAAGCAGAGAGCCATGTGGGGACGCTCCTTTGCGGCCCCGCTCGAGATCGACCCCGGAGGCAACTGAACCACTTTGGACACGAGCGGCGCCCCCAAGATGCCTCCAAACTGTGTGCTGGGAACTTCTGGCCCGGGCGCTGCCGGCAGGGTATGCTCTTTTCTCTCTCAACTCTTTCTGTTTGAACGCAGCGAGGCTATAGCCGGTTTTTAGACTCTACAGGAAGTCCGGGAAAGCCGATGGGCGGGACTCCCGGATCCGCCCTGTGCCGGCCGACATTTAAGCAGAGAGCCATGTGGGGACGCTCCTTTGCGGCCCCGCGCGAGATCGACCCCGGAGGCAACTGAACCACTTTGGACACGAGCGGCGCCCCCAAAATGCCTCCAAACTGTGTGCTGGGAACTTCTGGCCCAGGCGTTGCCAGCGAGTGATGCAATTACCAAAAGAATCTTCCTTGGACTTCATATAGAAATCCAAAACTGCGCGGCTGCTATTGCAGCCGCGCGACCTAATATCTTTTGATTGTTTGATTGTCAGCAACGTGTAAATGTTCCTTTTTGGCAGGGCTTAACATGGGGGGAAACTCCAAACAATAGTACTAAGTTTTTTGTTAAAGGGTAAAAGATTGTAGCGATAGAATTTTAGGCAGAATTTTCCCTGGACTTTAACGGGTCGGACTTTGGTGGGAATCCTAACAAGAATAGTAAGTCTTTTGCTGAAATATTGAAGGCCACCAAAGTGGTAGCCATCTCTATAGACTGAACTAAGCCATATCCCCACGCTGGCTGAGAAGAAATATCCTTCTTTCTCGGGAAAAAACGCGGCGTGGCGTTAACCATAGTATGATGTCCATTAAGCTGACACGGACCTGGTGACGTGGGAATGGGATGCAAGGGAATAAATAATTATGTACTTGGAACAGCGGGACGCTGGTGGAACCTTGAGCCGGGGCTGATACCAGCGTATTACTTTTGGTTCCAGAAACTGCTTACAGACATTGTACCAGACTATCAACTAAGCTAGAGCCCCACGCCGTCTGATGACGAGAAATAACCATCTCTTTTGGTTTGTTTCCCTTTGTCAGGCAGCGTGGTGATTACTAAACAGGCATGATCTCGGTGGCGCGGGACGAGGGGGGAAAAAATAGAATAGTTATGTAACAAACAGCGGGACTTAATATCTCTACATTCTCAGCAATGGAGAGCCATCAAATGCTTCCTTGACAGTGGGACTGTCTTCTCTTTTTTGGGGGGAAACCCTAGCAACAATAGTGAATTATGTGTTGAAACATGGACTGTAACCAAGATAAAGCGTAAACGAAGTGAAACTTATCACTTACAAGGGCGGGGACTGGGGGGGTGGGAGGGGGCGGGAGGTATAATGGGGTGGTTGGTGATGGAATATGGGCACGGGTGAAAGGAAGGGTGTTTGAGTACTGTATAACTGACATAATCATGAGAACTTTGTAACCCTCCACATGGTGATTCAATAAAATTTAAATTTAAAAAAAAAAAAAAGAAAATCAACGTGTATGTTCACCTCTCATGGTGCATACTTTACAAATAAATAAGACAATTCAGGAATCACAAACCTTAGTTTTGTGACCACAGGAAAGTGGTTTTCGGAGGGTGGCCCCTTCGTTCAGGGCCTGCAGCATTGGCATCACCCCCTCCCCCAAGAACTTGTGAGAAATACAAATTCTCAGGTCCTGCTCCCAAGTCTTGGCACCAGATGCCCTGTGTGTGGTATCTGGGCATCAGACCTGCCTTCCAGGTGATTCTCTGCACAATGAAGCCCAAGAACAGTGACCCTAAGGCATTTCATGTTGCACATTTTTCAGCAGTTTAAATTCTAAGTAAAAGGAGGACTGATGCTTTTAGGGGGCTCAGAGTACGTGGCATACCCTCAGAATATGCCAGGATCGCTCTACAAAGAGCTGGTGAGTGCTGGCACCTTTAAGGCAATGACACAATATAGCAGCCACTCCACAAAGAAAGGGATTTGTCTTGTAGTCAAAGCTAAGGGAACCCAGACACTTAGAACTGGCCTTTCATATCTGTTCTGGTCACTTCCTTCACCACAGAGCACAACCAGGTGACTGGCTAAACCCTGGAAATCACTCTAAAGTCGAGCTGTTTGTTTTTTTAATTTATTTTGTACTTTTATTTAAGTACAAGGAAATAGCAGGATTAACACACGTTTGGCAACCTCCGATCAGTTCTTATACCTATAAAAAGCGATCAGTTTAACAGGCAGACTCACAGGTTCCAGATCACCTTCCACCCAGCCCATGTCTGGAGGTCTTGACAAAACAGCAACTCTCCCTATCCCGGTGTGCAGTATTGCTCTGTACAGCGCCAGTGCCAAAACTCTACCAGCTGGGAACTAAAGTTGTGTTTGAGGAAAGTGAAATCATAACTTTCCTGGAACTTAACAGACTTCTGTGATAGTAGATGTAGAAATACCTCCCTCCTTCCTCCCCCCCACCCCCGCCACAACTTGCAATTAGCATATTAAGTACTCCAGAGAAAAAAGGTTTTGCTTAACTTCCAAACTGCCAAAAGGAGACTTAATTAGATTTGGGCAGGTCCCACACCTGAGCCTGACAGGTGTTAGAAGCAGCAGCAGAGGCTGGAGGACAGCCTCGGGGGAAGGGGCCAGAGATGCAGCAGCCCTGATAGAGTCCTTGCCGCAAATGCGGGAGCTCTGGTTTTGACCCTCAGCACTGCAAACACCCCCACCTTCAACCCACCACTGCTGCATGTGGCCCTGGCAAAAAGGGCGGTCGAGGGAGGGCGGGGGAGGGCAGCGCACTGCAGAAGCACGTTCAGCTTCCAGCGCCCAGAATTAGGAGAGAGTTTCAGTCAAGGTGCTGGAGGAAAGACTGAGGATCTGTAGGGAGACTGTGGGGTGGGACAGGGCCCTTCTCTGGAAGCGATGACCCAGAGTGGGGCTAAGGGCCACCTGTAGGGGAAACCTCGGTGGGTTCCAAGGGACCTGATGCAGTTCTCTTCATTTGGTTGTGCTTTGCTGCAGTGCTACTTACAGATATGATAGGTGCCGCCAGGTTTCTCTATGAGTTATGACATGGGAGTTGGGGGGGGGCAGAAGGGAGCCCCACTCAGCACCTCTCTTTCAGGAGCAAACAATAAGCAACTCAGGAAATCTAAATCTGCTTTGGTTCTCTTTTCTTTCTTTGGTTTTTGGATCACATCCGGCGATGCTCAGGAATTACTGCTGACCCTGCACTCAGGAATCACTCCTGGCGGGGTCCGGGGGACCATATGAGGTGCTGGGGATTGAACCAGGGTCAGCTGAATGCAAGGCAAGCACCCGACCTGCTGTATTATCTCCCAGGCCCCAGATCTGCTTTATTTCCAAAAGAAAGTCAGGGCTGCTCGGGGTGAAGGGCCTGCACGTGTCCTGAGCAGATGGGATGAGGGAGAGGACTGGCCTGGGCGGGAGCAGTGGGAGCCTGGCGAGCTCCCCGTGACATAATCAATTTGCCAAAAACAGTAACAACAAGTCTTACAATGGAGACATTACTGGTGCCCGCTCAAGCAAATTGATGAACAACGGGATGACAGTGCTACAGTGCTATATCATCATCATCATCTTCATCATCATCATCATCATCATCATCTCGTTGATCGTCCATTTTCTCGAGAGGTCTCAATAACAACTCCATTTGTGCTAGCCCTGAGATTTTAAAAGCCTCTCTTTACCTTCCCAACGGTGCCGCATTGGAGGCTCTATCAGGGTCAGGGGAATGAAACCCATCATTGCTACAGGTTTTGGCATATGAATACGCCAAAGGGAGCTTGCCAGGCTCTCCTATGAGGGCGCAGTACTACATATATATGTATATATAAACTTTTTTTGGTTTTGTTTTGTTTTGGCTCTTTTGCTCTTTGAGCCACACCTTGCAATACTTGGTACCTACTCCTAACTCAGTGCTCAGGGATCACTCCCTGCACGGGGCTCAGATACCAGGGGAGACTGGGGCTAACCCCAAGTCTCCTTCATGCGAAGGGTGCACTCCAGCTCTTTAAGCCATCTCCCCCGATCCTGTTTTGTTTTATTTCTTTTTGACTGGATAGTCCTTGAGCTTCAACGACTCTGACTCAATAAAACAAGTAGCTCTGGGGCCAGGCACAGCTTGACAGAGCCTGGGAAGCAGTCAGTCTCTGTCAGGATGGAAGGAAGGGGTTCGTGTTCTGACGGTGAGACCTGGATGACAGTCGCTGTAAGCACACCCTGACAGCCGAGAGTGCCTCAGGACAGGAAGAAGGTGTCACCTGGCCCTAGAAGGGATGTAAGTGCTCTGGGTCTTTTCCTGCCCCTCCAAATCCACAACTCCCGAATGTTCAAGGCTCAAAACCCTACATATGGAGGTTGGAGCACATTTTGTTCAGCTTGTTCATACTCAGATGGAATTCTTTCGGACCAGCTCCCCGGACTCGGCACCTGCATTCTGCGGTCACCCCCATTGTCCCTGCATTGCTCTGTAACAGAGTGACACTCAGCTCTCCCACGGGGTTATGCTCACCCCCGGAGCTGACAGGCCAAATGCTTCGGTCCAAATGAGGAATGAAAGACCTAAGATTTGTTATGTACATAAAAGCTTCCCCCACACACACCACCACCATTTTTCCGTTACAAATACTGCTATTACTCTTAATTTAAAAGGGAAAAATAAAAGGTGCCTGGAGGGGGCCTTGAGTTTCCAAGCCTTCCAGATCAAAGAGTTCTCCAGTGTCTGAATTATAGGAATGTTGAAAAACAGAAACAAATCCTTTTCCTGCTATAAAACCCTTGCTCTTTTTTTTTTGTTCCCCTTTATGTAACTCACCATGGCTTAACTAAAGATAGAGCTTGGTCAGTTCCGGTCAAGACCTCAAAGATGAACAGTAATAATATTGCCAGTTGTTTGGAAAGAGTACTAATTAGACCTTCTTTTTCAACAATACAGAATGTATTTCAACAATACTGAATAGGCTGGAGTGACAGAATAAAAAAATTTTTTAAAAAAAGGATGAGCCCAGGAAGCCTGGATGTTTTTGGTTGTTTTTTAAAAAGTGATTCAAGAACAAGTCTTCATAAGGGGGTGGGGTGATCCTAGCGTGCAACATAGTTTTCATTTGACCCCACCAGTGCTCTTGGCTACATATGTGTTCTTTTAGCGGCACAGCGAGCAAGGTCATAAACAGCCTCTCTCTAAAGCTTTTGCAGAAAGCTTAGGAGTTTCATGGATCAGTAGTTTATAGCCACTGGTGCGCTGAAGGTTTTAGGTCAGGCCCCAGGAAAGGTGGCCCTTGGCATTGTTAGCCTGACACCGCCCGGGCATGGGTGGTCTCCGAGCTCCGACATGTCTAAATGCACCACCTCTCTGCCATTCCTGGAGCTACTCTGTGCGCATAATGATGAAAGCCTGAGATCCCGTATATGGCGGCAAGCACAGTTCCCCGGATAGGGATGTTGCAGGGGCACATGGGTGCTGATGTGTTTGCAGCAAAGGCCCCATCTGTGCATGAGGTCTTTTGTCTCCCATTTCCTCCACATCACCTCTAGAGAAGATTTTGAGTTTCCCTTTACTCTAACTGTTTCCAAGAAATTGCCTCCCACCCGCCAAAAAAAAAAAAAAAAGGCAAGGCTAAAACAAAATTTTTATGATAAATATAAAAACTTCTTTAAAACATATATTGGCATACAGCAGTGTGCCTTGACGGATTTTGCTCTATAAGACTGTATTTGTCTCAATGAGATCATGCTGCATTTTGCATACAAAAGGATTTTTTTTCCATTTTTCCTTCACATAAGCATTTTCTCCTGTGACTCTCAGCTCAGCAGTATCTGTCTCAATACTTCTATTATTCCAGCATAGGGTGCAGACCTATTTGGGGACATTCCACTTACTTCCAGTATTTTACATTTGTCAATAATTCTACAGTTTATGGCTGTGTATATATATATATATATATATATATATATATATATATACCAATTTTCCAGTGTTACTGTATAAAGACTGGTGGGTGGGTACAGGGCATAATCAGGATTTCCAGCCTAAGTGAAAAGAGATGTATTTTATTTTCCAGCTAAAAATCTTGAGATGGAGATCAGGCCTGGCTGCACCCAGGGGTCCATGGTGTCTGCCAGAATCTATCACCTGGCCCGACTGCTTGCTGCACTGATTTTCTTCTTTGGTCTGTTCCTTTACTCCTCCCAGAAGGAAGACAATTGATGTTTGCCAGTTTCTTCAGCACGAGGACCCTAGTCGGGTCTCGTAATATGCCCGGGGTCAGGATCTGGGTCGGAAGTGAGACCGTCCTGACTGGCAGACAGGACAGTCCTGCCCCCCTCTCCCACCTGCTTCCTCTGTTCATGGATTTTTGGTTTTCATTTTTTCTTTCTGCCTCTTGAACCCACCAGTTTGCCTTTGTCCAGGGCCTCTGTGCTCCTTCCCGCTACCCTACCCTACTCTTCCCGTAGTGTCTCCATGGCTTATCACCTCCTTGTCTCCAGCCAGGACCTCCTCTACCTTCTTCTTCACTCTTATCTTTTTTTTTCTGCTTCTTGGGTCACACCCAGTGATGCACAGGGGTTACTCCTGGTTCTGCACTCAGGAATTATTCCTGGCGGTGCTCAAAGGACCATATGGGATGCTGGGAATTGAACCCAGGTCGGCCACATGCAAGGCAAACGCCCTACCTGCTATACTATTGCTCTAGCCCCTCTACCATTTTCTTATGGACCTATAACCACCCAATATCCTAATACTTATTTATGTGGCATCTCTTCTGTAGGTTGACTGTGTTTCCACCTCTGCCCAGCACTAGCCATTAGGTGAGTTAATGAACGAGATTGCGGGGCCTGGTAGGTGCCTCCATCTGGAGGTCATCCCCAGCCTAAACTCTAGAACTCCCCGAGGTGTGTTCTGAGTCCCTAAGAGAAGTAGGCCGCCATTCCCAGAGCAAAGGGGACTGGTGCCTGAGGAGCCAGGACGGTGACAGCCATGACATTTCCATGTCACTTTGTGAAGCGGAGTCCCAGGAGTGTTACAGGCCCAGGGATCACTGCTCTCAGCATAAGAAAAACAGACACAAGCCAGGGAAAGACTCAGGCATGTATTGTCTGGACACGTGTCACAGGGGTGACAGCAGAGTTCAGGGGTGACCAGGGAGTCATTTTGTTATTGTTACTTGGGTTGGAGGCCACACCTGGTGGGGATAGTCCCAGTTTTGTGCTCAGGGGTCACTCCTGGCAGTGCTCAGGGGTCATACACAGTGACCTAGCCTCCTGCATACCAGCAGCTGCTCAACCCATTGGGCCATCTCTTCGGCCCTGGGACAGTTTTTAAAGAGGCCCAGGTGGGAAAGTCCAAGCACTCAAGACCAAGGGATGTGGGCCACTGGGGGTGCATTCAAGCTACAGAACATGCTTTATGGACCCGTGTCTCAGGAGCACATTGTCTCCTTACTGAGTGTGATGGTTAAGAGTAAAATGAGGGTTAATGACGAGTGGCGGGTCCGTGCAGAGGCACTGGCCATTTCCACCTGGCTTCCTCCCTCCACGTGCTGCTCAGAGGCATGTGCTTTCACCTTTCCCTGGGGGGTGAGAGGGAAGCAACAAGCTTCACGGTATAGTCCCTCGTGTACCTCACTAGGAGGCAGCACAGTTGCTTGATATGCACTTTAGCACCCCTAGAAGAACTCTCAGAGCACAGTGCTCTTTCTTAAAGGCAGAGCGTGTCCTGCCTCTCCCCGGCTTGAAGCGAGTCCTCCCGGTGGGCCTGAGAACAGAGCCCTTTGCTCTGGCGTCGGGACTTGAGATGGTCCCTCTCAGCCTCCCTTCCCTGGCTTCTCTGAACACTCTACTTTTCTTTTTTCTTTTTGCAGAGTGAGTGGGGACTCCCAAGCAGTGCTCCGTACACCAGGAGCCCGACCAGTGGTTCTCAGCCAACCAGGTGGAGGTCTGAGGGTTTGATGCTGCCCGGACTCTGGTACTAGGGATATCCTGGGTCTCCTCCACAGTGCTGGGGGCCTCCAAGGCTGCACCAGCAATGTTGCAGGCATCGTGGGGTGCTAGAACCAAAACCAGGGCCAGGTGCATGCTGGGTACACACGCCCTCACTTGTGTACTATCTCTCCCACATTTCTTCCCCGCCCCAGGATCCATTTATGCTCACCTTGGGACCTTGAACTTCTTTCCTTGGCCAGACAGGCCCAGTGGGCCTCCTAACCCCTCCATGCCTAGAGAGCCTGAGTGCCATTCCACAGGGCACTCCCTTCTCCATACTCCTGCCCTTCCCGCCTCTCCAGTAGATAGAAGAGGAGCTTCCCTTGACAGCACTGGCACCTTCCTTACCTTTGCCTCAGCACCACCAAACAGCTGGAGCTCCTACAGCTGCCCTCCATGCCATCTGGTACCGGGCATTTTTAAGACCTTAAACACATTTCCGTCAGAGGGAAATGAACGCTTTCCTCTACACGAGAGTTGTGAGGGCAGCAGCTAGTGCGCCTTTCTCCTCCTGCCAAGGAAGCCTCAGGAGACTGCTCAGAGGGTGTTTCATATGGAGATCACGGGTCACAGCGTCCTGGAAAAGCAGGGGAACCATCTCCAACTCCATCTATAAGTCCAGAGCTCAGCTCTTTTGGGTACCACAAGGTCCCCCTTTTACTCATCTTATGTGAGTTTAGGCTAAGCCTCCATCCCTATGGTATAAGTGAGGAAAACGAAACATTACTCTTTGTGGGAAATGGACTCAGTGGAACTTTCTCTGCTCTAGGTATTTGGGATGGGATGGGCGTGATTTCCGTCCATTCTCATTCCCGAGCTACCAGGGCATGATGCTCTTTTGACTTATTCACTCTTCTCTAATCTGTTCCGCTGCTAACAGTAGAGCGCAGAGATTACTGCAGTGCTTTAGCTTTAACAGACATAAAAGGGAAACAGCAGTCTTGTGAAAGGAGTTGATTTCAATAAAAAGTATTTAATATCAGGAAGACCAGAGCACCTTTGATCACCAGGTCAAGATCCCTTTGACAGCAGGTCAAGGTCCCTTTGACACCAGGTTATGTCCTAATCAAGTCTCCTTCCGCCGGCAAAGAAGTTGAGTACAATAGTAAACTGCATGTCTCCCTCCTTACAGAACCTTGGGCATCGCTCAGCTTATAGGGAGAATCTGCACACAGAGAACAAAGAGTGTGTGCCCCAGAGAAAAGAGAGTTGACAGGTTATAAACACTATAAAAATAGCACCATTGGAGGGAAGGGAAATGTCTTGTGCCACATCCCTAAACCTGAAGTGATTTACCCAGAAATGAGGAAAACTAAACCTTGAGCCGTTGATGCTGAGAACTTTGCTGTGATCTGAGCTGGAGCAGAGAAGAAAGTTAAAGCAACTCAGAAAGCTCGTCCCGTGCACGTGCCCCTGCCTGAGTGCCATTTGGTGCTCCACTGTCCTCACTCAGGGATCTCGACCACAAAGGGCGTCTTCACGTCGATCTTGCCACTGTTGACGATGGTGCAGTCGGTGAGTGGACGGTCATGCCCATCAGTTGCCTGAAGTTCTATGGAGTGGACTACAGTCTGGGGAGAGAAAAGTACACCTGTGGTCACCTCTGAAGGTCACTTCTAAAACCCTAGGATAAGCAGGTGAGTGCCTTTTCCTTCTGATTAAAAACACTATGCAGGTAAGCTGGGAAACATTCCAGAAATTTATATACGGCAGCATGAAATTTTCCCCAGTTCCTTGCTAGTCAACACGTGCATACATATCTGGTTGGGTGTTTTATGCATAAAAGAATTCAAGTAGTTTTCCAAGTACCTAATAAAGAGTGAAAAGTGTTGGGGCTGGAGCAATAGCAAAGCGGGTAGGGTATTTGCCTTGCGTGCAAATGACCTTAGTTCGATTCCCAGCATCCCATATGGTCCCCCAAGCACCACTAGAAGTAATTCCTGAGTGCAGAGCCAGAAGTAACCCCTGTGCATTGACATTGTGATCCCCCCAAAAAAAGTGAAAAGTATTGACACTTACTTAACAGATCCTAGCCTAAGAATCCACAGAGTTGGAGCTGATTTCTGCCTCACCCTAAGGTGGTAGGTCTTAATGAAATGGGCTAGAAAACAGACTTAAAGGTAGACATGGTGGTGGGTCTGAGCATTTGAAAGTTGACCCAAGCTCTTCACCTGCAGGCTGAGCCTAACTGGGGACCCTCATTCCACAAGGGAATGCCCTTTTCTGGGAACCCTCAAAGCCATTTACCTGGGTATCACACTAAAGGACTAAGTAATTAGCTTCTGGTGACTTCTCCAAAGATAGCTAAGACAAAAAATTGCAACAGCCTAAATGCCTTGGACATGGACCCCATTAATCCAATCTCTGGCCAGCTTGAACTAATATCAGGTAAAATACAATATTTTTCCAGTAATCACGTGTGTTTCTAAGTAGTGTGTTTGAGTGTACATGCAGGTACCTGAAGCAGTAGCTATATATCTGAATAACATGATATTTTCATTTTAAAAAGGCCCACACAATGGTTAAAATGGAAACATCCCTATGTTTCCATTTTACAGCTCGACAGAGTCGAGCACATTTTACCAGCAGTTCTGAAATGTTTATTTGTGAACCCACCTCGGAAAGTTCTGATTCTAGACCTCTGTACATCTGAAATGAGATCCAGAAATTTTAGTAGTAACAAAAGTACCCAAATGATCTCTGGAGGGATCAAGGAATAGAATTCAAGAGATCTACATAGTGCCTCAAATCATCTTAAACACACACACACACATACACACACCCCTGCCTATTTTCCCCTCAAGTTTTCATGAGTTTCTCGAAAAAGGAGTGACTGTAGGATATTAAATATTATTCCTCCAAATAAGGGAGCAGCCTCCCACTATGCATACTAATGGGCTGAAGGGAAAATATGCCAGAAAAAGGCACCCCCCAACTTTTTCTCAATGTTTTGCTATGGCTTACCATAATTCTGTATTCAAAACTACTCAAAGAATCAATGAGTCTACATTTACAGTAAGTAGAACCTGGGTAGGCCCAGAGGGGCAGGAGGGAGGAATCCCGATATTTTTTACACACCCATGCTTGTTGCTAAACTCGTGGCACAATCAGAGTTCACTAGGAGACTTGCAGCATGCTGGCACACACTGTTACTTAAGAATAGATTCTGTGCTGGATAATTGTGACTCATGAGAATGTAGACACGTTCTATACTGTGACTTCATGTTAAGTGTTGGCTCTGGTGATGCTTTGCCCTTATATCTTCCTCTCCCACCTGCAAAGGCCCAGGCAGAATGCATGGAACTGAGCATATTCTGGGTCCAGAAGGGAGTTTCTTTTTTTTTTTTTTTTTTTGCTTTTTGGATCACACCTGGCGATGCACAGGGGTTACTCCTGGCTCTGCACTCAGAAATTACTCCTGGCGGTGCTCAGGGGAACCATATGGGATGCTGGGATTTGAACCCGGGTCAGCCGCATGCAAGGCAAACACCCTACCCTCTGTGCTATCGCCCCAGCCCCCAGAAGGGAGTTTCTGAGTCATCTGGCTCTGTCCCCTACCTCTGGTGGGGTTGACTCCAGGATTCAGGAGGAACTGCAAAAGATGGCAGTGAGGGAGACTGGTTGGCTTGTGTTTGCCCGAGGGATGCAAAAATGACAGGCATGAAAGAAATCTGAACAAAAAGGAAATGGACATCAGCGAGAAAAGTCAAGGATGGGCCTCAGCTACTGGGGTGGGTCAGCGCCATAGCTGCCAACTTAGGAGGTGAGAGAGCCATTGCGGACAGTAGCTGAGGAGGTGACTGAGGGTTCTAGATAGATATTTTTGGGAGGAAATGGGAAGAGAGCTCATGTGGGAGAGTGTGCGCCTAGCATATGTGTACTGAGTTGGATCCCTGGTACTGGATATTCCCCCATGGGCCAGGAGTGGGGGCATAATTGAGAGAGGTCCATATGGATTCTTTGATAATCTTTTGATAATCTTTGAGTCATAGC
This sequence comes from Sorex araneus, assembly GCF_027595985.1. NCBI lineage: Eukaryota > Metazoa > Chordata > Mammalia > Eulipotyphla > Soricidae > Sorex > Sorex araneus. Next base: position 36,648,917 of record NC_073307.1, on the reverse strand, counting down.
AGTATAGCAGTATGTTCATTTAAGTGCTTTGAAGATGTTGTTTCTATTCTACAGGTCTTTGAAAGTGAATTATGTCTGGTCTGGGATTCCTTTTGCTTTTGTTTTGCTTTTTTTTTTTTTAAAAAAAAAGAGTTTACTTACACTTGATTATAAACAAACATGACTTACCATCTTACTCAGCACTTCGAGAGAACATTTCCTGTATTCACAAGGCTGTGTAGCTAATCTCTAGAACGTTTTAATCTTGCAGAACTGAAATTCTGTGCCCGCTGGACCCTGTCTTCTCCTTCCCACAGCCCCACAGTCCCCGGGGAACATTCTAAGTGCCTTGGACATGAATCTGTTCACTAACTGAGAAAGCAAGCAAGATGGATTTTGTTTCTATTTACCTACTTCAGGTGTCTCTCTAAGGGGAATCACCCCGTCTTTTTGTGACTGGCTTATCTTACTGCACAGAACTCGCTCCAGGCTTACCATGTGGTGGCACACACTGGGACTGTCCTTCTTGGTGACGCAGGATACTGTTTCACTGGATGCAGACACTGGACCCTGGCTTTACTGGGTCACACTGAGTAGTTTTTCATTTATATCAAGTACATTTATATCGTGAACATTTATATCAAGAGAAATTAAATCCTCAACTTCCCTCCATCAGGTCCTGGCTTCTGCCCATTAAAATGCCAAGCCGCATCTGTTCACCTCTGAAGGGCTGCTCGCCCATAATGAGGCCCACTCTAGATAAAAATCAACCACTGAAGAGCTATCATCCTGCACAAGAAAGCTTTCGATGAGAACAAAATGAGAGAACAAGTTACCATTCCATCGATCACTTTCCCAAAGACCACGTGTTTGCCATCCAGCCAGGTGGGCTTGGTCAAGGTGATGAAGAACTGGGAGCCGTTGGTGTCAGGACCCGCATTGGCCATGCTCACCCACCCGATGCCGTAGTGCTTCAGCTTGAAGTTCTCATCAGGGAACGTCTCCCCATAAATGCTTATTCCTGGTGAGACAGGCAGGAAAGAAAAAAAAAAAACAAAATGGGCAATCAACAAGTGTCCTGTGACTGTGTGAATTCTAACACAGGAAACATAAGGGTTTGGGGCACTGGTCTAGATACCCTGCAGCAGGTAGGGAAGGGGAACATGGCCTTATCAAGGGGAGGAGAAGCAGGGCCCGGGGATAGAACACACGCATGGCCAGAAACCTTCAATACAACACATCATGCATGATGGCAATCCCACTGGACTCACACCTCGGGCGCAACCCGGACCAAGGGGGCCAGAAGTTTGACTCTGCAAAGAGAAGGAACTGGAGTGCAGGAGGAATTCATCAAGCCAGAGGGACTGTGGCTCAAGCACCCACTTGGCTTTCTCTGTCAAGTCACCTCTACTTAGGGTCCAACCTGGTCATACTGGGTGTGCTTCTGCCTCCAAAGCAGTGGTGCTTTGAGGGACAGAAAGGGCTTGTATCCACACTCGGAGGTGCTCAGGAGTGACCCCGGAAGTGTTCTCTAATTAGAGGGATCAAAAATGGATAAGCTACAAGCAAAGCCAGTGCATGGCCCACAGAATCATCTCCCCATGGTCTTCCCTACAGTGAGCCTGGAACTCTCAGTGCATTGACATCAGGGCCCACGGGATTTGGGGATGAGGGCAGTGAGGCACATCCAGTGCTACGACTTGGATTTTACGACTCTGTTCCAAAAATCATGGTGTCCAGCAATTAGGGTGAAAAGATGGGCACAGTCTCTGCTTTCAGTCAGGTAAGCAGGGAAGGGAAAAGACAAAAGACAACATTACCACCAGTGCCGTCCCCGCTGGTGAAATCTCCGCCCTGAATCATGAAGTCTTTGATGACACGATGAAATGTGCTTCCTTTATATCCATACCCTTTCTAAAGAGATGATAGCATCTGATTACACAAGCATACAGAACCCCTCCTGAAAGATAAACCCCAGTAGTTCTCCAGAAATAACAAAATGAGAAAGCCACAGAAACTATCTCTAGGACTCTGCTGAGTTCCTGCATGGCTTACTGAGAAACAGCGGTCAAAATTGCGTTAACAAACTACGGAAAGAACCTATTCAATAACTGAGAAAGCAAGCAAGACGGTTTTTCTCTCAGGAAGCTTCCTTAGAAGCCTAAGGATTCTGTGTGCCTCATGGGTATAGGCTATTAAAAAAAAAAAAAGATTTCAGGTTCATCCAGCCATATTCAGGTTCATCCAGCCAACTGATTTAATATGTATTTTTTCAGAAACAATCCTTCTGCCCAGCTTAACGCAGTGGCAGGGGCCCATTTTCTGCCAAGAGCTGTTTGGGTATGTATAATATCATCCGTGGGCCATATAGTATAGGCAGAGAGACCTTGGACGGCTGATGACAATCATCCATGTCTGTCCCGTCATGCGGCAGGGCCAGACCGCAGGATTTCTTGGTCCTTCTACAGCCCACAGCCCACAGATGTTTCCCAACTCTGGCTTAGATGGAAAAGGATCTGACTTAGGCTGTAGATCTTCTTGAGGAGGAAAGCAAACGGAGCATACCTCTCCCGTAGCCAGGGCAACAAAATTTTCCACGGTCTTGGGCACCACTTTTCCAAAGAGACCAATCACAATTCTGCCAACATCTTTGTCTCCAATCCTCACATCAAAGAAGACCTAGGTGTGGTTTGAAAGCAGAATGAAAGGTTAGAACTTGGAAAGGGAACATGACACCACATATCCAAGGGAAGGGAAAATGAAAATCTGGGCATTTCAGCATCTGGGCAAGCCCAACCCAGCAGGATTTCGTGGTGCGACAGAAAGTAAGAAAAAGGAGCTCTAACCCCATTCTGTGGGCATGTTTCACTCACACACAGGCCCCTGACCCACATACATTTGGGCACCACCAAGGGGGCAGGCATTGAGCTAGGGCTACGCAGGGACTCAGGAGCCAGGGAGCGAGTGCAAAGTGCTAGAGTGCAGGCCTGCCAGACATGTTTGGCCTCTGGCCCCCAAGTCTGGCCTTCGGTACCCCAAAGCATCACCAGTGTAGACCTGATGACTGCCAGCACTGCTGGGACCAAAGAGCATCACAGGATGAGAGTACTGCTGAGGATAAGCCCCAAGAGTAAGCGTCATCTGGGAGTCCCCACTACGCTCCAGAACAAAAGATGGACTCCACTGCTTCCAAAATGGCCAGTGAAGTCTTCCAGGATTCTCCTCTCCAAGGCGCCCCAAGTCCCGTGGCTAGTTTGTTTCCCAGCTTTAGGAAGGAAGGTTTGCGTGGAAACTTATTTGTCTAGAGCAGAGAAAACGACTGGAGATGTCGGTGAGGGAGCTAGGTGGGCAACAGGACAGCTTTTTCCGATACCTTTTATTCCCTTTTTGGGTCACACCCAGCGATGCTCAGGGGTTACTCCTGGCTCTGCACTCAGGAATCACTTCTGGCAGTGCTCACGGGACCATATGGGATGCTGGGGATTGAACCCAGGTTGGCTGCATGCAAGGCAAATGCCCTATCGGCTGTGCTATCGCTCCAGCCCCCCGATGCCTTTTTGGGGCAACTTCCAACACTGCTGATCCCCAGGGAGCAGTCAGAGGTGTCGGCAATTCTGGGCCCAGGCCCAGCACAGCCCGAGGACCACTTCTTCCCATGGCCTGGCTCCCTGAGCCACACCGCGGGGCCTGTTTTTCCTCCACTGCAGCATTTTTAAGCAGCAGAGAGAAAATATATCTAGGCGAGCGTGGGCGTCACCTCTAATCTTTACGAATTGTCTTGGACATTTCCCCCCACCCTCCCTCTCTCTTTCTGTTTCATCTAAAATGAAATTAAATACATTTTGCTTCACAAATCACTGCGTTAAGGGGCTCCCAAGGCAGAACACTTTTGAAAAGGCCACGGAGTCGAAGGGCCGTCTATTAGTGAGTTTAGATTATATGAACCAATTTACTGTTTGAATGGGTAAAAGAGAGAGAGAGGAAAGACATTCATGAGATGGCTTTAAAATATAGAAGAAGGGTTGTCAAGGAAAAAAGACGTCTTACAGTTTAGAAAAATCACGAAGTAAAGACTGTCAAACTCAAGCTCGAGACAAGAGCTGCTGCCAATACATCAGCCCGTCTGTCACTGGATGATGTGATATTTAGTGCTCCGGGTGGCATTTTCCCATTTTTTACATGGCCAAAGCAGCAAAAATTGTATTATTGTTTATGGAGCAGAACTTGATGGGCAGCCTAAAGGACAAAACACTGGGGAGGAGGCAGCACCCCGAAGAGAGCTTTCCTGGGGGGTCCCCTGGCTCTGTGTCTGGAAGCAGGGGGGCAAGGAAATGCACTTTCTCCATAGCTATGACCAAGCTCCTAGAATCCATGCAATAAGGATGCAGCCCCCCTCCCCGAAAGTATGGCAGGAGACATCATCTTACAGAAACACCAGAGGAAACCCTAGAAAAGCCGTTCCAGACTCAGAGAGGGGAGGGCCTCCCACAGACACTTCGAAAGCAGAAAGAATGCAGTGGGGAAGCAACAGGAAATAGTCGAGGGTGCGTGTTTGTCCACCATGGCTCTTCCTCAAAGCTGATTTTCTTACAGCCTGATGCTTGTAGGAACATGACAACACACATATACATACTCTCTCTCTCTGTGTGTCTGTGTGTGTGTGTGTGTGTGTGTGTGTGTGTGTGTGTGTGCAGTGTCGTTCAGTTTCATTCATGAGTCAAGGGGCTGGAAATGTTGCTCAGTGGTCTAGCACAGGCTCTGCAGGTGTGGGACCTTGGGCTCCACCTCCTCCGTCTGTCGGCACCACAAATAAGCAAAAGAAAATGTGGCAGTTTCCCCCTTTCATGGAAACTGTAGCATCAAATATTAGTCAACAAACAGTGATCAACAATCTATATGGAGGGGTGGAGAATTGGTTTGGGGCCATATTTAGAAGGACCATGTGATGTTAGGGATGGAATCTGGGCCTTCTTTTTTTTTTTTTTTTTTTTTTTTTTTTTTTTTTTTGCTTTTTGGGTCACACCCAGCTATGCTCAGGGGTTACTCCTGGCTTTGCACTCAGGAATTACTCCTGGCGGTGCTTGGGGGACCATATGGGATGCCGGGGATCGAACCCGGGTCGGCCGCGTGCAAGGCAAACGCCCTACCCGCTGTGCTATCGCTCCGGCCCCGGAATCTGGGCCTTCTTGATTTAAAAGATATAATAA